>NC_070615.1:17628333-18357500 GCF_027172205.1 Podarcis raffonei | reverse complement strand
TTTCTAACTGGATTAGATTAGGACGGTCTGGAAAACAGCCATGTAGGGCAGGTTAAACATTTGGGTTAGTGCCAGCCTCGCCACTGGGAACAGCTTCTTGGAAGAATGCGGTCTCCAGTGCGGAAGTAGCTTTCAGTACCAGGTTCTTGGACAGCTCCCTCCTGTGCAAAATACACTGTGTGCTCAGCCAAAGTTCTGTTTGTCCCATGATTTCTCGGCTCAGGTTTGAGAGGTTTGCCTTTGCTGCTTCCCCGGGAAAAGCTCTTGTTTTGCTGTTGAATCAGAACTTCAATCCTTAGAAAACCCGACTGACGACTGCTCTGATTCATCAGTAAACAGAAGGCTTTCCCAGGGAAAGTGGCAGGGCAAAACTAAAACCTCCCATACCTGTGCCTAGAAATAATGGGGCAAAGGGGAAATAAACCCTGAGAAGCTTCTGAAGTCTTTGGTCTCCAGTTCTGAAGTGGCTTTCAGCACTAGGGTCACGGACAGCTCCCTTCTAAGCAAGAGGCGCTGCTGTGCCTGAAGTGTTTGCACACTGAAGTCTTTGTCTGTGCAACCAGGAAAACTCTGGAAGGAGATTCTAGAGACACCACACCTCATCTCTCTCTGTATATATAGAATTGTGCCCAGTTTTGTTGGTTTTGTTTCTTTGCCTTAAATTTACTGGAGGCTTGTTGGGCGTCGACTCGTGGAGCTGCATTTTCTCTTGCCAGGGAGCAGAGTTTGAGATATATTTGAGCTCTAGTTTGTGCAATGCAGGTCTCTTGCAGACGGTTTGCCCCATGATCCAGTCAAGGATATGTGAGCCTATCCTTTCCAAGGGGACTAGCTTATATCGTCTCATCACTGCTTGGTGCTAGGCATGTCTCTGGCAAAAGGCTCGGGCACAACATGGTAATTGAATCTTGGTTCAGTTGATGTGGACGGTCCTGGGTGCTTTCAGAGCGAAGGAGGAGGGAGGTGATTGTGGCAATCGTTAGCATACGTTCAGAGAAAGCCGTGGACCAGAATGGGGTGGGCGGAATAGAGGTGACGCCTCAGAAGATCTCAGCAGCTACTTTGGTGAGCGTCTGCGGCAACGGCAGTTGCTGCGGTTGCTCAGAGGAGATGAAAAGCTCTCCTGGAGTAAAGACAGGGGTTGGGAGAAGCCTCTTTCTTTGGTTTCACAGGGATAGCTTCATGGCACTGATTCCCACTTCTGAAGAAAGCAGCCACAGGATGGGACTGAATTGCCAGTAAGTTCTTCACTGTATATCTCTACATATATGTTTTGACATCACTTGGCGAAAGCTGGTTTAGAAAGAAACCTGTATGACATGGGTGTTTGAGAAACAACATGCGGGCCTGTGTTCAAGGACAAAGAATCAGTTCTGTTTAATTATGTTACTTCTTTTGAATTAAGGCTGTCTTGTGCTTAATTTGTACTTTGAACTGCAGCTGGTGTAAAGCTCAGAGTGTCTGGGTGTTTGTCTCATGCTAAAGGAAAGCTGGACTAAAACAGGCTAGTTCATCTCTGTATATCACTTAAAATACCTTTCTTTCATCATGGAGATGTTGGTCTGGGCTCCCAGACAGCCCGTCATTCATTCATTTACTAGACCCAGTCTTACATAGCTTCAGCAAGTTGGTTGTATTATCTGCCTTCAGACCCTGATCTCGGCTCAGTCACCTCCCAAGCGGGAAAATGCTTTGGACTAAGCCACCCTGTGCTAAACTGAGAAAAACTATCAGTACAGGCACTGAAGCAAGCAGAGTCATCCTATGATGTTAGAGATCATCTTTCCACAGTATATTTTCCCTGCCCCCCCACCAACCCACCCACAGCCACACTCTGCTGACAAACTGAATGCAAAGTCCAGCTTCTGAGAGACAGCATCTGTTCCATCCACTTTCTTCACCATCCATCTGCAGATAACATCTTCTGCTGTGTTGACTATGTGCCGTACTTAGGTTGTTGTCGGGGATGTAATGAAAGATGATGTTTTTAAGAGATGCGATAGGTTCCGTGGAAAATTCCATATTTGTTTTGCCCAGATCCCTTGCATCTAAAAACAACAACATCTGCCTGCATATAACAAATTAGCACAGTGCAAGGATGAAACAGTGCAAGTTTATAGCTAGCAGGAAGCTTTTTTACCGTGGGGGGGGGGGACTCAGAAACAACCTCCACACCCGCAATATGAAGTGGGCTGGTCTGTAATTCCACCATCTCACTCAACCACTTCATTCTGTGTAATGTGTGAAACAGCTCAAAAGAATTCAGAAGGGGAGCAGAGAGCAAGTGTTTCCTGTCAAACTGCTTTCATTTGTCATCCCGCCCCCCCTCGTTTCACTTAATGTCTCATATTTTTTGTGTTCTCCAAGACGTGTTCACTGCTCATCTATTTTTTTTAAAAAAGTGTACTCTGTACGCTGCCATTATTTCCGTCACGTCCATCAGTTTTGTGAATGGAGCTCATTCTTATGGCATATGTCTTCTTTTCTTTTTATTGCTTTTCTTTGAATTCCTCTCCAATTCCACAAACACAATCAGTATTGGGGAGGCGGAAGTGAGAGTTTTTCTTATTCAACATGTTCACAATGTTCTGTGCACAATTTCTGCTCCCTTTTGTGGCCATGGTCCAACTGACCATTGCATGTTTGTTCAGTTCGTATCATCAACACACATTGTTCTCTGGGTGGCTAGCTGTGACCTCCCAGATATTGTACTCCGACTTCCATCGTCCATAACTAGCGTGACTCAATGATAAGAGATGATGGGAGTTTTAGCCCTGTAACATCTGGAGGGCCCCAGGTTAGCCACCTCTGATTTAAAGGAGCTGAAAGCTGACTTCATAGGATGTGCATAACATTCTTCTACTTGGAAGTGTGTTTTGGCTGGCTTGCTTTTTGGTCCTAATTTCTATTTCATATGGTGCCCAGCATAACGCTGCCATATTTCCATATTGTTCATCATCATATTTTAGTGCTGTTACACGTGATGCTAGCGTATTTCTTGTTACCACCATTCCTTTCATTTGGCTATTGCAATTGTTGCCAGGGCGTTTCTCGAAAGATCAGGCTGCCGTTGGGCACCGTTACCGAATCCGTGAAATGGATGTGACTGCTAAATTGCAGCTTATTCTTTCCTTCTTTCTTAACTTGGAGACACTAATGCAACAACTCCAAATAGGTGGGATAGTCTTTGGTTTAGATGAACATTACTGAGTTTTTGGTGCATCCCAAGAAAAAGCAATTGTCAGAAAAATGAGGAGAGAGAAATTGATCAACCACAAGAGCAGAAGATTTGAGGGGCTGGTTTTTTTTAGCCAAATAAATTAAACTTGCTCAAAGCTGGCTGGGAGACAGTCAGATGAAAGGGTAAGATTAAAGAGAGAGGTTAAGGAAGGAATAGAGAATAGCAGAAGCAAGAGAGGGAAGGAAGTCGGAGGTTGGTGAGATGAAGCAAGCAATTAGTTAGCTCAGAAGAAGAAAGAAGATGAGGGAAGGGCACTTCATATAATTTTATCTGACTATTCTCCTCCATATTTTTGTAGCAGTGCCCCCCCCCAATGCCCTGGCATAGCGCTAGGTCCAGGCCTCTGTGAAGGGTGCAAACTGGTCCTCAAGCTGACAACACAGTTGCACTTTGTACTGCTTGCAGCAAACAACAACACCCTGGGATGGGGGAAGGAAAGAAGCTGAGCTGTTGCTAATGTTGAGCCCAAAATTATTTTCCCGCTTGAGAAATTTAGTGAACTCACCCTTCACCCTTCAATTTCTCTGCTCACAAACAGGGTGGAGAATTTTGAGTGGTCATTTGCTCAAAGGTCTTTGAGATGCGGGTGGTGCTGTGGGTTAAACCACAAACCCTAGGGCTTGCCGATCAGAAGGTTCGGCGGTTCAAATCCCCGTGACGGGGTGAGCTCCCGTTGCTCGGTCCCTGCTCCTGCCAACCTAGCAGTTCGAAAGCATGTCAAGTGCAAGTAGATAAATAGGTACCGCTCCGGCGGGAACGTAAACGGTGTTTCCGTGCGCTGCTCTGGTTCGCCAGAAGCAGCTTAGTCATGCTGGCCACATGACCCAGAAGCTGTATGCCGGCTTCCTCGGCCAATAAAGCAAGATGAGCGCCGCAACCCCAGAGTCGGCCACGACTGGACCTAATGGTCAGGGGTCCCTTTACCTTTACCTTTGAGATGCTAAGAAAGTGAAACTGGACCAAAAGCAACAAGAAGGAAAGAAGAGAGAAAAAAACATTTTGCTTATTGACTGCGTTTACTTTTACACCACTTTTCCACAATGATCTGTGACCAAAGCAGCTTACAGCAAGCATCAAAATACAAATACAGCGCATGTCACTAAATTCAAAAATGACAAAAAAATCAACAATTTATCCAACACAGAATTTATTCATCACCATCATCATAATGTAGGTTTAAGTACATAAACACAAAGCAAAGCAAGAGTTAATTGACAATAAAGTTTATGGCACTGGTTTATGGCACTCCAAGGAGCCTGGCTTAAATGCAGTTCAGAGGGGAGGGGTCCTCTCACCAGGCTAGATGACATGCAGCTGGCCCCCACATCCTTCCTCCAGAGCGAAGGGCAATGGTGGTCAGTCTCTTCTCTAGCCTCCGAAAAGTAAGAACTGCTGGTGCAGGTATTATTGCCCTGCGGCTGTTTCCTGGTTCTGCTTCATTATCTCAGATTGCAGAGAGTAGGACCCTCCCCCCATTTTTTAATAGAACAATTAGAGCCAAAATCAGAGCAACTAGGGTTGTCATCTCTGAAGTTAAGGTGCTTGCATGAGATAAAAGTCCCCAGCTTTTGATGGCTTGGAGGCTAAATAAAGTTGAAAAGTATATTAAGAACATGATATGGTTCAAAATATATGTTCAGCAGGAACCAAAATAGAATGCAGGGCTCACTGCTTTGTTCATACTTTCCTGATCTGAAAGTAACTCATGGTTTGGAGAACCAGTTTCACAATCTCCTAGACTCCCCATTACTCAGTACACTTGGGATAGTTTTCTATACCTACATACCTGGGAGGAAGCTCCACTAAATTAAGTGGGACTTACTTTTAAGGAAATGTGTTTTTATCAGCATTGGAAGTGAATGTTGTATGCAGTGGAACTGTATTATTTAGTTGTTTAAAATTTTGTATTATTCTCTTTTAAACAACAACACTGGTGTATGGCTGCCCTCAGCTCCTTGGAAAGGAAGAGTGGGATGAAAAAAAATCAGAATAAATAAATAAGTAAATAAAAACATGGTTTATCCTGTCACCATTTATTCTCAGCTGAGGGAGGGGGGGGAAATATCCTGAATTTGATAAACGCTATATGATCGATGAGTTAGCTAATATATATCTACAATCTAATCACGATAAGTATATCACACAAAGAGTATCCTGATCCGCTGAGCATGAAATACATTGAGAGCTTCGCTGCGATTTTTAGAGATGTCAATATGATTTTTTTGCACAATAGATTCCTTTTTGTTACGACCAATTCTGACAATTATTTTACAAATATTGTGACCATCCCATCGGTTGGAAAAAGAAGAAACAGCCCGGGGGTGTGTGTGTGGTTAGAAACCAAACTAAGAAAATTAAAAGCTTGTACAGTGGTACCTCGGGTTAAGTACTTAATTTGTTCCGGAGGTCCATTCTTAACCTGAAACTGTTCTTAACCTGAAGCACCACTTTAGCTAATGGGGCCTCCGCGCCGCCGGAGCACGATTTCTGTTCTCATCCTGAAGCAAAGTTCTTAACCCAAGGTAATATTTCTGGGTTAGAGGAGTCTGTAACCTGAAGCGTATGTAACCCGAGGTACCACTGTATATTTAATTGATCCGTTGGTTGACATCCCTGCTTTTAAAGTGTGTTGTAAAGCTGGAGTACTCTAGGGGTTAAGTCACTGAGCTATAAATCAGGAACTCCCAGGTTTTAAATCTCAGCTCTGCTTTGCATTCAATAGATCAGTGTTTCAAGTGACTTTCTCTCAGCTTTTGTGCTTTACAGGGTTTTTGTAATTATTATAG
The DNA here is from genome assembly GCF_027172205.1 of Podarcis raffonei. Taxonomy (NCBI): domain Eukaryota; kingdom Metazoa; phylum Chordata; class Lepidosauria; order Squamata; family Lacertidae; genus Podarcis; species Podarcis raffonei. Next base: position 18,351,473 of record NC_070615.1, on the reverse strand, counting down.
CAAACTAATGCTTGCGATGTGCTCTGAACCACCTTCTTCTTCTTCTTCCTGAAGGTTCTTTCACCCTCCCATTCACCCCCCCTTCTCCATGCTTACAACAGCCCTGTGAGGTAGGTTGGACTGACATATTGGTGACTGGCTAAAGCCAAAGCTTACTGGCTGAGTGGGAATACAAATGTGAGCCTCCCCAGTCCGAGCCAAATTATACGGCAGCGACTCATTCAAAAACTCTCAATAACTGGGTGTAGCGATGCATATCTTCAGAGGCAATGGAGTCAGTTGTTTTAGGGCAGGGGTAGACAACCTTTTTCGGTCTGAGGGCCACATTCGGAGCTGGTCAGCCTTCCAAATTCCACGTGCCAGTGGCGGGTGGGATCAGAGACAAAAGTGGACAGAGCAGTTTCCACACCCGACACATCACACTCTGTCCTCCATCTGGGCAAGGAAGAGGCGTTATCAGAATTCAGTGACACCTTTAAGCCGACAAAAACCCTCAAGGAGATTGTGAAGCAGTGCCACTGAGGGGCGTGGCCTGGGGGGAGAGGGCGTGGCATCCATCCACACTGACCCCTACTTTCTTCCACAGAGATGTAGGTGCCAGGTAGGTCCTTTTCATGGTGTCTCCTTCTTCCCACCTGACGCCATGCCCCCCCCGAAAGCTCCTGATTCCTGTGGGCTGCTCGATCTGGGACGGTCTCAACCCAACTTGACCCAATGCCCAGATTCCCCCATTTGGTTTAGGACTTGGCCAAATCTGGTGCATAGTCCGAGTTTTCAGACAAGGCTCATTCCTTCCCTACCTGGAGATGGCAGGGATTGAACCTGGGACATTCTGCATGCAAAGCAGATGTCCTCTCTGAGCTATGTCCTTTCCCTTATGGAGCATTTGTGCAGAGCATTCCGTAAAAAAAGGTATATTTGCTTGCAATGTCGAGAACAGGGACTGCATGTTTTATAGGTGAACAAAAGTACAGTGGTACCTCGGGTTAAGAACTTAATTCGTTCCGGAGGTCCGTTCTTAACCTGAGGCTGTTCTTAACCTGAGGTACCACTTTAGCTAATGGGGCCTCCGCACCGCCGGAGCACGATTTCTGTTCTCATCCTGAAGCAAAGCTCTTAACCTGAGGTACTATTTCTGGGTTAGCGGAGTCTGTAACCTGAAGCGCGTGTAACCTGAAGTGTCTGTAACCCAAGGTACCACTGTAAATATGTGTGTGTGTGTGTGTGTGTGAGAGAGAGAGAGAGAGAGAGAGAGAGAGAGAGAGAGAGAGAGTGTAAACGAAGATCATGGGAAGAGATTGGGGAGCAGAACCTGTGTTCCGGCTTGGTTTCCAACCCTGTTCCCTGCCTCCATTACAGAGTTCAGCATGTGAGGACGGCCACTCCAGGCATGATTTGCAACCTCTTCAATCCTATCCTTTGAGCTTTGCTAGCTTGATTATTTATTTTTCTCGCTCAACCCACCCCCCACCCCCCACCCGCTCGCTCCCCCTGCAACAGAGCACCCAGCTCAGAGGCTGCTAATTATACTAACATGGGCGTTCTGCAATGTGTCTCTCTGTTTGTCTGTTTCATTATTTCCTGACAATGGCAGCAGATTGGGGAGGGGGAGGAGGAAGAGCAGGGGGGGTGCTCTGCCTTTTCTGCCAGGGCAAGATTACAAGATTACAATGCCACAGCAGTAAACATCAGAATTACCAAGGCTCCCAGGAAGCAACTGGAGAGGAAAGATGTAGCCAGCTCTCTCGGCAAATATTGTAAGTAGCTCTGCCAACTTTCAAACACTGCTACGTCTAACAGCAGGTGGATGTACAGATTTTTATATAATTTTATATGCAGGTATCCTGGGCTCTTTCCATCCAGTTTAGGCCCCTACCGTGGCTTATGCACAATTCAAATTAATGATCAAGTTTTGTTAAACAACACAAAGCTTCTTTTTTAAAAAAATAAAATAAAATCTAAATATATATCTAACAGCAGGGTGTGTGTGTGTGTGCATGCATGCAAAGAATCAGAGACCCACAAATGCCTCTTCTAATAATAATAAAACATAATAAAAGTCACATTTCAGTTCTAGAGAAGGCCACTGCACAATCTTGATAGGAACACAAAAACTTCCTTACACTGAATTAGAAAATTGGTCCATCTTGTTCAGCATCATCTTCACCAGGTACGGAGAGCCTCTAGCCCTCTAGGGACTCAGCTATTAAGCTGCAAATACAATGTTTTAAATGCATTATACAAATGTGACACCAGATGGTGATGCTGAGCTAATGGCAAATTCAATACCTTTTTAAAAAGCATTTTCACAGCATTTTTTATATATGTCTAAATTCTACCTAGTTGTTGCTGCAGTTCTATCACCCCTGGCCATATTTTGCTAGAGATGATGGGTGTTGTAAAGTATCATCTAGAGCAGGGGTTGTCAGCCTGGTCCCTACCGCCCACTAGTGGACGTTTCAGGATTCTAGGTGGGCAGTTGGGGGTTCTACAGCACAAGCTGAATCCTCCATCCATGGAGCACTGGTGGGCGTTAAGGAAATTTTACCATCAAGAAAGATGCATTAGTGGGCGGTAGGTATAAAAAGGTTGACTACCCCTGATCTAGAGGGCCAAAGGTTCCCGGTGCTGCCTCAATACAGCTACGCACTTCTGTTAGAGCTGGGCTCCATTGAAACTGGCTTCTCCATGCAAACTAAATGACTCTTCTTTTCTTCTCTCTGTGCCTGCAATCTCCTGGGTGGCACAAGTGCCGTTAAGCAGTTGATTGTGCATGCATATTCTGTCTGTTTCCCTCCCTCCCTCCCTCTCTCTCCCTTTGCATAGCCCCGGGCACTGGCAACCCACGCTACACCACTGAGTGACACCCTCTGGATTTATTGTAAGTAAGAAGGCAGGCAGGTGGGAGCTGGCTAAGGGCAGGCTGAGGTTGGTGGGGAGTGCCCCATTCACCATGATGGACCAGTTTCCACTGACTGGCAGCAGCTCTCCACGAGTTTCAGACAGGGAACCTTTCTGATCCCTACTTGGAGATGCACCTGAGACCTCCTGTATGCAAAGCAGATGCTCTGCTACTGAGCTACAGCCTTTCCTTAGCTGCCAAAGTAGGGACCCATTTGTCTATGATGTTAAAAGAAAGCTTAGGACAGGCATAGGCAAACTCGGCCCTCCAGATGTTTTGGGACTACAACTCCCACGATCCCTTGCTAACAGGACCAGTGGTCAGGGATGGTGGGAATTGTAGTCCCAAAACATCTGGAGGGCCAAGTTTGTCTGTGCCTGGCTTAGGAGATGGTCCAGTCTCACAATTGCATTAAGAACATAGGAAACTGCCTTATAGTGTGAAACCATTGGTCCATGAAGTTGCAGCATGAAGTGTCTAGCCCGCTTCCTGCCATGCTGTCTTCATTCCATTCCCTGTCCCACCCAGGCTTTCCGTTCTCCCACACACACACACACAACTGCCCCCCCCCCAGGAATCCATGGCCGCTGAGCATGCACATCTGTCTTCTGACTGTTTGGGATTCACCCCTCTCTCTCTATATATATATTACATCTAAAGATATATTGTATTTCTCCCAGACGTTGGGCTCCAGCCAAGCCTGCTGATGCCTTCCGTGTGTGTGTGTGTGTGTGTGTGTGTGTGTGTGTGTGGTTCAGTTTTGCCTATATATGCAATGGCACTCAAATCCTGAATGCTGGATATAGAGGGAATGAGGAAACTGTGAGGGTTATTACGAGTTGTATTTGACTTGCATGCAGTTGCAGAATGACTTCTGCTTGAGCAATGGGATTTTGACCTCCTCTCCTCCTCCTCCTGCTCCCCATGAGGAAAAAATAATACAGTGGTACCTAAGGTTACATACGCTTCAGGTTACAGACGCTTCAGGTTACAGACTCTGCCAACCCAGAAATAGTACCTCGGGTTAAAAACTTTGCTTCAGGATGAGAACAGAAATCGCGCGGCGGCAGTGGGAGGCCCCATTAGCTAAAGTGGTACGTCAGGTTAAGAACAGTTTCAGGTTAAGAATGGACCTCCGGAACGAATTAAGTACTTAACACGAGGTACCACTGTACGTGCTGGGTCGTCGTCCCCCCCAATCCTCCAGAGCAGATCTGTGGATGCTGTAGGGCTCATGTAGGGGGAAGGAGAGGGGAGGGAAGTCCTGGTGGGAGGCTGTTTGATGCTCCTTTCCTTCCATGGTAGAAGGTGAAGGAGGAGGAGGAGGAGAAGGAGCTGGCCGCTGGAGGTCTGTCATGCTCGGCTCCTCTCTTTGGCTCCATTTTTGGGAGCATAAGGGGGCCCTGACCCTTACCCCCCAAATATAGGGTTTGGCCCCTAGGAGCCAACGTCTCTGGTCATGTCCAGTTTTAACCTAGGCTACTGTCTCTGGACGTGGGTGGCGCTGTGGGTTAAACCACAGAGCCTAGGGCTTGCCGATCAGAAGGTTGGTGGTTCGAATCCCCATGATGGGGTGAGCTCCCGTTGCTCGGTCCCTGCTCCTGCCAACCTAGCAGTTCGAAAGGATGTCAAAATGCAAATAGATAAATAGGTACCACTCGGGCGGGAAGGTAAACGGCGTTTCCGTGCGCTGCTCTGGTTCGCCAGAAGTGGCTTAGTCATGCTGGCCACATGACCCGGAAGCTGTATGCTGGCTCCCTTGGCCAGTAAAGCGAGATGAGCACTGCAACCCCAGAGTCGTCCGCAACTGGACCTAACGGTCAGGGGTCCCTTTACCTTGACCTTTACTGTCTCTGGACAATTTTCTTACTCGCTGCCACTGCCCTTCTTTGCACTGTGGACACAGCTACAGTCATGGTCTTTTTCATTATTTGTTTATTTGCATGTTGTAATAATAAAAGGCAATCATTATTGCCTGCACTGCCTTTTCTAGAATAATGGGTGTGCATTTGAATCCGTGGCCCTCCTTACAGTTGCAGATACCTTCACGCTCAGGGTATGCTTTATCCTAAGCCAGGGTTTGTTTAGTTATTTATTCATTTATGATTTAAAACATCTATTTTTAACCTGACCTTTGGGTTTTAACTTTCTATGGCCTTTTAACTATCTCACCTTTTGTGGGTGAGATGTTTCAATGTGATTTCCCTTATTTCTATCTTTTCTGGTTTTAATGTACGTATGCGTTTGGTTTTTGCTTAAAATATTGTAAGTTGCCATGGCAAAAAAGCAACTGGTAAATTTTATTATTATTATTATTACTATTAAGAAGGGAAAAGACAAAAAAAGAATTAGAATTAATCTATATCTATAAACCCAGTCACCCACAAATAATACTAGTAATAACAGCAGACTACCATCTGTTCACATTGCAGATTAGGTGATCATCAGTACAAGACTTAAATTAAACATATAAGCTAATATAAGCCCTCCAGGTGTCCAAATAGGTATCCACATGAAATGGAACATATGAAATATGTTCAAATGTAGATGGGAAAGTGATGTCTTTATACTGTTGCATAAACGATGTTGAGTGCTTGTCCTTCCAGGCTCAAAGTATTTTAGCCACCATAGGGCCCCATAAAATCCACTTTTGTGCTCCATGCACTAATCCTCATGTAACTACACAGGGATGTAGTTTAAAAGTACATGAACACCTGCAAATATAAACGATTTCACCAACACAAAATGGATACGAGCAACAACTTCAGATCAAAAATGGATACATCACTGTGCAATAGAAAGCAGAGATAGTTCTAAGCCTGCACTATAAAGCACACATTCATTGTAGTATGTAGTTTAACCTCGGCCCACATGCTTTAACCTTTTCCCCATATGGAAGGCACACCCCACCCCCGCGATCGTTTTAGTTGTGCTTTCCCAAACTTTTTCCCATAACCATTTTAGGATGGGGTGACCAGAACCGTAGGTTGCACTCTAAATGTGGTCACATGTCAGGCTTTGACGCTGTGGGATTATGCAGGCTGCTGTTTTGATTCCCTTTCCTAATCATTCTTAATCAAACACCGCCACAGCTCTGACGCACGGGGAGAGAAAGAGAGTATCATAACTATCATCAAAGCCTTTCAAAGGTAAAGGGGCTTTTCACCTGCCTCCAACCTTCATTCTTGTCCACGATTTCCCTGCCCTCCTCCCAGCAGCTCAACCATCTGGCTTGGCCTCTCCGATGTTAAGCAAATGTTTGACTCTGTTATCAGTCCGTGCCTTGCTTTTTTCAGCACCAGCCCCCACCCCCGCCCCTCCAGACAGATGGAGCCTGAATCTGCTCAGAGCCCAGCCCTGTAGCACTCACGTGTGTGAATGAAAAAATTGAATTATTTATGATCACGTAAATAAGGGCCAGCACCGCTGCGGAGCCCAAATGTGAAAAGGCTCTATTACGTGACAAACACCTGTTGCTATGGAGCTTGTCTCCAATTCCCCCCCACCAACTCCATTCTTCCTCCTTGTCTCCCAGCTCCAGGCACAATTACATCTTCACACCAGCCTGAATTTCTGATTTGCTGGCTGGGGGTGGGGTGGGGAGAGGTTTTTCACTCTTCTCCCGTGGCCCCCTTATCATCACGCTAGCTTCCCAACCAGTACCTCATTGTCTAGCTGTTGCATCCTGGAGAGACGAGATGAAGGAGACGGGTTGTTGAATTTTGGCTGCGATTTCTAGGATGCTTTGGATGTTGATGTTGGGAAAGAAATGTGGACACAGCACAGGTTTGGGACTTGGCATCTCATGTTTAGCCAGAAAGCTCCCTTGCTCACAGTCCCCCTTTTGAAATTAGGAGAGGACTCTTTGATGCGTAGATGGGTTGACAGCGTGAGGGCTGTCAGTCACCCAATTAAAGAAATATTAGCTGATTAACTATGGGTTTGAGTTGACAAATCAGGTGATTAAAGCTTAACAAATTAGTACGTAGAACTGATAGTTCTAGAGGAGGGATGGGGAGGGCGCTGTGGCCCTCAGATCTTGTTGGGCTACAACTCCCAAGCATCCCTGACTCTTGTCCATGCTGACCCAGGCGGATAGCAGTTAGAGTCCAGTGATTCCTGGAGCATCACAGGTTCCTCACCTCTATTCTAAAGGGAGAACCAAATCTCTTTGTCTATCTTTGTTTCTACATGAGGGAAAGGTGTTGCAGAAACGGTCATTTTAGAAGAAGTATTTGGGAGAAGAAGGAGATGTCTATTTTACTCTGCAATCCCGAACACGCTTACCTGGGAGTATGTCCCATTAATCCCAATGGAACTGACTTCTCGGTAGACATGTATAGGAATGTGGTGGGGGTTTTTTAGGAGGAGGAAATCAGCTTCTTGATTAAAATTAAGTTGATCCAAGTGTGTTGATGCAACTAATCTAATCAATTACCCACAAAGGCTATATTCTTCTATGCTTTAACCTAGGAGTGAGGCCCACTGAAAACAATGGGACTTACTTTGAATAAGCATGTATCATATTGCACTGTTTATTTATTTATTGCATTTATATTCCACCCTTTTCTCTGAGGAGCATAGTGTCAAGGCGCTCCATCATGGCGGAATTGGAACTATTATAGTTGTCACAAAATACCCATTCCACATTTGTAGAAGAAGAGGAAGAAGAGTTTGGATTTGATATCCCGCTTTATCACTGCCCCAAGGAGTCTCAAAGCAGCTAACATTCTCCTTTCCCTTTCTCCCCCACAACAAACACTCTGTGAAGTGAGTGGGGCTGAGAGACTTCAGAGAAGTGTGACTGGCCCAAGGTCACCCAGCAGCTGCATGTGGAGGAGTGGAGACGCGAACCCAGTTCACCAGATTACGAGTCTATCGCTCTTAACCACTACACCACACTGGCTCCTCCTTAGGAACTCAGTCGTTTGGTGTGGCTGCACCTGTGCTTTGGACTTCTCTGCCTATTGATATCAAGCAAGCCCTTTCAATCTGCTCTTTTTCGTGCCTGCTAAAAGCATGTTTAGACAAGCCTATCCAGATGTTTATTAGGGTGGTATGAGTTTCAATTTGTTTTAGTCTATTGTGGGTTTAAATTTTGTACGTTTCAAATTATGGTTGCAACCTTTCCTTGTGGTAATTTTATTGTTTTATCTTTTTTGGTAAACTCCTTTGATGCTTTTTTCTACAATTAAGCAGTGTGTCAATTTTATTAAAGAAATGGAATCTGAGAGAGGGGGGTAGTGTGGCCCAAAAGGGATAAAAAGTTTCCATTAAGCTCCAGACCTTGCTGGAGCAAGGTGTCTGCTTGGAGCTGTCCAAGGTCCTGCAATCACAGCCTCACCAATCCATGCACAGGCTCTCATTGTACCCCTGCTGACTGGACAGGACAGGAGACCCACCATCCTTGGGTCCTACCTACATCATTATTGGTTCTGTTCTGCATGGGCTTTGGCACTCCACAGAGGCCAACCTTCTGAATATCCCGGAGGCAAGATTTTCTGAGTTTCCAGTTTTGGAACACCCTACTCTCCTCTTGTTGCCTCTGTGCTGAATGCTCCCCCCTCCCAGTCAAATTCAGAAACACATGATTTGTTCTTGCTCCTGTCTGCCTTGTATCTTTCCATTCCCTGTTTCCTCAGAAGGTTCTTACAGTCTGCTAGAGTACACACGTTTGCAGTTGATCAAGTAATACCCACTTTGCATCTTCCCTCTCCCTTGGATCCCATCTCTTTAACTCGGCGGCCAATAAGTTCTCTCCCATAAATATGCTAATGAAAGCCATCTGGAAGAACCGCTGTTCATGCTGTGATGCAGCAATGGGGAATGAGCAGGTGAAGTTTGGACGTGGGTTACTGGCATAATGTCGAGCACCGGTATGGGACGGCCATTACACATTTAGGAATAGAGGAAACTTCTTCTTAACAACTCAGACCATTGGTCTACATGTAGGAAGCTGATTGGCTACAGCTCTAGGGGTTTCAGGCAGGTGTCTCTCCCAACCTAGGATTTCCTGCATGCAAAGCAGATGATTATTTATCATATTCGTTAGCCACTTTTCTTGCAGAGTCACTAAAAGCAACTTACATGAAAACCACTGATAAAACCTAAAAGTACAGATATTTAGATAAAAGGCAGGACTTACAGATTCTGTCACACTAAAAGAGGACACAAGGCACCCCTTCATTCTATTTATTTATTTAATATACAGTGTTATTTTTCTAGAAAAAGAGGTGCCAGAACTCACCACGAACGCCTCCCTCTTTCTCTTCGAATGGCACCCACCTGAGAGGGGCCAGAACTCACCTGAGAGGTGCTGGAACTGAGCTCCGCCAAGTTCCCCCTGAAAAAAATAGCCCTTATACTGCTCTTCATCCAAAGATATAAAAGCCAAATATCTTGAGGGCTTTCACATGGAAGACGGAACAAGCTTGTTTTCTCCTGCTCTTGTGAACTGTCCTGAGATCTTTTGATAAATCTAATCAATAATAAAATAAATGAATCAGTATTAAACTTGGGGAACTTTGACGTGCTCCGCCATTGAGCATTGGCCCTTCATTTGGTTTCCAAGTCATTTTTGAATGCATATTTAGTAAACCTTACTCAGGGCCTCTCCAGACTGCTTTTTATATTATTATTGGCAAGTGTATTTTGCAACATTCCGTTGACATAATAATAATAGGGGTGAATTTATACAACTGTCCACATATCATTCTACTTTAGTAATTGTCCTGCAATGGTTCCTCATTATTGTCATGCAAAGGGAATTTAGCTACCCCCCCCCCCACAACACCCCTTCCCTTCCCCGATACTGCAACATTTGTGTTAGGAAAAGTTACAGGATTTCAGCAAAAAGGTAGGAGAACTGATTAGAATCAAAGCAGTATATCTGCCTCCTCCTCCCCCACAAAAAATGTAGACACAAACAGAATTTTTTTTGAAAATAGTTCTTGTTTATTTCAATAAAATAAAATAGAGCGACTTTGAGTAAACCTAAAATTGTTGAGTTGGAAGGGAAATCAAGGGTCACCTAGTCTAACCCCCTGCAATGTGTTCATAACAGAATCCAGTTACAGATGCAGATTATAGAATACCTAGTACTGAGTCAAAACAGATTACAGCAAGATATTAAATTATTTTGGAAGATCCTTCAAAGCAAGGCAAGGTATCAGAAGGGCCTGAGAATTTTGAGCCCTTATTAATAAAGGAGGGGAATGAAAAACCACACTTTCTCCAGCTGGTCTTTCTTCATTTTGCCTCTCACCTGTTTGTCTGTGACATCATTGGAAGCAAGATCCATGTATGACATCATGAACACGGCTCACCATGAATGTGAAATAAAAACACACCGGGAAGGGGATGGAGATGGCTCAGTCCGAAAGATCCACCATCCATGTCCCCAGGGCTTTCCCTACACTGATTGACCACAGTTTTCCTCCCCAGGAATTTGCAGTTGTTTGAGGTTGGCAAAGGCTGCCCCCCCCCACCCCACGCCAAAGCACGAAAGGCTAGCCTCTTCTGCACTCATCCTCCCAGAAGTCTTCTGGTCCAGAGTTCCAAGTGGGAAGCACCCAGACCCTGGGAGGGGGCCAATCTTGGCCCCTTCTCGTTACGATAACCCTTGAGGTAGAATAAAGCGGGAGCTAATTGTTTCCATAGCTACGGGAAGTGGCCTTTCGAAAGGAGACGCGCGTCATCATTGCTGCCACAAGGTTAAGCCAGCTGGGGGGTGGGAGGGGAACTGGAAACTGAGGTGGGGGTGTGTGTGTTGTCTTTGGGGAAACCATGGCAACCAATTATTTCCGAGGGAGCAGCCGCGAGTGTCAAGGCTGGGAGGAAAAGGTTTGGGCAATCCAGTGTCATTGACAAGGCTCTCAAAGTACTGAGCACTTTAGCACACCAGACCCTTTCATCTTATGCAAAAGCGGACATGAGAAGCCCCTGGAGGGTCTTCTGCTCTGAGGTGAAGGATACAGTGTTAGAGTGAGGCTGGGGTAGCTTGGGTTGCAAAACCTCCATGTCTATGAAGCAGATGGGTGGCTGAAGCAAGTTCCTGTCTCTCAGTGTAACCTCCAAGGGCTTATCCCTATATGGGGGGGGGGAATGGTTAATACTGGATTTCCCCATGTACAGTGGTACCTCGGGTTACATACGCTTCAGGTTACAGACTCCGCTAACCCAGAAATAGTACCTCGGGTTAAGAACTTTGCTTCAGGATGAGAACAGAAATCGTGCAGCAGCAGTGCAGCGGCAGCAGGAGGCCCCATTAACTAAAGTGGTGTTTCAGGTTAAGAACAGTTTCAGGTTAAGAACGGACCTCCGGAACATAACCAGAGGTACCACTGTATTTATTTATTTGAAGCACAGTGGCGGATCATTTTCCGCCTGAGGGCCACCTTCCCTTTTGGACAACTTTCCGAGCTTTTGTTTCAGCCAGAACTTGCTGGAACCACCTCTCTGGTGGGCCCCATTGTGGCTTAGCAGTCCCTCTTCCCGCTTCTTGCCTTCATGTCAGCAAGCTTTTTCAGCAGGGGGCCGGTCCACTGTCTCTCAGACCTTGTGGGGGGCCGTACTATATTGGGGGGGATGAACGAATTCCTATGCCCCACAAATATCCCAGAGATGCATTTTAAATAAAAGGGCACATTCTACTCATGTAAAAACACGCTGGTTCCCAGACCGTCTGCGGGCTGGATTTAGAAGGTGATTGGGCCAGATCCGGCCCTCCGGGCCTTAGTTTGCCTACCCATGCTTTATGTACTTCTGAGAAGCCCAAAATGAATGTTTCAAGTCAAAACGGAAGCTGGCCAGCGTGTGCAATTCTACAACCCTGTTGTTTAATGTAGATCTATGACTCTACCTAGCTCCTAGCTGCAATTGGTCAAGCTACGGGGCAAGGACCAATTTGTATTTCCTTTTCTTCAATCCATTTCCCGTGTAGCGGCAGTGGGCCTTAAGCTTTTAAGCCAGGCCTCTACTGTTGCACACAAGAGTTTGCTCAAGGGCCATTCCGAGCTGTCCTAGCCATCTACCTGAATCTATGAGAACAAGGGAGGTGGGGGCGCATTTATTTGACCTGCACCAGAACCAGGGGTGACCCCCAAACCAGCTAGGGAGATGGCTTGCCGTAGTTTTTGGCACCTCCACGTTCGCTGTTGTCAAACTGGCATCTGTTCAGGGCTGCCCCAAATCACTCAGTGACTTACTGTAACCACAGTGAGTTCCGGCACTTATTTTCTTGATAAAAAGCACTACAGAGGCCATGTACCATTGGTGGGCAGGGCCAGAAGCTGCTGCTGCTGCTAATAATAATAATAATAATAATAATAATAATAATAATAATAATAATAATAATAATTTATTATTTATACCCTGCCCATCTGGCTGGGTTTCCCCAGCTACTCTGGGCAGCTCCCAACAAATTAAAAACAGAATAAAGCATCAAACATTAAAAACTTCCCTAAACAGGGCTGCCAAAGTGGGTGGAGAAATACATGCAAATTTTGCCTTTGTACAGTGGGCTAATTGCTCTTCACACACCCTTTTCATCCCATATCCTTGTTAATTTTTTATATAACAAAAAAACTGCATGTAAATTCTTATTTAAATACATATTTTATTTCAACATACATGCTTCTAAACATATTTTATCCCAAAATCCAATTTTTAATGCATTTTGCTACTTTTTTAAAGCTTAAAACTGCATTGAAAAACTCGGTGAAGGGCAATAGCCAAAGGATAATTACATTCTTATTCACACATTATTAGTCTGGGCAGTGTGGATCAAGTCAGTTTTGGAATGGGGGAGAAATATGATTATGATTGCATTCCAGTAAGAAATCACAAAATTCACATTTTCGCAACCAAAATGGCTTCCCTTGCCTTTTAAGCCTCTCCAAATTTTGTGATGTAGTTCTCTAAGTAGGAAGTGTATGGAAATGCATATACTAAGATATTAGTAAAAGTAAAACAAAAAAATTAAAAATGCATTATATTAGCAAAGTAGCTTTGCCAAATTGTCTATATTAGGCAAAAGTGAATTTAAAAGCATTAGGAGAAATTCAGAGTAATATGCTGATGAAGTCTCATGAGAAGTTTCTTTTTAAAAAATGTGAATTGCCATGAAAATATGGAGAAAGTGAATTTAAGATGGCGGAAAACAAGACACTGGGAGAAACCAAAATTGACAGATTCATCCATCCCTAGGTCAGTTTACACTGGAATTCACGGAAATGAAATTACTCGATCATAGTATTTTCACCCTGCTAGTCCCATCTATCTTCCATCATCTTCCTTCTCTCTTTTCTAGCAGCCTCCTGTCATTTCTCTACTGTCATTCTGTGCTCTCGACAACACTCCCTGCCACTTACTCAACACCCCCAAGGGACCTCCTTCCCGTTCCCTTCCGAATGAAAATCCAGAACATGGTTCATTGCAAAGGGATTATTACGTATTCCGCCCTCTAATAAAATTCCCATGGTAAGTACCCTGGTCTCCTTAGAGGAAGGCTATTGGTGATATTGAATTTGTGAACAACTTCTATATATGCTCAAGTTGTTTCTGTGTTCAGTGGAACCTTGGGTTATGTACCGTCCTCCTTACAAATGCTTCAGGTTACAAGCTCCACTAACCTGGAAGTAGATGCCCCTAGTTGCGAACTTTGCCTCGGGGTGTGAGCGGAAGTCATGTGCCGGTGGTGCGGCAACAGCGGGAGGCCCCATTAGCAAAAGCGTGCCTCATGTTAAGAATGGTTTCGGCTTAAGAATGGACCTCCGGAACAAGTTAAGTTCGTAACCGGAGGTACCACTGTATCAGGAATGATCCTGATTTCCTGCTACCTGGGAAACTTCAGTCTTTACACCGCCACGTTTCTCGTGTTTCAGCTCCATGCTCAGGGTCTCCACAAGCATACAGTGTGACCCTGTACATGTGTATTCAAAGATAAGACTTATTGAGTCCAATGGGGTTTAGTCCTAGGTAAGCAAATATGGGAGGGGACGCGGGTGGCTTTGTGGGTTAAACCACAGAGCCTAGGGCTTGCCGATCAGAAGGTCGGTGGTTCGAATCCCCGTGACGGCGTGATCTCCCGTTGTTCGGTCCCTGCTCCTGCCAGCCTAGCAGTTTGAAAGCACGTCAAAGTGCATGTAGATAAATAGGTACCGCTCCGGCGGGAAGGTAAATGGCGTTTCCATGTGCTGCTCTGGTTCGCCAGAAGCGGCTGAGTCATGCTGGCCACATGACCCAGAAGCTGTATGCCGGCTCCCTTGGCCAGTAAAGCGAGATGAGCGCTGCAACCCCAGAGTCGGTCACGACTGGACCAAATGGTCAGGGGTCCCTCTACCTTTTTAAGCAAGTATGGGATTGCAGCCTTAGAGGCTGCATTATGTCAGGATTTACAACGTCTCTCCCACACAAGACGCGGCAAGCTGGCAGGTTAATTACTCTTAGATTTATTTAGTAATTACACAGTAGCAACAGTCCGAGCTCTCCTAGCTCTCAGTCTTCACTGGGTGACCCAGTTGGCCCTACTGGATGACGCTGTCTGCGCCAGCAGGATATCCTCCACCTTTTGCCCCACCTCCTGCTGGGCTGACGTTGCCCCAGTACCCAGCTCTTCCTTCTGCTCCGAGGAGATTCAGGTGCAGCCAGCCCCTCCTCCTCCTCCTGAGCCGAGGCTGTTTCCCTGCATTTGGCTCTGTCTGCTCTGTGCTGCTTTGAGAATTGACAACCTGCATTCCAGAGCGAGAGGGGCTTACATCACTCTCAATGTGGGAAGGAACCAAGTCTCTACTCCCTCCAGTCTGCTCTTCTTCCTCTTCGGATTCCTTGCTGTCACTCTGGGGAGGAACGTCCCTGACATCTTATTTAATTTCTTCCCACTGGGGGCTCCACAAAAGTCCAGTCCTCCATGTTAATGCAACACAATCAAAAGTCGCTTCAAATAGGGCATTGCCCTTTATTTTCAGCCCTGACAATTAGAATCACTCCCACCAGTGAATCAACTTGAGCTGTAGTTGATTAACTTACCAATCAAAGCTTTCACCACGATGAATGTTGCATGTTTCTCTCTCTCTCTCTCTCTCTCTCTCTCTCTGTGTGTGTGTGTGTGTGTGTGTATTTTGGC
Source organism: Podarcis raffonei (assembly GCF_027172205.1). Taxonomy (NCBI): domain Eukaryota; kingdom Metazoa; phylum Chordata; class Lepidosauria; order Squamata; family Lacertidae; genus Podarcis; species Podarcis raffonei. The sequence goes on along the minus strand of NC_070615.1, from coordinate 18,336,447 downwards.
GAATGACTATTAAGACACCACACTGTGCACAGCCAGCAGCTGCTGGCCTACGTGTCGCCCTGTTGATAACATATATGTGGGACCATTATGTTTTCCTAGTGCATCTCTAACCAAAGGAACGGTCACCCTTATTTGGTTTTTAATGAGTGGGAAACAGGCTGTCGCAAAGCAAATGAATGCAAAGTACAGCCAGGCAAGACCTGGCCTTCAACGGTGTGTAATGGTGGAGAAAGGGAGGGCCTTGCAAAGTGAGGATGGCTGTGCTATGAGAATAGCCAGATTACGACCTCTAAAGGCCCTAAAGATTATAGGTCCTATGCTTAGCAGAGAAACCAGGAATGAGCTGACTTCAGGCTTGTCCAACGATGCTTTGTTTTTAACTCCAACTCCACAACTCAACCACAGCCAGGCACAGGGCCAAATCATAGCTTTGATGAGGCCCTAAGCTGCTGAAGGTAAGGGGGCCCTTTATATGTCCAGCTGTCCTTTGTCAACAACAAATTGTCACTTGTTTTTTGAGTTGAATATATGCTATATGGTAATTTATGGACCTAACAGGTATCTAAAGCCATTTGAACATAACAAAATATGTATTTTATCTAAGTAATTGTTGAAAAGTCCATGCAGAATGTAGGCACCCTATATATAGAAATGAACAAACCAGTGATATTTTAGGGAGCAGGCTAGCAGGCAGGGCCCATTACGTACACCATAGGAGCCTACACAACACAAAACACTGTTGCTGCATGTAGGTTTTATTTTATTTGTCTTTTATCTTATATTTTCCAAATGTACAGTTTTTTTCTTTAAGTTTTTTTTGGGGGACCCCAAGAGTGTGGGGCCCTAAGCTATAGCTTGTTTAGCTTGTACGTAAATGCGGCACTGGCCAGGCACCAATTTTAGAATTCAAAAAAGATGCACACAACAGCCTGCCCACGTCAGGTCTTTACTTCCAACATGCAGACAGAGGCAATTTCATTGCTAAACTTAGGCTGTTTGTAGCCACAACATTTCATTAGTTGTTATTTAAGTTTCTATACTGGCAACATTAAAGCCAGGGGAGGGGGGAGGAAAATCCATGGCAACAAACATTGGAAGATCAGCAATAAAATTGCATTAGGGGGGGAAATAGCCAATGCATCCTAGATTAATATTTTATTTATTTGTGAAAATAAAAAAGTTTTATTTATTTATTACATTTATACTTATTTATTACATTGATACCTTGCTTTTCCTTCAAGGTGCTCAAGGCAGCATCAAGGTGCTCAAGGCGACCCATTGAAATTAATGGGCATGACTAACAGGTTTCTTGATTTCAATGAGTTTTCTCTAAGTAAACTTAGGTGACGACAACCCTGTACTTTTTCACTGGGGTGTGGGGTGGACTAGGCAGAGGGGCAGTGCCTCTGTTGGATCTGAGAAAAGAGCTTTAGCTTATACCATCTCTTTTCCCCACATAATGTTATTTTATTCCTCCATCTACTCTCTGAACAACAACAAAAAAAGCCCCAATCATTGTAGCATTTCCTCATAGAAAAACTACCTCAGCCTTCTGCTTGCCCTTTTCTCCACCGCTTGCAGCTCCGCAGTTCTCCCCTGAGAGTCATATCCTCTAAGAGTTCATAGATGAAAATAGAGATTTCTCTCATCATGGGCCGCTCTGCCTCAGCAACTGCCCTCTCTTCCACTGTCATGAACTGATCTCCCCGTCTCCACTACACAATAATATCCCTTCCTTAAGAACAGCAGAAAATCCCTGCTGGATCAAGGCAAAAGGCCATCTAGTCCAGCAAACTGTTTTCACAGGGGCCACCAAAATGCCTGTAGGAAACCCGCAAGCGGAGCCTTAGCACAAAAACCCTCTCCACACCTGCTGTCACTGACAACTGGTATTCATAAGCATGGACTATTGTGGTTAGGAAGCATTCATAGTTGTGGGCCTCTATGAATTTGTCCCAACCTCTTTTTTAAAAAAATATATATATTTCTTAAAGATTTTTTAAAATTATAAAAAAGAAAAAACAGGAAAATAAAAACAAAACAGAAAAATAGAAAGAAAAAATACATCCATCATTCTCAAATTTCTAACTTTCATTACCTTCTTTCTTTGACCTCCTCCTCCTTCCCTTCCTTGTATCCTGGTTAATAATTATCACAGCAAATCCTTTCCATAGTTCATAATATTTTGTCCTTACATTATCTTAATCTATTTTCATCTTGTCTTATAGCAAACCTTAAAACTTAAAACTTAAATCTTATTTTTACCAACTTCTCATAACCATATCATTAACCTAATTCTTTAAACATTTTTACTAGAACCAAGTAGTTCCATTTCAACATTTTTTCTAACATTCATCAATTATTTTAAAACAGTCCTAATGATAAAAGAAAGAAAAGTAAAACAATCCAATCTTCATCCAGCGTCCCTTCCTCCTGGTCCCGGATTTTGTCAGTCCTTTTTGTCCCATTAATCTAGCACATTAACCTGGTATCCTTATATCCGAGGCCCTCAAGTCTCTTCCATGTCCCTTCTGCGGCTCTTCTTCATATTTTCCTTTCACTCGTGGGAACTCCAGCTTAGTAATATTTTTGGCCCTTTTCAGCAGATCAGCCCCATTTCCATAGTCCAGACTAAACTCCATGTGATATTTAAACATCTGTCTCAAATTCTCTCCAAAATTAAAAGCCCCCACAGCTCCAAACATCTGACGGCCCATTACCAGACTCAGAAAGTCCAAACATCCCTGCATGGGAGGGTCAGTCCAACCCCCCATTTCCAAACCAAACCAGACGTTATCTTTCCAAGTCTGGTTTTTTCCAGATTCATTTATCAAATCCAAAGGCTCATGATCCTGCAGGGCCACAGCTCCCTCCATTTCTGGCACCCAGGATTCTGCAGTATCCTCTTCTCTCATCTGTGCTGTCATAGCACACTCCTGTTTTAGTTCCTGGGTAGGCTCCATGTAGTTTCCTACTGCCTGTTCAAAATTTCTGGTCGTATTAGTCATCAAATCCATCTTCTGGCTTAGCTGATCCAATAGGGCATTTATTTTACAGAAAGCACCCAACAGAGCTTCTGAAAACATTGTCCTGCAAGGTCACAAGTCCTTTCCCACGATTGTAATCAGTAACAGCTGCAAGCTCCTGAAGTTGGTTACAATTTCACAGTCTCCCTCTAGGGGGAAAACTTCTGTTTATTCTTTCTTTTAAGAACAATAACAACAAAGTTTCTTTTTAAAGATATTCAGTCAATATTTGTTCCTTTGAAATGCGAAAGGAAACAATGGAGTCACTATGTTGCTTTTCTTTTAGCTGTCTGTCAAAAACATTTGTCTCTGGTCAATGAGCTTCAAACGTCAGTCCTGACACTCCGCTCCAGGATCAGGACGGTGGAAAGTTACTTTACTTTAAACTCACTTCTGCAGGTTTAAACAGTCCAAAAAGAGATCCCCCTTCTTCTCCTGCTACCGAAGGGGGGTTCCACGATTTTAAATGATGAAAGCCAATCCTTTAAAGGTAATTTTCTAAGCTCTAGTTATGTTATCTTTGCTTTATTCTAACTACAAAGAAACAGAAGGCTGACTTCCTGTTTAGACCTTCCCGTTTCAGTACCAAATTGAAGTAAATTTTGAGTCCAATTCCTCTCTACTGGCCAATCCTTATTTAAAGTCCAATTGTTCGAGTTTTAAGTACTCACGGGTGATTCTTTTGATGCCAAATTGTCCCAGGAAAAAGGCAGTGCTCTCCAGCAACGGCTATGCAGCTTCGCTCCACGGAAAAAGCAGTAGACTCACAGCACCACGCCACTTCCCCCTCTTCGCTTCGGAGCCCGTTAGTGGGTTCCTTTGCGGGTTGGGGGGGCGCTAAAGGTGCCCGCGAGTCCCATGGTCACAGGCTTCATTTGCCTGTGATTTTTTAAAGGGTCCCCGCTTCGCCGTAGCGGAAACGACCCGTTTCACGCGGAGCTGGTCCCTCCGGTTCAGAGGGAGTTTGCCATTGCCGATAGCGCCACCCCGGAAGTCCCCAACCTCTTTTAAAGCCATCCAAGTTGGTGGCCATCACTGACTCCTGGGGGTGGCAAGTTCCATAGTTTTAACTGTGCGCTGAATGATGGGATTTGTAGTCCAAATGCAGCTGGAGGGCCACAGGTTCCCCAATCTCTGGCCTACAAGATCACCAGCCAGGTCAAAGTGCAAGTAGATAAATAGGTACCACTCTGGCGGGAAGGTAAACAGCGTTTCCGTGTGCTGCTCTGGTTTGCCAGAAGTGGCTTTGTCATGCTGGCCACATGACCCGGAAGCTGTCTGCGGACAAACGCCGGCTCCCTCAGCCAATAAAGTGAGATGAATGCCGCAACCCCAGAGTCGGTCACGACTGGACCTAATGGTCAGGGGTCCCTTTACCTTTACTTTACCTTGGTAATCGAACGCCTTAGTTGTTGAACAAATCGGCTTCCAGATGTCGCAAACCTGGAAGTGAGTGTTCCAGTTTACGAATGTTTATTGGAAGCCAAACATCCGATGCGGCTTCTGATTGGCTGCAGGAAGGTCCTGCAGCCAATTGGAAGCTGTGCCTTGGTTTTCAGACCATTTGGGGAGTCGAACGGACTCCCGGAACGGATTAAATTCGAGAACCAAGGTACGACTGTATTACACTCTGCAGCTTGGAAGGTGGTGTGATTTGATGTCAAAGTAGTTGCTGAAGAGATAAGAGAGGTTTGTGTTGTTTTGACCAAACAGATGGAAATATGACAGGCAGTGGGGACTGGTTCGTTGGGGTGAATGGGGCATTGCCCCATCAATTTCAGTCTGCCCTTAGCCAGCCCTCAGCTGCCTGCCTTCTTATTTCCAAGCCAGCCAGGGAATTTGTTCTATTGCTCTACCTACTGCTGGTCTCTCCAGGCATCAGTGGCGAGAGGGCTGTTTGCTGTGGAAAAGCAGTGGGTGAGAAGGGATGCTTAATACTTCCCCTTCCACCCCTTCCTCCTGAAGCCCTTCCCACCAGTTGCATTTGCCCTGCGTTGGAGTTCCAGACACACCTTTTGCCATGTTGCAGGGAAAGGGCAAAGGAGGTGTCAGGGAGGGAAGTAGAGTCGGCTGGGAGGTCTGAGCACCCTCTCCCCTGCATTCTCTGCTCCACGTTGGCCTTCACCTCCCCTCTTTGTAGCTTTTCTGGCAGGAACCCAGGCGGCCTGATTTTTTCCTCCATCGCAGAACATGTTATTCTGCCCGCCACCAAATGTGACTTGCTCCCAAGTAAGTAAGTAAGTAACTAAGTAAGTAAGTGCAGGCAGGATTTCAGCTTCAGTGCCGGCATTTAATGCTCTGTAAGATCTGCCCTCAGAGGGATTCTCGCAAATTGTTGCAAAAATTCACTGAACATGACATCTGACGCCTGTTGAGAGTGCTGGAAAGCAGCCTCCCTCGGCTGGCTGGCTCAGGAAGCGATGCATGCAGAAACAGCTGACTGGAGAGCTGATGGGGAGAAGGGGAGACAGCTGGGATACAATATCATGAGGTGGTTGGTTGTGCCTCTGCCTTCCCAAGCAACACAAGAATCAACCTGCAGTGGTGGCATTAAGCCCAGTTCATGGAACAGGAGGAGAGGTTAAGGCTGTAGCTCAGTGGTAGAGTGTCTGCTTTGCAAGCACAAGGTCGCAGGTTCAATCCTGGTACCTCCAGGTAGGGCTGCCCAAAACCACGGATAGCTTCTGCCAGTCAGAGCTAGATGAGCCAATGGTCTGTCTCTGTAGCTTCCTATGTTTGTGTGCTCCCTGACTGAATATGTGGAATTATTGCATTAGAAAAGCACCATGGTAGATACTACAAAAAGGATCTGGAGGTCCTGAGTGACTGATCCGCTGTGAGTCCTTCTCACATGCAAATTCCCATGCAGAGCTTCTGCCAGTCAGCGTAGGCAATGCTAAACTAGATGGGCCAATGGTCTGACTCTGTATTACAGGCATAGGGAAACTCGGTCCTCCAGATGTTTTGGGACTACAACTCCCATAATCCCTAGCTAACAAGACCAGTGGTCAGGGATGATGGGAGTTGTAGTCCCAAAACATCTGGAGGGCCAAGTTTGCCTATGCCTGCTGTATAAGGCAGCTTCTTATGCTTCCATCCTCCAAACTAACAGGTAGCATAGAGTAAGACTAAACAGACAGTTCTCCCAATGGAGGGATATAGCAAGCGGAATCCCACAGTGATAAGTCTTGCGCTTTGAAACTCCTTCATAAATTATCTAGAGTTAGGGTGGAGCAGTGAGATAGCCACGTTTGCTGGTAAATTGTTCATGGTGGATAAAACAAACAAGGAGGGGGATTGTGAAGAGAGCTCTAAAAGAGCCTCTCCAAACTCAGTGAACGAGCAGTAAGATGGCAAATGCAAATTTTAAGTAAGGAAGTTTAAAGTGATGCAGGTTGGGGTAACCCCTGGGTGGACTCGAACCACCAACCTTCTGGTTAACAGCCAGATGCACTGACCTGTTTCATCAGGCTTCCTCAACCTCGGCCCTCCAGATGTTTTTTGGCCTACAACTCCCATTATCCCTAGCTAGCAGGACCAGTGGTCAGGGATGATGGGAATTGTAGTCTCAAAATATCTGGAGGGCCGAGGTTGAGGAAGCCTGTGTTTCACCTTGCCTCGATTTCACATATATGCTTATAGGGTCTGAGCTGGTGATTACTGACCAGCAATGAGACCTGGGGGTTGTAGTGGGCAGCTTGAAGAAGATTTCAGCCCAGTGTGTGGCAGCTGTGGAAAAGGCAATTATGCCACTATCATAATGCTCAACAGTGGTACCTCAGGTTACAGACGCTTCAGGTTACAGACGCTTCAGGTTACAGACTCCACTAACCCAGAAATAGTACCTCGGGTTAAGAACTTTGCTTCAGGATGAGAACAGAAATCATCCTCCAGTGGCACAGCGACAGCAGGAGGCCCCATTAGCTAAAGTGGTGCTTCAGGTTAAGAACAGTTTCAGGTTAAGAACGGACCTCCGGAACGAATTAAGTACTTAACCCGAGGTACCGCTGTACAGTTATGCATGGTGTCGAGAAAATGGTTTGAGGAAGATTTTTCTCCCTCAGAACGCTAGAACTCATGCACATAGCAAAAGGCTGGACATTGGAAGATTCAGGACAAATTAAAGTACGGCTCTACACAGTGCATAGTTATGTTGTGAAATTCCCTCCCACAGGAGGCAGTGAAAGCTGCCAACTTGGATGGCTTCAAGATAAATTCATGGAGGAGGGCTAGGCTGTGCCTCCACCATCAGAGGCAGCAATGCTTCTCAATGCCATAGCAAACCATAGGAGGGGGGGAGTGCTGTTCTGCTTGGGTCCTGCTGGTGGGTTTCTCACAGCCATTGTGAGAACAGGATGCTAGGCAAGATGGTCGACTGGCCTGATCCAGCCTATTACAGCGGTACCTCTGGTTGCGAACGGGATCTGTTCCGGAGCCCCATTCGCAACCTGAAAGGAACGCAGCCCGTGTCTGCGCACGTTGCGATTCACCGCTTCTGCGCATGCGTGTGACATCATTTGGCACATCTGCACATGTGCGAGCGGTGAAACCCGGAAGTAACCCTTTCCAGTACTTCCGGGTTGCCGCGGGACGCAACCTGAAAAGACGTAACCTGAACTGAACGTATCAAGAGGTATGACTGTATTATGTTCTCATGTTCTCATCTGCCTCTGTTGGGCATAGGTTTGAGTAGACACGGTTAAGAATGCACTGTGAGTAGCGATGGTTGAGTCTTGTCAGTTTTGGTTTCTCTCGGTTTCTCATTTTTCTGATGTCAGGCTCAGTTCTCCGCATTAGTTTGCAGATATTCATTCATTCTTTTTTGAGTTTTATTTATTTATTAACGTTCTTATGTTACATCAGTAAACATTATCATATTACATCACAAGGCTTATTATAATATAATTTTCAGCATGTATACAAAGTTTATATACCTAAAAAAAAGAAACAAGGACAAAATACTATTCCAAAATCATATATGTACCAACACTTTGGACTTCTTGTCTATCTCGTTATATATTCCTTTTTTTACAAATGAATGTACTCTTATTATTGTATATTTCTTTACATTTTATCTAATACATTCCTATATCAATATGTACCCTTGGTCTTATTTCTCAACTCAGTCTCTCTCCAATGTCAATCGAATGCTAGCATAGATCGCGAACCTTGACTGTATTTTTGAACATATATCTATCCCACTTTTCCATAAATTTTTGTTTTGAATTGCCTCTCAGGCTGTCAACTGGATATTCATTCATTCTTTGAAAAGTCCCAATGAATAGTGCACTATAGACATTTTTATGCACGAATGAATATTTGAAGCGAGTCCTTTATTTGAAGGCCTGCCTGATCTGGAAACCACAGCAGGGGAGTGTGCGGTTGCATGGGGGTCCTGCTTTCAGGTTACCCACAAGCATCGAGTTGGCCACTGTGAGAACAAGATGCTGGAATAGATGGGCTATTGGCCTGATCCTGCCAGGCTCTTCTGATGTCCTTAGAATCTGAGAGAGCCTGCTTTGAATCCCCACTCAGCCATGAAGCTTGCTGGGTGTCCATGGGACAGTCATTGTCTCTCTACCTCACGCATAGTAATAATAAGAATGATTAATAATATACTTTATTTTTAATGTTGGCAGCACAAAAGCTGAACCGCTCTGTTCCCCACCCCCTGCAAAACACATTTCCTTCAGGTTTGTATTGTATTATTGTCTGCAGAAGTGTAGCCGTGCACCTCCGGCATGGCCGGTGTTAGTCCTCCTCAGAGTAGACCCATTTTAATTAGTTGAATATTGCCTATTGAAGTTTTGGTGCCAAGGAGGCGAATGAGACAGTTGTGGGGATGCTTTAGGGGCAAAAATAACATGGCTGGCCTTGGGTACTCAGTGCACCTAGACTGGAAAAGACCCTGATGTTGGGAAAGATTGCGGGCACAAGGAGAAGGGGACGACAGACGACGAGATGGTTGGACAGTGTTCCCGAACTACCAGCATGAGTTTGACCAAACTGCAGGAGGCAGTGGAAGATAGGAGTGCCTGGCGTGCTCTGGTCCATGGGGTCACAAAAAGTTGGACATGACTAAACGACTAAACAACAACACCATTTGCTGTTCTACCTTAGCAAAACAAGTTGGGCTATATCTAGCAGTGGCTGGTGCCTGCCCATTGGAACTGGTTGGACAAAAGGCAGGGAGGCCAACAGTAGGTGGCGCCAGAACTGATGACAGAGAGAGCCAGCTGATTCTGGTTTTGTCCCCATCCTCCTTCCTGCTGAGTTCTATACGCTCTCCTGACTTGTCGTTCCCAGCAACTGCTGCTCAGAGGCATACTGCCTCCAACAGGAAGGGAGCCTACAGCCATCTTGACTAGAGGCTGCCCACATGCTTATGGGGATCTTGCAAGCTTTGGGGGTGCAGGAGATGCAACCAAAGGCCTTGGCCAGCAGAGGCTGATTGAGGACAACTTGCCCAAAGGTCTACCAATGCTGGAGCCAAATTGCTTTCTCCTTCACCTTCTTCCAACTCTCCATTCCTCTTTCCAAATCTGCTTGTTTCTTATGATCTAAATCCCTTTCCCTGACAGCATCGCCCCTTTGCAGACATGGTGGAGTTCCCCATTTTATTCCGCACCGATGTTTTTAAGTGTTGAGGGATAAATACGCCATGTGAGCTTCTCCAGGACTTTGATCCAGTTTCTGGCAGTTACTCCTAGTGTGGCAGCAACAACGGAGGGGAAGAGAGGGGGAGGGGAGATCGAGTCAACTCATCAACAACAAATCTAATTAACCTACAGCATAATCTCCTAATTTGTGGAAAGTCACTGCAGCCACTCAGCTAGAACCAGCCTGTCCACAACACTCGCTGGTGAGCAAATGGCAGCGGCGCAGCCACCGTGAACACTCTGCCCATGCTCAAGTGCCTTCTGTTTGCCCTCAAGTGCTCCCAATTTTGTACAGCTTGTTCCAGTGGCTGCCTCCATCTGGCATCTCTGTGGGAGACGTAACATCAAGCCCCGGCCTTTCCCATGTGGTAATCCCTTCTGATTGTATGGCTGTGTGGGTGTTTTGGCTGTCTTGCATCTTTCAGCTTCCAATTTTTATGATCTAGCAATGTGAGTTTTCTGCTCTGATTTTTTTTAGCTAGCTGTTCCCTACCCTCGTACTCTTCTTAGGGTATTTTTCACCTTCGTAGCAGGACTCCAGCCATGTGTGGTGTAGTGGTTAAGAGCGGTGGACTCGTAATCTGGTGAACCGGGTTCGCTTCCGCCCTCCTCCACATGCAGCTGCTGGGTGACCTTGGGCTAGTCACACTTCTCTGAAGTCTCTCAGCCTCACTCACCTCACAGAGTGTTTGTTGTGGGGGAGGAAGGGAAAGGAGAATGTTAGCCGCTTTGAGACTCCTTCGGGTAGTGATAAAGCGGGATATCAAATCCAAACTCCTCTTCTTCTTCTTCTTCTTCTTCTTCTTCTTCTTCTTCTTCTTCTTCTTCTTCAATCAGGAATCACATAGGATGCTGTTGCAATGCTACATACTAGCCAATTCGATTCGGCTATGTGCTGATGCCACTGTACAGAGCCGACTGCAGTAGAATCATAGAATTGTAGACTTGGAAGGGACCCTAAGAGTTATCTAGTCCAATCCCTGCAATGCAGGAATCTCAGGTAAAGTATCCTTGACCAATGGCCATCCAACCTGTGTTTGAAAACCTCCAACAAAGGAGAGTCCACCACTTTCGGAGGAAGTCCATCCCACTGTCAAACAGCTCTTATCAACCAAATACACAGTTGGCTCCTCCTTCTGACTTTTGCTTAATGTTTAGAGATAGGGTAGGGTTGGAGTCACAGAGCACATGCATGTTGCATTGGGGGTGAGGTCAGTGGCATAGCATTGCTTTCTCCCAGGTACTTACAGCTCAACATCGGTTTTCCAAAACAGATGGCATTTTTGGCATATGTATTTATTAGAGGTGGATGAATCCGTCGGTTCCAGTTTCGCTCAGTTTCTCTTTGATTTTCCCATCTTAAAATTCAGTTGCCCACATTTCCACAGTGATTTGCAATTGTTTTTGAATCCTTGTGAAAACCCACGAGTATATATCAGTGCAATTTCCTCCCTGAGGCGCACATTTTAAAAACACAACTTTGACTGATATGCACATTTGTGCAAGCATTTTCCCCAACGTAATGCGTCTTGGTCTGCTCTTTTCACTAATGCATACATTGTTAATGCACGCGTTGGTTGGAGAATGGCATTACAACATTCAGAGGAGAGCAAATTCTGAAGGACAGTTGTGTTTGTGTATTTGTTCAGAAAGTGCAAATCGAGTAGTTTATGATTAAAATGCAGACAAAATTAAATTTCTCCCCCATCCTTATTTGCTGCTTTGGACCATTTTATTTATTTTTTGGGGGGAAAAGAGAAATTTCTTTCCCCAGGAGTCCATTCTTTCTACTGTCTCAGCCCCCGTACTGGACCACAACTCCCAACCATCTCTTGCAGTCATCTGACAGCACCTTTTCACTTGCTAGGTAAAATCCTTCCACAGCTAACCAGGGTCTCTTGCTGATTTGTATTTCTGCGCATGTCATTGACTTGATGTGTAATTAGAACTCCTGAAGCCTGTCTCATGCTTTAATTGCCCTGACAGGGGCCACAGCATATCCGCTTGTTAATTAGTAAACCACAGTCTCCCAGGGGCTCATTGAGAGCTGCCTTAATTGTATTTCAGCTGGAAAGGAGGGATAATTACCCTTCCCTACCTCTGCTGCTTTTCAATCCCTTTTAAAAGAGAGAGAATGAAAGAGGTGCCTTCTCTTTTTTAAAAAACAAACACACACACACAAAGATTTTTATTTAATTTACTTTTCCTTTTTCTGCTCCTCGGGTCTCCTTCTGTATTCTTTCTTTAACCAACAATACCACAAGCTGAGGTTTCTCTCTCTTCCTCTGTTTTCTTCCCCCTTCTCCTTGTTTAAGTCGCAGAAAACAGAAGTCAGGGGGAGGAGTGTTGGGGAAATAACATACGGATGCTTGAAAGCACATCTGAAGAAGATGCTGTCAGGAAGAAACTTTGTATTTATAGGCATGCCCGTCTTCATCCATTTAGGCTGAAACCTAGGCCCATTTGCCTGGCAGGAAACCTCACAGGACCAAATAGGATTTTACTATTAGAATCTGAGCTGCCTAGAGTACACATACCCCAGAAAAGAGGGGGGGGACCTGACCGCTGATGATTTGCATAAAATTTGCCTGTGTCCATTTTATATATATAGATGCTGATTTAGTAATAATGGCTTGTATCCAATGTCATACGCTCCAACATTTCTCCAATGAAAATAGGGATGTCCTATTTAATAATAATAATAATAATAATAATAATAATAATAACAACAACAACAGTGGAACCTTGGTTGTCGAACAACCGAGGCGCAATGGGCGGTTGGCAATTTCAATGGAGAAAACAGAAAAACTCGCCTCAGAAGCCGTTCGACTTCTGAAGCAATTACTTCCAGGTTTTCGGCGTCTGAGAACCAAAACGTTCAGCTTCCGGGACGCTCAAAAACCGAGGTTCTGCTGTATACCCCTCCCAGCTGACTGTGTTGCCCCGGCTGCTCCCTGGGAGGAAAAATGGGGGGGGGGGGAAATAAGGATGATATGTTTCTGGATAATATGTTTTGTTTTAATGTTGAATAAAAAAGTTATTAAAAAAAATCACCTGTCCACTAGCACAAGAGCCCTTATGCTAGCAGACATACTGCCTAACCCCTCTTACACTACTGGAAGGGAGGGCAGGAGATCTCTCCCTCCTGCCCCGTGGCAAAGCTGGGTGATGTAACAGTGGTGCCGTCCCTTGCGGGGGCGGGGGGAGGTGTCGCTTGAGGCGACCGGTTCATTCTGCCTCACGGACTTCAGTCTTTGACTGTTTCACTTCCCCCAGAAGAGCCAAATGCTGGGTCCCTTTTCTGACTCTGACACCAGGTGCTCTACGGGCCTTGCAGCTGCTCCTCTGCCAGCTCCTTGCAAATTACATTCACTGGAGCTCAGCTGGAGCTGACATTGTGAAATAGTTCAATTAGATGAAAATATTTCCTTGGCTATTTAGCTAAAGGCTCGGCAGAGCAGGAACAGCAGCAAAAATAGCTTCTGTCTTTGTGCTGTCCTTTGGGGAGATTATTATTATTGCTGTTATTATTGTAGGACATCCCGGGGTCAGCTCTGAATGGAGCTGGTAAAAGTCCAGGATCCTAGGCCTACTGCTCACCACGTTTTGATCTTTCTCTGTTGGTTTGGTCTTTGGAACAGCCACTATTCAGCAGACACAACTACATTCCAAAGTATAAATCCCATTTTAACCAGTTGATCTGTAACGCTGTTCCACAAAGTACCTGGGATTTGTAGTTTGGTGAGAGAATCACCTGGACTGATTCAGATAGCACTTTATTCCCTTTCCCCAATGTTTCATTGCCTGATTAGTTTCTATGTTTTATATGATCTTTCACACAGGATAAAAAAACCACTTCTGGGAATCTAGCAGAAGTTTAAAGCTCATCTCCATGCTAATTGTTTTGGGTACGAGGGGAAATCTGTTTGAAACCCCATAAATCGGGGAAATTGTGGGAGCTTTGTACGGTCATTTTCCCTCTATTTTCATGGGCATATGACAAACTTTCAAATGGTATTCTGGCATGCAGTTCTTGCTTGCCGTCTTCATGGAGGAACATAAACGGTAGCGACCTTTCCAATGATGTCCACTATTGTGTCACACCACAGATGTGAATGACATTTAGGGGGATGTGGCGATATATGCAGTGCTATTTTTCTAGAAAAAGAGGTGCTGAAACTCTCCTTGAACACCACCCTTGTTCTCTCAGAACAGCAATGGTGCCCAACTGAGAGGTGCTCAACTGAGTTCCTATGAGTTCCCCCGATAAAAAGCCCTGGGTATATTGATCAAAAGGGATGCGGGTGGCGCTGTGGGTTAAACCACAGAGCCTAGGACTTGCTGATCAGAAGGTCGGCAATTCGAATCCCTGCGACAGGGTGAGGTTCCGTTGTTTGGTCCCTGCTCCTGCCAACCTAGCAGTTCAAAAGCACATCAAAGTGCAAGTAGATAAATAGGTATCACTCCGGTGGGAAGATAAACGGCATTTCCGTGCGCTGCTCTGGTTCGCCAGAAGCGGCTTAGTCATGCTGGCCACATGACCCGGAAGCTGTACGCTGGCTCCCTCGGCCAATAAAGTGAGATGAGTGCCGCAACCCCAGAGTCAGTAGGCTGGTTTTAATTCTCCCTACGGAAAAGGTATGAACTGCCTGTAGAAATCCATTGAGATCTCCCTTCCTCCAAAGAAACGTTTGAGCGGGCATGTTTATGTTCCAATGTTTGCTTCCATTCTTTTGTGATTCCAATACCACTTGCAAGCCTACCTTGCATTAAGTGGAACATTAAAATAAATAAAAAAGAAGAGGTCACAGCATCCAGCTTTCTTCATTTGCTTGAGCCCTTGATGGAATTTAGAGGTTGCACAACAGTGGAATCCACTGCGCTAGCCGATCCTTGTTGTGCAAGAGCTGTGCAATCTTTTGTGCAACAATCGTTGAAATGTACTTGTGCTTTCTCTTGCACAGTGCCACCAATGAAACAAGTATACCGTTAATTAAGTGACTTCAGCTGGGTGCCATATTGGTACTACAAGCCCTTGGTTTTGGCATTCAGCATATACCTAGCAGTTCCATCTCTACAGGGTGAGTTACACCACTGTTTTCACTATTCCACAAGTCATGGAAACTCACAGGTCCCAGCTGGGCGATTTGGGGTGTGTGCATACCCACCAACATTTCTCCAGTGAAAATAGGGGCGTCCTATTCCATCATCACCACCACCCCCATCATCATCATTTTATTATTTATACCCTGGCCATCTGACTGGATTGCCCCAACCCCTCTGGACAGCTTCCAACAAATATAAAAATACAATAAAACATTAAAAATTAAAAAGCTCCCCTCTACAGGGCTGCCTTCAGATGTCTTCTAAAAGTTGTATAGTTACTTATCTCATTGGCTTGGGGTTATTGCTTAATTCCATACCCTCCAACATATCTCTGATGAAAATAGGGGCGTCCAGGACATTCCAGGATCAAATCAGAAACTGGGGCGGCTTCTGTAAATTCAGACTCTCCCTGGAAAATAGGGACACTTGGTGGGTCTCTCTGTGTGTGAATGTAATCTAATTTTCAAACTTCCATATTTATGTATATGCAAGGAGCCCCCCCCCCCAATTATGTAGAAACCACTCCCTTACTTTTGCATGAGCCGCCACACCCCCCTCCACTTTCCCCCTAATTTAAAGGGACTTGAATACCACTGGAATTTGCTACTGAAAAAAACGTGATGAAGGTGGCAAAAATCAGGTGTGGGGATAGACAGTGTGGGAGAGCTGTTGCCTTCATGCCATTGTTGTTGCATTAATACATTTATTCATCACTTACTGCATAAAATTCCTCAAAGGGACTTACAATTATAAAAACATAAAGGTAAAGGTAAAGGTACCCCTGTCCGTACGGGCCAGTCTTGACAGACTCTAGGGTTGTGCGCTCATCTCACTCTATAGGCCGGGAGCCAGCGCTGTCTGGAGACACTTCCGGGTCACGTGGCCAGTGTGACAAGCTGCATCTGGCGAGCCAGCGCAGCACACGGAACGCCGTTTACCTTCCCGCTGGTAAGCGGTCCCTATTTATCTACTTGCACCCGGGGGTGCTTTCGAACTGCTAGGTTGGCAGGCGCTGGGACCGAACGACGGGAGCGCACCCCGCCACGGGGATTCGAACCGCCGACCATGCGATCAGCAAGTCCTAGGCGCTGAGGTTTTACCCACAGCGCCACCCGTGTCCCCTATAAAAACATACATAACACAAAAATGTAAAACATATCAGTTGTGGGCTTCCCAGATTTATCTGACTGACCACTGTTGGAGACAGGGTACAGGGCAAGACCAACCTTTCGTCTGATCTAGAAAGGCCGTTCATAGCATCTTGAGATGCCTCCACAACATGCTGCCCCTCCCTTCCCGTATTTGGTGCCTCAAATGAAGATTGCCCTCATCTTTGTGCTGCCAGGAGGGATCAGGTCCCATTTCCGCAATTCTCGCCTCTTTCTCTTTCTCTCTCTGGGCCTTACGGTGGTTTGGTCCATCTGGAGGTGACAGGGAAATGAGAGACGTGAGATACAGTTAAATGTCATCTTTGATGGCTGTCATAGAGCATGTACCTCGAGCCCAGTACGGCACTCAGCATCAAGCAAGGGACAGAGAGCCCCTGCTGCTGTCAGAACATAGTAATTTTATTTCTGCTGCCCCCCCCCCTGCCCATTGCAACTTCCATGACGCATTTTTCTAATGGATATATGCAGGTGAATAACAGCTTTCACCGCTGGGCTGTTAAATTTGAGAGCAAAAATGGATTGGCCCCATAAAGACATTTCAGAATCTTCCACTGCGGATATTGATGTTGTGCATCTGCCAAATATTCAGTACTGTACCCAATATCACTATTTGACAAATTTGTGTATTTGTGTATGCATGCGCTGCTGCCTGTGATAGAGGTATTAGGGCCACAGATGTGGCAGAATTGGGGTGCATATTATTAATTATAACATCAGCACACCAGTCCTCCAGGGAGCTAATATCCACAGTTTCCTCCTTACTTCCGCTATGCCACTGCCACTTCAAATTTTGTCCACACAAGAATCCAGTGAGGCAGGTTATGCTGAGACAGGAATTGGCCTAAGATCATCCACTGAGCTTCTTGTTTGAGTGGGGATTTGAACCTGGGTCTGCCTGGCCTGGCCTGGTAACTGCTATACTTCTCTCTCTCTCTCTCTCTCTCTCTCTCTCTCTCTCTCTCCCTCTCCCTCTCCCTCTCCCTCTCCCTCTCCTTCTCCCTCCTTCTCTCTCTTTATAGGACCCCTTCAAACATCCTTTTTTAAAATGTGCATTCAAGGTGATTTGGGCTGTGATACATGTTGTGTCAAAAGGATGCGGGTGGCGCTGTGGGTTAAACCACTGAGCCTAGGGCTTGCCGATCAGAAGGTTGGAGGTTCGAATCCCCCAACGGGGTGAGCTCCCCTTGCTCAGTCCCAGCTCCTGCCAACCTAGCAGTTCGAAAGCACGAAGTGCAAGTAGATAAATAGGTACCACTCCAGCGGGAAGGTAAACAGCGTTTCCGTGTGCTGCTCTGGTTCACCAGAAGCGGCTTAGTCATGCTGGCTCCCTCGGCCAATAAAGCAAGACGAGCACCGCAACCCCAGAGTTGTTCGCGACTGGACCTAATGGTCAGGGGTCCCTTTACCTTTACCTAAATGTTGCGGCAGTTATCTGCGATTCCGCTTTCAATACTGTTTGGACCTGCAGCAGTTTTGTTTCCAGTTGGGTGTATAACTTTCTGCTGAAATCCGTCAACTTTCCATAACACAAAAAAAGTTCCAGGTGGTGCTGTCTTTTTTTAAAAAAATAACCCTGTCTTGGTTGTGCTATAGTGCAAGAGTGCCCCACCAGATGGCAATAATGCAGTAACATTGAAGAAGCATTGCAGAGCAACTAATAAAAGCAGAATGATGTGTGGGCGGTTCAGTATAAATTCACCACTAATGTTCTATTTTATGACATCGATGACATATTGCAGAATATACCTGCAAAAAAAACCCCCCACCTTACCAGTCTGGGTGGGTCCATACTGCCAGCATTCCACAGAGGAAAAGAGTGGCAATCTTTTAGTAACCTTATTTTAATGCCAGGGATAATTTGGTGAGCTCCGTTGGTAGAGCATGAGACTTTTTAATCTCTGGGTCGTGAGTTTGAGCCCTGCGTTAGGCAAAAGATTCCTGTATCGAAGGGGGTTGGGCTAGAATGATCCAATTCTATGATTCTATGACATTGTTGAAAGTTCTTCACTGCCAGCCAGTGCACCGCATCCATTTCGTGTCCTCCACAGATTGAAAAAGGTTGATAGGTCTTTTGCTTAAGGATATAGTAGGACACTGGGTGGTGCTGTGGGTTAAACCACAGAGCCTAGGGCTTGCCGATCAGAAGGTCGGCGGTTCGAATCTCCGCGACGGGGTGAGCTCCCGTTGCTCGGTCCCAGCTCCTGCCAACCTAGCAGTTCGAAAACACGTCAAAGTGCAAGTAGATAAATAGGTACTGCTCCGGTGGGAAGGTAAACGGCGTTTCCATGCACTGCTCTGGTTTGCCAGAAGCAGATTAGTCATGCTGGCCACATGACCCGGAAGCTGTACGCCGGCTCCCTCGGCCAATAAAGCGAGATGAGCACTGCAACTCCAGAGTCGGCCACAGCTGGACCTAATGGTCAGGGGTCCCTTTACCGGAGTCCTCTGGGGGAATGTATGGAAATTTAAGGAACTGTAATGGGCATCTCAAAATATAAATTTCACAGGGGGGAAACAGATGATTCTCAGAACTGCCCTAAAACAGGCAAAACACTTCCACACACTCCAAAACAAAACAAAAAAGCGGGGAGTCAAGAAAAAGGCCAAAAACACCCAAATCAAAAAGTTTTTAAAATGAAGAGGCCAGAGGACTTTGGAGGGTGCAAAGGGAGGGGTGTCCGGGGAGAGGGAGGGGGACTGGTGTGTACAGTCACCACATTGGGGTCCCCATTACTAAGAAAACATAATGGTTATCAGCTGTACCTAGATATGCCTGCACTGTGCATTACTATCCAGGTTTGGGTGGGCATAAAAACTTGGAAAATGTCAAAGCGTTAAGCGAAAGAGACAAAGCACCCCCTTCTTGACCCCACTTTGGATTTTTCTGCAGGGGGTTTGAACAAGTAGCTGTATTGAAATCCCCCCCCCCAAAATTGTAGATTATGCATCCTCACGCTAAAATGGAGTGTTGTTGTTTTTTCGTAGGCTTTCAGGTATGTATTAAATTAGGATTAATTTTCGTAGGCTTTCAGGTATGTATTAAATTAGGATTAAATATCTAATTTGAGGGAGATGGCTAAAAGAAACATTTCTGTGGTCTGCAGGAGAGATTTGGATTTGGATCAGGACCGCAGCACATGGTGGGGGGGGTAATTTTTCCTTTCCCAGCAATGATTCTGATCCCAATGGATCAGGGCATGGGGAAGGGGCATGCAGCAATTACATTTAGGGGGATGTTTCCATGGAGACCAATCAGAGTCTCTCCCCCCTTCCCAATATATATATATATATAGAGAGAGAGAGAGAGAGAGAGAGAGAGAGAGAGAGAGAGAGTGGTGGTGCTGCAATTGTGCCAGATCTGAGACTGGAAGAGGAACTGAGGCAGCTGGAGTGGAAAGTCTGATTGGGAAGGGCAGCCGACAACACTTTAAAAAAAAGAGAAAAGAAGAATCCATTTGTCTGTCTCATCCTAAAAAGTAAGTTAAGTCTAACCAGCCCCAAACCTGCAAAATTCTTAGCAATTTTTTTCATCGCTTCCCAACTTTCAAGGTGGTTTCTTAAACCTCTCTCACCAGCTGGGAATGGTCAAAAAGAGCTAGGCTGAAAATAACTGGCTCAGATCTATTTTGAACTAAAACAGAGAAAGAGCCCCCAAACCTTTGGGAGATCTGATCACATACCAAAACAGAACACTGAAATGCATATTTGTTTAAACAGATGTTTTGTCTTGATGTGCTATTTTTCTGGGATTTTTGTGCAGCAAAATTCTTGGACGGTCCAGAAAAATGCATAATTATATCAAGTTATTGGGGAGTGGGGTGCCCCCAAATGTATGCAAATGTATGGAAGAAGCAGTCGATTCGAAGCACCGCGCCGCTCACCCCACGTCGCTCCGGATCCCCGAAACCGGGTTTCCCCGCGAGTAGGGGAAGCGCAAAAGGTGCCCGCCAAATCCCACGTTCACAGGCTTCACCCGCCTGTGATTTTTAACTGGTCTCCGCCTTCACCGTGGCGGCCAGACCCGATTCCCACGGGGCAAATTCCTCCCAATCAGAGGAATTCCGCCATTACTGGAGGCGCCAACCCGGAAGTCCTCCCCCCAAAAATTCTGGGTCCTGTACGTTTGTTGAGGGTTGTATCTCGGGGGTGTAAACTACAGTACCCAGAATTCGTTGGGAAGGAAAATGTGCTTTGAATGTGCTTTAAAAGTATTTTGCATATGGAGCCTATGGGTACAAGGGAGGATCATGCTGCCGACTGCAGAGGGCTGGACAATCATTTTGGGCACACGCAAATACATATTTTATAGAAATATGTACCGTATTTTTCGCTCTATAACACGCACCCGACCATAACACGCACGTAGTTTTTAGAGGAGGAAAATCTGTAGGCATGCCACCCGTAGGCATTCCCTCCATAACACGCACAAACATTTCCCCTTACTTTTTAGGAGGAAAAAAGTGAGTGTTATGGTGCAAAAAATACGGTATTTAACTTCCCCATCAATATAAGTGAGCATCTGATTTGTGGAGTGCACCATCTCTCCCTCCCCTGCAAAAAGAGAGAGAGAAGACATCCTTTGCTGATCAGTCTTTATTATTATTATTTATTTTTGGGGGGAAACCTGAGTTTGTAAGGAGAATTACTTGCTCGTAGGAGCTCATCCTCCCCCACAACCCACACACTGGGTGTTTCTGTGCAATTGGCTTTTCTGGGCATGCCTTCTGACAGGAAGGAAGTGATCCCAGAAACACTTGATTCATGCAGAGATGGAACAGTTGTTCTTATTAAAAGAGGATTAGATGAATTCATGGAGGATAAAGCTATCGATGGCTGCTGCCCACAATGGCTATGTTTTACCTCTGCTGCCAGGGACAATGTATCTCAGAATCGAAGCTACTGGGAATCACAAGTAGGGAGAATGCTCTTGCACTCAGGCCCTGCTTGCGGGCATCTGGTTGGCCTCTGTGAGATAGGATGCTAGACTAGATGGGTCCGTTTCCCTGATCCAGGCTCCTCTTAATGTTCTTAACGGGTCCTCCTCTAAGGTGGTTGTGCCCAGTGGCGTGTGCTTTTGAATCGACCCTTCCCACTTGTTCCAGAGACTGCGCCAAATTGCCTGTCCGTGATGGAGGCTGATTGGAAATGGTCTCGCCTGCGTGGCACCTTTTTGAGGCTTGAATTACTGTGCTTATTTTCTCAGTAATGCAAGCGCACAGCTCGGGGATTGGTGTGTAGCAGGCAGATAGCCCAGTTCTCTTGCAACGAACATCCATTCGCCCCATCTGCTGCAAAGCGTCCCAAATGGAGGATGTGTGTGTCTGCGAGAGAGAGAGAGAGAGAGAGAGAGAGAGAGAGATCAGCCCTGCCCCCCCCCATTTAGGGATATCAGGGTAAATCTCATTAACAAATGCAATTAACAGAGGGTGGCCTTCCTTTTCCCACCCTAGAAAGAGACGTACATTGTTAAGGGGGTGGGGGAAATATACAACTATTTATTGAACAGCGGGCGCACCCCGGCTTATCACGGCAGACAGGAAATTACAGCTCGGAGCTGTGCGTTCCGCTTATAATAACTTTGGCAATAAAAGGGTCTCGTCGAACGTGGCCAAGCCAGAGCGATAATGAAGCCTGAAAGGCCCATAATTGCAATTCATTCTTCCAAGGTTAAGCCAGTTAAAGGTGTGAGTGGAGCCTTGTGGGAATCGGTCTTTCAGTAGTAGAGGCAGTGAGGTTCCTTTAGGCTGGATCCTTCTGTCTTCAAAGCTTCATGGGGGGCTGGTGAGGCCGGGGGGGGGGGGACTGGCCCAGGAAAGCAAATGGGTCACTGCCCCATCATCCTCAGTCTGCCTACAGCCAGCTCCCACCTGCCTGTCTTCTTACTCAAAACCAATCTAGAGGGTGGCCCTGCCTGCCAAATTCCTCCTCCCCTTTGGTCTCAGGCCACAGCCACACCAGACATTTAAAGCATCAGGACTTCAAACAGTTATTGGTTCCCCAAAAGACTTCTGCAAGCTGTAGTTTGCTAAGGGTGATGAGAGTTCTTGTTTAGTCGTTTAGTCGTGTCCGACTCTTCGTGACCCCATGGACCAGAGCACGCCAGGCACTCCTGTCTTCCACTGCCTCCCGCATTTTGGTCAAACTCATGCTGATAGCTTTGAGAACACTGTCCAACCATCTTGTCCTCTGTCATCCCCTTCTCCTTGTGCCCTCCATCTTTTCCAACATCAGTGTCTTTTCCAGGGAGTCTTCTCTTCTCATGAGGTGGCCAAAGTATTGGAGCCTCAGCTTCAGGATCTGTCCTTCCAGTGAGCACTCAGGGCTGATTTCCTTCAGAATGGATAGGTTTGATCTTCTTGCAGTCCATGGGACTCTCAAGAGTCTCCTCCAGCACCAGAATTCAAAAGCATCAATTGTTCGGCGATCAGCCTTCTTTATGGTCCACCTGGAGCAGGAACTGGCAGGCCACTCCAGTATCCCTGCCAAGAAAACTCCATGGACAAAGACAACAGGCATATGAGAGTTGTTAGGAAGCCCCTGTTTCCCCGATGGAGCTACAAGTCCAGGAGCAGTTTAATAACCCATCTCTTCATAGGGAGTTCTGGCCTCTTAACAACTCTCAGCTCCCTTAACAGACTACAGCTCCCAGAAGTCTTTGGGGGAAGCCATGACTGTTTAAAGTGGTTTCATAGTGCTTTAAATGTATGGTGCCATACCGCTCAACTGACCTTTTGGTCTGGCGTTCTGCCACGAACCAGGTGACTCGCGCAAGAGCCCCAGACCATTAGGTGTTTCTCAGCAGTGGCGCTCTCCCTGTGGAACGCCCTCCCATCAGATGTCAAAGAGATGAAAAACTACACAACTTTTAGAAAACATCTGAAGGCAGCCCTGTATCGGGAAGTTTTTAATGTCTGCCATTTTATTATGTTTTTATATGTGCTGGAAACTGCCCAGATGGGTGGGGTAACAACAACAATTATTATTATTATGTGGTTATATATCTTAGGCAAAATTTCCTCTGTTCACCTGCGACAGGGAGATCACCAGATTGCCATTGTCTTGATATTGTTATCCTGCAGACAGTGGCTAAACACCAGAGAAATTTTTCTGTCACTGACAAAGACCACAGAAGCGAGAGAGGGATAAATATCTAATGCGCTGCGATGCACCAGCTCCGCTGGGCTCTGCAAAGTTAACAATCCCGGCTTCTTGCCAATCGCTTCTCAAGGAGACAAAACGAGACATGTCTAGGCTGGGGCTGAGAAATGAGGCATTTTGGAGTCACATCAGGAACGTGCTGGTATCATTGGAGGCCTCGGCTCACCACATGGCTTCCCGGGCAAAGAGAAGGCATTGTTATTCAGCATTAGGGCTCTCGGGGACTTTACCTGGAATTACTGATCCACATTCATAAACATGATTGTGTTAATTGTCTGCCAGAACAGTAGCTCTCATCTTCCATTGCCCTCCCTCGCAGCGCTGGGCCATCCGCCACTTTCATGTCCCTTTGCACTCCAAATGTTGAGATGTCTTTATTCCACATCTGGCTTTGATTAGAAGAGAAGGCTGGGAATGGTGTGAGAGGGAGGGAGAGAGAGAGAGGCAGGCAGGCAGGCAGGCAGGCAGGCAGGCAGGTGAAGGTTGTAGAAGGAGCAAAAATTAAGGAAAGACAATGAAATGAACAAAGCCAGCAGAACAGAAGGAACATTGATCAGTTGCAACACCCTCCCTTTCTCACGGAGCCTCCCTTTCTCCATGACAGCCTCATGGAGGAGTTCTAAACGCCCATTTTTGGTAGCCTTTGCCAACATTTTGAGTCCCTCCCAAAGACGTCAAAAGTAGGAGAATAAATGGATTGTGATCATTGCATTGGTCTTCTTCACCAGCTCCCTAGGATTCAGGATTCAGGACCAAGTTGCTTGTGGTCCACCATAGAGGCTTTTTACACCCAGCTGCCTACGATAATCCTTCGTTGACTGTTGTTGCTTGTTGAGGAAGTTTGCAAGGAGAAGGAGGGGAGAAGATGGAGCAAATGGAACCTTGGATGTAGAAAAGGGGGATCAAAGAGATGAGATAGATAAAAATCTGTTGAGTGATGGGTGGCGGGAGAAAGGGAGGGTGTGGTGCCGACAGATGAGAATAGGGAGAAGAAAGGGGGCTAGTACTGGTTGCAGCGTAGGAACAAGGGAGAAATTTGATCCAGTTTGCATTCAAAAGCAACTGTACCTAATTGGCACTTTCTGAATCTGTACGTGAACAGGAACTCGGCCATCCTTCGAAATTTGCATCTCTCCAAATTTTGCAGCACAATTCTACAGCCATTTAATGCATACAGAAATGCACACACTAGCATAAAGCGTGCATATAAAGTGAAAATAGCTTACAAAAAGGCATTATACCAGGGAACATTGATTTGCAGAAATGTGTTTACTAGGCAAAATTGCATACGAAATTAGGAGTAATTTGCACAAACATGCTGCCAGGTTTTGATGAGGACTTTAATAGTAATTATAATTCACAAACTGATGTGAAAACTTTGGGAGCTGAATCTTAGATTGGGAGAATGAGAAACCAAGGGCAACCGAAATTGACCTAGTTGCCCATCCCTATTGCAAAGAGACCAGAAGAGTAGGGAAAGAAAGAGGGCAGAGATGAGGGTACAGAGAGAACATGTAGGACTCAGGATTGCTATCTGAGCTGTTGCACTCTGTCCTTGGTGCTTTGAACACTTCTTAATACCAGTGTTCCAGGCACCCTGGGGAATATAGATTTCCCAGAGCACCTGAGCACAGATACCAGGTGCTACAGTCTTCCTCCTCGTCAGACTCTTCAAAAATCTCACTGTCACCAAACTTTTGCATTCACACCCACCTGTTCTCAACTAGCCTAAGTCAGACCTCCGGGGAAACATATGGTTGATGGAAGTCACAATACGAGCAGAGCTGCAGGATCAGGACCACAAATTGATTTAGCGTGCATGACCACTGTTCGCATAATTCACGCCCACGTTTTTGATGCAGACAGATGGCCAGGCAGCTGTATTTCCACTTTGAGGTGGAATGGGGAGTAGGGAGGGAAACACCCCAGAGTCCTTATGGGGATATAAAACTGAACAAATTTATCAAGAGATAGCCTGCTGCTGAAAAATAACTCAGAGCAATTCTTAATAAGAAATTACTATCAAGAATCCGGAACAAAAGCGAAGGCTAGCAACAACAAAAAAATAAATGAACTAAACTAAAGTGGGGAATGGAATCTTTTGCATTAAAATGTTCCAATTTAAAGCAAATTTGAGGCAATTTATACTTTTCCTTTCCTGTCTAGAAGCGGGTTGGAAGGCAAGACAGCAGAGGGGTGGGGCGGGGGGAGGAATCAACTTCTCTAGTGTTTCCTTGCATTTGAAACAGCAGCTCTGGAAAACGCACCACGTTTTTTCCACGGTCTGTATGACATCAAGTAGAGGAAGTGGGTTCGTAACCTGACCCCAGGGAAGGTGGTTGATTAATGATGTAATGCTATACCTGTCTATTCAGAAGTAAGCCCCAATTAGTTCAGCGGGGTCTACTCCCAAGGAAGTATTTTTGCCAACCTGGTGTCCTCCAAATGTCTTGGACAGTGAATCCCATCACCCCTGACCATCGGCCATGCTGGCGAATGGGAGTATTAGAGTCCAACAATATTTGGAGTGCTGGAGACTCAGCATCCCTGGCCTAGAGTATTCTGACTACCATCAGTCCCAGCCAGCATGTTCAGGGATGATGGGAATTATTATCAAAACATCTGGCGGGCACTAGGTTGGTGAAGGCGGGTGTATAGGATTATGGCTGAAATCTTTTTCTGTTCTACATTTCTGATGCATGATTTGTTGTTGCTGTTGTTTAGTCGTTTAGTCGTGTCCGACTCTTCGTGACCCCATGGACCAGAGAACGCCAGGCACCTCTGTCCTCCACTGCCTCCCGCAGTTTGGTCAAACTCATGCTGGTAACCTCGAAAACACTATCCAACCATCTCGTTCTCTGTCGCCCCCTTCTCCTTGTGCCCTCCATCTTTCCCAACATCAGGGTCTTCTCCAGGGAGTCTTCTCTTCTCATGAGGTGGCCAAAGTACTGGAGCCTCAGCTTCACAATCTGTCCTTCCAGTGAGCAGTCAGGGCTGATTTCCTTCAGAATGGAGAGGTTTGATCTTCTTGCAGTCCATGGGACTCTCAAGAGTCTCCTCCAGCACCATAATTCAAAAGCATCAATTCTTCAGCGATCAGCCTTCTTTATGGTCCAGCTCTCACTTCCATACATCACTACTGGGGAAACCATAGCTTTAACTATACGAACCTTTGTTGGCAAGGTGATGTCTCTACTTCTCAAGATGCTGTCTAGCCCTGTCATTGCCCTTCTCCCAAGAAGCAGGCGTCTTTTAATTTTGTGACTGCTGTCACCATCTGCAGTGATCATGGAGCCCAAGAAAGTAAAATCTCTCACTGCCTCCATTTCTTCCCCTTCTATTTGTCAGGAGGTGATGGGACCAGTGGCCATGATCTTCGTTTTTTTTGATGTTGAGCTTCAGACCATATTTTGCACTCTCCTCTTTCACCCTCATTAAAAGGTTCTTTAATTCCTCCTCACTTTCTGCCATCAAGGTTGTGTCATCTGCATATCTGAGCAGTTAACAAGAGTGAATGGGGGGGGGGGGAACCACCCACAAACAATTAGCAATTAAAAAATATTTTAAAAATAAAGCTGCAATTGAAAGGCAAATCACAGCAGGGAGAAGCAGCAGCAGAGACATGGGGTTTTGGGTTCCATTTCTGTAATTTATCATGGAGATATGAAGACATGAGAGTACTAAGTGTATCTTGGTAATTTCCTAATGTGCTATCTATCTATCTGGTTTTTTGTGATGGTACTGAGCAGTATGGAATACTGTCTCTTTTTGCTGCCCCTAGCAGCCATTATGTGCTGGCATCTACAAGATGTGAGTAACAACACCTAATCCCACCCCCCAAGGCACTATTATATATCTGTATTTGTTTTATAAGCAACACTCTTTGTGTAAGGGCAGAAGAAGTTCCCAAACTGTGGTCTACAGACCACCAATGGTTCATGAGCTTCAGCCAGGTGGTCTAAGCATGTCTGTGGATTTGTGGCCTGAAGACGGCACATGAAATAGTCATATTAATTTTCCATTCATTATTTCAGTGGTTTCTTTTATTGTACACTTTATTGTACTATGGTTTTAATTTTATGGAATATGGTTAGATAACATGTGTGCATGCCTATGGAGGCACTGTAACAGAAATTATAATTCTGGGGGCCCCAGCTTGGTGTTGGCTCTTAATTTTTTTAATATAAATTTCAACAGTTTACAAATTTTATACAAAATACATACTTTCCCATTAATATTCAACTACTATTTGACTTCCCATCCGCCACAGTTTCCCCATAATTTCTAATATTGCTGCATATTTTAATTATTCTATGCCCTATCCTTTCCACTTATTCCCAAATGCATATTTACTGCTGTTTTTCATTCAGATCCTACTTGTGCTTTAACATGTTTACAATAACTCATTAAATATTCTACAAAAGGTTTCCAGTCCTCCTTAAAATCTGCCTCTTCTTGATCCCTAATGTTCACAGCATGGTCGTGGCTTTTGGACACAACAGCTTCATCTGACATCCTGCCTTGGTCTCTGCCAAAGCCCCATAATTTTTTGAGTCACTCAGTGAGCTCCAAGATTGTTAAGGATTTGAACCCAGCTCTCTCCCTAGCCTGACACTCTGCCCAGCCTTTGCCATCTTTTCTCTCTCCAGATGTTTTGGACTGCCAGCTGGGTCTGATAGCAGTTGTAGCCCCAAACATCTGGAAACCTCTAGGTTGGCCAAAGATGCTCTAGCCACTAGTCAACACTGCTACTCCTTGTTGCAGTGCACTGCAGAATGACAGCGCGCCACAATGGATGCAATAATTCTGTCTGTGTTTGGTTGTGTTTTTTTCCAAAAGGTTTGCTTGACACAGTCGACAGCTCCTGCTTTTCCAAAGACGGATTGCTTGAAGAAGCTCGTCTCTCTTGCCTCAGGAATTCTCTCAGGTACATTAGCTGTACTTTTCAGGTCACTGAAGGGGGATATGGCAATATGATGAAAAGGTCAGCAAATGCTACCAACCTGATCTCTCCACGTGAACTGGAACTCGAAGTAACATCAGTGGGCAGGAACGAGGGGAGGAGGAAGAGTGAGGGAGACGCGCCAGCTCTCAAATTCTTTCCACTCCATAAACTGCTCTTCTGTGCAAGGAAAATCTCCCCCATGCATGCACAAAAAATGCAGTGAAACCTCACTCTGTTCTGGGTTTTCTCAAAATCATATCCAATGTCCCCATGATAATAGGGTTGTCCACATGGCTAGGCTTCAAGATTGCAACCGAAGCTACAATGTCCCTGTGTTTGAGTCAACTCTCCTTTATTTCACGTGGGCTTGTACATAACAGATTTCTGGTAAACTGAGGCCCATCCCATGCCCTGAGTTTACTTATTTTTATTTACCGTACTTCTAAGCTGCCTTATAATTAACTTGGGGGCTCCCTGCTTAAAGAGGTCTTTCTTTCCCCTTCCTTCATTATCTTTTGCCACTATGATCAACCATGGTTTGCTTAACCAAACCATGGCTTAGCACAAACGTTCTGGCTTCTGGAGCAATGATTGTCCTCTTGCTGCTGTGCTACCCAGGTCTAAGCCATGGTTTGGCTTACTGTTTCATCCAAACCGGGACTTGTCCTTTGTCTCCTTTCCAAACCACCAGCTATTGCCCAGATTTGTTCTTGGTTCACCACTCATTTTTGTTTTGGGGGAGACAAGCCACCAGCTTGAGTTTTGCTGTAATGCTACATGGCTTAATTCCATGGAGCACAGCAGCAGCAGGAGGACCTGAGCTAAAATTCCCAGAGTTCCCTGGGAAGAGGGATTGATTGATAAACCACTCTGGGAACTGTAGCTCCATGAAGGGGAACAACTCTCAGCACCCTTAACAAATGACAGTTCCCAGGATTCTTTGGGGAAACCTATGAATGGGCCTTGATTTCTGCCAGGCTTCCCAATGCGATTCTTCTAATTGCATTGAAAAGACTTGGAAACGAAAGGTATTTGTTATAAAATTATTTTTGTGACTACTCAGTGCAGCCATTTTAAAAGATAGATTAGATGTAGGTCACTGGCTTTCTTGTGCTTTTCTTATATAATCTATAGGAACATTTATAAGAATTGTTTTTACAAAGTTTTGTCTTATTATTCACTTTTGAAAACTACTCAGATCACAGACTCTCTTTCTCCCCCCCTAACTTTTCTTTCCTTATTCTGTTAATAAACAGATAAGCTAGATCTCTTTTCTTTTCTACACCTTTCAGTAACAAGAGCCTTTTTTCAAGTGTAAAGGTTTAACTAATGCATTGGGAGGGCAGAGGGGACAAGCATGCTATTAAAAACAATAAACAAGCAATGTATTTAATGAATATAGGCATTGCATGTGCCGTCAAAACTCTTAATGATAATACAAATATTCAGTGCTTTTTTCTGGGGGGACGCAGGGGGACGCATACCCCTAAACATTTTGTGACTCTTTGTACTTTTGTCCATTTACTGTATTTATTTTTCCCAATTTGAAATATAAAATGGTGATTTTCTTGAGTCAAAACGAGAGTACCCGTAAACATTTTTTTTAGAAAAAAGCACTGCAAATATTAATAAGAATATTATATAATGCTGCGCATCCTCTTATATAAACATTTCAATATCCCTATAACTTAATACAAAACCTTTTATTATTGCTGTTAGAGAATATCCATTTTCCTTAAGTAAGGATTCAAATTTTCTCTAGTTTATGGGTCAAAAACTTAAATATTTGATTTTCAACTATTTAAACATTTAAATGTTTGCTTATAAAAAAATGTATAAATATGTACAATTTCATTTCCTTTGTAGCAGCAAGCAAATCTGTTACACCTAGGGAGTTTTGTGTGTGTGTGTGTGTGTGTGTGTGTGTGTGTGTGTTATTACTTATTTGTATGTCTAGCCCACCCGGAACAAAATGCTACCTCTGCTCACATTGGCCGACGGCATTTTTTTGCCTGAATTTAAATATGTTGCTTCCCCCTCTCCCAAGCTCCACATACAGAAGCAGACTGGACTGGCAGATGAATTGTAACCTTAACCCTACAACACCTAAGGGCAGCTGTCTAGTTATGGGGGTGCAGAACAGACTGCATGGTCTGCACATAGCTAGCCATGAGGTCTGTTCTTCCATCTCTGTCGGAGACAGTGTGACTCTGTAGACCACTCACTGGGAAACCTCCCTGGGAAAGAGGGATTGGTGGTTAAGCCACTCCGGAAACTGTAGCTTGGATAGGGGCTCCTAGTACCTCTCAGCACTCTTAACAAACTACAGCTCCCAGGATTCTTTGCAGAGGAGCCATGGCAGTTTAAAGTAGTGTCATAGTGCTTTAAATGTATGGTAGGATGCAGGTGGCGCTGTGGTCTAAACCACTGAGCCTCTTGGGCTTGCCAATCAGAAGGTCAGCGGTTAGAATCCCCACGACGGGGTGAGCTCCCATTGCTCTGTCCCAGCTTCTGCCAACCTAGCAGTTCGAAAGCACAACAGCGCAAGTAGATAAATAGGTACCACTGCTGTGGGAAGGTAAACGGTGTTTCTGTGTGCTCTGGTTTCCGTTATGGTGTCCTGTTGCGCCAGAAGCGGTTTAGTCCTGCTGGCCACATGACCCGGAAAGCTGTCTGTGGACAAACGCCGGCTCCCTCATCCTGAAAGTGAGATGAGCGCTGCAACCCCATAGTCCCCTTTGACTGGACTTGACCACCCAGGGTTCCTTTATTTTTTACCTTTAAATGTCTAGTGTAGGTGCAGTCTATGGCATGTCCAAAGTCACTTGGTTGGATGGAGTATAAGTGGCACATTCGGGATTGGGGGCCGTCAAGGACTTAAGCAGTGGTCCACGATTGGCTTCCCAGGGTCACCTGATCTCTGTGACCCAGAAGGATTCTGGGTTGTGGTGTTAGTGTGTTGGCTCAAGCTGCTTATGCCCCACTTCTCCTACCAGTTGGTTTGGTGGCTCAGGAAGCAGAGGACTCGTGCTCTCGGCCCCTGAACCCAATTTGTTTGCATCGACAATCTTCTGCAATTCTGTTGACGCTGATCATGCTTCCATTTTGGGGGTTTCTACATTCGCTTCATTTTCAGTGGACAGTGTCTTATTTCACAGCCAGAATGAGCCTTCCAAACAACAATTTGGCAGAACAACCCAGGGCTTAAGATCCCCCAACAAACGGAACAGGGATAATTACCTCCCTGTGGTTTTGCCATGCATAATAAACAAGATTAGAGCTTTCCTATAGAAAAGAATGACCTTCAGTGGCCTCCTAGGAAGCTATTGTGAAACGTTTTTAAAAGACTCATTAATGGAAGATTAATTAGCTTGATACTAGGGCTGCAAGGGAAGGAAAATGCTTGGATTTTTTTGAGGTGGTGGCTGTCAGGGAAGAGATTTTATAGCCATGAAATTGGGGGTGGGGTGGGGTGAAATTGTGGTTTGAAGACAATTGCTCCCTTCAAAAGAATAAACACACCCTTAGGTGGCTAAAATGGGCAAGTCGCAAAGTTTCCAAACTATTGGGCCACAGTCAAATTTCAAAAAGGTGGGAACTTTTGGTGATTGAAATGGTGGAAGAGTGAGAGAAAATGCATTAAATGTTGACAGTTGTATCCAATTCAGGGCCAATTTTGAGCCACTTAGCTTGTGGCACTGGCAGAAATTTCTTGCGCAAGGGAAAAGGCAAGTACATCGCAGAAGATCGTTGTGCAACAGATTGCACAACGAGGATCAGCTGTTGCAAAAGGGAAAATAGAAGTACATTACCAAAGATTGTTGTGCAACAGATTGTACAACAAAAATCAGCTGTTGTGCAACAAGCTTCTGCTAGCATAACTGTTAGATTGGATCACTTTGTTGCGCAATCTTCAAACTCTGCAGGTGCTCTTGCGCTAGCAGATGGAGAACAGTGGATACGGCCCCGAGGCCTATAAGAGATTGGCAGAAAAAATCCAGATTTGAGAGTTTATTGCAAACCTCTTTGGGCATCAGGAGTGGAAATACATTAGAAATCTGATGGGAAATGAGCTGAATGGCACTTCTGCACCAACATGCCGATTGGAATGCAATTCTCTTTCAGATTTTGCCATTCTCCAAATTTTGCAATGCAGTTCTCAACTCCCAAAAGGTACAAAAATGCATTTAAATGTGCATTTTCAGATATATTTAGAAGTATGGACATTCAATTAAAATTTTCACGTGCATTTTTTGGGGAGGAAAGTGATTAATGCAGAAACAGGATGAATAAATGCATAGGAAATTGACATGGAGTAGAAATGAGATTGAGCCATGCCTATGGAAAGGTGGCAAATATCATGAGGGAAATGTAAGCTAAAATATAAGTTAATGTATATAACAACTGGTTGTTGTGCACATTCCTCAAGTCTTGTGGATAATGTACACATAATCCACCCATGAAGAGGGCATTGTGCTGTGATGTTATTTTTGTGCATATGGCAAATGCTTAAAGTAAGTTCAAAAAGGGGGTTAATATTCATTTTGATATGGCGACCACACACCTAATTTCTGGAGAGGGTGTTAAGATAATTTTTGGATTCTGATTCCTGTGAATGTGTGTAGTGGGGAGCAGAATCATGTCCAGGCTCCTTGCTGTGGACCCAGTGATGAGTAGTCAGAATGTTGGCCCAAGACATGTGGGGACCAGAGGCAGAGCAACAAATGTTTCCCCTCCTCCAGTCGAGATACAGACTGGCCATGTTATATTGGCACAAAAAGCACATAGAAAATCCCACAAGTACCAACCTGGCAGTAAAAATACAGTAATTTATTTATATATATATATATATATATATATATATATATATATATATATATAAAGCAATATGCTGCTTTTCATGATGCTCAAAATCAGCCACCTGAGGCAGCTGCCTCACTATTCCTAATGGTAGAGCCAGCCTGATGCTGGAATGGGAGGGCGGGTTATTGGCCATTCAACCACTGAAGCACACTAGATTAGGTAAGATAAAAGGTAAAGGATCCCTGGACGGTTAAATCCAATCAAAGGCAATTATGAGGTGTGGTGCTCATCTCGCTTCAGGCCGAGGGAGCTGGCGTTTGTCCATAGACAGTCTTCTGGGTCATATGGCCAGCATGACTAAACCTCTTCTGGCACAACAGGACACCATGACGAAAACCAGAGCGCACAGAAACGCTGTTTACCTTCCCACTGCAGCGGTACCTATTTATCTACTTGCACTGGTGTGCTTTCGAACTGCTACGTTGGCAGGAGCTGGGACTGAGCAACGGGAGCTCACCCAGTTGTGGGGATTTGAACCACCGACCTTCCAATCGGCAAGTCCAAGAGTCTTAGTGGTTTAGAGTCTAGACCAGAGTGCCACCCGCTCCCTCTACCCTTACACTAGGTTACTTTGGGGCAGTCACTATCATCTACTGCACAAGATTGTTGAAAGAATGAAATAAAAAGGTAAGGTAAGCTAAATGTGAAATAAATATGCATACAATTGGACACATGTAGCTTCCATAATATAGGTAATTGGGAGACCCCACTTTCTGCCATGTTCCTGGTTGTGTGGAGATAGCTTCCATGTGTGCAGTTGGCACACTCTGAGATTCTATTCATGCCTTTTGCTAGATGCAGACAGAATTCACCAGCAACACTTACAGAACTGACCCTTTAGTTATGCACAGAATGATTTATGCTGTTGCCCTCCCAACAAGACGTACTGCATTTCTGCTTTAAGTTATAGTTATTTTTCCAAAGGGTTTGACAAATTTCAAACCCATCCGTCATGTTTGACAAATTTCATGCAAATCTGTCTTTTCTGTTATTGATGATAATACATTTTCTCTTTTTTGGTGCTACATAAGTGACTCTCACTGGAGCCTGGAGTTCCTTGGTGTAAGAACCTTTTCTTTCCCATCATATTCCTCAAGAGGAAAGGGAAAAAAGGAAGAACGGATGGTATTCCAGGTGGTTGTAATCCAACTTCAGTCTTTCTAGTATGGATGGTTGAGCTACTGACTGGGCATCTTGCATTTCTGTTGGGTATTGTTCTATTTACAAATAAATGCTTATACCACTCTTCACCCAAAGGGTAGTTTACATCATAAAAAACCCAATGTAACATACGTGTAACATAACAAAACATCCCTAAAATGCAAAAGTCAAAAAACAGTTATGTCAATACAACTCATAGTAAGCGACAACATCAAATTGTTCATATATTATTTCAGGCGCTGATCTCGTAATCTGAAAGCTTCCTGGAAGGAGGTGTGTCTTGATCCTTTTTCTTAAAATAAAAATAAAAAAATAAGATGGTGTGGTTAGAGTATTCCATACATGTGGTGCCACTACTGAAAAGGTCATGCCAGAAGCCCAGGCACTAGGTGCACATCATTCCGCACAGGGACCACCAGTTTGGCCTCATCTGCTGAAACTGAAGATCTGAGACGCTGAGGAGTCAGCATTGTGGGGAATGAATCCCACATGAAACACACTTGCCCTGCTCCTTATGGAAGACTAGTGATTTTGTTGTTCTTTATCTCATGACAACAAGTCACAGTCTGCCTTATGAAGCCTGGCTTCTGCTTCGGTGATGTCACAGAAACCCCTCAACTCTATCTATGGTCCCGTTAAGCTTTCCATCGTTGTCTTTGAACACAGTCTTCATGCGGGATGCATATCAGATGCATGAAGGATGGTGAGTCACCTCCTGTTCCTCTTGTTTCTGATCACCTCCGTCGTTGCTTTTGTGAGCGCTTGAGAGGAAAGCAATGAGAGGGCAGGTCCGAAATGCATTTTGCCGTCTGCCCAAAGGAGAAAACGTTGGCAGCTCTCACCAAACGTTTCTGCAGAACAGGACGGCGCCAGAATTCAGTGCCAGGTGAGTTAGCAGCTAAGCCAATAGCTGCAGGGATGGGAAGCCCTTTTTCGAGGGCCACCTTCCCATCTAGGCAATCTTCTGGAGGCCACGTGCCAGTGTTGGGCAGAGCCAGAAGGAAAAGGGGGCAAAGCGATCGATGTAATTTTGGCTAGTATTTGTATCCACACACCCCTTTCTTCCCTTCCCTTCCCTTCAGGCAAGATAGGTGCATTAGAGTTCAAGGACACATTCAAGCTAAGCAGAAACAAACAGGGATGCTGTGCAGCAGGGAGGGCGTGGCCTTGGGAGATGACATCACAGAAAAGGGGTGTGGCCTAGAGAGAGTCCCAAGGACCAGGCAGAGGTCTGGAGGGCTACAGGGCTCCTGAACCTGAGGTTGTCCATCCTTGTAATTGTGCACGCTGAAATAGTAGGAACCAACTCACTAGCAAAATAAGCACATAGTTGTGTGCTAGAACTCAGCACGCTTGGACAGCCGCCTGAGGCCAGACCCTGACAGGACCCACCAGCATTGATTCCTTTCTTAGGTCTCCCCCCATACACAAACACACCACTACCAGCTATTGTCAGAGCAGCACCAGGCAGCTGAGTCTAGCTGCCATTTTAATTCCCCACAATGCCCCTGATGCAGCATCACACTGGGGCTTTGTGGGAAATTAAAATGGCGGCCCTCACCCATTTGATTCTGCTAAGAGCATAGTTGCCTGCTGAGCACTGAGATCATCTGGAGGACCACTGTGTTACAGAGGCCCAAATGTCTTCCACTAGAAGCCATGCTGTGAAAACACTCTTCCAGAAGAGTTGCAGCAGAGGCATCCTCACTTTTGACTTTCAGACATTTCTTTATGTAGACACTGCATTGTGTAGCTGTGTTTTGAGCAGCCAGCAATTTAATTATCTTTAACTATATGAATATATCTAAAGAGCTTTAGATTTTGTTTTGTTTTTTGCTGATTTTAAAGCATGTGTTCTATTTTGTTGTAAATCACTTTGAGCTATTCTTGTAAAGAAAAAAAATAACTAATGTGTTTACTAAATTACATGCACATCCACACACAAAAATATAGATTCATCTACACAGCACAAGCAACCAAGGCCTTACTTTCAATTCTCAGAGAGAGAAATAAAAGAGTTATCATGCATCTCCCAGCCTCCTCCTTTTCCAGAAGCACATCCACCTTCCCTGGTCTATCTGTGATCTCTTTCCCTCTTTCTGTCTCAACCCCACTTGTCTGAGCAGAGAGGAGAAAGCAATCTGATATGCTCCTCACCGTCTTTTGCAACTACCCTGCCTCCTATCATCCCCACTGCCAAAGAAACCAGCAGGTGTCTGGTCCGTATTAGAAATCTTATTTGCACAAGAGGAAAAGTGCAAATTAACATCTCTCCTCTTCTCCAGGCTGGACTTCCAGGGGGTTGGGGGACAGAGGGAGGACACAGGTTGAGAATTTTGGCACAATTGAAAGCTTCCAAAATTAATGAGGAGTGACCAGGTGGGAGGGGAAGAGACAACAGGCAGCAGAAAAGAAGATGCTGTTGGAGCTAAGAACATTTCATTTGTGACCTTAGCTAGCTCTCTTAAATTACAATAGAACGAATGATGAAGGAGGCGATGGTTTGCTATAAAGGAAGGGCTGTAGTTCCATAGGAGAGTAAATGCTTTGAATGCAGATGGTGCCGTGTTCCATACCAATCATCTCCCAGTAGGAATGGGACAAACCTCTGCCTGGAACCCTGGAAAGCCACTGCCGATGGGTGCAAGAGGGGGTGGAGTCATTCTGAGAAGAGGTGGAGCTGAGAAGAGAGGCGGAGCCTGAGAGGAGTGGCTGGTGTTCCAGCTTGAAAGCTTGCTGGACTGCACCCAGCCCACAAGCTGCCTGTGTTATGGGCTACACACAGGCCAACAGTTCCCTACCCTGGTGCAGGAATAAATGAACTACATAGACTAGTGGACTGACTGCATAAGGCAAGAGTCCTATGTTTTTAACACACTGTTGGTAATGCCACCTGGTTGTTGCTTGCCTGTAACGGGGACTTTGTGGTGGTGGCTCCCCATCTGTGGAATGCTCCCCGTGGTGAGGTGCATCCGTTTCTCCTAATACTAACATTCAGGAGAAAATTTAAAACATTCTTGCTCACCCCTGGTATTTGTTGGCAGAGATAGACTATCCCTGGCCAACTTTTTAGCTGTGAGAATATGTGACTTGTTTGCATTTTTAAAATGCATTCACTTATAGGGTTTTTTTGGAGGGGGTGGGTTTTTTTGTTGTTGTTATTGTCCTGGGCTCTCTAATGGGAAGGAGGAGGGGGTGGAAATTTAAGGGAATAAAAAAATCTTCTTCTTCTTCTTTGGAGATCACTCATAGCCGAGTAAGATTGTTTTCGATAAACACGGTTTTAACAATGAGTCCGTAAGTGACTGTGGAGGCCAAATCTGAATCCACAGGTCCTTCCACAGTGGGGACATTGGTTTCCGGGCGGGAGTTGATCACAGTGTGCATTTGCCAAGCGTGCCTTCCTCTTAGCACATTTCTCCCTTGCGTCCTGAGTTCGAGTGTCTTCAAAGCTCATGACACCTTTGGTAAAGGTTGTTCTCCAGTTGGAGCGCTCACAGGCAAGTGTTTCCCAGTTGTTGGTGTTTATACTACATTTTAAAAAATTTGCCTTGAGACAGTCTTTAAACCTCTTTTGTTGACCACCAGCATTACGCTTTCCATTTTTAAGTTCGGAATAGAGTAGTTGCTTTGGAAGATGATAATCAGGCCAGAAGCGTCCCTTTTCAGACAAGAAATCTGTATTCTGAAATTGCCCCCCCAAAAAAAACCCCTCCTTTGGTGAGAAATAGATGAAACACAAAATAATAGATTTCCCTGAGCCTGAATCCATAGACCAGCAGTCCTTAGCTTGAGGGGGTACAGGAAGCAAGGGGGATCAGGGACAGCGAGCTGTTGTCTAACTTGAAAGTTGGATCTTCTCAGCATCGAGACAGACATGTCCTGTGCAGGGCAAGACGGGGAACAGCAAGCCATCAGACTAATTTGCCGGGGTTCTTCCCTTTGAAGAGCTGGCGGAAGCCATCCGGCAGACTATCCTGCCTCTGTCCCCCGCTAGCCAAGCCACAGGGCAGGGGCGTTGGCTTTAATGCAAAGTCTGTGCATGTGGCCTGAAGCATCCAGAAACTGCCCTCTGCTGGGGGACCGAGAAGGCAGGAAGAGACAGGAAGAGCTCACGCACCATCGCAACCAATTTCCAACCCTTCTGATGCAGACAGAGCTGCTAATGAAAAGCCCTTCCAGAGAGGGAGAGCATGCTGTGTGCTGAAACCGTGTGCTCAGGAGTTTGAGCAAACACACAGATTCTGTTAAAGGGCCAAGAAGACACTGCCTTTGTTAGTTAAAGCTATTCCCTGCCCCCCATTTCTTTTCTCTCCTAGTTAAGGTTGGGGAAAGAGCTGTAGCTCCCTGGTATAGCATCACCACTTGCACGCAGAAGATCCTGGATTCAGTCCCCAGCACTTCCAGGTAGGGCTGGGGAAGAGCTTATGTTTTTTACTGGCCTTGCTCTTAGGTCTTCATTAGCAAACCCAATATGAGGAAATTAAGGAGGTGAAATTCTTGAGTTTCATGCCTGGAAAAACTTTCCCTCTTTAATTCCTTGGACATCAGGCTGCTCTTAAGAACAGCAGGAG
Source organism: Podarcis raffonei (assembly GCF_027172205.1). Taxonomy (NCBI): domain Eukaryota; kingdom Metazoa; phylum Chordata; class Lepidosauria; order Squamata; family Lacertidae; genus Podarcis; species Podarcis raffonei. The sequence goes on along the minus strand of NC_070615.1, from coordinate 18,297,786 downwards.
CTGTTGGCTGTAGTTGTGGGAAATGCAGGGGAGCCCCAAACTTGTGTATTCTGCATTGACACAATAATAATGCATTAACGATGGGTTTATACTGGAGCTTCTGTACTGCATTCCAGTTTATTAGTTGTTCTGGGATCCTCCCCCAAGCCTGCCCACCCCTGATTTAGGGAGGGTGGTAGAGGGAGGCTTAATTTGCGAACAGATTGTTCAGATATTGCAAATACATTGTTGGCAAATGTTCCGGAGGTCGGTTCTTTCTGTTTTTACTTATTGGATCCTCCCAGAATCCATATTAAAGGGTTGAATGTAGGATGGCATTTTGTGTGGGGAGGGGGGAAGCATGCATGAGCAACACCTATCCCACAAGTTCATCTTGTATCCCCCACAGACTCTCTGCAGAACAACAATAATTGCAGCAACGGCTCTTAAAGCTACAGCTCTTTACACATTTCTTTGGGAGTAAGTCCCATTAAACAAAGGGACACGGGTGGCACTGTGGGTTAAACCACAGAGCCTAGGACTTGCCAATCAGAAGGTTGCGGTTCGAATCCCCGTGACGGGGTGAGCTCCCGTTGCTCGGTCCCTGCTCCTGCCCACCTAGCAGTTCGAAAGCACGTCAAAGTGCAAGTACATAAATAGGTACCGCTCCAGCGGGAAGGTAAAGGGCGTTTTCCGTGCGCTGCTCTGGTTCGCCAGAAGCGGCTTGGTCATGCTGGCTACATGACCCAGAAGCTGTACACCGGCTCCCTCGGCCAATAAAGCGAGATGAGCGCCGCAACCCCAGAGTCGGTCACAACTGGACCTAATGGTCGGGGTCCCTTTACCCATTAAACAAAGTGGGTCTTTTCTGACTGAGTAAACATGTCTAGGATTGCACTGTTAAACTACTGTTATTAGATATTTGCAATTTACTTCTGAATATACCCAATGGGGGTGGGTGTAAACATTGAAAATAACACACACATCAGCCTGAATGTGCACATACACAAACAACCTTGCCCTTAACATCTAAAATGGCAGAACTGGACTTCAGCACCTTTGTCTTAGTTTGCAGATAGAAAAGGGTTAGTCTCGTGAAATATTTTCAGCAAGTTTTCCACTCTTCTGACATTGCACCCTGTCCCAGGACCACTATTCATTTGTTTATATCTAAATACCATTGTTTTCCTCCAAGCTCCCCATTTTGATCCTCACAACAACCCTGTGAGGTAGGTTAGGCTGAGAGACAGTGGCTGGCCCAAGGTCACCCAGTGAGCTTCACAGCTAAGCGGCGATCCCTTGTCTCCCGGGTAATATTCCTACATTATCACAGGATGTGCTTTGCGTATTCAGGCAAACCAGTTCCACAAAGGAAAAGGTGTGAGTCATCGTGAGTTATCATTGCATGCATGTGCATTTCATTTTTGTTAATAATTTTTATTGTTTTGCTTTACGTACATCCATAGAAAATTTCCATCCAAAGTTCAAACTAAGACTAAAAATGAATAAATACATAAAAATACATAATAACTAATATCTTTCCCTCCACCAATTACCCATGATTATTACTCTGAATTATCAAACCTAAGCATTCTATAGTCTTTTGAGTTGACTTCCGTCCACCACCTCAATTTGAGTCATTCTTTCCTTTCCTTAACTGCCTTTTTTAGATGTTTCATTTCTTGGTATTAACTTATTTAATTATGATAACTGTTTTGTCTTTTGCAAAAATTAATCAAAGCACAGTAAAGGTTTTATTTGAGAACAATGTTTTTCTAGGTAATTTTTCTAACACTCCCAGTCCTTACTGAACCTTTGACTTGTTCTGTTCCTAATTATTTCTGTCATTTTAGCCAGCTCAATGTATTCAAATAACTTTCTTTGCCACTTATCCTTTGTTGGAATCTCTTCCCCCTTCCATTTTTTGGCAATAAGTATTCTTGCCACTGTACTGTAGAGGCATATAAAAATATCCTTATAGCTTGGGGTATCTGATGATAGTAAACCCAAGAGAAATGCTTCAGGCTTTTTGACGAAAGTTTGTTTGAACAGTTTTTTTCAATTCTTCATAAATACTATCCCAAAAGTTTCTAATTTTCTTACATCCCCACCACATATGTAACATTGTTCCTTCAACCTGCTTACACCTCCAACATTTATTTGAGTTTGTTTTGTACAACTTTGCTAGTTTACTAGGTGTCAAATACCACCTATAAAACATCTTCATAATACTTTCTTTTAGTGTGTAGCATGCTGTAAATTTTAAATCTCTGATCCACAAATTTTCCCATGTGTCCATCTGTTTCATATGCCCAAAATCTTTTGCCCATTTAATCATGACTTCTTTTACCTCTTCAACTTTTACTTCCCAATCAAGTAATAATCTCTACATTTTGGATAACACTTTGCTTCTATTTTGTATTAGTAATTATTTTTCTACCTTTGAATTTTCTGTTGTGAATCCATTTTTCTTATCTAATTTAAAGGTTTCATTCAATTGATAATATTGCAGCCAGTCTGTCACATAATGCCAAATTTCTTCAAATTTCTTTAACTTCAATTAAAGGAGCGTCTCCACCCCCATCGTTCTGCCCGTACACTGAGGTCCAGCGCCGAGGGCCTTCTGGCGGTTCCCTCATTGTGAGAAGCTACAGGGAACCAGGCAGAGGGCCTTCTTGGTAGTGGCGCCCGCCCTGTGGAACGCCCTCCCTTCAGATGTCAAAGCGATCAACAATTACCTGACATTCAGAAGACATCTTAAGGCAGCCCTGTTCAGGGAAGTTTTTAATGTGTGATTTTAGTATACTTTTGGTTTCTATGGAAGCCGCCCAGAGTGGCTGGGGAAACCCAGCCAGATGGGCGGGGTACAAATAATAAATTATTATATTATTATTATTATTATTATCAATTGATTTGCCTCCTCTTCCAATAATTTTTTATATGTTGCCCAATTCTTTTCCATATTTTTTTTCTTTACTGAAATGGCTTCTAATTATGAAAGCCACCAGGGGGTTTTCTGTTGGTATTTATCCCATACTGTGTATAGTGCTTTCCTTATTATATGGTTCAAAAAGCCCCTGTGAACCTTCACCTTTCCATAACATAAATAGGTGTACCACCCAAATCTGTTGCCCCATCCTTCCAAATCCAACAGTTCCGTATTTTGCAGAACTAACCATTCTTTTAACCAGCATAGACATGATGCCTCATAATAGATCTTCAAATCTGGCAGGGCAAAACCTCCTCTTTCTTTAATGTTTATAAGTAACATGTTTTATTCTGGGTCCTTTGCCAGATGTAGTTTGATAAGTCTCTCTTCCATTCTTTGAAGCAACCTGCCCCGCCTATCACTAGGATCGCCTGAAATAGGAACAACATTTTGGGCAGCACATTCATTTTAATTGTAGAGATTCTCCCCCAAAATGAGAGCTTCAATCTGTTCCATAATAATATTTCTCTTTTAATCTCTTTCCATGTCCTAATGTAATTATCATTGCCTAAATTTATGTTTTTCGCAGGCATGCACGTGCATTTTGGTATATGAAAGACTGTCAATTTTTAAAAACATTTAAACAGCCATGCTGCTTATAGTAGTGTGACATTGAGAAATGCAACTAGTTAAGGTCACAGCCACACCATAGGGCTTCTCCGAAAGAATCCTGGGAAGTGTAGTTTATCCCTCACAGAGTTATTATTCATAGCACCTGTAACGAAATTTGGTTATGCAGATTCTTTGGGGAACACCATGGTGTGGATGTGAGCATCTTGAGGCATGCCGTTGAAACAAGGTTAAGTTGCTTCATTTCTATGCATAAGGCTTCTGTTAAGAGACAGGAGCAGGACCTGCAAAAGCGTTGACAACCTTATCTGAGTGAGCACATACACCCTCTGGGAAGCCTTGAACCATCGAAGTTTCCACGTACACCCATATGCCGTGAAACTTACATGTGTGCAGTTGTCACGTGGGACAATCTATACTTGGGTGATCTGCACATCTAGTTACTAAGCAGAAAGTGCCACTAGCATAAGGACTTTGTTACATTGAAAAGAAGCCCCGCGTTCCCGGAAAACTTTTTGCACCCACGTCTGAATCCGGCCGATGGGGGAAGTTTATCCTAAGCCGGTTCTTAGGAAAGAGAGTAATGCCAGGAGAAAGCTGCAAGGCTAAATACAGCTACAGGAGAGTAACTCCCTATTGCACTTAGTGATAATAAAAATAATAATTTATTATTTATACCCCGCCCATCTGGCTGGTTTCCCCAGCCACTCTGGGCGGCTTCCAACAAAACACTAAAATACAATAACCTATTAAACATTAAAAGCTTCCCTAAATAGGGCTGCCTTCAGATGTCTTCTAAAAGTTTGGTAGTTATTTTTCTCTTTGACATCTGATGGGAGGGCGTTCCACAGGGTGGATGCCACTACCAAGAAGGCCCTCTGCCTGGTTCCCTGTAACTTGGCTTCTCGTAGTGAGGGAACCGCCAGAAGGCCCTCGGTGCTGGACCTCAGTGTCTGGGCAGAACGATGAAGGTGGAGACACTCCTTCAGATATACTGGGCCGAGGCCGTTGAGGGCTTTAAAGGTCAGCACCAACACTTTGAATTGTGCTCGGAAACGTACTGGGAGCCAGTGTAAGTCTTTCAAGACCGGTGTTATATGATCTTGGCGGCCGCTCCCAGTCACCAGTCTAGCTGCCACATTCTGGATTAGTTGCAGTTTCCGGGTCACCTTCAAAGGTAGCCCCACATAGAGCGAAATTGCAGTAGTCCAAGTGCATGCACCACTCTAGCGAGACAATCCGCGGACAGGTAGGGTCTCAGCCTGCATACCAGATGGAGCTGATAAACAGCTGCCCTGGACACAGAATTGACCTGCTCCTCCATGGACAGCTGTGAGTCCAGAATGACTCCCAGGCTGTGCACCTGGTCCTTCAGGGGCACAGTTACCCCATTCAGGACCAGGGAGTCCTCCACACCTGCCCGCCTCCTGTCCCCCCAAAACAGTACTTCTGTCTTGTCAGGATTCAACCTCAATCTATTAGCTGCCATCCATCCTCCAACCGCCTCCAGACACTCACACAGGACCTTCTAAGTAAACCAGGGCAAGCTCAACTCAGATCTTTCCGACAAAAAATAAAGATTACAATCAGGCTGCCCTGTACACAATTACGCGGGAGTTAAGATCCAGCCTCTTAAAACTGGACGCAAGCAGGACGACTTCCTTGCTCGCGGACAGCGAGGCGCCAGCCAGCAGCCATCCCAGGCCACGCCCATTTATGCAGATAGCCTCCCTACCGTCTTGGCTAAGGCAGCCAATCAGAGGTAGGGGGCGCGTCCGAAGCGCAGGACTTGCCCGGGCATGTGAGAGTCGCCAGAGAGTCGCCTTTGCTTCCGGGAGCGACACGTGGGGATCTGGCTTGCTTAGGTAAGGGGGAAATGGGCATAAGGGTGGGGCGGGTCTAATCCTTAAAAGTTGGGGGTCGAAGAAGTAACTGAAGGCAAGAGAAAAAGTGGGGCTTTAGGAAGGCTTGGGAAGTTCCCAGGCCCCGTGAGGGGGTATTATAGAAGATGGTCCGCATACCTATTTTGGATTACCCCTTATCTATTTTTAGAAGGGGGTATAATTTAAGTGAAACTCGGCTGAAACGGGGTGGGACTTGTAGATTTCATAAGCTGTTTCTTAGCTGAGTAGTGGTCTGATTGAACTTTTTCCTTTTTCGGGCCTTGATAACACGGTTTGTTGCTCTTTTAAGTTTTCAAAACGTTAGATTTATTCTTTCTCCCTTTGGGCTGATTTTAATTGTGAGTTGCCTTGGACGGGCATTTGCCCATAAAGCGGCCTAAAATGGTTAAAGTAAATAAATAAAACTTCCCCCACCCCAACCCACCTCACCATATGGGAAGGAAGAAAGTTTGGGGGGCAGCCGGCTATGGGGGGGGCATCTAGTTCCTTATCCTTTCCTTATTTGTTTATTCAATTTATATACAATCTTTCACCCGAAGATCACAGGGCTGCTCACAAGGTAAAAATACAAAATGAGACCACAAAATTCAAAATAAAACAATAACCTCCCCCCTCCTCCTCACAGTAACCAACCAGATACTGATAAGAGGAAGCAGGTTCATCTAGTATTGTCTGCACAGACTGGCAGCAGGAATTCAGCATCACATAATCAAGTTTACAGGTCCATGGATGCAAAAATCTGCTCCTGGTCCCCCTGCTCCCTAGCATTCTTTTTTCAGCCATTTTAAAGGGCTGGGCAGAAATGCTTCCTGATATACTTCAGATTACTTAGGGATATGGGATGCAGGTGGCGCTGTGGGTTAAATCACAGAGCCTAGGACTTGCCGATAAGAAGGTTGGCAGTTTGAATCCCCGCAACGGGGTCAGCTCCCGTTGCTCGGTCCCTGCTCCTGCCAACCTAGCAGTTTGAAAGCACGTCAAAGTGCAAGTAGATAAATAGGTACCACTCCAGCGGGAAGGTAAACGGCGTTTCCGTGCTCTGCTCCGGTTCGCCAGAAGTGGCTTAGTCTTGCTGGCCACATGACCCGGAAGCTGTACGGCGGTTCCCTCGGCCAATAAAGCGAGATGAGCGCTGCAACCCCAGAGTCTATCACGACTGGACCTAATGGTCAGGGGTCCCTTTACCTTTTTACTTAGGGATATAGCAGTAGATTCCCATCTACCTGTTTTGTACCCCAGCCTAGGGAGGTAACATTGTCAATTATCTTCCAAAAGCAGGGGCTCTCTTGTGGTGGCCTCAGAGTTACGTAATGCTCTCCTATGGATAGTTCTTCTTTGGCTTCTCTCTGTAGGCACATGAAGATTGCACATACATACCCTCATAAGGCACTGAAAGCTAGGTTCTGTTTGTTAACATTTGTTACTCATATGTAGCTTTAATTTATTGCTTTATAATGTTTATAAATGGGTTTATTTTACATTACGTTATGAACACATTGTTGTTGAAAGGTGGACCAGATACCTTTCATGGGATCATAGAACCAGAAATATTTTTAAAATAAATATAACAATACAACAAAGTTTACTTACTATTAACATTGATCAGGATTGTCGCCATTTTTAAGCTAAAGACCCAACAACAATTTAAATCATTTTCTTTTTCCTCTTTTTTTTTTACCTTTCATTGGCTTTCCTTTTTAAGATGATAAACCTGAGAGCAGAGCTTCAAAACACCACCCAGCAATTGTAGGCACTTTGAAAGTAAGCAATAAATAAATAAATAAACAAATAAAATAGAAGAATTATATTTTTAAAAAATCTCAGATGAGGTTTGGGTCATGGGACAACTGAGGCAGGAAAAATAAACTGACCTTTCGGAAAGGATAGGGTTCAATATATTTCTGAATGATAAAATGAGCTGGCAAGACCACTGGCACCCCATGCAGGGATTACCAGAGGTCATTGCCACGATCAAGACCGTGCTAGAACCCTGTGGTCCTTCTGCTGTTGTTTTGGTACAGCTCCCATCACCCCCAACCATTCTTAATATTCTTAATATTTACAACCAGATGAAGGTTTCATTTTTGGAATAATAAATTTTCAGAGTAGTTTTTACAGTTATATCAAAAATTACTGATTTGCTTATACTATTAGAAATACATTGACAGATAATTACAAAATTATTGTGAGGTTTAATAAGTTGACTGCTTATATTTGGACAACTTTTCTGCTGTACTTTATTGGAAGGAGAAAAATAATCATTTCCTTAATAACAACTTAAATGTAGTTAAATTTATTCAACTAAAATAATAACATTATAGCATATGTATCCATGTTTGTTAACTGATGTGGTTTAACAATTTTCTTTATTAAAAAAACAAATCCTTATTTCCTGATGAATAGCCTTAGTTTGGACTATAATGTAACTTAAATAAAAACTATCTTTAGAAAATGTTTTCCTCCAAAAGCATTTTATTTTAAAAATCCAATTTAAATTTTAAAAAATCTGATTAAAAAATAATAACCTGTGATTTTTATCCACCCTGCTTTCCCTGTTTCTGGGTGGAGAGGCAGGATATCACCACCCCACAAGGAGATAGCGCCTTATTTGCTCTCCCCACCATGCCCCTCTCTGCCTTCTCGTGTATGGATCAGCCTTTCCACACAACCTCCCGTTCCCTAAGTCTCCCGCATCTTCTTCTTCTTCTTTTTTTAAATAACTTTTTATTCAAAATTAAAACAAAACGTATTATCCAGAAACATATCATCCTTATTCTCCCCCGTTTTTCCTCCCTCCCCCCACAGAACCCACCCCCGACTTCCCTCAGTTCCAGTCTTTGATTTCTCTAAAAATGCTGTTTTCTGCATGTTACACAGTTGTATAGATCCTCAAACTATTTAGCTGATTATTATCAATAAAAAGTTTGTGAATGTTCATTCAAAACCAGCCAAGGAGTCCAGTTCGCTTTGCTGCGTCTTCAAATACTTTGTAAAGGGTTCCCATTCATCTTTAAAGTCACAGTTATCCTTGTCCCGTAGCTTGTATGTCAGTTTTGCCAGTTCTGCATAGTCCATCAAGTTTTCTTGCCATGATTCTTTAGTTGGGGTTTCTTCTTTCGTCAGGATGCCGTCTACCACCAACTGCTCGCCAGGTGGGGTAACTCCAGCGCAAGTGGTCCAGGTGGGTAACTTGGGGATGGATGATGAGCAGGACCTTGGGTGCCTCTGCCCTAAGTGGGGTCCGGGCCACGACAAAGGTTCCCGGGATGCTGAAACCTCCGGCCAGAAGAAAAAGAAAAGCCGCCGATACCAGCGGTTTATGGCGCGGAGGGCAGTGGAGCAGAGAGGACTGCAGGGAAAGGCCCTGCCGACGACTTCAGGCAGCTCAGAACTGGGTGGTGCGCTGAGATCCTTGCGCTGTGAAGTCAGCCCTTGTGGCCAGTTGTTCCAGGAGGACGTAGCAGGGGCTCCTAGGGAGCCTTGCCTGCTCTGTCCGGTTGCGCCAGGCACTTCAGTGAACCCAGGCAGGTGGCCGACATCTTCCCAAAGTCTCAAGGATCAAGTAGCCTCCCCTGGCGGGAAGGGCACCGGTTCCTTATCCCGCCCGACGCCCAGGAAATGTGTGGCGCTTGACTGCGAAATGGTGGGCACGGGCCCCGCTGGGAGGACCAGCGAGTTGGCGCGGTGCACAGTCGTGAACTACGATGGGGATGTCATCTACGACAAGTACGTCCGGCCGGAGCTCCCGATAGTCGACTACAGGACTCGGTGGAGCGGGATCACCTGGCGACACATGGAAAAGGCCACTCCTTTTAAGGTTGCACGGAGCGAGGTAAGCAAGGGAGGGAGAAGAGGGGTTGAGGATTGGAATCCATGCAGCTGGAGAATTAGATGCTTGCTGCAGAACCAGTGTGGTCTAGTGGTGAGAGGGTCAGACTAGGACCCAGGAGACGGGGGTCAAATCCATGAAATTCCATGAAGGCTGTTGCTGCTGCTTCTTTGACAAAAATTGCGAAACTAATGTGGAAAATGTAGAGAACTGAACTTCCAAGATTTGAAAAATGAGAAACAGAGCCAGTGTGGTATAGTGGTTAAAGTGTTGGACTAAGACCTAGGAAGCCAGGGGTCAAATCCCTGCTTGGCTGTGAAGTTCACTGGATGGTCTTGGGCCAGTCACAGCCCCTCAGCCTAATTTACCTCACAGGGTTGTTTTAGGGATTTGATGAGATATTAATAATAATAATTGATTATTTATACCCCACCCGTCTGGCTGGGTTTCCCCAGACACTATGGGTAGCTCCCAGCAGAAGATTATTAATTTAAAAAAAGCGAACATCAAACATAAAAAACTTCCCTAAACAGGGCTGCCTTCAGATGTCTTCTAAGGTATGCGGGTGGCACTGTGGGTTAAACCACAGAGCCTAGGGCTTACCGATCAGAAGGTTGGTGGTTCGAATCCCCACGATGGGGTGAGCTCCCGTTGCTCGGTCCCTGCTCCTCCCCACCTAGCAGTTCAAAAGCACACCAGTGCAAGCAGGAAAATAGGTACCGCTGCAGCGGGAAGGTAAACAGTGTTTCCGTGTGCTGCTCTGGTTCACCAGAAGCGGCTTAGTCATGCTGGCCACATGACGAGGAAGCTGTACGCCGGCTCCCTCGGCCAATAAAGCCAGATGAGCGCCGCAACCCCAGAGTAGGCTACGACTGGACCTAATGGTCAGGGGTCCCTTTACCTTAAAGGTTGTATAGTTGTTTATTTCCTTGGCATCTGATGGGAGAGTGTTCCACAGGGCGGGTGCCACTACCGAGAAGGCCCTCGGCGCTGGACCTCAGTGTCCAGGCTGAACGATGGGGGTGGAGATGTTCCTTCAGGTGAACTGGGCTGAGGAGGGAACCATGTATGGCAGCTTGAGCTCCTTAGAGGAAACGGGGAGATATAAATGCAACTAAATAAATAATGTTATCACTTCTAATAAGCACCTGTATTCCTTAGATACTGCACTGTACATTTAAGAAGAAGAACGATCCTGTCCGCCAGCTTGCAGTATCCTAGAAGGATTTGGAAAAGCACAAGCGGCTTTTAGGAACATAGGAAGCTGCTGAAAAATGAGTCGTACCGTCGGTCCTTCTAGCTCAGTATTGTCTGCTCTGGTTGGCAGAGGCTGCCCAGGGTTTCAGGCATGGGGCATTTCCAGCCCTACCTGGAGTTGCACGCACCTTCTGTGTGCACCCTTAAACTGTAGTTCCTGGACTCTTTAAACATTGGTATGATACTGCTTTCAATGTCTTGTGCAGGTGGGGCCCATCTCCCACTTCATCCCTTATTCCCAACATGCACACACCTGCACCTGACGTTCAAGAGACCCTCCAAAATGACATGGGGTGTTTGGGCCGGGACTCCAGTTTGTGATCTGCAATAATCTTGTGGGCTCTTGCCCAATCGCACCTTTTGCAACTACTTCAAACCTTCGGTTTTCCCGCAGCACTGACACCTCTGGATTTTTTTTTGTCGGTCACCCTAATTTGGCTCCACTTCTCTTGGCACTCAGCACCTGAGTTTGCTATTAAGGAGAGTGATACATTTTAACCTTCCTACTTTATTGCATCCTTCAAAATTACAATCGAGAAAATTTAAAAGCTCATAATGCTCCCCACACCCTTGTCGCTCGTTCTTTGAAGGCTAACGGCGCCTAGGTTAATTAGTACATCATTACCAGTTCGTTTCAAGTCTCTGAATACAAGCCTTTTAATGTTGCATTTGATTGGCTTAACCCATTTCACAGGGGTCAGTTCCAGGTGAATAATTGCTGGCTACCTGTCTGTTGCAAAATGCTCTGTTCTCTTGTCTCCATTCCTGGGTTTGTATTTGCTGGCTGAACTTATCCACTTCCTTTCTGTTGATGTTTTAACACGTGTCTCCCCCCCCCCCCCGTGTGCTATGGCTGGGCATGCCACTATCAGAAGATCAGGGTTTAATTTTCTTATAGTTGTGTCCCATTGATATAACCCAACAGCATTGCTAATGGCTTGTGGTGTACCTTGTGCTTTGTAATTTGCACAGCGTTTGAGTCCAAAAGGTTTTGCACTTTTTGTACAGAGCCATCGGGAATACAGTCATACCTTGGAAGTCAAACAGCTTAGTTCCCGAACGTCGCAACCCCAGAAGTGAGTGTTCCAGTTTGTGAACTATTTTTGGAAGCCAAACGCCTGACAGGGCTTCCTGCAGCCAATCAGAAGCCACGCTTTGGTTTTCAAACATTTTGGAAGTCTTAACGGATTTCATTTGACTTCCAAGGTACGACTGTATTATTATTATCATCCTTTATTAATCGCCTTCTAAAACAACGTTTCAACGTGCTTTACGTGTAAGATAAATGAAAACAGAAAAATGAAAAGCCCATTGGAAAGTGTGGTTCCTTCCGGAAAGTGCAGATAGGGGGTGCCTTTTAGTATCACAACAGGAATGCTATTCCACAGAATAGGAAGCTTCCCCTTGTGTATAGCTGTACCGATTTTCATATTGCTGTTATTTTTGCATTTATAGTCCACCTTTCCTCCAAGCAGCTTAAGGCAGTGTACAAAGTTCTCCCTGCCATTTCCTCCTTCCAGCAACCCTGTGAGGCAAGTTAGGTTGAGAGGGAGTGACTGACCTAAGGTCATACTCACTGAACCATCATGGCTGAGCGTCAATTTGAACCCTGGTCTCCCAGGTCCTAGTCCATCACTCTGACCATTACACCATACTGGATCTCTTTATTTTTTCTGTCAGTTTGTATTGCCATAGTCTCACTATCACAATTCGCTTTGTAGCGGATGTCCAGACCCCTATAGGAAATGGGCCAGGATGAATAATTTAACGGCTCTCTTATTCACAGGAGAAAAATCAATAGATAGGTTTGTCTGCTTTTGATACAAGCTTCTTTTTACAATATTTATTCTTCTTTTCACATAGAAATCTCTTCTCCTAGACCTAGTCCCAGGCTAAAGAAACCCATTCAGCCTCTGCCCCAGACCCACTAACTGCTGTAGCTCACAAATCCCCAGGATTCCAAGCAAATATCCCCTCAGATCCAGTCACGCCACATAACATGGTTTGAAACAGTTTTAAAATATTTCTGACCCACCTTTAAAAATGCAGAGCACAGCCTATCCTCGCCATCTTCCTAAGGCCCTCTATTTGTTACGGCAGGTGGCTAAACGGCCTTTTAATTCTTGCAGATCCTACAGATCGTGAGGGACAAGATAGTGGTGGGGCATGCCATCCACAACGACTTCCGAGCCTTGAAATATTTTCACCCCCATGCCTGGACACGGGACACGAGTCGGAGCCCCCTGCTGAGGAAGAAGATGGGGCTCCCTATGAAAGCCAGCGTCTCTCTCAAGAGCCTGGCTAGTGAGCTGCTACACAAGAATATTCAGGTAATTTAAGGAGATGCCTTCCTCTCTCAGTTCCAGATCCAAGTAAGGTACTCTTGGAAGAAACTTTGTTTTCGAGATCCATTTCAGTCGGGCTTTAGGTCCAGTTTTGGCACAGAAACTGTTTGGTTGACCTGTATGATGACTCCTGTCAGGAGAGAGACAGGGAAAACATTCCTCTGTTAATTCTCTTTAACCTCTTGGCAGCATTCCCTGCCATCAGCCATGGTTTCCTCCTGGAGCGGCTGTCTGAATTGGGGTGGGCAGCAGTGCTTTGCAGTGCCTCCGGTCCAACCTGGATGGTCATCTCCGGGGGGGGGGTCATGTCTGGGGAGTCTGTTTGGTCCTGTGGAGCCTGCCTTCAATGTGGGGTTCCTCAGGGTTCAGTCTTGTCCCCTAATTCTCTAACTGTGGAATGCTCTCCCCAGGGAGATTCACCTGGGCCCTTCATTACATATTTTTAAGTGCCAGACTAAAATCATTCCTCTTCTACCAGGCCTTTGGATAATCAAACAATCCATGGCTTTTTAAACTCCGGGGGTGGGGTGGGGTGGTGGTATTATTTTGCTTGTCACTATGTTAATGTATTTTTATATTTATAAGCCTCCGTGTTGGTCCTCTGATGAAGGGTGGAAAATAAATTGTTAAATAAATTAACTTATTAGGCAACCCCGATAGGATTCAGAGATAGAGTTGTACTGCCGTTGAGCACAAAGGTTCATTTCAGCTATCATGGGTTATCTTCCTATATACATAAAAATGCAAGGTTGTCATCACGCAGCTCCCCTTTGGAGGAGTTGTAGTGCCGCATCGCAGTCCTGGATTTGCATGAAGACAGGGCAAAGGAGGCGAGCAAAGGAGAAGTTGGGTTTTGAGATGTTTGAACAACATCATAGGTTTAAGTAAAGCAGGAATGGGGGAACACTGAGGGGCTGTGAGGATGTGGTGGAGGGGTTGAAGGAGCTGGGAGGATATCGGGGATGTTGGATGAAGTGGTAAATGAAGGGATTGAGGTTGGCGGGGTGAGGAGGGATGAGAACCCCTAGTAGTAGAATTCAGTGCTATTGGACTGGCTATGATGTACTTCTTAAATAGGAAAACTTAGGATTGTTCACTGCAAATATATACTTTATAAAAAGTTGGTAGGAGTGGTTGGCTTGGGTCAGTGCTACTAGAAGGCACATCTTGAGGACTAGAACCTTACACACAGTTTGGTGTTTCCCCCCCCTCTCCCATCTGTTAGGTTAGCCGAAATGGACATTCATCAGTAGAAGATGCTCAGACGTCTATGGAGCTTTACAGATTGGTGGAGGTACAATGGGAACAGACACTGGCCAGTAGCCTCCCGCCAAGCCTTCCAAACAGCCCTCCAGATAGCAGCTGGGAGAGTGTTTGCTACATGGATGACCAGTATTGGCCCAAGGACTTCGATGCAGGCTGTACATGAAGGTGCAAACTCTAGAACAGCTTTCCCCAACCTGGTGCCTCCAGGTGGTCCTTTTATTTTTTTTAACTCTATCACGGCTAGTGGTGAGGGACAATGGGAGTTGTGGTTCAAAACATCTGGAAGGCACCAGGGGCAGGGATGCTGCTCTAGAATGTGTAATCTGGACTGTCACTTGAGTGGGGAGGCCATGCTTGAACCTAATGTAGCAGCTTTATTTATTGCCAAATTGCACAACCCAAGAATACACGATTCTACTGGTGATGAGAGGACTTCTGTGTTCTTCATTTGATCGGAAGGGGCTGCTTTAGGGTTGTTCTTCTGAAGTAAGAAAAGGGGAAATCTTCCAAAAAGATAAACTGCCTATACTGGCCCTTTAGTTAGTTTTGACCATAGAGAAGAGGTTGACCCTAGATGATGATGATGATGGTGGTGATAATTTATTATTTATACCCCACCCATCTGGCTGGGTTTCTGGGCAGCTCCCAACAGAATATTAAAAACATGATAAAACATCTAACGTTAAAAACTTAGCATCTGATGGGAGGGCACCGCTACTGAGAAGGCCCTCTTCTGCCTGGTTCCCTGAAACTTCGCTTCTCACAATGAGGGAACTGCCAGAAGGCCCTCGGAGCTGGACCTCAATGTCTGGGCTGAACAATGTGGGTGGAGACACTCCTTCAGGTATACTGGGCCGAGGCCTAAAGGTCAGCACCAACACTTTGAATTGTGCTCAGAAACGTACTGGGAGCCAATGTAGGTCTTTCAGGACCGGTGTTACGTGGTCTCGGCGGCCACTCCCAATCACCAGTCTAGCTTCTGCATTCTGGATTAGTTGTAGTTTCTGGGTCACCGTCAAAGGTAGCCCCACATAGAGCACATTGCAGTAGTCGAAGCGGGAGATATCTAGAGCATGCACCAATCTGGCGAGACAGTCCGCGGGCAGGTAGGGTCTCAGCCTGCATACCAGATGGAGCTGATAAACAGCTGCCCTGGACACAGAATTGACCTGCGCCTCCATGGACAGCTGCGAGTCCAAAATGATTCCCAGGCTGCTCACCTGAGAGAAGAGAGAAGAGGTCGGCAACATACTGTCCTGTAGGTTGTATCCACCCGCCAAGGCCTTTTCTTTCTGAAAAGCTTTCCCCATTGACCCTTTTCTTTCGGAAAACCTACAGGTAAGTTGCATGAGAAGGTGGGATTGAACAGTGGGATTTGGTGGAGTGGGTGCACCTCTGCAGACCATAGGTTGCTGATCCCTGCCTTAGGGACCTAAACACAGATTTCCTATCTAATTACAAGGGTGAGTTAGAACCAAGCTCTGATTTATTATTGCAAAAGGGTTTGGACACTTGATTAGTGTGTGAAGCCACAACTGGTTCCTGTACCATTTTTCCTCTACATGCGAGCAATCCAAAATCTCATTGGGAATGTTCTTGCACGGGGAGATTTAGCATGAACCAATAGCTCACGGGTGCATCTAGAAGCGATTTCCGTGACATTAATAGCTGAGGAAATTGCTGGTGTGGCCAGCCATATCTGTGACCAACTGATTTGCACACCTTAAATTTTTCTTGAATGTGCATGGACAAAGAGTGTTCTGGGCTACTTGTGCAATTTGCAACAGGCATTTTTGTGGGTTTTCCCTTTCGTACAAGCAGTAGCTGAGGTTGTAGAGCTGTCCTTGATTGCATTCTGCCTGAAAATACAAGATTGCAGGACTGGATGTCCCTTGCGGATAACGAGCACACAGACACACTATGCACATTGAAAATATGGTATCAGAGAAGAGCTGTAGTCTTGCCTTCTCCTTAATACGGTTTTCTTTTTTAAAAAAAAAGTGTAAGGAACATGCAACTCCCCTGCTAGTGGTATGAAATGGCACAGTGTAGGACTCATGTTTCATTGCCTTATCTGCTGTTGGTGAGAACAGAGACCGGATTTAGCTTTCCCACTGTTCCATATTGTTACCAAACTGCTCTTGTGAACATAGACCTGGGACCAATAGCCAGTTCCCCATGCTGATTACTGAAGAACATGTGGCCTTCCAGATGTTAGACTCCAGCTGCCATCATCCCTGACCATTGGTCATGCTGGCTGGCGCTGATGGGAGTTGGAGTCCCTGTAATATCTGGAGGACCAGAGTTTTACACATCCCTGACTTTAGAGCGATGTTAGGTCCCAAAGCAATCCCCCTTCCTGCAAAGACCTTATGCCCTAGTCCTTTACAGAACTTTCACAGCGTCATGGTTCATTCCTGCCAATAAGGACTGGAGCATTTTAAGGCTCTTCCCAGCACTCCCCCTTTGCTAGGACTCTCTTATAGTAGAATATTTTTTCAGCAGCAGCTGGAGGTCTTTGCTTTCTGCAGATCCTGGCTCAGGTACAGCACCATATGTTAAGAGCAAGGTCTCCTTTGTTCCTTGAGCTTCTGGGACATCAAGATAGCGGAAGCTCTTGCCGTATCCCATGCAGGACCTGTCTGCCACACATCACAGCACTCTGCAGCTCTCAAGCAAACTAATAGCTGTGCCTTCTGCACCGGATTGCAGGTGGCGCCTTCCTTTTGATGCAGCTTCCAGCTGGCTGGACTTAACAGGCAGCACACCTGGCTTGCTATCAGATGGACAGCTGGCACAGAAAACACACTGGGCTTGCCATCAGACAGGAGATTGCTGGCTCTTTCCTGGCACAGGGCACAAGCCGTTTGAGATTCCTTTGTGTTCTGAGTGATGCTGGACATCTAAGCCCTTGCAAAAACTACCCCCTCTCCCCAGCCTTCTGTGACTGGGCTGCAGCTGATAGATGAACAAGTACTTTGCTTCCCTTTGTAGCGAGGAGGGTCTCATCCGCAGTATTATTTGGAGCCCGAACTTGTTTTTCTGCTGCTTCTCCACGGCCTCCTGAGGTCTAGCACCTTGCAGAGGGGTTGGCTTCAGAATAATTGCTTTTGGAGACGATATTGAGCTCCCTGGAGGAAAGGTGGAATGCAAACGGAAGCAATAATAATAATAATAATAAAATTACTCTGGGAAATTGTGAGCATTTTACAGCCATTCTTGCAAAAGCCCAGGTGGGTGTCACCCGCCCCCCAAAAAACCCCACCGTTCTTTCTAATAGTAATAATGACAATAGTAAGCTTAAATAAGGGAAGTGTCACAGATAGACCTTCCTGACTGAAATGACACCCACCCTGCTGCATCAGATTTGTAGTTTTCTACCAGGGACTCCCTTTTCAGACGCCACATCCCAGTTAGTGTCGCTTTCCAGTGCTAAGGGAAGAGAATTATTCCTGATTAGATTCATTGGTTACTGGTTCTCTGAGTGACTCTCATTTAAAAACATACATTGTGACATTAAAAACCAATAGGAAACGTTAGCATTGTCCTACAAGCACATACAATTCACATTCACACACTCCTTCATTAGCACGCTAACAGCAGAACAAAATTGACTCAGTCCACCCAAAGCCAGGGGATGAAAGGTAAGTCTTACCAGGTGCCCAAAAGATGACAGTGAAGGTGCCAGGCAGACCTCCCTTGGGAGAGCATTCCACAGATGAGCCACAACTGAAAAGGCCCTTTCCATTGCCACCAGCCACCAAGTCTCCTTTGGATGGGAGGCCTATAGATGGGCCTCGAAAGAACATGGTGAGGGTCCAGGTAGGTTCATACCAGGACAGGAGTTCCTTTCCTGACACTGATGGCGAGCCACAACTGTCTAAACCACTGAGCCTCTTAGGCTTGCCATTTGGAAGGTCAGCGGTTTGAATCTCCTTGATGGAGTGAGCTGCCATTGCTCTGCCCCAGTTTCTGCCAACCTAGCAGTTTGAAGCACGCTAGTGCAAGTAGATAAATAGGTACCACTGCAGTGGGAAGGTAAATTGCGTTTCCGTGCGCTGTGGCTTCTGTCACAGTGTCCTGCTGTGCCAGAAGTGGTTTAGTCATGCTGGCCACAGGACCGAGAAAGCTGTCTGGACAAACGCCAGCTCCCTCGGCTTGAAATGTGAGATGAGCACCGCAACCCCATAGTCACCTTTGACTGGACTTAACTGTCCAGGGGTCCTTTACCTTTTACCTTTTTAATTTTTCACCATAAGCTTCAAAGGTAAAACAGGGCAGACCCGTAGGATACATGCAAAGCACATCATGGGAACTGTAGTTTCCCCATCCACACTTACAAATCACAGTCTTCTTAACTAACTACAGTTTCCAGGATTCTTGGAGGTGTAAGTCATGTTTTAAGTATCTGTGTGGAGTTGCCCTCAGTCGTGCCAAATTTCCCCACCACATTTAAGGAAGGGGTAGCTAACTGGCCCTCCAGATGGTAAAGGGACCCCTGACCATTAGGTCCAGTCATGACCGATTCTGGGGTTGCGGTGCTCATCTCGCTTTATTGGCCGAGGGAGCCGGCGTACAGCTTCCAGGTCATGTGGCCAGCATGACTAAGCCGCTTCTGGCGAACCAGAGCAGTGCACGGAAACGCCGTTTACCTTCCCGCCGGAGTGGTACCTATTTATCTACTTGCACTTTGACATGCTTTCAAACTGCTAGGTTGGCAGGAGCAGGGACCGAGCGACGGGAGCTCACCCCGTCACGGGGATTCGAACCGCCGACCTTCTGATCAGCAAGTCCTAGGTTCTCTGGTTTAACCCACAGCGCCACCTGCAACTCCCAAAATGCCTCTGCTTTGCATGCAGAAAGTCCACATTCAATCCCTGACATCTGGTTGGATCAGGAGAGAAATCTTTCTGAAATCCCAGAGAGTCTCTGTCCGCCAGGGTAGACAGTACTGAGCTTGATGGAGCACTGGTCTGACTCATTATAAGGCAGCTTCCTATCTTCCTTCACCATTTGTCAAGATGTATTCCTCCACCCTCTTCCTTGCGCTTCACTCCATGGTGCTTTCCACAGTGGGTGGGCTGGGGGAAACTGCCTCCAGCGGGGTTGCCCCAGCTGCCTGATTCTCAGCCTTGCTGCTTCTGAAAATATCTTTACAGACAGCAGGGAGGCTTCCTTGCTTGCTCCCTCCCTCGAAGCTGCCTCCCTCCTCACCCGCCCCGCAAATAATCGTCTGGCGCAGTTGTGGAAATGATGGTAGCCTTCCTTGAAGCGAAACACTCATCGGGGAAGGACATGCAGAGATGACGTTTCAAAATGCCAGCGAAATGTATTATCATTTCTAAAGATGTGACTCACTTAATGATTAGCTTTCCAGTGGGGGAAGAAAAGGGAAAGCAAGCCTCCCGTGGGCTGCAAAAGCATCAGATGTTTTTCGTTCTGCAAACAGAGTAGTTAAATTGCAAGTCCCTCTTGGTCTCTAACCGGCTGGATCCTGCAAGCCTCGGAGGTGTGTGTAGGATTGGGCCTTCCTAAGCCCCTGAGTTCCTTGGCCCCTCAATAAGCACATACCATTCTTTTTTTTTTTTACGTAACAAAATACCCATACCGCTTGATTGTAAGAATACCTTCTAAGCAGTTTACAAGAAATTATAAAAGCCAATATGAACACAACTGTGAATGAAATAAAGCCAAGAATTAGCAATATATAATCACCGGTACTAGGAATCATAAGATGTGAAAAAGCAGGGAATCAATTTTATTGTGGAATCAGCTTTTGGAATGCTGAGGTTCTTCACTGGCAAGGGAGGTGTGCTGAAGTACATGCACTTCATTCTCTGAGGCTCACAGCTTCGTAGCTCATTGTCTCATGCCACGCCTTCAGAACTTCTCTGCTACCCCTAGGCCTGATGCTTTTCCTACAGCTTGGCTGCCCTTTCTCTCTTTCAGCAGTGACACCAAAGAGAAACTCCTTCCACCGTCTCCTTAGATAAGACTCTGCTCAGGAATGAGCTCAAACGGTTGTTTATTGCATTTGTCCCATATTTTCCCCCAAGGAGTTGGCGTACATGGTTCTCCCCACTATTCATTTAATCCTCACAACGACCCCATGAGGTAGGATAGTCTGAGAGCAGGACTGGATTTAGGTTTGATGAGGCCCTAAGCCATCGGTAGGCAAACTAAGCCCCGGGGCCCAGATCCGGCCCGATCGCCTTCTAAATCCAGCCTGCGGATGGTACGGGAATCTGCATGTTTTTACATGAGTAGAATGTGTCCTTTTATTTAAAATGCATCCCTGGGTTATTTGTGGGGCATAGGAATTGGTTCATTATTTTTTTTTCAAAATATAGGCTGGGCCCCCACAAGGTTTGAGGGACGGTGGACTGGCCTCCTGCTGAAAAACTTTGCTGACCCCTGCCCTAAGCTATTGAAGGTAATGGGGCCCTTTATATGTCCAGCTGTCCTTTGTCAACAACAAATTGTCGCTGTTTTTGTGTTGAATATACACTATATGGTAATTTATGGACCTAATGGACTCACAAAACACTGTTGCTGTATGTAGGTTTTATTTGTTTTTTATATTAAGGAAATGTACATCCAGATTTTTTTCCTTTAATTTTTTTTTGGGGGGCCCCAAGAGAGTGGGGCCCTATAGCTTGTTTAGCTTATATGTAAATCCGGCACTGTCTGTGAGGCAGCGGCTGGCCCAAGGTCACCCAGTGAGCATCATGGTCGGAAGGGGATTTGAACCCTGATCTCTCAAGTCCTGGTCCTGCCTTTCTCAACCTTGGATCCCTAGATGTTGGACCACAACTTCCATCATGGCCATTGGTAGGATTATGGGAGTTGTAGCTCAAAAACATGTAGAAGCACAAAGTAGAGAAAGGCTGCTCTAACCATTGAGCTACACTGGCCTTCACACTGTTGCATTATCCCCCTCCCGCTCTGCTCCTTTGGCCACCCTGAATCCAAAGAACTATCATTATTATTTAAATGAAACCCTGGAGAGCTGCTACTGTCAATACTGAGCTATATGAAGCCTGCAGTGGGTCTGGGTGTTAACCTGAAGGTTGGTGGTTCGAGCCCAACCAAGGATGGCTGTGGCCAGGATTCCTGCATTACAGGGGGTTGGACTAGATGACCCTCGAGGTCCCTTCCAGCTCTACAATTCTGTGATTAGAGGTGGAGCAACGGTCTGGCTTAAAACAAGGCAGCTTCCTATAGATCACTCATTCATTCACACACCCTCTTGCAATTTTCGAACAGCTCATGTTTTTGTACGGAGAGTCAAAGCAAGTCAAATTTTTGTGTGTGTGTATGTTTTACATTGAGCCGAGCAGATGGGGAAACTCTGCTGGTTCTTTACAATTATTTCCAACAAGTTTGCAAACTCAAGTCTTCAGAAACGTGTTTCCGTCTCGCTCGACATTCTCTTAACAGCAGCACGCTCGTCAATACAGAGCTGGATTTCTGAAAGTGTGTTTGAAACGAGGACGCTCTCAATCGATGGCTGCTAATCAGAAGTGTCTATGGAGTTTGGACCCCAAAGCGCCAGGGAGCCCCCACTAGCACAATACAAAGGCGAGCCATTATCACCCCCAGAGCTGGAAGAGATGTCACCTCGCCACCATCACTTGTGACCCATTTCCAGCAAAAATAGCGTTTTTTTCCTGTACGCTGAAAAGCCGAGGGGTGTCCTATCTTTCAGAGCCACAGTATCCTCAGACCCAGCCCAAGATATTTTGCTAGCCTGGGGCAAAGGACGAGATAGAAGCTGTTGCTGTTAACCCCATTAGTGGAGAGTGCTATTGTGCTCAGGTCCTGCGTGCTAGCTTCCCAAAGGCATCTGGCTATCCGCTTTGAGAACAGGATGCTGAGCTAGATAGGCCATTGGCCTGATCCAGTTCATATTATGTTCATGACCTCTCTGCCCTCCTTTCCATGCATAGAAACCCAAAGGATTGGCAGCTGAATCATTCAATGCAGCCAGCTAGTTTAAGGGTCTCAGGGCAGGAAGAAGGGGACACAAAGCTCTGTCCTTTACCTCTGGAAATTAGGAAGCTGCCTTCGTGTTAGGAAGCTGTCAGACCATTGGTCCACCTTAGATCAGTATCACCTGCACAGACTGGCAGCCTCTTGTCGCAAATATTAATACAGTGGTACCTCGGGTTAGGGACGCGGGTGGCGCTGTGGGTTAAACCACAGAGCCTAGGACTTGCCGATCAGAAGGTCGGCAGTTCAAATCCCCGTGACGGGGTGAGCTCCTGTTGCTCGGTCCCTGCTCCTGCCAACCTAGCAGTCCGAAAGCACGTCAAAGTGCAAGTAGATAAATAGGTACACTCCAGCGGGAAGGTAAAGGGCGTTTCTGTGCGCTGCTCTGCTTCACCAGAAACGGCTTAGTCATGCTGGCCACATGACCTGGAAGCTGTACGCCGGCTCCCTCAGCCAATAAAGCGAGATGAGCACCGCAACCCCAGAGTCGGTCACGACTGGACCTAATGGTCAGGGGTCCCTTTACCTTTACCTTTACCTCGGGTTAAGTACTTAATTCGTTCCAGAGGTCCGTACTTAACCTGAAACTGTTCTTAACCTGAAGCACCACTTTAGCTAATGGGGCCTCCTGCTGCTGCCGCGCTGCCAGAGCACGATTTCTGTTCTCATCCTGAAGCAAAGTTCTTAACCCAAGGTACTATTTCTGGGTTAGCAGAGTCTGTAACCTGAAGCGTATGTAACCCGAGGTACCACTGTATAGCACAGTCTGAAGCAACTGGAAATGTAAGAACTGGCTCCTTTTGGAAGAAATCATTGTCCAAGCCCATACAAATATTATAGTCGTACCTTGGAAGTCGAATGGAATCTGTTCCGGAAGTCTGTCCGACTTCCAAAACGTTTGGAAACCAAGGTGTGTTTTCTGATTGGCTGAAGGAAGCTCCTGCAGCCAATCGGAAGCCACGTCGGACGTTTGGATTCCAAAGAACATTCATAAACTGGAACACTCACTTCCAAGTTTGCGGTGTTCGGGAGCCAAAACATCCGAGTACCAAGGCGTTTGGGTTCCAAGGTATGACTGTGTTCAAATTTTTACTAGCAGAACTCTTCAAAACAAGACAGAATAGTACATCCAAAACATCCATACAGTGTCTTCTGCCAGTGACAGGCAGAGCCAGGTAAATCTGATGTTGTCTCCAACTGTCTGCCTGATAAATGGAACACTGAGACTAAGGACGAGGAAGCTGACAGACAGTACATCCCCCAGGCTGGTTGAGAGTAACAAAGCAGGCAGGTGGGGGCTGGTGGAGGGCAGACTGAGTTAGGTAGGGTTGTGCCCCATTCGCCCTCATGGATCAGACTCCAGTTGGTGAGTCTTTTGCTGATGGGTTGCCCAGTGCCAATCACCGAAGCCAGACCCAGTAGTATTCATCATCATCCAGTGAAAAGTTTCACATGATTATTTCGACCAGTCACAATGCTGAAGGCACAGGATCAGTCCTGGTCGTTGGCAACCTTAGCAACTGTTGTACCCAAAGTTAGTCATACTCAGAGTAGACCCTCTGAGTTTAATGGATGTGACTTATTAGGTCTATGAATTTCATTGCACCTACTCTGAGTTGTGGACACAACTCAATATATAGTGGGATAAATTATGGGGATGATAATGCTAGCCTGCTTTACAGGGATGTTGTTAGAACTGTACCAAGCTAATCCATATGTAGTGCTCTGTGCATCTGAAAGCAGCAGCAACAACAAAAGAGGCATCATGGAAATATGGTTTAATTTGTGCAGAAGTGTCCAAGTCACAGATCTTGAGTTTTTGTTAGCACATAATTTAGACTGCCCTAATAGAGAACATATTTTTTTCTAAGTGCAAAGTAGATACCACCCTCGTTTTTCTTCCAAATTATTTTTTATTATTTTTCCAGATTATTACAAATCAAACCAAATTAAATTAATTTAATACAATTTCTTAAAATCAGGTTTCCTGCTCCTGTTTCAAACATATGTGAAGGAGCGTGAGGGAGCAGGTGCTTTTCCGACTCATTTCCCTCAGACCTGCCTAATAAAATAGCATGGTAATTTCCTTTTTGTAGTGAGGGCACCCTGAACTTCAGCTTGGGAAGGTTTCGACTGCCATCGGGTTTAATGCATGCAGCTTTTGTGCTCAAGGCTTTCAACGGTCTGATCTCAATTGCAGGCGGCTGAGCCCTTCTGCTAATTCAAGCCTTGAGATGCATACAGTATCTCGCAGCGGAATGCACTGGTAAATGTTTTGTGAGCGCTGGGTTGTGCTTAGCAAGATGGGCAGGCTACAGTGGGTGACTATTAGTCTCCTATGAACTGATCTACGCCTCCTGGAAAGTATGGGGAAGCCTGAGGCTAGAACCTGCAAAAAACAATGATTATATCTGAGAAGCAAAAGCAATTGCTCCTAATACATATAATTGGGTGCTGTGTGCCATGGGAAGGGTCATATCACGATGAACACACGTTCATTAAGAGCATGAGAAGAGCCAGTGTCCCATAATGTTATAGACTTATATCACATCAGCCCTTACTTTCCTCTGAACGAAAAAGTCCCAAATGCTGCAACCTTTCCTCACCGGGGAGTCCAAATTGGCTGTGGGTAAAACCTCAGTGCCTAGGACTTGCCGATTATATGGTCGGCGGTTCGAATCCCCGCGTGACGGGGTGAGCTCCCGTCTTTTGGTCCCAGCTCCTGCCCACCTAGCAGTTTGAAAGCACCCCAAGTGCAAGTAGATAAATAGGTACCGCTTTATAGCGGGAAGGTAAACGGTGTTTCCATGTGCTGCGCTGGTGCTGGCTCGCCAGAGCAGCTTCGTCACACTGGCCATGTGACCCGGAAGTGTCTTCGGACAGCGCTGGCTCCTGGCCTCTTAAACGAGATGAGCGCGTAACCCTAGAGTCGGACACGACTGGCCCGTACGGGCAGGGGTACCTTTACCTTTACCAGTGGCATGCAATGAAATATTTTGTAGGGGAACATTTAGGGCCAGAGGTGCCAGATTTCAAGGGCAATTGGGGTGGAGGGTGATGTTGCATGCATTAGCATCATGCCTTCCTCCCTCTCCTGGGACCGCCTCTCCTGGTATGCCCCGCGGAGGACCTTAAGGTCCACAAATAACAACACTTTGGAGGTCCCAAGCTGCAAGGTGGTTAGGTTGGTCTCAACTAAGGTCAGGGCCTTTTCAGTACTGGCCCCGACTTGGTGGAACGCTCTGTCACAAGACACCAGGGCCCTGTGAGATTTGACATCTTTCCTCAGGCCTGCAAGACGGAGTTGTTCCGCCTGGCCTTTGGTTTGGATTCAGTCTGGCCCTTATGTTTTCCTCCCTTTATGGTTTTGATTTATGGGCTACTACTAAAATGAGGCTGCATTTTAAATTGTATTTTAACCCATATTTTAATTAACTTTTGTTTTCTATTACGTTTTATTGTAATTTTATTGGTGTTAGCCGCCCTGAGCCTGGTTCTGTCTGGGGAGGGTGGGGTATAAATAAATTTTAAAAATTATTATTATTATTATTATTGTTATTATTATTATTATTATTATTATTTACTAAGCTTGGCAGAAGCTTCCTGGGCTTTGGGAAGGAGGAGCCAGACTTTAATACTTGAATACTCTAATTTACCAGGAACATATAGGAGACTAGCTTAGTCTACTGACTGCATGCCATTGCATCCCATTTTGCTGCTTGAGGAGAAAAGGCAAATGCTTCCCCGCCCTATCGACTCTGATTTGTGGCGAGATCTCACGAGACAGGTTGCGGAGCGGGCAGGATGCTTGTGGGAGCGCTAGCTGAGGCAGCTGCTTCACCCTTCCTCATAGGTGGGCCAGGTCTGGAGGAAGCAATCTATCCCCTTGGTCATTTTGGTTTCCCCCACGGAATAGGGCCACCCCTATATTAAATGGGGAGTAGAGAGAGAAATGCGGGCTGGCATTTTGACGCCAACCGTGTTGTGTGTGTACTGCAAGGGTTTCCAAGCACCTTCGATGGAGTGTGCTTAACAGCTCGCTGATCATACAAAGATCAGAAGAGCGTTTTGGGGACAGGGCTTGTGGACTTACCCCTGCCACTAATTTAAGCCTTTGTGTGTCCATATGAACGCCTGGGCAGGACTTCTAAAACAAAAGCCTGCCAGAATCAAAAAAGGGCTTTAGTAATTGGCCTGACACATGAAAGGTCCCCGGTTTTTAGGGACGCGGGTGGCGCTGTGGGTTAAACCACAGAGCCTAGGCCTTGCCGATCAGAAGGTTGGCGGTTCGAATCCCCGTGACGGGGTGAGCTCCTGTTGCTCAGTCCCTGCTCCTGCCAACCTAGCAGTTCGAAAGCACGTCAAAGTGCAAGTAGATAAATAGGTACCACTCTGGCGGGAAGGTAAACGGCGTTTCCGTGCGCTGCTCTGGTTCGCCAAATGCGGCTTAGTCATGCTGGCCACATGACCTGTATGCCGGCTCCCTCGGCCAATAAAGCGAGATGAGTACCGCAACCCCAGAGTCGGCCACGACTGGACCTAACGGTCAGGGGTCCCTTTACCTTTAACTGGCGAGAAACAGGAAGGGGAGTGACCAAGGCATTCCTTAATCTGCAGCCACTGAGAAGCCAGGGAAAGGGAGGTAGCACATCTACCTTGCATGCAGAAGGTCCCAGGCTGGTATAAAATCCCATCTGACGCCCTAGAGAGCCACTGCTAGTTAATGTAGACAATATTAAGCTAGATGGCCCAGTGGTCTGAGTTGGTATAAGGTGGCTTCCTAGGTTCCTAAGGCCCTGTGTCCTGCCACTTTACAACATGCTTCCAGATGGGCTAGGAATGGCTCAGAGCTCCAGGCCAGAACAGAGGAGGCAGGGACCAGGGCAGGCATCAGCAGCTGTCCCTGTCAAAGTGCTGGGGTGCTGGCAAGTCAGTGCCAAGGATGTCAGGCGCTGATGCCAACCCTGCCCCATGCATGTTCACTACACTGGCTCTCAGCAGAGATCTGCATTAACAAGCCACAAGATTGCTTGTGTTTGACCACAAAAAGCAGGGCACCTCTATTCCTAATTTATTGTTTCCTCTGCAGTATCAAGTGCATTGCTTGACCGGATGACTAAAATTGATTTGCATGAATATGCATTGATTTTTATGCAAATATCGATGCTCTTTGGGTTTGCGCGCACAGGGCACTTTCCTAGATATTTGTTAATAATGAAAGGGAACAAAGGTGGGCGAAAGGAGCTTTTATCATCCAGAAATATTGCCGCAGCTGCTGGGGCTGATAACCAGCGATGATGTCACGGAAGTGACATTTCTTTCCCCACCAATGAGGGAAGGCTGGCTGGTACACATTCATTTGCTTTCTGTCTAGCAACAACCTTCTTCGTGAGAAACAGGCAATGTTTCGAGTTGAGGCTTCAACCCAGCGTTTCACAGTGAAAGAAAAGCTTGCAAAACAATAAAACAATAAAAAATGAATTTGCTTGTGGAAAATGATTCCTTGAACTTACATTCACCTCTGGCAGCTGTTGTGTTGCCGCCACAATTTTCTTAGGAAGTCAAAAGAAAGGCGTAAGCAGCAGGGACATCAAGGCATCCTATTGTCTGTGGCTTCTGTTTTGCAGAAGAAGAACCGCAGATCCTTATCGCATTCTTCCCCACAACCTCCATCTTTGCCTGTGTAATCTTGCTTAACTTTCTAGCACCTCTTGCCCTCCCAAGTGCTATTCCCAAAGGGTGTGTGCTGATAACAAACCTCATCAAACCTAAAGGACAGAGAAACCTTGTGGTCTGGCTTCACATCCTAGGTGATCCACCGCTACTTTAAACATACTGTTCCTGGATAATGGCCTGGCCATACTTTTTCTCAGGCAAATGACCCAGAAAGACTGGTTGATGCTGTCTCAATGGGAACTAACAGTTTGAAACAGCTGGAAAACGCTTTCAAGTAGGGTTTTTTGTGTGAGTGCGGGTTGGGGGGGATGAAAGAAGCTTCTCGGAAGGTATCACATGCAGAGAAACACATAAAGAGGAGGGAGCAGGTAGAATTAGAGAGTTGAAAGGGAACTCAAAGGTCATCTATCCCAACCCCAAGTGCTACAGCTCTTGAGTCTGCTGTCTGAGGCCAGGGGCGGACTTTGGACATTCAAAATTCAGCGATGCCCCGTGTAAGGCAAAAAATGTGCCCCCCTGCCTCTCGCCCACACCGGCTGCCAAAACACATGGGAACAATATTTCCCTCCTTTGCTCATATTCAGAATGTGTGAGAAAAGGCCCTACATTTGTGCCACCATACATGCATCCAGCAAATCCTGAATTGTCCTTACCAATATGTCAGCATGCATATAAGGCTCCTTCTCACACATGCCCAAAGGGGAGGTGTGGCATGGGGTGTGTGCACAGAAATGATGCTTGCCCCCTGGGGGCAACCCCATCTTACCCCTCAACCAGTAGTGTCCGGTGGGCTGGCACCAATGGGAATCTCCCAGCTTCTCAACATGTGTGGAGCCAATCCAACATTTCAGCTGCCAAGTGCCATGCTGAATGTCAGTAACTGGCAACTATCAATGGTGTTGTGAAGCTGGGAGAGCAACGAAGACCCTCCCTCCCCCACCACTACTGCCCTCAACAGGTGAGGTTAGGGATGGAGAAGAAATTTGATGCATTGTGCATTTAAAGCTGAATCTATCACATTCTCACTTTCTGAAGCGATATGCAAAGTGAAACACAGCTGTCCTTCAAAATGTGCACTTATCCCAATTTTGCGGCACAGTTCTCCAACCGACGTATATAAAAATGAAGCTGTTAGTGAAAATAGCAACAAAAACGTGTTATGTTAGGGAAGAGTGCTTGCAAAACCATGTAGTCAAAACGGTGCATGAAAATGTGTTTATTGGGAGAAATTTTCACTAAAATGCTGATGAATTTTCATGAGCGTTATTTTATAAAAACAAAACAAAACTCAATTGTTGCAGAATGCGGAGAACTGAATATAAGACGGGAAACATGAGAATGTGATAACTGAAACTGAAAGGACCGTCCACCCTTACCTGGGGTTTGTTTTTATGAACACTCTTTGTAGGATTAGAATAACCCATTGAATTACATCAGTTCCCAGAGGAATCAGCATGTTTGTCTACTGCAGCAAAAAAGAGCAGTCTTGTGACACCTTAAAAACCAACATGTTTATTGTGGCATCAGCTTTGATTGACCAGAATCTGGTGCATATTCCATAATCAATATGTTAGACTTCCAGGTGCACCTTTCAAGAGCAGGTGTGGTAGTTGGACTAGGACCTGGGGGAGCATAAGAACAGAAGATGAGCCCTCCTGGATCAAGCCAATGGCTTATCTCAGGCATCCCCAAACTTGACCCTCCAGATGTTTTGGGACTACAGCTCCCATGTTCCCTAGCTAACAGGACCAGTGGTCAGGGATGATGGGAATTGTAGTCCCAAAACACCTGGAGTGCCGAGTTTAAGGATGTCTGGCTTATCTAGTCCAGCCTGCCCACCTGCAATTCCCAGTGGAGGTAGAACAATAGCCATCATGGCTACTAGCCATTGATAGCCTTGCCCTTCATGAATCTGTCTCATCCTCTTTCAAAGCCATCCAAGTTAGTGGCCATCCCTGACTCTTGTGGGAGTGAGTTCCATAGTTTAACTATGTGCTGTGTGAAGAAGCACTTTATTTCATGTGCCCTGAATCTTCCAACATGGATCTTCGATGGATGTCCATGAGCTCTAGAGTTGTGATAGAGAAAAACTTTTCTCTATTCACTTTCTCGCCAGATGACCTTGGACCTTATACTATCTCTCAGCCTAACCTACTTCGCAGAGTTGTGAGGATAAAAGGGTGGGTGGGAAACCCACAAATGCTAACTTGGACCTGCTGGTGTAGCTCAGTCGGTACAGCATGAGTCTCTTAATCCCAGGGTCATGGGTTTGAGCCCCACATTGGGGGAAAATATTCTTCCATTGCAGGGGATTGGACTAGATGATTCTTGTCGTCCCCTCTCCAACTCTACAATTCTATAATAAATCTATAATAACTTGAGCTCCTTGGAGGAAAGACTATAGACAACAACAACAACAACAACAATTTATTTATACCCCGCCCATCGGGCTGGATTTCCCCAGCCACTCTGGGCGGCTCCCAAAAAAATATTAAAATACAATAGTCCTTCAGATATTAAAAGCTTCCCTAAACAGGGCTGCTTTCAGATGTCTTCTAAAAGTCTGGTAGTTGTTTTTTCTTTTGACATCTGGTGGGAGGGCGTTCCACAGGGTGGGCGCCACTACCAAGAAGGCCCTCTGCCTGGTTCCCTGTAGCTTTGCTTCTCGCAGTGAGGGAACCGCCAGAAGGCCTTCAGAGCTGGATCTCAGTGTCCGGGCAGAACGATGGGGGTGGAGACGCTCGTTCCGGTATACTGGACCGAGGCTGTTTAGGGCTTTAAAGGTCAGCACCAACACTTTGAATTCTGCTCGAAAATGTACTGGGAGCCAATGTAGGTCTTTCAGGATCAGTGTTATGTGGTCTCGGCGGCCACTCCCAGTCACCAGTCTATCTGCCGCATTCTGGATTAGTTGTAGTTTCCGGGTTACCTTCAAAGGTAGCCCCACGTAGAGCGCATTGCAGTCACCCAAGCAGGAGATAACCAGCGCATGCACCACTCTGGCGAGATGGTCTGTGGGCAGGTAGGGTCTCAGCCTGCATACCAGATGGAGCTGGTAGATAGCTGCCCTGGACACAGAATTGACCTGTGCCTGCATGGACAGCCGTGAGTCCAAAATGACTCCCAGGCTGTGCACCTGGTCCTTCAGGGGCACAGTTACCCCATTCAGGACCAGGGAGTCCTCCACACCTGCCCGTCTCCTGTCCTCCAAAAACAGTACAGTGGTACCTCGGGTTAAGAACTTAATTCATTCTGGAGGTCCGTTCTTAACCTGAAACTATTCTTAACCTGAGGTACCACTTTAGCTAATGGGGCCTCTCGCTGCCGCCACGCCGCTACCACATGATTTCTGTTCCTGTTCTCATCCTGAAGCAAAGTTCTTAACCTGATGTACTATTTCTGGGTTAGTGGAGTCTGTAACGTGAGGCGTCTGTAATCTGAGGTACCACTCTCTTGTCAGGATTCAACCTCAATTTGTTAGCCGCCATCCATCCTCCAACCGCCTCCAGACACAAGACTGTGGGGTTTGTTTTTTAATTGAACTGTGTCTATTGTGCATAGCTCTGAATGATATGGGACCATAGAGAAATCACTACACTATCTTTTGGGGGAACAAACCAGATCTGAAGTGGTTACACCAGTCTTGTTCTTCTGTCATGGTGCTAGGAGATTCCTCCAGCATTTGTAAGTCTTTAACAAAATGCAGAAACTGAACATGAGGTCCAAACCGCCTTCTTTCTCAAAGCCGTTCTCATTCCTGATCTAGCCATTCATCCCTGACTTCCCCTAAATAAAACGATGATTGTCTGGGCTCTCTGCTGATGTTTAAAGAAACATCCGCCCACATTTGAGAGTCAAGTCACTTCCCCAAATTCGAAACCACCGACTGCATCTATTTATTATATTTTGACCAGGCGCGGATGTGGGGCTGCAAACTGATGTACGATTTGCAGAGTGATTTTATTTTTCACATTTTACCAGTTGAAGGTACTGGAGAACAGTATGGAATGTGAAGCAATTTCCTCTTCACCTAGACACACGCACAAGCATGCATGCCCCTGGCTGCTTATAAACCACACGTCCTCCTGCCCAAAGCATTTTTTTTAAAAAGAAAAGGAAAAATTAGGGAGCTTTATTCACTGTCTTGGGCACCCAGAGAAAGTGTAATAGATGCGTTGCAAGCATCAAATGGATAAGGTGAGCAACCGCTTGTTGCTATGTGTGCATGGCAGTGAGTGGAGCCTCGCTGACTTCTGATTGGTTTAAAATGGATCCCGGTGAACCAATGGAAGGCACTGGTGTGTCCTAGTAACAACATTTCCCTAATGAACACCAAGACATTATGGCTCTATCTGGAAAATCAAGGGAGGCAAGTTCCTCAGAGAGAAAGAATTGGGTCCTGCATTGACAAAATTGAGTATTTTAAGAAAGCAGGAGCACAAGGATAACGTATGGAGTGAGACTTTGTGCAAGTGCTTATGTGAAAAATAAAAATAAAGAAATATATAGCATCCTCCTCCCTTGTCTGCTTTTCTTATTCTTTCACTACTTATGATTCAGGACTAGGTTTGCCAACAATTTTTACCAGCAATGCTCCTGTTTTTACCAGCACTTGCTGTTGTCATTAGGCGAAGACACTGTTTATTTCTGTGCTGTAAGAAAGGGGGCTCAACTGTTTATTTCTGCAGAGCCGGTTGTTGTTGAAGTCAGTCCGGTTTAAAATTAAATAAACAAACAAACCCCACCCACAATTTGATGGTTGTTACTGTTTCCTTAAAAGAAAAAAGTCTCAGCATCTTGGAAGAAAGGTTGCCACCTTTTTCCAGTCCCTGCTGCTGTGTCTTTAAATAAAATAAAATAAAAAATCAGCATGACAACACCAACATGAAGCAGGTGAAGTTTTATTTTTTTTAATCACCAATCTCTATGCAAGGCTTCAAGCTGACCCTTCAGGTAAAGTACTGAACAAAAAAAACCCCTAAGTGTGTGAGAACATTTTCTGTGGTTACTTGGATACCTCAGACTTAACCAGAATAATGTCAGGAATCAACAATCTGCGTACGCTTTTTAAAGCAAAGGGAACTGTACCTCTTCAATTTTCGATCAACCTAACAATAACTTTTATTCCAACCCAGGTCAGGGCATCTGTGTATCTATGGCTGTGTACACACTAACCCGTTTTTGGCACAAAATGAAGTTTTTCCTTAATCTGCAATTGTTCCCACTCATCCTTAAAATGTCTTTTTCCATCTATATTGATTCTTGATCCTGCCACCCACAAGGGCAGTTGTGGTCCCTTGATAAGTGTGTGAAAACTCTCCTTGAATCGGTTCCCCCCTTATTGTGATCCTGGTATACACTCACCCACAACGTCAATGGAAAGTCTCTGACCACTTACACCTGTTTTTAAAAGGACACACTGCACGGTAATGCAGTGCGCTTTTATTTTCAGAATGGAAACAGTGGATTCAGAGCTCCTGGGCAGCAAATCCACTGACTCATGCACCTGCACCCCGTAAGAAACCAGACTTTTTGCAGTAAGAAAAGTGATGAGGATATGCACTGTTAAGTGTGCAATAACAAGTGCTTGATGCAACAGCAGATAAGCTCTCCGTAAACAAATAGAAATGAATGCTCAGCAAACCGTGGGTGTCATATCACCTCCCTGTACACAAATCAGGACGAATGCTCAGTAAACAGGCTGTATGGCAGCTACCAGGGTATTCGATAATGAAAACAAACAGAGTAATGAAATATAGAGAGGGGAGGATCTAGCCATTATCGTGCCCTGCGGAATTGCAGTTATGATGATTTCTTGGTAGACCATGCCATGGCAACCAGGAAGCTCTGTACATTTGCCCAGCCAAAGGGCAGCGCCATAGTTTCAGCCTGCCCCTTATTTTGTCCACAACAGCCCAGCCTTCCACAGCTCGGGTCTGCTTGCATTTGCGAGAAACCTGAATGGACCATTTTGCACATGGAACTTTTTGTTTGCAGCATGGTGCTCTAAAAATGGCTTCTCCAGGATTCCTTTTTCAGTCTGAGAGATGAAACAAATTGGCTGGGCATCCTACAGCGATGGCAGCTGGGAAGGTAGGCTGAGAACAGACATAGCAGAAGCACCTCAGCAAGCGAGGCAGACCTGCTATGCTAGCTTTGCAGCAGTTGGGCCACTGTTGCTTTCTGGGAAGGAGAGAAGAAGGGCGAGGCAGAGAGGAGGTCAGCACAGTACAAACACACTGGCAGGAACATCAGATTGACTCTGCTGGTGTTTGTGCACCATGCACAAGTTGCTTCAGACCAATCGGATGCTGCCCAAGCAGGGCCGAGGAGCAAGGGCAGGAGAGTTGTGTCAGTGGTCTAGCTCCCACAGCCACATTGGTTATTCACTCATGTTGTTGCTTGCACTCCAATCCCCAAGTGGCAAGAGATTCCAGGGGTTCCCGTTCTTACCCAGGGTTTGCAGACCCTCCAAGTCTTCCTATTTTCCAGGGACAGTCCTGGATTTACAAAAGCTGTTGTGGTTTCTGATTTGATCCCAGAACGTCCTGCTTTTCCTTAGGACGTCCCTACTTTTATCAGAAAATTGTGGGATAGGGCATTTCTATTTTTACCAGAAAAATATTGGAGGGTATGGGTTTGATTTCCTTGGAATGGATGGCAGAGGAGACTGTACTGTCTTTAGACCAAAAGCCTACCTAGTCCAGCATCCTTAACAATGGTTTGTTAAGGGTGCTGAAAGTTGTTAGGTAAAAGGGTAAAGGGGATCCCTGACCCTTAGGTCCAGTCGTGACCAACTCTGGGGTTGCGGCGCTCATCTCGCTTTATTCGCCGAGAGAGCTGGCATACAGCTTCCGGGTCATGTGGCCAGCATGACTAAGCCACTTCTGGCAAACCAGAGCAGTGCACAGAAACGCTGTTTACCTTCCCGCCGGAGTGGTACCTATTTATCTACTTGCACTTTGATGTGCTTTCGAATTGCTAGGTTGGCAGGAGTTGTTAGGATACCCGTATTCCCTTCACAGAGTTTTAATTCCTAGAGTTCCCAAGAAAGAAGTATTGATAGTTACACCACTCCGTGAATTGTAGCTTTGTGAGCGGAATAGCAACTCTCAGCACCCATTAAAAAGACTATGGATCTCAGGATTTTTTGGGGAAAGCCAAGACTGTTAAAGCAGTAGGATGGTGCTGTAAGTGTATGGCATAGGTGCGGCCTGAAAGGGATGCAAAAAAAGATTTCTGGCTTCACTGCAGATCAGGAGAGAAATTCTGCTGGCTTGAGAGAGTGGGGAAATGTATATTTATAGCTATCTGTTTTTAATTGCATTAATGTGCTGTAAGTTTTATTGGTCTGTGCCCTCGATGAACAATTCATTCGTACTCATCATGGGAGCTGTATGCCACTTCCATGATCAGAAGCAACATGTTGGTCTCTGATTGTCCATTGCTGGGGAACAGGAACAGGAGGGTGGCGTTATTCATGTCCTACCTGTGGGTTTCAGAGCAGGCAGTCACTGTGTGAACCAGGATGCTGGACTAGGTAGGCTTTTGGTCTTATTCAGCAGGGTGGTTCTTAGGTTCTTATGCTCATAAGAACTAGCCTTTTCAATTTCACATCCTTTTCTTCTTCTTTTTGCTTCTCATTTATAAAGACTGTGCTTTCATTATTAGCCACTGGGGGGAAGCCTTTGGCTGCTTATTAGCGGCACACACAGGTCTTGGGCATCCGAGGGCCATTTTTAAGTATTGAACCAGTTGCTCCAGACTTGCAAATTTCACAGAAACTGGTTCCCCGCTCTCTCTCTCTCTCTCTCTCTCTCTGTGTGTGTGTGTCTCTCAGAGAGACAAACATTCTGCAGCACAAATTCTGAATTTTGTAACTTGCCTTCACTGGGATCATCTTCTTAATTGCCACAGCAGCCCTCACTGCCAGGTTCCACAACACATCCATGTGCTAAATCAATGTGGAAGAGGGTACCTTGAAAGTAGAATTGTATAAAACCAGGACTGCATAATAGGAATTACCCATCCCTTTAGAGTTAAGGTGGCCAACTCATCTATTTGACAGAGGACAATCCTCCATTTGAATGGCAGCTGGAGGACAATTCCTCTGTCTTAAGCAGCTGTCTGTTTGAAGGGTTATCTTGTCCCAAGTCCAGTTTAAAGAAAAAGAACTCTAAGAAGGGAAAGCAGGGGGTATCGAGGTTGCCCATAACCTGCTGTTGTTGGTTGTTGTTGTTACAATTTATATCTGGCCTTTTTATGGAAAAATTTCAGGGGGTTGACCCCCTGCCTCCCTCCCCAAATGGCGTACCTGACCACTACTGAAAAGTTCCCACCATGGATCAGTGCCAACCAGGCAGCCCCTGATGGTGGTGCCACCAGCAAGGTCTCACCTGCCAATCGTAGGCTCCAAGATGTTTGGTATGGGGCAAGATGTTCCTTTAGGTCCTTGGCTCCATTTGGGGATTTATATGCTAATATTAACACCTTGGATCTTGCCTAATTGCTCAATGGAAGCACCTGAACAGGTTGGTTAAAAGGAAGTTGAGATCGGATAGTCAGGAGCATCATATCTCTCCAGTACCCTTGGGGGTAGTCCAAAACCATAACAATAAAAGTTCCGTTAAGAATGTACAGATCAGCAAAGGTACCACCGCATCCAAGAGGATGCCAGTGTGATTAATGAGCAGAGTCAAGGAAGCTGAAAGAGGCAAGAAGGCTTCCTTCAGAAAACAGCAAGTCTTGCCCAAACAAGGAGAACAAAAAGGAACACAAACTTTGGCAAAAGAAATGCAAGCAAAGAGTCAAGGGGGAGGACGACAAGGAGAGAGAGCAGGAAAGGCCTTGAAATTCTGTCCATGAACAATTACTATTTATTTAAAAGCATTTCTATACTGCTGATTTATTTTTTTTAATCTCTAGGCAGCATGCAATCAATCTATTGTTAAAACACAACCTCATACCAGTGAAACAGCAGCGTAAAAGCACACAAAAGCGAATAAAGTAGAGATCCAGAAGATTTAAACACATAAAACAAGGTGCAATCTTATGGGTCAGAGAAAGCCTGGGCAAAAAGGTAAGCCTTTACAAGACTGGTGGTTGATGTTTCACGGATGGTAGAGGGAAAGGTATTCCAAATAACGGGCAACAGCAGAAAATACCCATTTTGGGGTCACTGCCCTCTGATATTCTTCAGGGCGCAGTACCATGAGTAGAATTTCCTCAGATGATCTTAGCAATCTTAGCATACCCTCCAACATTTATCTGATGAAAATAGGGATGTCTTATTTAACAACAACAACAACACCCTGCCCATCTGACTGGGTTACTCCAGCCACTCAAGGCAGTTAACATAACAAAACATCAAACATTAAAAAACCTTCCCTATACAGGGCTGCCTTCAGATGTCTTCTAAAAGTTGTATAGTTACTTATCTTCTTGGCTCAGGGGTCACATAACTCCATAACCTCCAACGTTTTTCCAATGAAAATAGGGATGTCCTACCATACCCCCCAACTTTTCTCCGATGAAAATAGGGACACCTAAGGAAAAGTGGGACATTCTGGGATCAAATCAGAAACCGGGACAGCTTCTGTAAATCTGGGACTGTCCCTGGAAAATAGGGGCACATGGAGGGTCTATCTTAAAGGTCAATAATACAAGGGGAGGTGGTCTTGCAGGTAACCTGTTCAGGGCTTGAATATGGCCTGGTAGCTGATCGACAGCCAGTGCAGTTCCTCAGCAAAGGTGTAACTTGCACCCATCTCAGTAACCTGACCTCAGCATCCCAGTTAGCACCTGGAAGAAGACTGAGCAGAGATTCAAGCCACCTGGCCACAGCCTTCCCTATATTGGTGAGATGCATTTGGTTCCAATTCAAACTGCAGCAATTATTTTTAAATTTGCACCGATATGTGTAAGTTAGCATACTCAAGTAGGTGTCCTCTTTTTGTGGGTGATGTAAATCTTCTCATTTTTAGCAATGCATATCCGGCCCCCTCGCTTTAGGAATTTCCCTGGCCCCTTCCTGTCCGTTAAGAAACCATGTTCTGTTTTTAGGATTGTATGAAAAAGCTTTTGTGGTTCATGTTCTCCACGCATTTTGCAAAGGAAAAACCCCAATAAGCTAAAAACAGCACATTCCGTTGCAATTTAAAAAATAAAAAAACACCCACAGGCAGGACAGGTCAACTCAGCTTGTTTACCTATTGATATGCGAGGTAAATAACCAAGAAATGGAAACGACCAAAGTTGGGGTTATGCGGGGCAATGTTGGGGTACCACTTTAGGAAAATGTTTGGCTGCATCAGAGAAAAATGAATCTAAAAATGAGCCACTCTCTCTCCTCACCCTCCCAGTTAATTGAATATAACTTCTATTTTTGAATCATACCTGCTCACTCCCACAATGAATAAATCTGGGCTGTTTTAACATCTGAACAGCCTTGTGCTGTCCTGATATGCACTTTCTAGAGGAGTGAAACACTTAAAAAAAAAAACTCGGTTATGAGTGACACATGAGGAAGACAGACCTTAGTATTATAAATGAGGGATAATGGAGCAATTCAGCCTTTATAAATTCCACTGCGAACTGACCTGATCCATATGGGCTAATGTCCAGATCTGACCTCAGTTTCTTCATCATCTTTCACACATTAAGATGGTTCTGACGTAATTCTCACCTAAATATATATATTTAGAAAGCATTCAAAATGTATACTTTGGGAGAAAATGTCTTTAGAAATGCATGCTTTGAGAGAGAGAAACAACTGTTTATAAATAATTGTTTGGAGAGAAAATATATTTTTAAAAATCAGGTTTTGAGAGGAAACATGTTTCAAAAGATGGATGTACCGTAAATAAATATTGAAA
Organism: Podarcis raffonei; assembly: GCF_027172205.1. Taxonomy (NCBI): domain Eukaryota; kingdom Metazoa; phylum Chordata; class Lepidosauria; order Squamata; family Lacertidae; genus Podarcis; species Podarcis raffonei. Next base: position 18,259,105 of record NC_070615.1, on the reverse strand, counting down.
TGTGGATTTTCATGCAAATTAAAAACATTCACAGATTAGTACGGAAACAGGATGCCATGGACTTATGAACAAATTTATTTGATAGAATAACACCTCGAAAATGACTGATTTATTCTAGTTTAACCCCAGGACACTTGTAAAAAGCCATTTACAGAATCTAGATATACCAGCTGGAGATAGATGAAAGATACGGTAGATAGATGATAGATAGATACATAGATGATAGATAGATGATAGATAGATAGATAGATAGATAGATAGATAGATAGATAGATAGATAGATGATAGAGATAAGTATGAAATACAAGACCAATTTAAAGTTGACAATGACCTCAGTTTAATGTAAATTCCTGTTCACAGCACAGAGAGGTAACTGGTGGTAAGAGGTTAAAAGAACACATTTGGTGCTAAATATTTTTCAGTATGGACCTTTAACTTTTTCACACTTTGCAAAGATTTGGAGATTTTTAACAGTGGAAACCTGGGTTGCATCCTTGCCATATTTTTAGATTTTTTGAAATGAATCTATAAAGTAAATCGTTATTTGCATTTTTAAAAATACCAACCAAACCTGACTGCACAGGAATTGACCCCCTATGGGATGATGTCGAGACCCCTAATTCACTTTTTCCTTCCATTCAAATCCTCCTAAAGATAAACACGTTTTGAAGGACATGACCTGATACATCAGCATAGTACAGCTGCTGTGTAAAATTCAAATTTTCACTACGTTGTGATTTCCTTGGAATATTTTGAGCATATAGGGTTTCATACCCACCCCATTACTTTAATTGGGGATTAAGTGATTCCCTTTTAAATAAAGCAAAAACTGTCAACTAAAGCTCACAAATATGGGAGAGGTCCGAAAGGCTGCCCCTCTTTGTAGCAAGAGAATATCAATTAGCACAGGTATAAGAGGGTCCTTCAAAATGTATTTTCATACCTCTTTGGGGTCATCTATGAACCACCCCCAAAGCATTGATGAGTTGAAATAACAAATGAATGGGAAGGAGCTGGTGGCAATTTAGAAACAAACAAACCCCACTATCTTTGCACTTTCCTGACTGTTATATTAGCACCTCGGTTACTAGGAACGGTGAGCGAATTTAACCGGGCTGCAGCTGGGACCTGGGTAAAAGGATGTTTCAAGCTGAGGGTTTATGAAAACTCTTTTCATGAGCAGCACAGAAGGTTGGCTGTTCCCAGGACCAGGGCCTTTAAACTCTCTCTCTTTCTCCCACCTCCCCACATGGGTTGGTTCTGCGCTTGAAATATGCCCAGTTCGCGGTGAACAAGACAACCCGGAGGAAGGAATTTACAGCAGCGGTTCAAATTTGGCAGCAGCTGGAGGCGTGGCTGAAGGTGAAAGGAGTTAGAAGCAGCCTGGGCTGGTGGGGAGAGGGTGTTTCATCAACGCCGGTACTGTAACTTGATGGTGCCAGGTTTGCTCTGTGGCCACAGGACCTTCCAGAAGTCCAGCTCAAGCACAGATGTTCCCATTGTACATCAAGCCGAAGAACCTTTTTGGAAAAACTCAAAAATGCTTCACCTCTCAGTCTCGTCGGGATTCCCACCCCCCGCATTAGCACCATCACTGAAATAACGCAGATGGAGAGCCGAGAGAAAAGAAATCCCGACAACACTTTACTGAGGAAACTGGACGAAAACAGCGTATAATTTGAGGAGAAAGGAGCAGAGAGGTTTTGCCATTCTTACTTCCTGCCTTGGTGCATGGCCGGGAAAACATTCGGCCAAACCTACAGTGGAAAAACTCCCTCAGAACTACACAGTTGATCAGAACATGCGCTACCTCAGTAAACATGCCACTTGGCCTCCACAGCCCCCTCTTGGCTAGTTGACTTTAGCACTAACGGAATTAACCCTTAAGTTGCACACAAGATGATCTCTGCTGTTGCAGTTCCAACGCCCCTCTCCAAACTAACAGCAGGAAAGGCTTTTCCCTCCCTTACCTTCAGCATTCCTTGTTGGGTCCCCAAAGTTATTCGACTGCCTTTTGATTTTAAAAATGCTGACCCTCTCCCCTCTACAGAGGCAAATAGTACTTGACAAGGCAAACGAGATTAGAGTAAAGCAGAAAGGGGCAGAGTTTTGAGGCATAAGGAAGCAAGAGGGCTTGAGAGCACGGATTCAAATTCTTTGCTGGGTGCCTAATCTCCAAGCGACCCTATTTTCCAGGGACAGTCCCAGAATTCCAAAAGCCACCCTGACTTCTGATTTGATCCTGAAATGTCTCTATTTCCCTTGTCAGTGCCACTGCCATTGAGCTTGGGGATGAGCGTGAGTCAGTGCTTGTCCTCAGTGATGGTGGTGGCAGCAGGGGAAGCTGTGAGGGAGAATCTCATTCCCTTTCCATGGCCTCTCCATGGCTGCCACCGCCGGCGGCCTGCTCCCTTGGGCAGCTTGCAGTGGCTGCTGGAGAATGGGAGAGGAGGAGGAGGAGAGGCTGCCACAGATGCCAAGGCCCAGCCTCATGTGACACACCAGTTCTGAGGTGCAGGCAGAGAGCAGTGTGGTAGAAATGCTCTGCGGGGAGACCAAAAAAATGGGTCTCGAGGAGAGTCAGTTACAGGGTGGAGTGAGAAATGTCCCTATTTTCATCTGAGGAATGTTGGAGGCCTGAAGGTGGCATACTTTTTTCCCTTCAAAATGTTTAATTGGTTTCCACATTTATCACATAGAAAAGAAAGAAAACATTACAAAACACACAACAAGAAAAGAAAAAAAGAGAAAGAAAAACACAAAACAGAATTCTTACTTCAAATCTCTAACTCTCGTTACATTGATAACTGACTTCCTCAAATCCCCTCTAACTGAATCTCATTATAACCCCTGTATAGCAGTTCTCCAAATTCATATTTCTAATAATATTCACTCCTTTCATTTACTATCCTTCTCTTTTATTAATATTCTAATCCTTAATATTTACTACCACCTATTCTTATTCTACCCCTAAGTCTATTTGTTACTTCCAAGAATTTTCTAATTATCTTATATCACAATATTCTTTAAATTTCTTCCAATCCTCTTGTGTCTCCTCTTCCTTCTGGTATGAAGGTGGCACACTTGGACTACTGCCATGCACTCTGCATGGGGCTACCTTTGAAGGTGACCCGGACACCACAACTAATCCAGAATGCAGCATCTAGACTGGTGACTGGGAGCTGCTGCTGAAACCACACAATACCAGTCCTGAAAAACCTACATTGGCTCCCAGTATGTTTCCGAGCACAATTCAAAGTGTTTGTGTTGACCTTTAAAGCCCTAAACGGCCTCGGCCCAATATACCTGAAGGAGTGTCTCCACCCCCATTGTTCAGCCCGGACACTGAGGTCAGTGGCCAATCAGATTCCGCCCCCCGAAGCCCATGCACAGAGCATAAAGGAAGCATCTCTCTCTCTCTCTCTCTGGTATATTTACAGCAACGGAAGTTTCCATTTAGTTGCTAAGGGTAACAGCCTTGGGTAGACCTGCCCTCCAAGAATTGGCTTCACCAGCCCCGTTCCCCTGCCGGCAGTTCCAGTGCTTTCCATGTAAGGAATTTCTAAAGGATGAGCCAGTGCTCAGTTGTATTGTCACATTCATTATCATCTGACTCATAATTCTTGGAGTGAAGTCATCATAAGGAGGACAATTGGCAGCTATTGAGCAGGCCCTATTTCCTGAGGAAACCTCTATTCCCACCCCATCACAGAACTACAAGTCTCAGAGTGCTTTAAAAATCATTCCCTCTTTCCAGGGAAGAGGCTCTTAAGAAACTCAGTGCCCTTAAGAAACTACGGTTCCCAAGATACTTTGGGGGAAAGCCATGACTGTTAAAGCAGTATGATATGGCTTTAAATGTGTGCAGAAGACTAAGAAATTAGGGGTTCTCATCCTAGGGTTGCCATATTTCAAAAAGTGAAAATTTGGCCAATGGTGTTGTTCAGCTTTTTTGAGTTTTGCCCAAAGTTGTCGAGCTTTTCTCGCAAGATCTAAAATAAAAGAAGTTTTTGAGCTATATTAAAAGAAATTCGCTAAAATCTACACTTCCAACATACATCCGGACACTGTTTTTGACAGCCGGATGCTGGCAATACCCAGGAAATTCTGGACGTATGGCAACACTAGGACATCCTATTCCATAAAATTATTATTATTATTATTATTATTATTATTATTATTATTATTATTATTATTTATACCTGCCCATCTGACTAGGTTGCCTCAGCCATTCTGGGAAGTTTCCAACATATATAAAAACATAATAAAACAATGGACATTAAAAAAACTTGCCTGTACAGGGCTGCCTTCAGATGGCTTGCGGGATAACTCCTTCCCGCCGCCCCCCAACATTTCTCCAATGAAAATAGGGCTGTCCTAAGGAAAAGCGGGACTTTCCAGGATCAAATCAGAAACTGGGGCAGCTTCTGTAAATCTGGGGCTGTCCCAAGGAAATAGGAACACTTGGAGGGTCTGTTACCTCACCTCATCATTCACCCAGTTAGAAACTATTCATATATACACACACACACACAAACTCCAAAAAGTTTGGTTAATTTTGGAGTCCCATAATTCTGTAAAAACTTACTGCTGGGAAATGCCATTATGCAACCTGGGGGCAGGCTGGAATTAAGCACCTATATTTATGGGAGAATCTTTATGGGAGATGTTCTCTTTGTTCCAGTTGTAGAAATTGTCGAATATAATGGAAGGGCTGAAATCATTTCTCCTTCAGTGCTTGCAAATGGGGAGCTTTATTTTAAATAAGTTAAGAGAGGATAATTTGAGGAGAGAATTGCAACCATCCGCACAAAACTCTCTTATCTGTTCTAACTGAGTTCAAGGGCTTATTATTGACAGCCGGCAATATTCTTATTAGTTTTGTAATGCCGGATGATTTGTGCTGCAGGATTCGCCCTGCAGATTGACATGAGACTACTGTCCTTTTATCTGGACTAAAAGTCCTGGATATTCCAGAAGTGCTCTTAATCTGCTGCCTTAAAGAAGAAGAAGAAATCATTTTTCAAAATGTAAAGTTGTCTCCGACTCAGCGTAGATTACCCCTCACAGAACCATAATTCCCAGCACCTTTAAAACAAATTACAGTTCCCAGGGTCCTTTAGAGAAAGCCAGTGCTTTAAATGCACTTTAAAGTAAACGTATGCCGTGGACATGACTGTTATCTGTCCCTTCTGATATGCTTGTTTTCTAGATGCAGAGAGCGGGGCTTTTAGGAAGGGAAGCTATGGAGAACACTGGTCATCTAATCCAAGCAGGTGTGAATAATAATAATAATAATAATAATAATAATAATAATAATAATAATAAATTATTTATGCCCCGCCCATCTGGCTGGGCTTCCCCGGCCACTCTAGGCAGCTTCCAACAAAATATTAAAATACAATAATGCTTCAAACATTAAAAGCTTCTCTAAACAGGGCTGCCTTCAGATGTCTTCTAAAAGTCTGGTAGTAGTTGTTCTCTTTGACATCTGGTGGGAGGGTGTTCCACAGGGTGGTGCCACTACCGAGAAGGCCCTCTGCCTGGTTCCCTGTAAGTTGGCTTCTCGCAGTGAGGGAACCGCCGGAAGACCCTCGGCGCTGGACCTCAGCCCTGTGATGTAGCTTCAACAGACACATACATGCATTTGGGATGCAATTTTGCCTAATACCTGCACATTTGCTAGCAGTTTCCCCCGACAGAATGCATTTTCCTACATTATTTTCACCAATACACACAGTTTAGTCACACTCTCCCACCAAGATACACATTTTTATGCAGAGAAGTGAATTTTGATGGATACCTGCATTTATCTTTGGGTGTTGGTTAGGGAAGCAGGAATTAGGTAGGCTTGCATTAAAATGTAAACGGAATGAATCGCCCCTGGGCCTGCGTCCCTAGTTTCTGGTTAGCGTCTAGATGAGAAACAGCTGAGGAGCACATTTCCCTTGAGTTCCATGGTGGAAGAAAAGTGAGATATAGAATCATAGAATTGGAAGAGACCACAAGGATCATGTGGTCCAACCCCTGCAAGGCAAGAATCTTTTGCCCAGCATGAGCTTCGAACCCATGAACATGAGATGAAGAGGCTCATGCTCAACCAACAGAGGTATCTAAATCTATTTAGATACCTCCTGCAATCTAAAGTGGCACATTCCCTACTGAAAGGCACCGCGTATCTATTCCAAATATGATGATGGATTCCTTATGTGTGCTGCTAGGCTAAATGCCCCTGAACAAGTTTGATTCCACCACCCCCTTTCCTTTCCAGGGTCCCAAATACACCCATTCATTGATAGAATTGCTATGCGATACTCTATTCACCTCCCTCTTCCACTTCCTGCTGTTCTCAAAGGACCAACAGAGCCCTTGTGAATGACCACACAGTGGATTCCTACAAAACACCTATTCATGTTTTTTTTTAAAGAACAGGGGAAAAGGAAAAACGACTTACACAAACTCCACGACACAGCAGTAAAATAGCTCTTTATATACCTCACCTGGGTTTAAAAGGTCAATATAGTTAAGCTACTGCCCCATAGATACATCTTTCCCCCCTTTAAGCCTGGGGTGTCCACAGCAGCAAGAATTTCTCTGCCGCCTGGAAACATGTGAAAGAAGGAAAAAGGACACTGCAGGGTTTGTTGGGACAGTATTGTGGGATATTGATACCCTTAGCCCTATCTGGGTTGAGATAATCTTGTCAGTGAATCAGAGGATGCTCATAGTCTGTAACTGACTGTAATCATAGTGGGTGCTAAGTGGATTGAGAACAGAATGAGAACGGAAACATAAATTGCCCATTTTGATTTGCTCATCCCATGCTTGTTCCATGCTCATCCCAATACTATCAGTATTTGCCGTTGTTGTTTTCAGTCCACAAATGATACGGCATTTATTATGTCACATACTCACCCACCCCAATTTGCAATGAAATGAATGGGGTGGAACAATGTCATGGTATTATGCAATTTACATAAGTTACAAAGTTTCACCACAGGGGACAGCAAGATAAACAAGGTTGTTTTGGGTGGAAGATGAACTGCAGCAGAATGGGAATAATGCTATGTTCAACAAATTCGCGGCAGAATGGGAAAGAATGTGTTTTTACATCCCTACTCCCAAGTAAGGACATCAGTCTGGTGTTTAAAGAAGCAAACCTGATCTGCAGGGACAAACAGAGGCATTTCTTTTTAAATGCATTCATCCCATGTTTTATATATTGCTCTGCATTCAGAGACTACCAAAAAATATTATATAACACACAATGCAGATCATAAAAGATTATTAAAACATAAAACCAACAAGAATTAAAAACTAGACTAAAACTAGACTAACCTAGATTCAGGTAGGTAGCCGTGTTGGTCTGACACAGTCAAAATAAATTTAAAAAGTTAAGAAATTGCCCAGTAGCACCTTAGAGACCAACAAAGTTTGTTCTGGGTATAAGCTTTCATGTGCATGCACACTTCTTCAGATACCTGTTATCTGAAGTTACAGGTAGGTAGCCGTGTTGGTCTGCCGTAGTTGAAACAAAATAAAAAAATTCCTTCCAGTAGCACCTTAGAGACCAACAACTCATACCAACAACAAACTTATCTGACCCCCGTTATCTGAAAAAGTGTGTGTGCACACGAAAGCTTATACCCAGAACAAACTTAGTTGGTCTCTAAGATGCTACTGGACATTTTTTAAAATTTATTTAGACTAACCTAGGAAGGCTGGGGGGGCGGAGGAAGAGAAATGTTTTTATGTAACAACAGAAGCATCACAATGTTGGGACTTTATTGACTTCAATGGAAAGAGCGCTCCAGAGAACTGGTGCCCCAAATGAACATAAGAACACAAGAAGCTGGGCCCAGGGCAAGTGGTGGTGGAAAAGACCGCATCTTCTGCCTATGAACTTGGAAAGGTGCTACAAGTCAGAGTAGTCGATACAGTGGTACCTCAGGTTACATACGCTTCAGGTTACATACACTTCAGGTTACAGACTCCGCTAAGCCAGAAATAGTACCTCGAGTTAAGAACTTTGCTTCAGGATGAGAACAGAAATTGTGCTCCGGCGGCGCAGCAGCAGCGGGAGGCCCCATTAGCTAAAGTGGCGCTTCAGGTTAAGAACAGTTTCAGGTTAAGAACAGACCTCCGGAAAGAATTAAGTACTTAACCTGAGGTACCACTGTATTGGGGAAGAAGGGCAAATAGTCAGACTCAGTTAAAGACAGCTTTCTGTGTTCCTAAGGACATGTGCATTTCTATTGCATTCTGCTTTTGCAGTGCTTCCTTCAGCTCAGATATGAGGACTGATGCACATATATCACAAGGCACTGACTGGAAATTCTGCTGTCATCTCTTCCCCCACCCATTGGCTGGAGGTACCAGCATCACAACCATCCCAGCTGCTATAGATGGCGTATGCATTCACCCCTAGACTGCTCCACTCGCTTACACTTTCCCAGATGACTAGACTGCAAAAAGGTTATTTTTAAAGCCTGGCCTCACGAGCCTTTATGGGCTCTTAACTTCCCGTCTGTCAGCTGCTGACACGTTTGCAGTTTGTCTGCCCGCGTAACGGCAGCGCAGGGAGACAGTCCATGCACTTCAGACGCGGAGAGGATCGCAAAAGAGCAGCTCTGCTTCTCTGGAAAATCTGAAGTTTTTCCTTTATGACATATGTGGCTTGCCTGGAATTGAATTTAAAGGAAAAGCCCTCCCTACCAGCTGGGAGGGAACCTGGAGAATCTGATTCTACAAGGACTGTAGATGGAAAGAAAGAGAAGCGTGTGTAGTGTGTGTGTGTGTGTTACATTCACACATTTAAATCACTCTTTTGACTTCCCCCAAAGAATTCTGGGAACTGTAGTTTGTTAAAGGGCATTGAGAGTTCTTAGGAAACCCTTATTCTCCTCACAGAGCTACATTTTCCAGAGTCCTTTAACGACCAATCCCTCTTCTCAGGGAAATCTGGGAAATATAGCTCTATGGGGGAGGGGATTAGGGGTCTGCTCACAACTCCCAGGACTCTTAACGAACTACAGCTCCCAGAATTCTTTGGGGGAGCCACAACTGTGGTACCATGGTGCTTTAAATGTATGGTGTCAATGTGGGTGAGAAGGAAGTTAACCGGCAGCAGCGCCCTCTGGGCTGACTGTATGTGGAGAGGCAGGCAGGTGTGGGGCTTGGTGACCCATGACTTCATTTGCCCAAATTGGCTAGTCAAGACGGGCTTGGCCTGATCCAGGAAGGCTCTCCATAATGTCGCTATGCTCCTACTCTAACGGTTCTGGTAATCAGACAGTCCAAAGGGCTTGGAATTGCCCCAACACGAATCCTTCATACAGAAGAGAGAGCATTTGTCTGTTTGCTTGAAGAGAGAGCAATCAGAGAAGAATCTTTTCAGAGAATTCCCACCAGGCACCAAAGGCTCAGTGGAGCCTCCAGCTCCCTCTTCTCTCCCCCCCATTCCTTTTCTGAACAAACCCATGGATTCCCCGAATCCCAGCTCTCTTCTCCTCGCCTGTCTGCAGCCCAGGGAACAGGGCCATCCAGTCTGACTCAGTAGCAGACTGTAACTCCTTGATAGGCTCCAAAGACTGGCAGTCTTGTTCCTCGGCATAAGGAAACAGTGTTTGAGAGACGCCAGTCTCCCGGGCTTTCTCCCCACAAACTGTGTGATTATGTCATGTCTCTGTGAGGTCAATTTAATGTTTCTGTAAGTTACAGGAGCTTAAATCATTCCAGGCCTCCTCTCCGCAAGGTCACTACGGGGAGCACAGGGTGCGAAACTTCAGGTTCTGTTTAGCTGGGGGCCAGAGCAAACTCCCCCACCTCTGGGAAGAAAGAAAAGAGCTTTTCTTCCCTGTCTCCCTGGAAAATATATATATATATATATATATATATATATATATATATATATATGCGCAACCTGAAATGGTAAAGGTTTGGAAATCTAACACCTTGCTTTTCAGAGGCCAGGAAAAAGCTAACGAGTGGCTCAAAGCCCAGTCCAGATTTTTCCTCCTCTTCTCGTGTGTTTTTAAAAACATGTTTTTAAGATTAAAAAAAAAATGTTCTATCAGTTGCCGTTTGCCATCTTGGGCTCCTTTGGGATGAAGTGTGGTTATAAGAAGGTACCGTATTTTTCGCTCCATAAGACGCACCTGACCATAAGATGCAGCTAGTTTTTAGAGGGGGAATGCAAGAAAAAATATATTTTTAAAGGGAGAGCTGAGCAGAGCCTGTATACATCCCAGGCTCTGTTCAGCACTCCCTTTCACGAGCCGCGTGGAGCATGTGTGCAGCGCTTGCAGGCTTTCCCCCAGGAGGGAGAAGCCCCCAAGAGCCGCACACACATTCCACACGGCTCGTGAAAGGGAGTGCGGCTCTTGGGGGCTTTTCTGGGAGGTGGGGGAATGGACTGAGGGGCTGCCCTTTGTCCCTTTCCCCACCTCCCGCAAAAGCCAGCAAGAGCCGCACGCTCTTTAAAGGGTGCGTGGCTCTTGGGGGCTTTTCCCCGAGGAGGGAGAAGAGGCTGACAGGCCGCGTCTTATGGAGTGAAAAATACAGTAATGAATAAATACACGCTGTCTCCCCAAATTACTTATGGAATTTTTGGGATGTGTGCATGGTTTTGGTCCCAAGCTCACGTGGGAGCAACCTGACTCGCACCAAAGCACAGGACCAAAAAATAGGACGTTCTGGGATCCAATCAGAACCTGGGATGACTTCTCTAATTCAGGGATGTCCTGCTCAAAAGGGGTTGTGCTCTCTGGCTTTGCTCCAAACCCTTCTCAAGTGTTTTTGCCTGACTGACATGTGTCCATGAACTCTTCTTATGTCTCTTGATTGCCCAGATGGAGGACAGAGAGGGATGTGTGAGCATGTGTAAAACATAAGCCCCACCCACCTTTGCCTCTGGCCCCGCCCACCACCTGCATGTGGCCCCTGGAAGATTGCCCAGAAGAAAAGGTGGCCCTTGAGGTGAAAAAGCTTTCCCACCTTTGCTTTAGATTCTCCTCCAGTTCTGCAGAAAACAAAACCTGCAGATTACTAAGAGATGTTCTTGAACAACCCCTGAGGGATGTTGCTGGTTTTATTGCAGCGTCTTTTGGCTTGCTTCAAAATCCCTCAGATTTTGTTCCGTTTTGGTGTTGAATTTGACTATAGGCGATAAACAGAAAAGGCAGCCTGTTCCTAAAGCTTGCTGAACCAGGGGTGAAACATTGCTCCAAGACCTGCCTGTTTTTACACCTCTCAGGTTTGGGACTGTTCCCATTGCAGTGCCACGTATGAACCCGGCAGCCGGCTGATTTAGATAATAGAAGGAGCTCTGTGCTTGCAAAGAGTACGATGCCCAAAACGCTAACCCAGTATGATTCATAGCTCACATTTTCTGCCTGGAAGGAAGGCATAAATCCTGTAACACTGGCAAAAAAATAAATTAAAAAATGGCTTTTTATTTCCTCTTCTTTCAGCTGGAGGGGCTCGGTGTGTATTTTTAGCCCTGGAATTCCGTTGCCATCGGATGACGTCTCCATTTTCTTGGTTCCGATTTCCCAGCTGCAAAGATGCTGAGGTAGCAGGAAGCTCCCTTGAAGCAGCAGCGTTCTGTGCCGCTGGCTGGCTGGCTGGCTGGCTGCTGCTGAACTTCCGAGGATGTGCATTTCCGATGGCATCACCCGCTCCCTGCTGGGACACAGTTTCGCCTCTTTTTTGGCCTTGTCATGAAATACATGCTGCTATCTGGAAAAAAAGATGCAGCCGAACGTGCCTGGGAAATTTCTAGCTGTTGTCAAGGCAGAGCTACAAGTAGCTTCACTGACATTCCCTGCAACAGTGAACTCAGATAATCACATTAACCACATAGCTTCCTTTCCGCTTCTCTTTTAGGGTGGTGCTCATCAACATACAGGTGTACACATGGCCACAGGTAAAACAGCACACACACAAAGGAACTTGACACAGCCGCTACAGACCATGCCCGGAAGTGTTTGAATTGTTCCATTTCACAGAAAGTGGTTGCATTGAATGGCCGGATGATCGCGCACCCTTCCATTGTTTTCAGTAAAATGGCCCAATTTTGCGACGATGGCGTGCACCTTTCCGATTGGGGGAACGATATATGGCTGGCTGATTTTACAGAGGGCTTGAGGCATTGGTTACAGATGTGAGGGTATTTGGCGGCGAGTCTTTGGGCTCTTGTGGCGGTTAGGCATTGTTTGACCTTGTGGGGGGGGAGGGAGGTGTGGCCATCACCTGCCCCTCCATGCTTAAGGGTATTCCATTAAAGGAATCCGGGGGTGTTGATCTAATCTGAAGCCCGGTTGGGGGCTAGGGCCTTGACACGACCCCGACGGGAACACCAGGGGGAGCTTGAGTTGGTTTGCATCGACAGGGCTCCCTCTATCAGTGGCTTACCCTTACTGGACTTCCTGCACAATGGGCAGGAGTCAGATATAGTCAGGTCCAATCAATGCCTAAGCCAATACTGCTCACATTCTGTAATTTCAATGAAGTTGTGGCCAAAATTTGCCCAATAACATAAACCTAATATCCGTGTCCTTGTGTGAGTTATTTTCCAATGAGGGGGTGGCTGTGGGGTCTCGACACGCAATCCCTGCAACAGTGAACTTTGATAATCACATTAACCACATAGCTTCCTTTCCTCTTCTCTTTTAGGGTGGCGCTTATCAACATACAGGTGTACACATGGCCGCAGGTAAAACAGCACACACAAAAAGCACCTTGACACAGCCATGCATGCAATCACATTTATTTATTTATTGCACTGTATTGTTGCTCCACCTTTCCTGCAAGGATCTCAGGGTGGTGTACATTGTTTTCCCCTTCTCTATATTATCCATGCATCAGCTTTGCAAGGTAAGTTAGGCTGGGAGTTGAGGAGAGAGGTGGGCCAAGGTGAACGTTGCGGCTGAGACGGGATTATGAACTCTGCTCTCCGAGGTCCGAGAAAGGAATGGATAAAGCAGTCTTAAACTGCTTAATGCCTCTTTCATGCATGGCCCAAATACATCAATTCTGTCCCATTTCCATGATGATTATTAAGGTGAGGGTACCTACATAATGGGGACGCGAGTGGCGCTGTGGGTAAAAGCCTCAGCGCCTAGGGCTTGCCGATCGAAAGGTCGGCGGTTCGAATCCCCGCGGCGGGGTGCGCTCCCATTGCTCGGTCCCAGCGCCTGCCAACCTAGCAGTTCGAAAGCACCCCCGGGTGCAAGTAGATAAATAGGGACCGCTTACTGGCGGGAAAGTAAACGGCGTTTCCGTGTGCTGCGCTGGCTTGCCAGATGTAGCTTTGTCACGCGGGCCACGTGACCCGGAAGTGTCTCCGGACAGCGCTGGCCCCTGGCCTCTTAAGTGAGATGGGCGCACAACCCCAGAGTCTGTCAAGACTGGCCCGTACGGGCAGGGGTACCTTTACCTTTACCTACATAATGAAGTCAGGAGTGCCTGGTGTGCTCTGGTCCATGGGGTCACAAAGAGTTGGACACGACTAAATGACTTAACAACAACAACAAACTTACATAATCCACAAAAATTAGTAATTTTTTATTACTGCGGAGACTCCATAACAGTGGTCCTGAAAGACCTACATTGGTTCCCAGGACGTTTCCGAGCACAATTCAAAGTGTTGGTGCTGACCTTTAAAGCCCTAAACGGCCTTGGCCCAGTATACCTGAAGGAGCATCTCCACCCCCATCATCCAGCCAGGACACAGAGGTCCAGCTCCAAGGGCCTTCTGGCAGTTCCCTCACTGCAAGAAGTGTGGTTACAGGGAACCAGGCAGAGGGCCTTCTCAGTAGTGGTGCCCACCCTGTGGAACGCCCTCCCAGCAGATGTCAAGGGAATAAACAACTATCTGACTTTTAGAAGACATCTGAAGGCAGCCCTGTTTATTGTATTTTTACAATTGTATTGTATTCTGTTGGGAGGTGCCCAAACTGGCTGGGGAAACCCAGCCAGATGGGCAGGGTATAAATAAATTATTATTATTATTATTATTATTATTATTATTATTATTATTATTATCATCATTAAAAATCTTCAAAGGTTTCATTTCCTTCCTTCCTTCCATGCTAGTTGTGGGTAGCTGAGGTTTCCTACACACACACACACACACACACACACACACACACACACACACACAGTGATCCTGATAGAGGCAGCACATCATCAGATCCTGTCTCTCCCAGGGAAAATTGCATCCACATTTCCCACATGAGCAATAGGAACTCCATGTGCTAGCCACTCTAGTGGCAAGTACCTGTTTGCTTGTTTTTTTAGAAAGAGTCAACTCTCAGAGCATCTCAATGTGGAATCTGGTAAGAGTATAGATTCTGAGGCAGATCCCTTCTGAGCTGCATGTTGGTCCATAAGGTGTGGATCAGGTGAGTCCTGTTTGGAAACTAAACTCAGGCCCCATCTGCCCTATGCATTAAATGCCCTATGCATTTAAACTGGCACCATGCCACTTTTCTTCCTGCTGAAAAGCACATGAATGTGACCTTTGAAGAGTTTGTAAGTAAACCCTTTTTAGCTTGCCAAACATGTGGTCTCTTTTTGTGATGAAGGAAGTGCAGAACTTTGAGAAGCAACTCAGAAGGGGATATTTTAAAGGTCTAACAGCCTATATTTCCATGCTTTGCTGCATATTTTGTGATTTTAAATCTCTGCTGGGGCTCTCCAAACCTGGATCCAGGCATCTGGGAATTTTTCCTTTTATTATATCATACCTAGCATTTTTTACTTTTACCAAACCTAATCCAACAGGCTTGAGGAGAAATGTATTTGATTGGCATTTTAATGAAACTTACCAAATCCACACTTCCCAATCCAATACGTGAACCGAAACGAGGCTCTCCTTCAAAATTCACATTTCTCCAAATTTTGCAACATAGTAGTTGAACAAAGGCATACATACGAAGTGTGCGTATATTACCTAAAAGTGCATGCAAACATGGATATAGTAGTGAAAAGGTCATAGTAAAATGTATTATATTAGGTAGAAATAGCTTGCAAAAATGCCCATAAAGGTAAAGGTAAAGGGACCCCTGACCATTAGGTCCAGTCATGACCGACTCTGGGGTTGCGACGCTCATCTCACTTTATTGGCCGAGGGAGCCGGTGTGCAGCATGTGGCCAGCATGACTAAGCCGCTTCTGGCAAACCAGAGCAGCGCACGGAAACGCTGTTTACCTTCCTGCCGGAGCAGTACCTATTTATCTCCTTGCACTTTGATGTGCTTTCAAACTTCTAGGTTGACAGAAGCAGGGACCGAGCAACAGGAGCTCACCCTGTCGCAGGGATTCGAACTGCCGACCTTCTGATCGGCAAGTCCTGGGCTCAGTGGTTTAACCCACAGCACCACCCGCGTCCCTTAAAAATGCCCATACACGAGACAAAACTGTGTACGAAAACGAGTACAGTACAATTTTTCATGCAGACCTTTTTTTAAGAAAAAGAAATTGCAAATGCATGTGGAATTAGGGTAGTCTTAATTTAAGGCTGGAAACTTGAGAAACTGAGAGAAACCAAAATTGATAGATTCATCCACCCCTATGTAAAACTCAGCCTCAGCAACAGAGAAGCTGAATCACTGAACAGAGTTTGGCAAATATGTTTCAATGACACACAGTGCATTTTACAAAGTATACCAGCTTGTGGTTTGAAGGCACTGTGTCAAGAGGCATTGTCAGTAAACCCAAGCCTGCAAATGTGGTCTCGTCAGTTCTCCAAAATGGAACAAGACTGGTTGTTTGAAAGTAAAGGCTTTCCAAGGATCCCTCAGCCCAGGGATTATAATGACTGGGTAAAAAAAAAAAAGCAGCCATACTTTCCTTTTGAATCAGCACAAAGTGAAGTCATGCTTTTGGGAAGTTATGGCAATAGATCTAGAAATCCCAACATGTAGGTGATTTCACAAGGGAGAAATCATTTACGGACCACCCAGAGATGGCAAGATTAACCAGGAAAATCAGAAACCAGGAGGATCAAAACTTCAGTAAAGATTGGGACAAATTTATATTATATTTGAAGGACCACTGTAGACACATGAACTCTTTAGCAGGTTTTAAAAAACTCTTGCAATGATACATAGATTTTGGATACAATGGAGGACAGTAAACTGGATGGACCTATAATATGCAGTTAAAAAGTTATTTAAAGAACCCACAGAGAAGAGGAGAGGAGTCTTGAAATTCGGAAGAATCTTGTGTAATTTTTTTTAATTTTTTTTTTTACTGTGGATGAATATAAATGTGAACGAATTTGTAAAGCCAAATAAAAATTATTTATAAAAAAAGAAAATAATAATAATTTACATTTCCTTACCCCCTCTAAAAAGTTGACAAGGGACTCATACCTTACAAAGATAATGTTTGTTTCTTGGAAAAGACACACTTAACTTAAAAAAACCCCCACACTTTTGCACACTATGATACAAAGCTTCAGGGAACTTCAAAGGTTAATGTGGCTAAATGGATGGAGCCAGGCAGTGGTCCATCAGCAATTTAATATCTATGTTCTAGCAAGAAATTATATTGCAAGCAGGACTTCTGGCATTCTTAACTGCTGCATGCCAAATTTGTTTCAAATTCAGCGTGCTGTTTTATTCTTTTTAACAGTGGAATCCCTTCCTAGCCTACATCTGATTTAAGTGTGTGAAAGCGCTCACAGGGCTCTTACTTGTGTTAGGAATTTTGGGAGCTGTAGTTTGCTAAGGGTGCTGAGCGTTGGTTGTTGTTTAGTCGTTTAGTCGTGTCCGACTCTTCATGACCCCATGGACCAGAGCACGCCAGGCACTTCTGTCTTCCACTGCCTCCTGCATTTTGGTCAAACTCATGTTTGTAGCTTCGAGAACACTGTCCAACCATCTCGTCCTCTGTCGTCCCCTTCTCCTTGTGCCCTCCATCTTTCCCAACATCAGGGTCTTTTCCAGGGAGTCTTCTCTTCTCATGAGGTGGCCAAAGAACTGGAGCCTCAGCTTCATGATCTGTCCTTCCTGTGAGCACTCAGGGCTGATTTCCTTCAGAATGGATAGGTTTGATCTTCTTGCAGTCCATGGGATATTGTCTCCCTGCTTATTTAACTTATATGCAGAATTCATCATGCGAAAGGTTGGGCTGGATGAATCCGTAGCCGGAATTAAAATTGCTGGAAGAAATATCAACAACCTCAGATATGCAAATGACACAACATTGATGGCAGAAAGTGAGGAGGAATTAAAGAACCTTTTGATGAGGGTGAAAGAGGAGAACACAAAATATGGTCTGAAGCTCAACATCAAAAAAACGAAGATTGTGGCCACTGGTCCCATCACCTCCTGGCAAATAGAAGGGGAAGAAATGGAGGCAGTGAGAGATTTTACTTTCTTGGGCTCCATGATCACTGCAGATGGTGACAGCAGCCACAAAATTAAAAGACGCCTGCTTCTTGGGCGAAAAGCAATGACAAACCTAGACAGCATCTTAAAAAGCAGAGACATCACCTTGCCGACAAAGGTCCGTATAGTTAAAGCTATGGTTTTCCCAGTAGTGATGTATGGAAGTGAGAGCTGGACCATAAAGAAGGGTGATCACTGAAGAATTCATGCTTTTGAATTATGGTGCTGGAGGAGACTCTTGAGAGTCCCATGGACTGCAAGAAGATCAAACCTATCCATTCTGAAGGAAATCAGCCCTGAGTGCTCACTGGAAGGACAGATCCTGAAGCTGAGACTCCAATATTTTGGTCACCTCATGAGAAGAGAAGACTCCCTGGAAAAGACCCTGATGTTGGGAAAGATGGAGGGCACAAGGAGAAGGGGACGACAGAGGATGAGATGGCTGGACAGTGTTCTTGAAGCTACCAGCATGAGTTTGACCAAACTGCGGGAGGCAGTGGAAGACAGAAGTGCGTGGCGTGCTCTGGTCCATGGGGTCATTAAGAGTCGGACACAACTAAACGACAAAACAGCATTCCACTCATTCACAATCAATCCCTCTTCTCAGGGGATGAATGTGATTCAGGGCCCTTTTATGCTCATAAAACTTCTCCATCTTTCCCACCCAAGAAGTGTTCAGCCTCTGAAAGATGACCAGTCCCTGCACATTTATTTCGCTGGCTGACATAGTGCCACAAGTTATATAAGGTGAAGTTCAGATCCCAAGCAAAATAAATAAATAAAATACCAGCATATTCATGGAATATTTAAATATCCTTGTGTCTTGACTGGGCTTTTTCTCTCTATCCACCTTCTCTAAAAAGGACACTTTCAAAAGGGCCTTTCAAGGGTGCTTTTGCAAATAGGAATAGCTGCTGGTCAAGCTGGTGCCAACACCGTGGAGACTTCCAGCAAAGGAGGGGGGAAATAACATTTCACTTTTCATTACATACATTCATGAAAAAAAATATATACATCTTGATACTGGACTGGCAGCACGGCTGGATTTAGGTTTGATGAGGCCCTAAGCTATTGAAGGTAATGGGGCCCTTTATATGTCCAGCTGCCCTTTGTCAACAACAAATTGTCACTGTTTTTTGTGTCGAATATATGCTATATGGTAATTTATAGTCCTAATAGGTATCTAAAGCCATTTGCACATGCAGAATGTAGGCACCCTATATATAGAAATGAGCAAACCAGTGATATTTTAGGGAGCAGGCTAGCAGGCGGGGCCCATTACTTACATCATAGGAGCCTACACAACACAAAACACTGTTGCTGTATGTAGGTTTTATTTTATTTGTTTTTTATCTTATACTTTGGAAATGTACATCCAGCTTTTCCCCCTTTAATTCCCCCCCCCAAGAGAGTGGGGCCCTAAGCTATAGCTTACTTAGCTTATACATAAATCCAGCACTGACTGGCAGCCAAGGAAAGCAGAGCTTGTCCCATATTGTCGCAGGAGGCCTTTCTCCATGCAGAAGGCTGCTTGACCTGACTAAGAGAGGTCTCTGTTAGGGTTGGATTGCCCAATGACGTATTGCCAAGAAAGAGAGAATGCATCACCTGCAACATCACCTTAGCTTATATATGCCCAGTCGACCACTCTGATCTGCGGAACTGAAGCTGTTGCAGGTGACACATAATACGTTTCCTACCTTTGTAAGAAATTGAACTTTTAGCATGGCAGCGTCCACCCTTTGATCTCCTTGCCTGTTGACATCATGCAGGCACCTTCACAGTACAGTGGTACCTCGGGTTACAGATGCTTCAGGTTACAGACTCTGCTAACCCAGAAATAGTACCTTGGGTTAAGAACTTTGCTTCAGGATGAGAATAGAAATCGCGCGGCGGCAGCGGGAGGCCCCATTAGCTAAAGTGGTACCTCAGGTTAAGAACAGTTTCAGGTTAAGAACAGGCCTCCAGAATGAATTAAGTTCTTAACCTGAGGTACCACTGTACTTTTTAAAAAAAATTGTTAAGCAGTTGGTGAATCTGCAAAGATATGATGTAGACAATATAACAACCCCCCTCCTATGGGATGCAATCAAAGCGGTCACCTGAGGAGCTTGCGTAAAAGAGAAAGCATTTCTTAAAAAACAAACCCCTTCAAAAATTAGCAATATAGAACAAGACATCACAGCCCTCTCAATATGCTACAAACAAACAGGATCTAAAAAAACTCCTCAAACTTATAGAAAAAAAAGGAGAGAACTAGACTCCCTAGAAATCAACAAAACAATGATCAGCATTAAAAACATTTTAATTTAAGCAAGGCTATCCAGACATGCAGATTGTTGGCATGCATTTTGATCTGATTTCCAGTTTATTGCTGATTTTCTTCTTTTTCTCAAATTTTCCAACTTTTTTATTATTATTTACTGATGATTCCATTGTTTTATTCTTTTTGTAAATTGCTTTGAGGCTTAAAAAAACCCAAACAGCATATCAATTTTATGAAATAAATAATAAGCAAATAAGTCACTAATAAAAAGGAATGGAATTCCTCTAGGGTCAATTACCCTACATCTCCAAAGGCAGGGTGAGGAACCTCAGGCACAGGGCTGAAATGTGGCCCTCGGGGTCTCTTTTGCTGGCTCTCAGAATGATCCCAAGCCACATCCCTCGCTAATTCTGTATGAACTATGATGGTGCTTCTTTCTTGCCAAGGCTGGATCTACACTAACCTGTTTAACGTTATTCCCCCCCTTTTAGAACGATGTCAGATATGTCATTCTAAAACGTCACAGGGCATAATTGTCAATTAAAACGTTTTTTAGCTTGTTTTCTTTCATCAAATGTAAGTAATATGTGGCCACACCATTTCCCAAAATGCTGTTTCTTTCCTTGCTGGTTGCTGGTTGCTCTGTTCCACTGTCTGTTGTCGCACTTTAATTCTTCCTCCTTCCCTTCTTGTCTTTTGTTATCTGTACATGTCAGCCTTTCAAATTTAATTGATATTAAATTAAACACCATGGGAGGGGGCGGAATTTGAATGCAGTAAAGAAAGGTAAAACACTACACAGGGGCGGGTGAGGAGTGTTTCACCTGAAGCTCCAACAGACATTTAAAGCACAGGGCTTTCCACAAAGAATTCTGGGAACTGGAATTTTGCTAAGGATGCTGGGAATTGTAGGTCTGTGATGGGAAACTACAATTCCCAGGATTCTTTTGGGGAAGTGCATTGAATGTCCTTTCAAGGTATGGTACAGCTTTGCCCTACTTTGCCCAACGGTTAATGTGGACATGCTTTCACATTTTCCCCCAACGGAATTAGGAGCAGTGAGCTTGATTCTACAGCTCATTCACTCAGCTCCTCCTGTTACCATGATGTATCTGAGTCATTCCCTTGTAAGCCTCACAAGTCATAAAGCAGGACACCTGTATTTTCCACAGCCGTTTGGATGACACCTCAACCGTTCACTATTAAAAGCAACACAGTGTTCCCAAGGAGAGGACCAGTACTAATAGAAATAGGGAAGGAGGGGGAAAAACGCCCAACAAGCAAAGCTGTGGTTGGGCAGGAAGGGTGACTGGACATTGTTTCTTAACCACTTTCCCAAACTTCATCTGTTAACCCGTTTTTGGCCTTCACCAATGGAAGAGAAAAGCAACCAAAGTTAACCGAAAGGTCAGTGTGCATCTCAAATATATCTTCATCTCTGGGTGGAAGATGAATAAGATCCAGGTTGCATTTAAAGGTGAATCTGTCTAATTTGGACTTTCTAAAATAATATGAGAACTGAAACACAGCCACAGACCCTCCAAGTGTCCCTATTTTCTTGGGACAGTCCCAGATTTACAGAAGCTGTCCCGGTTTCTGATGTGATCCTGGAATGCCCTGCTTTTCCTTAGGATGTCCCTATTTTCATCGGAGAAATGTTGGAGGGTATGGAGTTATGTGACCTCCCCAAGCCAAGGAGATAAGTAACTATACAATCTTTAGAAGACATCTGAAGGCAGCCCTGAATAGGGAAGTTTTTTAAAAAAATGTTTAATGTTTAATTATGTTTATATATATATTGAAAGGGACGCGGGTTGCACTGTGGGTTAAACCACAGAGCCTAGGACTTGCCGATCAGAAGGTCGGCAGTTCATATCCCCGCGACGGGGTGAGCTCCCATTGCTTGGTCCCTGCTCCTGCCAACCTAGCAGTTCAAAAGCACCTCAAAGTGCAAGTAGATAAATAGGTACCGCTCCGGCAGGAAGGTAAACAGCATTTCTGTGCGCTGCTCTGGTTCGCCAGAAGCGGCTTAGTCATGCTGACCCGGAAGCTGTACGCCGGCTCCCTCAGCCAATAAAGCAAGATGAGCACTGCAACCCCAGAGTCAGTCACGACTGGACCTAATGGTCAGGGGTCCCTTGACCTTTACCTATATGTATTGTAATCCACCCAGAGTGACTGGGGCAACTCAGTCAGATGGGCATGGTATTATTATTATTATTATTATTATTATTATTATTATTATTCAATAGGACATCCCTCTTTTCATCAGAGAAATGTTGGAGGGTATGCAGCCATCCTTCGAAATTCACACATTTTCTAAAAAAATTCAACCTGACGTGGAAATGTGGAGAACTAAATTTAAGATGGGGGAAATGACAAATATAGAGAAAGCAAATGGTACAGATTGCCCAGCCCTATCTACGACCCGGTTGATACTGTAGCACAACTCCCAAGAAGACCCTCGAAACATTCCAGCAGCTTTCACAGTCCCTCCAGAGTGCTGAATTTTACTCCCGCCTTGCTAAATTCCTCCACTTCTTTTAAGTCCTGTCAGCAGTTGACATCTTCATCTCCAGCGAGGAGAGCCACGCCTCGGCTGCATTCCAAAACCCTGCCCTGCTAGAAGATGGAAATAAGTCCGAGGGAAGAGGAATAATTTGTGGAGGACAAACCTGACTGCTGGGGCCAGGCCAGGTTACAAGGCTCTGAGGTGGTGTATGGCTTTGACTCGGTTAAATGACTGCACGCAGGGCCCTCGCCTCGTGCGCTCCAGGGGGAATGGAAAAGTACCAGGGTTCGCTGCAACAAATGAAATGGAACTGGGTGAGGGCGGAAAATCCCACAAGCAAGTTCCCTCCGTTCAAATGTGCTTGTGCAACCATGCTCCTTGTCACACAAACATGGATTCGGTGAATACCTGAGCAGGGCGCAAAGCCAAGGAGCCATACTCCTGAATATCAGCACGTCCCTCTGGCCTTGTCCCATGATTAGGGTTGTTGAACTTCTTTTTTTGGCAAAGTTGATTAGCTTTTTGTGCGTGCAAAATCTGAAAAAAGGAGAAGTCTTTACCTATTTTTTAAGGAAAAGAACAACCTGGGCAACCTTAGCTGACAACACTTCCGTACGCCATTAGCCGCTTTTTGAAAATTTCGCCCAGACGCCATTTTCGAAGGGCGAATCCTGGCTATGTCCAGCAGATTCCAGACATATGGCAGCCCTGTCCATAATGCCTGGGCATTCAGTGGAACACATGAATAGGGCATGTACATGTGTAGAGAACTGTATTTGCATAGGAGATCCTTTCATATGCTCCTAATGCCACAATAAATTGACTGGACTTGGGAGTTCTGCACCTTGGGACTGTGATGGGGGGCCATTTGCTCCTCTGCCTCAGGTTGCAAACTGTCTTAGGCAGTTGCTATGTGATCCCTTTAACACTGGATGTGAACTCAGGATCTCCTGCATACAAGGCATGTGCTCTGAAAGGATTAGAAGAGGCATAAGGCTGTTTGGGGGTGAGGAATGACTCTGCAAGAGAGAGACCCACAACCTATAAATGAAATATCTTTGGGCCAAAAGAAGTTGATTGTGCATTGGTTACTGTGATGGGATGGTGAGCTGCTTGTGCGTAAAATCCTAGTCCCTCAGAGTTTGGCTAAGTCCACAAACCTCTGTCTGTGACGGAGCTGCTTAAGCATGGCTCCATCAGTCACTCGTTGAATCGGACAGTGGGCGTTTACGGAACTTCTTCCAGCATAAAAGCTCCTTAACGGAAACGCGTCTTCTGGACTCTCGGCGTGACAGTTTCCGGCGAGGAGTGGGTGTCCCTACAGGAGGTCCTGAAACCTCCCCACTGTTCTCGCTTGAAGTGTCTCTGAGCCCTCCCTCCGACTCACTTTCCCTTGGAACTCCACTTCTCCCCCTGCTGGTCCCCTCCCCAGCTGAATGGTCTCTCTCACCCTCCGTGAGCCCTTTCCCCTCCTGCGTCTCAGATGGCAGTTCCCTGACATCCACCTCCCCTCCAGGGCCCCCTTCACCCCCTTCCCTCCCCTCCTCTGCGGGAGGCGAGGGAGCAAAACCCCTGAAGGAACCTCCCTCATCTTCCGAAGTTTCGAACACTTCCCTCCACCTGTTGCTGTTTCCGGTTTTCAAGTACTCCTCCTCATCGGAGTCTGTTCCTTCTTCCAACTCCGATTCCCTGAATCCTTCCAGTTCCTCCTCATCGTCGGTGGTGCCAAAGTACTCCCTCCGGAACCTCGCTACTGGCTGAGGTTTCCTGGGGAACCTTTGGTGGAACATTTCGATCAAGATCTCGTCACGGACCTCCTCTGCCGTCACCCAGGTGTTTTCCGACTCCGGTTCCCCTTCCCACGCGACCAAATACTCCACCTGATTACCCTTCCACCTGGAGTCGATGATTTCCGCCACATGGTTGCTGCTTTCCCTTTCTTCTATGGCTGGCCCCCGTGTGGATACCCCTTCACCTTCCCCCCTATATGGTGACAGTAATGACCTGTGGAATACTGGGTGCAGTTTCATGTGGTTCGGTAACCGGAGTCTGAAAGCCACTGGGTTGACCTGTTGGATGACCTCAAATGGTCCCAATCTTTTGGGTCTCAATTTCTTGCAACCCCCCTTGAACGGCAACCCTTGGGTTGATAGCCAGACCTGACTCCCCACCCTAATGGTTTCACCTTCCCTTCTGCTCTTGTCTGCCTGCCTCTTATATTCTTCTTTGGCCCTTTCTAAGTTGAGTTGGAGTTGACGATGGATCGCTTCCATTTCTTCTACAAAATGTTCAGCGGCCGGGACACTCCATCTCTCCCCTCCTCCCCCTGGAAACGCCCTGGGGTGGCACCCATAATTAGCCAAAAAGGGGCTCATCCCGGTGGACACATTCTCTGCATTATTGTAAGCAAATTCCGCTAGCGCCAACTTTTCGACCCAATCGTTCTCTCTGTCATTGACATAACACCTCAGGTATTGTTGGAGGATACCGTTTGCCCTCTCCGCCTGCCCATTGGTCTCAGGGTGCCTGGCAGTCGAAAAGTTGACCTCTACGTGCAACAAGCTCATAAGTTTCCTCCAGAACCTGGACGTGAACTGTTTCCCTCTGTCGGAGACCACCCTCAAGGGGGCGCCATGCAGCCTAAAAATATGTTCTACAAACAATTTCGCTGTCTCTTCCGCCGTGACTGCATGTGAGCAAGCTACAAAGTGACCCATCTTAGTTAACAGGTCTACTACGACTAGTATGGCGGTTTTCCCCTGGGATTTAGGCAGATCAGTCATAAAATCTATCGATACCGCCTCCCACGGTCGTTCTGGTGTGGGTAACGGTTCTAATAACCCCGCTGGCGCCCGCCTTTCTCCTTTGGCTCTCTGGCATTGGTCACACCTTCTCACATACTCCCGTACATCCTCCCTCACCTTGGGCCACCAAAACTCCCTGGTCACCAACCACATAGTCTTGTGTTGCCCAAAATGCCCCGCTGTGGGGTTGTCGTGCAGCTGTTTGAGTACTCTCCCCCTCAATTCCCCTTCGGGTATATATAGTGCCCCTTTGTAATACAATGCCCCGTTTCTTTCTTCAAAACCTCCGGGGTCTTCTCCCTCTCTCCTTAAACCTCTGAGCTTATCCTGGGCGTATTCATCATTTACCGTTCCCTCTACCAGTTCTCTTTGACCCACCCAGGCCGCCCCACACACCCAGTGGTCCTCTGGGATAATATGTCTCTCTTCAGGCGCTCCCTCCCCCTCCAAATATTCAGGTTTGCGTGAGAGAGCGTCCGCTCTGATGTTTTCTGGACCTGGCACATAGCAGATTTCAAAATGGAATTTGGAGAACTCCTGGGCCCACCTCACTTGTCGTTGGTTGAGCACTCGTGCCGTTCTCCAATACTCCAAATTCTTGTGGTCCGTACACACTTGCACCTTATGCTGTGCGCCAATTAGTAAATGTCTCCATCTCCGGAACGCTTCGTGAATGGCGAGTAGTTCTCGGTCATATACGGTGTAGTTCCTCTCGGATTTGTTCAGCTTACGCGAAAAGAAGGCACACGGTCTCCATTCCGACTTATTGCTCCCTGGCTGAAGCAGCACCGCCCCCACCACTGAGGCATCAGTTTCCACTCTCATGGGTTTTTGTAAATCCACATGCAGGAGCTGTTCTTCCGAAGCGAATGCCCTTTTCAATTCCTCAAATGCTTGCTCCGCCTCCGCTGTCCAAACGAATTTCTTCTTGCTGCTTAGACAGTCCGTGATGGGAGCCGTTAAGTGGGCAAAGTTCTTGATGAATTTACGGTAAAAGTTCCCGAACCCTAAGAACCTTTGCACATCCTTTTTCGTTTTCGGTGTCTTCCATTCCAGCACCGCCTGGACCTTGCCTGGATCCATGGCTAATCCCTTGTCTGATAAGCGGTACCCCAGGAATTCCACCTCCTTGGTGTGAAACTGACACTTCTCCAATTTCACCCACAGCTGGTTTGCTTGCAGCTGGCTCAGCACTTCCCTGACATCCTTTACATGCTGCTCCTCATTCTCTGAATATATCAGCACGTCATCGAGGAAGGCCACGCAATTCTTGTAGAGCAAAGGTCCCAGGACATGGTTCATGAGCGATTGAAAACAGGCGGAGCCTGATTGCAATCCGAATGGCATAACTAAATATTCAAAAGCCCCCAAAGGGGTGAACATGGTGGTTTTCCATTCATCCCCTTTCCTTATTCGTATCAGGTTGTATGCCCCTCTCAGGTCCAGTTTCGTGAATATCTTTCCCTTCCTCACCCTGGTCAAAATGTCATCAATCCTGGGCATGGGGAAAGTCACTGGTTCTGACACGGCATTTAGCCGCCGGTAGTCCACTACAAGCCTGGGTTTATCCGTGTTTTTTTTTGTCCACAAAAAACACTGGGCTCCCCCCCACCGCTCTGGACTCTCTGATGAAGCCTCTCTTCAGGTTTTTATCAATAAACTCCCTTAACTCCTGCATTTCCCTGTCTGACATGGCGTACAGCTTGCCCACGGGGAGCTGGGCCCCAGGGACCAGGTTAATTTGGCAGTCAAAGTCTCTATGCGGTGGTAGTTTATCTGCTTCCCTTTCGCTGAAGACCTTGCTCAGGTCAGCGTATTGTTTGGGCACCTTCCCTTTGTCCGCCACTTCCGTCCCTGCTAGAAAGGCCTTTGCCCCTTCTGGCACCTTTCCTTCTCTGCAGTGTTCCAGGCAATGTGCTGACCCAAAGGAGACCACTCTCTGATGCCAGCCCACTAGCGGGTCATGCAACGCTAGCCAGCTCATTCCCAAAATGACGGGAGCCCCTCCCAGGGTGGCCACATTGAACACTATCCTTTCAGTGTGCCTGGCCACCCTCATAACCATTGGGACGGTCTGTAGGCTAACTTCTCCTCCCAACAGCTCCCTCCCATCGATCGTGGTCACCTGCAGGGGGTTGCTTAAAGGGAGTATCTGTATCTGGTGTTCAGCTGCAAACTCCTTACTCATAAAATTACAGGAGCTGCCTGAGTCCAACAGCGCCTTTGTCTTTAGTGGGTATCCGTTTGCCAGCTCTAGCAACACCTCTATTACTAGGGCTGGTCTTGGAGGTTCCGGAGTGGGCACTTTTACTGCTCCTTGGCCTGGCTGCAGTGCCCTGACGGTGGCAGCCAGGCGTTGGCTTTTACTGGCTCCTGGACTCCCTCCTCCTTCCCCCCAACAGCTCCCGCCATCCCTTGCCATTCCTTTCTTTGCGGGCAGACTCTGGCAAAGTGACCTGGCTGCTGGCAGAGATAACATTTCTTGGCGCTCTTTCCCTCCTTCTTCCTCCCTTCACTGGGATTTGAAACTGCGCGCGCGCTGTTCCAACTTCCATCGGCTCTCCTGGCGGGAAACTTGGCTCTGGAATCTCTGGAATGCGGAAATCCCTCCAACGCTCTCCTTTCCCCTCCCGCTTCTCCAAGGCTCTTGCCTCCTGGCGCGCTCCAATGGTCAGCGCTGATTTGGTCAACTGGTCCATAGACTCCGCCCTGGGCGCCCGGGAAAGTTCGTCTTTCACCTCCGAAGAAAGCCCCTCTTCAAAGAGCATGTGAATGGGTTCCGCCGATAGGTCCCACCCCAATTTATGTATCAACATTGTAAACTCAGTCCAGTACTCACGAACCGATCGGCTACCCTGTTTGCAAGCCATCAATTGTCTGCGCACCAGTCCCTGTTCAATCTCGCTGGAAAACATCAAATCCATGGCGCGAAAAAACTTCCTCGTGTCCTTCAGCATTTCACTATTCCCTGCCATCAGGGGTCTAACCCAGTCTCTCGCCCCCCCTTCGAGATGGCCAATCACAAACGCCACTCGCGATGCCTCGTCGGGAAAGTCGTTAAACTGCAGTTCGAGAGCATACTGCATCTCTGTCCTAAAGGCTTGGTAGTTCCTGGGGTCCCCCCCAAACTTCTGCACCAATCCTGGCATCTTTCTTGCTAGTGTAGCTCCTTTTGCCTTTTCTGCATCCTGCGCCCTCCTTTCCTCTAGCCTCGCCGTTTGCAGTGCTAGCTGGACTTCCAACACCCTGTACCTTTCTTCCAGGCTTGGACCCTCTCCAGCTCCTCCTGCTCCCACGGCTCCGGCTGGGTTGCTCATGATGCCTCTCTGCACAAGCTGCTTTCAGGGACTGTCCGATTGCTGTGATGGGATGGTGAGCTGCTTGTGCGTAAAATCCTAGTCCCTCAGAGTTTGGCTAAGTCCACAAACCTCTGTCTGTGACGGAGCTGCTTAAGCATGGCTCCATCAGTCACTCGTTGAATCGGACAGTGGGCGTTTACGGAACTTCTTCCAGCATAAAAGCTCCTTAACGGAAACGCGTCTTCTGGACTCTCGGCGTGACAGTTTCCGGCGAGGAGTGGGTGTCCCTACAGGAGGTCCTGAAACCTCCCCACTGTTCTCGCTTGAAGTGTCTCTGAGCCCTCCCTCCGACTCACTTTCCCTTGGAACTCCACTTCTCCCCCTGCTGGTCCCCTCCCCAGCTGAATGGTCTCTCTCACCCTCCGTGAGCCCTTTCCCCTCCTGCGTCTCAGATGGCAGTTCCCTGACAGTTACTTAGCAGGAAGAAATGGCTGTTTATTTGTATTTACACTCATACCTTGTATCCCAAACGCCTTGGTGCTCGGATGTTTTAGCTCTTGAACGCCGCAAACCTGGAAGTGAGTGTTCCGGTTTGTGAACGTTCTCTGGAACCCGAACATCTGACGGGGCTTCCACAGAAACCGTGCTTTGGTTTCCAAACATTTTGGAAGTCGAACGGACTTCCGGAACGTATTCCGTTCGACTTCCAAGGTACGACTGTATTGCATATATTTTTAATTTTTATATATGGATGTTTTATGATGGCCTATACTTGTAATAGGGACACCGGTGGTGCTGTGGGTTAAACCACGGAGCCTAGGACCTGCCGATCAGAAGGTCGGCGGTTCGAATCCCCGTGATTGGGTGAGCTCCCATTGCTCGGTCCCTGCTCCTGCCAACCTAGCAGTTCGAAAGCACATCAAAGTACAAGTAGATAAATAGGTACCGCTCTGGCGGGAAGGAAAACGGCATTTCCGTGCACTGCTCTGGTTCGCCAGAAGCGGCTTAGTCATGCTGGCCACATGACCCGGAAGCTGTACGCCGGCTCCCTCAGCCAATAAAGCGAGATGAGCGCCGCAACCCCAGAGTCGGCCACGACTGGACCTAATGGTCAGGGGTCCCTTTACCTTTACTGTACTTGTAATGCCTAATAAAGGTTTGGCAAAGTGGAAGTAAGATTGTGCATTGGAAAGTGTTGGGTAGCAAACAGCTCTTGCAGTCATCAGAGTGCAGGGAGGGTGTCCTAAAGCTGTACAACAGGAGTTCGCTGTTAAGCAAGCAGGCCAGGACTTCCCGTTCTTCTCTGAAATGGGTGTCCCAGGAATTGCTGTTTCCCTGCCAGGTTCTTGTGGACATCGGCTTCCTGGCTCAGGCACCTGAGACAAGACATCCAGAACTGCTATCCACCCCACTCTGAAGATAAAGAGCGGCTGAACCACTGAGATCAGCACATTTTGCACTTCCTTGAGAAATTGTTTCTATGTAAATACAAGCACGCTCTTCATTAGGAGGATTGATGGCGAGAGCTTGAACCTTGACGTCTGATCACTGAGGCCCAGCTATCTCAAATGAAAACCCAGAGGCACACTCTTCAGTATGAAACTAATTTTTTTTAATAATGTTGAATTTTCCTTCTGCCTGCTCAAGATACAGGCAGAAGTGTTGCTGGCAGGTTCCCCAAGGCAGAGGAAATGCCCAATGCATTTTGCTGCTTGAGGCAAATCAGAAAATGGTGTTCCCTGTGCTCTTTCCAGTGGCAGAGCTGCCTGAGGCAACTGGAGGTGGCCTGTGTGCTAAAGATGACAAGGAATTAAAAAGGAGACCAAAGAGGAGCAGGCAGCAGCAGAGTGACCTTCCTGCTCAGGGTGTGACTGGGATGGCAGTGGCGGAGGCTCCTATCCTCAGCCAGAAGAGGAGTGCGAAGGCATCTAAGCAGGGCCAGATTTACTGTATTTTTCGCTCTATAAGACACACTTTTTCCCTCCTAAAAAGTAAGGGGAAATGTGTGTGCGTCTTATGGAGTGAATGCAGGCTGCACAGCTGTCCCAGAAGCCAGAACAGCAAGAGGGATCGCTGCACTCCCTCTCGCTGTTCTAGCTTCTGGCTTCTGGCTTAGCCGCACCCCCACCTCCCGGAAAAGTGACAGGCTGCCCTTCTCCCTCCTCGGGGAAAAGCCTGCAAGCACCACACACACGCTCTGCTCAGCGCTCCCTTTAAAGAATATTTTTTTCTTGCATTCCCCCTCTAAAAACTAGGTGCATCTTATGGTCGGGTGCGTCTTATGGAACGAAAAATACAGTAGACGAAGAGAGGCCCTAGGCTACTCCACTTGTGAGGCCCCTCCCCATCCCCCACCCTCACAACTTGAAGAAAATAGAAGAGTGTTACAAACACTCTTGTGGCTGGGGAGGCCCAGCCAGATGGCCGGGGTATAAATAATAAAATTATTATTATTATTATTATTATTATTATTATTATTATTATTATTATTATTATTATTTATTATTATTATTATTATTATTATTATTATTATTATTATTATTATTATAATAATAACAAAACTGAGCGAAGGCAAGGATGATGACGGGTATTTAAAATTCTGCAATTCACAATTTCTCCTCTAAAGGACATAAGATATTACAGTGGTACCTCAGGTTAAATATGCTTCAGGTTACAGACTCCGCTAACCCAGAAATATTACCTCGGGTTAAGAACTCTGCTTCAGGATGAGAACAGAAATCGTGCAGCGGTGGCACAGCAGCAGCAGGAGGCCCCATTAGCTAAAGTGGTGCTTCAGGTTAAGAACAGTTTCAGGTTAAGAACAGACCTCCAGAACGAATTAAGTACTTAACCCGAGGTACCACTGTATTGTTAAATACCATGGTGATTTTTAAAAAATGCATAAAATTAACACTGAAAAACTTTTGCAATAACTGAACTTTTTAAACCTTTTGTGGAATAAGCATTATTTTTTAGGAAAATGAAGTTGTAATGTTATTCTAAAAAAAAAATAACCGTGGAGCTACACTGCTCTGTGTAGCTCCTGCCCTGTCATTTGATAGGGTGCCCACTTGCCCTCCTTCTTGACATGGAATGCTCTCTATTGGAGTCTCCAGGTCCAGTACAAAGACCATAAGAAGGGAGAGCAGGGACCTTGCAGTTCCCAAAAGCTGTTAATCAAGCAAGCAAGCGCACAGGTCACCTTTGTCACAGTTAGGACGCCTATGTCCTGGCCAGGCCTGTGCCCAATCTTGTTTTTGTACAATCTTGTTTGTTCTCAGTAACCAAAATTATATTATCAACATAAACAAGCAGAAAAGTTGTTTTCCTTCATTTGCAAGGAATCATACAAAACAAAGTGGCACTAATAATGAAAAGTTCCAGGGTGGCAACAGAAAGCAAACTAAAAATGTTTTTGCAGTTCATCAAAACTATCCAGCAATATCAAGTTATAGGAAAACTGGTGCTATTAACAGTAATCCTTCTAGTTGGTTAATTGGTTTGGCAACTTCCATGCACATGACGTGTGATGCTAATTATTTCCCCAAAGAGTTAAATGATAACTAATCAGAGGCCATCTACAGTTGCAAATGGCAACAAAATATCTGTGAAAGGAAGAGGAGCAGGTTTGCTCAAGTGTGTTGCAGGTAGAAATACTTTTTGTAATGAAGTGAGAGCAGTAGTTTACTTGCTCGAATTAACAAATAATAAAGTTTTGAGAATTTAAATTCCAGATTAAAATTGATTACTTAACCGAGAAGGGGATTATAACAAAAACACTGGGGCCTAATTTGAATAGTAGAGTGCCTGGAATCTGGTGGGCAATCTCATCCTTTATTTCCACTGACTGAAGACCAAATCACCTGTCAGGAGAGTTATAAGATTCAGGTGAGGGTCAGATGCCTTATCAATCCCAGCAGGTATATAAAAGGATGACCACCTTTGCCCTGGCCAGACATTAGCACTAGATTTAGACATTAGCACCCCTAGATTTAGAGGCCCAAGTTGCCCTGTCCTCGCATGAAGTCTTGGGTTTGCAATTTGGGGAGAGGGGAGACTGCCCGCTAGGGAGTGTGTGGTATGGCGAGGCCCCCTAGATTTAGAGGCCCTAAGCTTCAGCCTACTTAGGTAAAGGTAAAGGGACCCCTGACCATTAGGTCCAGTCATGGCCGACTCTGGGGTTGCGGCACTCATCTCGCTTTACTGGCCGAGGGAGCCGGCATACAGCTTCCAGGTCATGTGGCCAGCATAACTAAGCCACTTCTGGCGAACCAGAGCAGCGCACGGAAATGCCGTTTACCTTCCCGTCGGAGTGGTAGCTATTTATTTACTTGCACTTCGTGCTTTCAAACTGCTAGGTTGGCTGGAGCTGGGACCGAGCAACGGACGCTCACCCCGTCACGGGGATTCAAACCGTCATCCTTTTGATCGGCAAGTCCTAGGCTCTGTGGTTTAACCCACAGCACCACCTGCGTCCCTTCAGCCTACTTAGCCTATACATAAATCCGGCACTGCACGCGAGGATGTTCCTCCCTTTCCAGATCTGCTGTGCCTTAAAGCTGTCCCCAGCCTACTGTGTGAGGTGACTGCCTCAGCGGGGCTAATAGGTGGGCTGACATTAGTTCAAGGATACATTCCAGTCAGGTGAAAGCACTTGAGAAGTCTATGCAGCAGGGCTCTGAGGGAGTAGCCTCTGAAGATTTTTTGAGGGCCAGATTAGAGAAGCCTGGAGGGCCACACTTGGACCTCACACCTGAGGTCTCTTATTTCTGCCATGAGGGAGACCACAAAGTAGGGCCACATTCAGGCCCCAGGCCCAAGTTCCCCACTCCTGGATTAGAGGATATGGCCCAGCCGCTAACAATAGCTTACTTGCTCACGTGTCCTGATATGGAACCAGTCATGTCCTCCCACCCAACCCAGTTGGTTAACATACTCTCCAACATTTCTCCCATGAAAATAGGGATGTCCTATTCCATAATAATAGATTTACTATTTATACCCCACACATCTTATTGGGTTGCCCCAGCCCCTCAGGGCAGCTTCCAACATATATAAAAACATAATAAAACATTAAACATTAAAAAACCCTTCCCTATACAGGATTGCCTTCAGGCGGATCAGGGGTTGGATAACTCCATACCCTCCAACATTTCTCCAATGGAAAGGGACATCCTAAGGAAAAGTGGGACATTCTGGGATCAAATCAGAAACCAGGACGGCTTCTCTAAATCAGGGACGTCCCTGGAAAATAGGACGCCTGGAGGGTCTCAGTTAGAGCGTAGTGCTGATAATGCCAAGGTTGCAGGTTCGATCCTCATACGGGACAGCTGCAGATTCCTGCATTAGACTAGATGATCCTCAGGGTCCTTTACAATTCTACAGCTCCAGGTTTGGGAAGTGGTGTACAAATTCACCTCAGACAGATCCAACAGGATGTATGTTTGAGGATGTATGAGGTCCAGCTCCGAGGGCCTTCTGG
Source organism: Podarcis raffonei (assembly GCF_027172205.1). NCBI lineage: Eukaryota > Metazoa > Chordata > Lepidosauria > Squamata > Lacertidae > Podarcis > Podarcis raffonei. The sequence continues at coordinate 18,225,344 of NC_070615.1, read as the reverse complement.
CGGTTCCGTCGCTGCGAGGTTACAGGGAACCAGGCAGAGGGCCTTCTTGGTAGTGGCACCCTCCCATCAGATGTCAAGGAAATAAACAACTATCTGACTTTTAGAAAACATCTGAAGGCAGCCCTGTTTAGGGAAGTTTTTCATATTCTGTTAGGAGCCGCCCAGAGTGGCTGGGGAAACCCAGCCAGATGGGTGGGTATAAATAATAAAATCATTATTAGTATTAAAAAGAGAGAAAGCTGACATCCAACTTACTGCGAAGCAGCAAAGCGGAGCTGCTGAGAGGCCAGAAGCAAGCACGTAAGAAAAATCCAGTGAGTTGGCATCACTTTTACCTTTCCAACTCCACTTTTGCTCTTTGGGAATCTTTTCCTTGTTTCTGCCAAGACTCCTACCTCAAAACTCCAGACATGAAAGCAAACTATGTGGCTTGGAGGGAGAAGTGGGGATGCAGACACTACAGCGACCCAAGTGTCTGATGTTCACGCACACAGTCTCACCCTAAAACATTCCAGGAGACCAGAGATGGGGAGGAGAAGAACCTCTTTGTTAGCAGAGAAGAAGTATTAGCGACATCAAGGCCAATGAGTCCCACAGGGTGTGCTAGTTTGCCATCATGTACTGCAGTGGGGGTTGGTCTATGGGGTGCAGACTAGAGGGTGACACTATTGGCTTCCGGCTCTGGCCTGGTGGAACGCTCTGTCTCATGAGACCAGGGCCCTGCAGGATCTGATTTCTGTCCGCAGGGCCTGTAAGACAGAGTTGTTCCGCCTGGCCTTTGGCTTGGAATCCACTTGATCCCCTCCCCCTCTTTCCTTTTTCCTTTCTCCTTCTGTGATGGAATTCCTGTTTGGGGACTTCCTTGGCTTTTTTTTCTGGCCGACGTAGGACCAGTCTGGATAGTTGGCCTTGGTGAAGATTTGACGTTTTCATCCCCAAAAAGTTTTTGATTTGAGTTTCTACTGAAATGAGGCTTCGTTTTAATGTATTTTAATCTTGTTTTTAAGTTGTATTTTAATCAATTGTTTTTATACCTGGTGTTAGCTGCCCTGAGCCCAATCTTAGCTGGGGAGGGTGGGGTATAAATAAAAATTATTATTATTATTATTATTATTATTATTATTATTATTATTATTATTCCTTCGTAGTCTCAGTGTTGCCCCTTGTAGAAATCAGCAGGGAGGAGAATGGGGTCAAATGAGAAATAGTAGACTCCACCTGTCATTGGCTGCAGCGCCTCCTACTGTCGGGCTCCCTGCCTTCCATCATATCAGTCCCAATGGACATCAGCCGCCACTGCTGAAGCCCACAGGCAGAGAAGAGTATATCTGGTACCTCATTGATGCAAGGGACAATCCTCTGTTCTTTGCACACAGTCGTAATGGAGGCCTCTTGCAAAAAGCAACCCCCTAATACCCAGCAGATGTATCGGGGCCAATGCTGTGGTCCATTCTGGCTCAGTTCATCTCAGCACCTGAAAGACCTACCTCACTCCCTTGAAGGGTTCCTGTCTTGCAGCTTGAACACCACGCATTGTCCTTCTCCTCCAACCACTTGCAGTCTGGAGTCTTTCTCCCAGTTGCTGACGCTAAAAAAACACAGGCTTTTCCTTGTTCATTCTCTTGCAATTTCCAGTAAAGCGCTCTTCGCACAATCTCTCTGCGGCTGTTATAATTATGTGCGAAATCGTTCTCCCCCATAAGGAAAGGAAAACAAAATCAACATACTAGAAGCCTTTCTCTTGGCAGGGCCTGGGGGACTGAGCAAAGAGAAAGAAAGAACGAAAACCAAAGAAAGATGCATTGCAGCCTGAGCTGGATCTGGACTAGCTCAATAATGGCAGAGCTTTGTATGCCAAAGGTCCCAGGTTTAATCCCAGGCATTTGCAGATAGGGCTGAAAAAGACCCCCCTGGGTGAAACCCTGGAGAGCCATTGCCAGCCAATCAGCTAGAAGGACCAATTGTGTGCTTTGATACAGGACTGGGTTCCTCCTTACAATGAGAGAGCTACAATTATTAAAGATATAAAGAGAATCACTGAGTCATAAAGAGAAGGATCTCTTAGGCGTCTGGTTGGGTCATGTCAAGGACGCTTGTTAGCATCTATGGTACCTTCACAATTTCAGGTTTCCCAGAAGCTTTTGTATGGCTACTGTGGGAAGCAGGAGGCAGGACATGATGGAACTTTGATTTAATCCTGTAGAGCACTTATTGTGTTCTTACTTATTTTGCTTGGCTGCTATGATTCAGTAATGGACTGTCCATTATCTAAGACTAGAAGAAGATAAGAAGTGAGAGCTGGACCATAAAGAAGGCTGATCGCCGAAGAATTGATGTTTTTGAATTATGATGCTGGAGGAGACTCTTGAGAGTCCCATGGACTGCAAGAAGATCAAACCTATCCATTCTTAAGGAAATCAGCCCTGAGTGCTCACTGGAAGGACAGATCCTGAAGCTGAGGCTCCAATACTTTGGCCACCTCATGAGAAGAGAAGACTCCCTGGAAAAGACCCTGATGTTGGGAAAGATGGAGGGCACAAGGAGAAGGGGACAACAGAGGATGAGATGGTTGGACTGTGTTCTCGAAGCTACAAACATGAGTTTGACCCAACTGTGGGAGGCAGTGGAAGACAGGAGTGCCTGGCGTGCTCTGGTCCAGGGGGTCACGAAGAGTCGGACATGACTAAACGACTAAACAACAACAACAATAAGAAGATAAGAAGAGCCTGCTGGATCAGGCCAATGGCCCATCTAGCCCAGCATCCTATTCTCACTGTGGCCAACCAGATGCCTGTAGGAAGCATACAAGCAAAACCTGAGCACAGCTACACTCTCTCCTCCTGCAGTTTTCATTAACTGGCATTCAAAAGCACATAGCCATCAATGGCTAAGAGTCATTGATAGCCTTGTCCTCTGTGAATTTGTCCAGTCCACTTTTAAAGCCATCCAAGCGGGTGGCCATCACCAGATCTTGTAGCGATTTCATAGTCAATTCCATAATTTAACTATGGGCTGCCTGAGGAAGCCCTTTCTCTTGAAAGTCCAGAATCTTACAACATTCTGCTCCCAACAGCCAACCTGTGGCAGTGCACCTGCCGTTGTGATAGCCTGCGGTCTGGAAGACATCGCTTAACCCTGGAAGGGTCCACTTGATCAGTAGGGGAACTGGTGGGTAGATGTTCCTGCTTTGGGGACAGGGAAGGTGAGACTAGATGATCTATTTCAGGTTTCTCCCAGCTCTCCGAGCCTATGAATCAGCATCCTCAGAATTCTTATGGCGCAGTTCATTTGGTGAAGAGCTGCAGTTTGCAGGACCTATCCCTGTTCACAAATATTGACATTGCAGTCGGTGAGTCCAGTGCTAGGAATAACATTTCTAGGGCTGGCTTTAATCTGACAAGCCTTTCAGTTAGTTGAGTAGCAAGAAGTAGAAAAATCAGATCCACTCCCCACTCAACTCATTACATCAGCCGTTTGGACATGAGGGTGTAGAACTTCTGATACCAAAATTCTCCCTCAGGCAATTCTTAAAGGGCTCGGAGAAATCTTGTTGAGTTTGAACTATACAGCGTAGTTCAGACTTTCCCAAACTGGTACCCTCATAAGAAAAGGTCTGCTGTATTTGGCCAAAGATCCACCTAGTCCAGCATCAGTTATCTCAGTGGCCATGGGAAGCCCACAAGCAGGACTTGAGTGCAATCGCTCTCTTCCATTTGTGATTCTCTGCAGTTGTTATTCAGAGGCAATCCTAAACTGAACTGAACTGTGTGAGCTAGCTGATTCCTTCCCTCAGTTCCCAGGCAGCCAGGCCAGGCTGGGCCACCGATACCACTGGAAACTGAGATCCAGCACCGAGGGCCTTCTGGCGGTTCCCTCATTGCGAGAAGTGAGGTTACAGGGAACCAGACAGAGGGCCTTCTCGGTAGTGGCGCCCACCCTGTGGAACACCCTCCCATCAGATGTGAAGGATATAAGCAGCTATCTTCTCTTTAAAAGACATCTGAAGGCAGCCCTGTTAAGGGAAGTTTTTAATATTTAATGCTGTATTGTTTTTAACACTTGATTGGAAGCCGCCCAGAGTGGCTGGGGAAACTCAGCCAGATGGGCGGGGTATAAATAATAAATAATTATTATTATTATTATTATTATTATTATTATTATTATTATTATTCCACCAGAATTATGGCAAGTGGCCTTTACGGAGCATCATTCCCACTTTCCTTGCACAAAGCTTCTACAGAGGTTAGACTACATTCAGTCTCTACTGAGTATGTGTTCTGATTTGATTGCAGGCCAGTTATACAACTTTGCACTTCCTCATCACTTTCCTAACTGCAAAAAATTAAATAAATAAATCCACACCATACATTTAAAGCACATTTAACACTTGTGGCTTCCCCAAAAATAACCATGAGAACCGTAGTTTATGCCTTTCAGAGCTACAGTTCCCAAGACCCTTAAGAAACCACTGTTCCCATTATTATTCGGGAGAACCCATGTGCTTTAAATGTATGGTCTGGATGTGCCTTAGGGCAATTGATGACTTCGGTCCACTTTAACTGAGCAAACCTAAATCTCCTACATTCCCTTTAATCCCTTCAGCAAAAGAATGACAGCCTGGAGTCACCCTCAGTGTGCCTGTAGACAACACCATATTAATGTGAATATGTGAAGCTTTGCAGAGTAGCAAGGAAATAACAAGAGACACCTGGGGAGTAGAGGGCCTTATTATTAGGACATTATTCATCTCTTTTCTGACCATTTGTGTGTATGTCCCGATCTTATAGTCTTGGTGGAAAAGTAAATGTTCTGCGTGCCAAGTGACACATTCTAGGCTTGGGTCGGAATGCCATTAAAAGATTCCACTAAAAATATTGGGAGGGGCAGCTCCTGAAGCCAGTGGTCCCTTCTACCATGAAATGAATAAGGCAACAGATGATGGAGGGAGGGAGGGAATATACTAAAAATATACCCAACACAGGAGGTAAGTGAGGCATCTGGCTTCTTCTCCCTCTAGCTGTGTCATGGTCTGGAAATGTGTTGGACCACTACACTTTCAGGGATCATTTCTATAGCGTCAATCTGGAAAAGCGTGCTCAAAAACTGTAGTCAAAATGGCCCACCTGGTCCAGCATTCTGTTCTCACAGTGGCCAACTGGATGTTTGCAGAAAGCCTTCAAGCAGGACCCAAGCACACAAGCCCTCTCCCCTTCTGCTGTTTCTAGCAACTGGTATTCAGAAGCATACCACCACCGACAGTGGACGCAGAAGATAGCTATCACCACTAGCCATTCGTAGCCTTGTCCTCCATGAATTTCTCTAACCCTCTTTTAAAACCTTACAAGTTGGTGGCCCTCACTGTCTTGTGTGGGAGCAGGCTCTTTAGTTTAACTATCCACTATGGCACTGTGCATTAAACCACAGAGCCTAGGACTTGCCGATCAGAAGGTTGGCGGTTCGAATCACCGTGATGGGCTGAGCTCCCATTGCTTGGTCCCTGCTCCTGCCAACCTAGCAGTTCGAAAGCACATCAAAGTGCAAGTAGATAAATAGGTACCGCTCCGGCGGGAAGGTAAACGGCACTTCCGTGCGCTGCTCTGGTTCACCAGAAGCAGCTTAGTCATGCTGGCCACATGACCCGGAAGCTGTACCACTGACTCACTCGGCCAATAAAGCGAGATGAGCACCGCAACCCCAGAGTCAGCCACATCTGGACCTAATGGTCAGGGGTCCCTTTACCTTTACTATGTGAAGAAGTACTTTCCTTTGCCTGACCTGAATCTTCTAACAACATCTCTTGGGGAAGGTAGCAACAAGATATCTGAGGGAAGCTTATTTTGTGGGGGGGAATCCATATCTCTAATCTTCCATGGAAACATGTGGTGTTCAAATGCAGCCACTATAGTAAATAGCAGCATTTTCCTGGCCAACTGTATTTAATTTATGCCAGTGGCCTGGGTAACACGAAAATGTGAGGGACCAATCCTCCCATGAAGAACTGCAAATAAAGTAGGGGTATGATTTTGCATGGTTTTCTATTCCACCTTGTAGTCATCGCACGCAGCACTGTTTCTGTTCCACCACAGTTTGTCTTCTGCCAAAAACGACATTATTTGTCTTGCTGGCCTCTGTGGTGCAATTACATAAATTACACAATGACTTTCTCATTACAGTGGTATCTCTACTTACAGACGTGATCCGTTCCGGGGTGCCATTTGCACCCCGAAAAGCCCGTAAGTAGAGCGCCGCTTCTGTGCATGCGCATGATGCAATAGAGTGCTCCTGCATATGCACGAAGTGCTCAGAATGCTTCTGCGTGCGTGCGCGTGGCGAAACCCAGAAGTATACACTTCTGGGTTTGCTGCATTCACAACCCAAAAATCTGCAACATGGACCTAACTCAACTAGAGATATGACTGTACATAATTCCACCTCACTTTCCACCTCACCCTCTGAGAATTTGTCACTTGGTCTGTCCCTGCTCTGCCCTCTTCATACCTCTTCTGGTTCTGGGAGACCAACTTCTCCTCCTCTCCAGCATCCACTTCTGCCTCTCATTCTGGACTGCTCTCTATCACAGACTTTTCCTGCTCACTTGAATCATGTTGCCGGTCCAGCTTCCAACACCTCCTCTTCCCAGTCTTCTCTCTCTTCTCCTTGTCACCCTCCAGTCCCCTGGGTGCAGTTCTCCAGCCAAGAAATATGTACAAAGAGGGACATTTGACCATGGGGGGCAGGGCAGGGGAGGCTGCCTAAATCCAGTTGCTGGTCATCATCATTGTGGGCCCCTCCAGATCTGTGGACCAAAATGCCAATCACCCATGGCTGTTGGCCATGCTGGCTGGGGTTGATGGGAAATGTAGTCCACAACATCTGAAGACACCATGTTGGGAGTGGCTGCCGAGACCACATAACACCGGTCCTGAAAGACCTACATTGGCTTCCAGTACGTTTCCGAGCACAATTCAAAGTGTTGGTGCTGACTTTTAAAGCCCTAAACGGCCTCGGCCCAGTGTACCTGAAGGAATGTCTCCACCCCTATCATTCAGCCCAGACACTGAGGTCCAGTGCCGAGGGCCTTCTGGAGGTGCCCTCACTGCGACAAGTGAAACTACAGGGAACCAGGCAGAGGGCCTTCTCAGTAGTGGCGTCTGCCCTGTGGAACACCCTCCCATCAGATGTCAAGGAAATAAACAATTATCTGACTTTTAGAAGATATCTGAACACAGCCCTGTTTAGGGAAGGTTTTACTGTTTGATGTTGTTGCTTTTTTATTATTGTTATTGGTGTTCTGTTGGGAGCTGCCCAGAATTGCTGGGGAAACCCAGCCAGATGGGTGGGGTATAAATAATAAATTATTATTATTATTATTATTATTATTATTATTATTATTATTATTCCTACTCTGGCCTATAACTGATAATGTGCTGCCTCTAGCTTGGATTATGGAGAAAGGGAAATGAATTGCCACACTCATGGATGTCCTTGATCACCCAAACCTTTTCATCATAGCCAGGTTTAACATCATATGTGTCATCCAAAAGTACTTGTCAGTTGACAAATTAGCCTACCCAAATTGACCTTATATAGACCAGGAACTATGTGTACTTGAGAAGCAATTCAGAAGTCCACTCCCCCCCCAAAAAAAAACCCCTGTAAATATCAGCTACCCACTCAGAGACCAATGGAGAAGAATTTCCTTTCCACCCTTTCATTTTTCTGTTCTGTTGTGCTGAACTTGTTCCTCTCTATGTTTGGATACACTGGAGGGAACTTGTGGTTATATGGGGAGGTAGGAAAGGGAATGTCCCACTTCCTGTTTCATTCCTGATTCCAAGTGTCACCATGTCGGAAAGGGACAAATAACAACATGAGGTATGCAACCACTTTAAGCAATGTTCTTTAGCTGAAAAATAAGTAAATAAATGACTCCCACCACATGATCCGCTGATCTAACGATCTGCTGGCCTGCTATTCATTCTGTGTCCATCATACTGGTTTTGAATCCTTACCAAAAATGAAAAACTCTCCAGATGGAATTTCTTTCCAGACATTGGGGTTCCAATCTTCCCCCCTGAAATGGTGGGATAGTTTTTTGGGGTGTGGAGTGGGGAATGAGGGGGGCAATTGGGGGACACACTGTATGCTTTGCATTCCTTTTTAAAGGAGAAGGGCAGGAAAATGAATTGAACTGCTCTCCCTCCTTCAGGTTCTCCCACCAGGCTATGTACACACCAGACACGACTTCCCTCAAGGAATCGTGGGAACCGTAGTTTTCTAAGAGTGCTGGGAAACATAGTTCCATGAGGAGTAAATAGAATTCTTTGGGGAATGTCATGTGCTTTAAATGTTCTTTAAATGCATGGTGCATAGATAGTCAGAGACAGTGTGAGCTACCTGCTACTGTCTGGTTGGCCACTATGAGAACAGGATGAGGGACTATATTTGCCATCTGATATAATAGGGCTTTTTCTATGTTTTTAAATGTTGACTTCCTCCAAAGGGATGCACAGCTGGTCTCTTCAGTCATGTCATTTAAAATATTGTTGAATGTGGTGTTTTTTTTGGGGGGAGGGGTGTCATAGAAGCATAGAATTGTAGCATTGGAAGGGACCCAGAGGATAATCTAGGTCCCACCCCCTGCAATGCACTTATATGCAGCTTTCCCTTAAGGGGATCAAACTTCAACCTCAGCATTAATAGCACCATGCTCTAACCCAGTCTGGATTATATTCATGGGTTCCTTCCCTGCATCTGAGGTTAGAATATATAAAAGGAAACCCATATATATAAAAGGAACAGTTTCTTTGCAAGATAATGGCCTTGGCTGGGCAGGTAAATACTTCCATTTACATGTCTAAAGAAGTTGCTCTGTTGCCGTAGAGACAAATGGGTGGGTCTTTTCCCATCTCACCTGAATGGATTGTCATCCTAGAGAAGAGAATTACAGGTGGGGAAGGGGCTGTGTGTGCCAGTTTTAGCTGATGCTGCAAACTGGAGACACCGAGGCATGTTTTGCTGTGTGCTAGGGAACCTAATGGAGAAGCAGTATCTGTTGGGATGTTAATGCTGTGAGCCCTTCCATCCTATGCTCAGGATGTATATATGCTTAAATAAAACTATGTATCCCCAAAGACACAGCAGCCTCCATTGATCTTCATTCCAAGAAAACCAAACCCTGGGTAAGCACAGGTTTTCCTGGAGTCTCTTGCCATTTGGAGATTGTGGCATGTACCACTGTTATTTATTTTTAAAAACCTGATTGATTGATTTCTCAGATCCAATACAATGCTACATTACAAGTCGTATGCAATGTTAGTAATACTTGGAGCAGACCTACTGAAATGAATTGATGCAGGGGGCCGCTAGGGGCGCCTTGGAAGATGGCTGACAATACCATCTATCCAGCTTGCACGAGGTAATTAGAGGCTGATTATGGGGAGTAAATCAGTCTCCCTCATCTTCCCAGGGAAATGGGAAGATGCTGCCCTCGCCCGTGGTTGCTATAAATCACCCCCGAGTTCGGATTCAGGAGGGGGTGAGAGGCACTGGGCGGATAGCCCTCGTACGGGCTTGGAGCTCCCTGAAGCTGCTTTCAGGAGCGAACCGGGTTGCGTTGCTTAAAAAGAAGAAAAAATTGGAGAAGTAAACGCACATGCTTCAAGAGAGGTCAGGAGTGTTTTTATCTGCTAATAATTTTACCACTGAGATGAAGAAGATCGGGACGGAAGGAACAGAGATAACATCAGAGAATCGCAGACATGTTGGTAGGTGGAACGGAACGGAAAGGGGGGGGAAGACTTTCTATTTTTTCATGTGATTACCTAACAATCCTCCCCCTTAAAGAACCGTCTCAAAGACCAATTTGCAAGTGGGACTAAAAATGAACTGTGCGTGTGGGGAAATAATATGAATTAAAGGTTTTATTCTGTGAAAGATTTGGAAAGAAAAGAGGCTCTCTTTGTGACGCAGCAAGAAATGTGATCCAATATGGACAGGCAGACCTTTGCTGCATGATATATGGTCTAGGGAGGATGAGCCGTGGACTGGTTATCAGGTTGGGATCATAAATTTGAAAGGGCTATTATCCTCCTGGAGAGACTAATTTACGATGCAGCGGGTCTGGAAAGTTAATGAGCGGACATTTAGACTGTATTTCATTGGAGTGGAACAAGATGGCGAATGTCTGCTCGAATGCCTGCTCGAACGGAACGCCTGGACTATTGGATTTCTGTGAGAGATCTACGAGAGAGCATTACAAAGTCCACACAGAGATATAAATAAGACTGTTTCTTTCAATCCACTTGTGGAGAGAACTCGGAGGTGATTGAAAAGGAAAATGAGTAATGACAAAGAGTCGAGAAGATGGGGCTGGAAACATCATTGTAAACATGAAAGCAGCGGAAATATAGATGATTGGACTCCTGCCGATCGCGAAGCATGGGTACCCCCCACAAAAATTTATAATTCGGAAAACATTTGGACTTTATGATGTGTATTGATATAATTTGGACTAATTGGTATGATATGTTTAATTTGGTAAATAGAAACTTAATAAAAATTATTTTTTAAAAAAGAAATGAATTGATGCAACTCCCCTAGGTTGATTTATTTCAATGGGCTTACTATTAATTAGAATAGGGGTCAGCAAACGTTTTCAGCAGGGGGCCAGTCCACTGTCCCTCAGACATTGTGAGGGGCCGGACTATATTTTGAAGGGAAAAAATGAACGAATTCCTATGCTCCACAAATAACCCAGAGATGCATTTTAAATAAAAGGACACATTCTACTCATGTAAAAACATGCTGATTCCTGGACCGCCCACAGGCCAGATTTAGAAGTTGATTGGGCCGGATCCGGACCCCAGGCCTTAGTTTGCCTACCCATTGTTAGAACTTAGTTGGAGACAACCCTATGAAATTTTATGTCGGCATTCTTGTTTGTCACCTTGAGAGGGCTTCTCTCCCACCTCATCCTGGGAAGGCGGTCTATAAATACAGCGGTACCTAGGGTTACGTACTTAATTTGTTCTGGAGGTCCGTTCTTAACCTGAAACTGAAGCACCACTTTAGCTAATGGGGCCTCCCGCTGCTACTGCGCCGCCGGAGCACAATTTCTGTTCTCATCCTGAAGCAAAGTTCTTAACCCGAGGTACTATTTCTGGGTTAGCGGAGTCTGTAACCTGAAGCGTATGTAACCCGTGGTACCACTGTATTCAAATTAAATAAATATAAAATATATAAGAACGGAGTAGACATGTGATGGAACAATGCTTCTGTTGAGCTACCCTCAGCCCTCACTTCTGTAGCTAAGGAGAGAAGCGTTTCATGGGCACAAATATCCAATACAGCAAAAGCTCTTCACCTGAGGTAATCCCACCATTCATCTCCAAGGTCAACAGAGAGCTGTTTATACAGTGCTGAACTAGGAAGAAAATTCTGGGAGAAAAGTCAACAAGGGAGATGTCGTGTGTCCGCCTGCACAAAAGACACCATTTTCTCCTACTTACCTGGTTCATCTAGTGACGGGGCAAACATAAAATTAGCCCTGTTTTCATTTGTTCATTAGTGCCAGTCTTTGCGCGCTCTCTCTCTCTTTCTGAGTTTTCAGACCTGTGAGCAGCAGAGAAGCCAAAATAAAGACAAGGGAGCAGCTTGATGAAGAGGTGAACCACAGCGAATGGGCAAAGAAAGGTTGTGTGTGCCCAGAGGGCTGGTTCCAGATTTGAAGAGACCCCTCAGAAAACCGCTCTTTGATTAGCTGCTCTTACATTCAGGGAGCCTGGCTGTGGACTTACCTAGCAACAGTGGTGGACAGCGACAAACGGCCATTTTAGATTTCCCACAGTGCCCCTAAAGGTAGCATGACTCTGAAGCATTGTGGGAAACAAGGACTCACACAGGAGGTTCTAGGCAGTTGTTGATGCTAGCAGGCACTGCCAGGACCTCAGCATCTGCCCAAGGATTCCAGGTGCTGAAACCAGGCCTGTGTTCAGCCCAGGGGAGTGTCACATCCACAAAATAGTGGGATGCAGCATTGACAAGGTGGATGTGAGATCTAGTAGGGCCTAGTGGTCAGTCTGTCTCTGGCCTCTGCCGCTTCAGATACAGGTAGCTGCACTACTTTGGAGAACAGCGCTTATTTGATGGGGCCTTCTGTTTGAAGAGTTGTCTGACCCAAGTCCAGATTAAAGATAAAGAACTATAAGAAGGGAAAGTTGGGAGGTGGAGCTTGAAGTTGCCCATCAATTGTTAGCCATATCTGGAAAGCAGACAGAGCAGATGTACAGGTCTCCTGGTCTTTCCTGTTATGGTGATATGAAAAAATACTGAGAGTCAGTTTGATGTTGTGCTTAGAATGTTGTTATTTATATCTCTCAACCATTGAAACCACCAAGAGCTCTTCTATAATGCTTTTTTAAAAAGGCTCTACGCCAGTGTCCAGCCTATGCCTGTATAGAAAGGTGTGTCTTCAGCTGGTGCCTAAATTGCGTAAGTATTGGCACCAGCAATTTTTCAGAAGCAATAAAAAGACACAGAAACATTTTTCCAAATAGAATAATGGGAATACCTAGAGAAGAAGCAAATGTTAGCCTGCAATGGTTCTGGGCTTGGAATTATAGTAAAGAACAATGTTTAACATTGGCATAGCATTTCTGAGCGTTTGATGCACGTCATGTGAATTTTCTAGTTGTAACCCCTTAAACCACAGAACCTAGGGCTTGCCGATCAGAAGGTTGGCGGTTTGAATCCCCGCAACGGAGTGAGCTCCCGTTGCTCGGTTCCTGCTCCTGCCAACCTAGCAGTTTGAAAGCACATCAAAGTGCAAGTAGATAAATAGGTACCACTCCGGCAGGAAGGTAAACAGCGTTTCCGCGTGCTGGCTACATGACCCGGAAGCTGTACGCCGGCTCCCTCGGCCAATAAAGCGAGATGAGTGCTGCAACCCCAGAGTCGGCCACGACTGGACCTAATGGTCAGGGGTCCCTTTACCTTTACCTTTAACCCCTTACGAAAGCCTTGCAAGATAAGTGGGAGCACAGGAAACAGGGGAAGCTGTCTTATATCATTGATCCATCTAGCTCAGGACTGCCTGCACTGACTGGCAGAGGCTCTCCAGGGTTTCAGATAGCAGTCTCTCTCCAAATACCTGGAGATTCTAGGGATCTTCTGCATGCCCTACCACTGAGCTGAGGCCTTTATTATTCCCTATATTGCAGATGGGAAGGACTGGGGCTGAAGTGAGCAGCATCATACCACTTGAGACAGTCACGGCTTCCCCTAAAGAATCCTGGGAGCTGTAGTTTGATGCAGAGTGTTGCTAGGAGACCTCTAGTCCCCTCACAGAACTACAATTTCTAGACTGGTTCAACAACCAATCCCTCATCCCATGGAATTCTGGGAACTGTGAGGGGCCCTCCTAACAACTCTCAGTACCCTTAAGGGACTACAATTCCCAGGATTCTTTGGGGGAAGCCATGACAGTTTCAAGTGATGGGACATTGCATTAACTGGGACCTGAGAGAGTGTGTGGTTTGCCTCGGGCCACCTTGTGAGTTCACAACAGAGGCAATGCCTGAACCAAGGATCTGAACCAGAGCTCAGCCGCTTTGCTGCAGCAGTCACCAAGCTGTGTCTTGCTCCCCCCCCCAACAGAACCTAATGAGTAACTGGAAAGATACAGAGAGAATATGAGGGACAGGGGGCTGGGAACAGCTTCTAAATAAACCCTGCTCTGTGTAAGCAAGGCCCATCCTTCCTGGAAGCCTCCGCTTTTATTTTTGCCAGGTGACGAATAAGCCACAATATTGGGGTGGTGGTAGAGAGGGAGGTGGGAGGCGGGGAGGGGAGAGGACTGTGGCTGTTTACAACTAACCTTGTAAGAGGTGCCCAGTCTACGCAAGGAGAAGGAGCCTCATTCAGAGCCAGCCGCTGCAGGTTAAATAGGTGCATTGTCCCGGGGGCAGCAGGCTTGGGCCAAAGCAAGGTTACCAACCTGAGGCTCCAAACTGCCAGGCAGCTAAAAGGGGAGGGATTCGGCCGCTCCCAAATATGTGCATGAAGCTGTCACTTGTGAAATGAAGAACAGGGAGAAATTTGGGTTTCGGGTTGGGCTCTTGCGATGGAAGGACCAAAGAAGAGCTGTGATGGATCAGGACAACGGCCCATTGCAGGAGGAGCCAATGTGTTGCCCTCTGAATCCTGCAGGACCCCAACTTCCAGCAGCCCCAGTCAACGCAGCCTATGCTCAGGGGTAGTGGAAGCTTCTAGAAGGAACCACATTGGTTACCCGTGGTCCAGCTCAGCTAACAGTAGAGAAGCAGAGGCCAACCAGATGCCTTTAAGCTGCCCATCAGTAGGCATGAAGGCAATGGTCCTGTGTCATTGCTACCCAGCACTGGCATTCCATAGTCATACTAGGAGGTTCCAAATAGCCATTGCTAGCCTTTTCTCCCCGAATTTGTCTAACCATTCCCCTTTAAACTCATCTAAAATAGTGGTGGCCCTAACTATACCTATTGTCAGTGAATTCCATGCATTATGCTGTTACAAAAGTTGGGTGACTCTTCTTCTCTCTGCCGAGTGGTAACAAGATTTCAGGGGTTTCCAGGCACTCATCCAGGGTCTGTGTTCCTTTGGAGAATTGAGACACAGCAGAGACTGTTGTAGCTTTAAGAAATATGGTTTATTCACCTATTTACACCTTCATTCTGCATGGAGGGAGTCCAGATCTTACAGCATAGTCATTTCAAGAGGGGCTTGTCCCCCAACACCAATGCAGCTAGCCTTCAGCCAACCTGCCCAAGATGGATCCCAGTCATTCTCCTCCTCCTTCCTCTCCAAGGCAAAATATTCCTCTCAGTTGGCCCATTAACCCCATTAATACATTTGCTGCTCTTCACAAGGCCAGCCAGGTTGGTTTGCATAAACCAGCCCAGGGATTTCCTGTCTGGCACAACTCTGCAGCTTGTAGTTTCATCCATATCCCAATTAATCAAAATCCTACCATTTATTAATTTCTAGGGCTTTGCCCCTCCCGCCCCATATGATAACAATGCACTGACCCACAAGTTATTTTCAATTCGTGAAACTGTTCAGATGGGCAAGGTCTGCAGAATATTTGGAGGTCTGGCAATTGTGGCTCTGGGGGGAGGGTCTCCTAACAATTCCCAGCATGCTTAAAAAACTACTGTTAGAGTGGTACAAAAGTGCTTTAAATGTGTGGTGTGGACATGAGCCAAGTCTCTGTCAAAATCCTGGCAGTTACAGTTCCCAGACTGTCTTCAAGGGTAGCCCTACACAAAGACCGTTTTAGTAATCTAAAGTAGCAGTAATCAGGGTGGGCATGAAGCTCGGATATGGCCAGGTGTGGGGTTTTTTAGAAAAGGCAACACCTGAAGCACCAGCTGGCACTGAATAAAAGCCCTGCTGCTGCCACTTGGACATCTGGTACCAATGCTGATTTCAGGAGTAACTCCTTCCTTCCCCTCCCCAAACTTGTGAATGCGATCTTTGAGGGGAATGCAATTCAACAGAGAACAGATTGTATATGGGCACTCAGATCAACAGAACCCCAGCCAAGAGCATTTCACTGGCTGGACAGGGGTGGGTGAATCTGTCAATTTCGGCTTCTGTCCATTTCTCATTCCTAAATTCCTCTCTCTAAATTTCTGCATCAGTTTGCAGCAGATGTTTTCTAAAGCCCTTGTGAAAATTTGTCAGCATTTTAGTGCAAATTTCTCCGAACATATCCGTCTTTCTATGCAGTTGGACCCATGTTTGCAAGCAGTTTCTCCCAATACAATGCATTTTTATATGTTGTTTTCATTAATATATGCATTTTATTGTTATTTTTTCATTAGTTGGCTGGAGAACCACCTCACAACATTTACAGAAGTGAGAATTTCAAAGGATGGCTTTCCTACAGTTCGCATATTGTTTCAGAAAACGCAAATTAGATAGGTTTGCATTAAAATATGAACTGTACCAAATTTTTCCTCTATCCCGTTGGTTGGATTAAGTTGCTGTTTGTTTGCCCCTATCCACTCCTCCAGCAATAATGCCAAACACTGACTCCTTATCTTCTTCAGCACCTCCCTATGATGTGCTCTATGTGGGGCTTCCCTTGATCCAGAAGCTGCAATTAGTGCAGAATGCTGCAGCACGATTGCTGGCCAGAGAGACCTGTCAGCATATGACACGTCTGCTCAGAGACCTGCGCTGGTTGCCATTTTGCTACTGGTGGAAATTAAAGGTGTTAGCATATAAAGTACGTAGCGGCTTGGGACTAGTTTACTTGCGAGATCTCCTTACCTCATAATGGTAGAGAATGAGACTATTAATCTCAGGACTGTGGCTTCGAACATCATGTTGGCATGTTGGTCTCTTCCAACTCTATGATTCTATGATCTGTGGAACTGCCACATAACACTCGGTGAGCATTGTAAGGAATCAATCTTTTAGGTTGGCCATAGCCCCACTCTAAAAATCCCTGCCTCTTGACTTAAGGCAGTCTCCTTCATGGTACAGTGGTACCTCAGGTTAAGTACTTAATTCGTTCCGGAGGTCTGTACTTAACCTGAAACTTTTCTTAACCTGAAGCACCACTTTAGCTAATGGGGCCTCCTGCTGCTGCCGCACCACCAGAGCACAATTTCTGTTCTCATCCTGAAGCAAAGTTCTTAACCCGAGGTAATATTTCTGGGTTAGCGGAGTCTGTAACCCGAAGCGTATGTAACCTGAAGCGTATGTAACCCGAGGTACCACTGTACTGTTTTTATCGAGTGCTTTTGTTTAGAAAAGCCTATCCAGACATGTAGAATATTGATGAGTTTTTATTTGGTTTCTTAGCTCACTGATGATTTTAAATATGTTTTGAATGTGTTTAATATTTGCTTTTCACTGATAATTTTATTGTTTCCTTCCTTTGGTAAAGCACCTAGAGGTTTCATGACAATCAAGTGGTATATAAACCTTGCAAATTAAATCAACGGGATCTGAAAATCAAAACAAGAGGGAAGAGCTGAGTGTCAACAAACTGCTAATGTCTCTTCAGCACAAATTATACTTTGCATCCAGAAAGTTCAGCCCTCGACATCTTCAGTGAAAGGGGTCAGGTAGCATGTGAAAGACCCTCTGTCTGAGACCCTTGAGAGCTGCTGTGAATCATTATAGTCAATACTGGTCTTGACAGAGAAATACTCTAACCTGCTTTAAGGCAGCTTTCCCCCATGTCCCTGTATTGAAACTCTGCAGTTCTTGGTTTTACAATATTTTTATTTTCTGTTTTACAATTTAAAATACTCATTTTACATCCTTAAGATATCAGTGACATCCCTTCTCTTTCCATGGTTCATTTTACATATAATAAATCCCTGCATATTTAACAAAAACTATACCGGCGGGAAGGTAAACAGCGTTTCCGTGCGCTGCTCTGGTTTGCCAGAAGCAGCTTAGTCATGCTGTCCACATGTACACTGTACGCTGGCTCCCTTGGCTGATAAAGCGAGATGAGCGCCACAACCCCAGAGTCGGTCACGACTGGACCTAATGGTCTGGGGTCCCTTTACCTTTTTATACCATTCAGTATTCCATTATTACATCCCTCAAAACTTGTTTACACTGTTGTATTTATCTTAATGCTGCCAGCGTTTTCAGCTGTACACAATTATTTCCCATAAAATCAATAAATGTTTTGCAATCTTCTTTAAATGTGTGCTCTTTTTGTTCTCTTATTCTGTATGTTAAGTCTGCAAGCTGTGCATATTCTGTCAACTTAAGTTGCCATTCTTCTTTGGTTGGGACCTCGCTCGTTTTCTATTTTTGGGCTAACAAAACATGGGCCACAGTAGTAGCCCATAAGCTTTTTTGACACCTGGAAATTTCAGTCTGAATTATCCCCAACAGAAAGGACTCTGGTTTGGGGGGGGGGAAATTACTTTTAAACGTTTTTTTCAATTCTTTATGGATCATTTCCGAATACTCTTTTACCCTTTTACAAGTCCGCCACATATGAAAAAACGCGCACATTTAACTACTTAAAACACACCAACATATTTATTTCAACTGAAATGAACAGTGGTCCTTCCAGTTGCTTCTCACTGAAGCATTTGTTGCCACTTTTCCATCCATCACAAGTATGGCGCTTCCAACCATATTCATTCATTGATTCATTTGTTTTAGAAAATAGTAACTGCAAAGGTATAGAACAGGGATAGTACTCTTTATCTGCCCCTCAGAACTCTCCCCAGGCCACAGCCCTCACTGGCCCTGCATCACACACGCCCCCAAATGTTTTTGCCTGGCTGGAATGTGTCCTTGAACTCTAATAAAGAACATTGGTAGACAAATATATTACAAAAGTCATGCGCCGCCCCCACTCTCTGCAAGATTCATGGGGGTTCCAGGCACTCTTCCAGGATCTGTGTTCCTTTGGAGAACTGAGACACGGCAGAGACTGTCGTAGCTTTTAGAAATATGGTTTGTTCACCTATTTACACCTTCAGTCTGCATGGAGGGGGTCCAGATCTTACGGCATGGTCATTTCAAGAGGGGTTTGCACCCCACGGCAGTGCAGCCCTGGAGTCCAAACTATCTCTCCCAGCCATCCTTCAGCCAGCCTGCCCAAGATGGACCCCAGTCTCTCTTCTTCCTTCTTCTTTCCAGAACACCCTGCTAAAAGCTCTCTTTTCCCATCACCTCACACCCAATAACCCTGGCACCCCACTCTCTGTTCACATCTCAGAGCGGGGGGGGGGCAAAGACAGTTCCCTTGCATTGCCAATGACCAGGTTGTTTTGCATAGGCTGGCTCAAGAATTCCCCTGTGGCTTGTATTTCTCCCTTCCCACATCCCAAATAATCAAAATCCTACACTTATTAATTTCTAGGGTTTCAGGGGAAGTCCCCGCACACAAATCCATCACAATATACATGGCGCCAATTGTCTTCTTCTTGCTCCCTTCTCGCTGCATCTTCCTAGCAAGGTACCATTTTCCGCTAAGTTCTGTTCAGGACCAGCACACGACGGGGCATACTGAATGGTAACCTCAGCAGAAGTGCCTATGGGCTGCTTGGCCAGTGCCTTCCCACTGGAGAGGCAGTGTGGTGTGGTGGTGAGAGTGTCAGACCAGAACCTGGGAGACCGGGGTTCAAATCCCCACTCTGCCATGAAGGTCACTGAATGACCTTGAACCAGGACACAGCCTCTCAGCCTAATCTACCTTGCAGGTTATTGTGGGGATTAAATGGAGGCGGGGATAGAACAATTTAAGCCACCTTGAACTCCTTGTGGGGACGGAGGGAGGTGAATTATAAATGCAATAAATGAATACTAATTAATATTCTGTGTCTGTGTAGCTGGACGCCTGCCAATTGCACCCTAACTGGAATCCTCCGAACTTTCCTCTCTTCTGCCTGCCTTGCATGTTTTGGGTGACCCCCTACGGAAGATGCTCCAAATATTTATCCTGACAGCTCCCTTAGCCAGCCTGCAGCATTATTGACTGCATTGCAGGCACCCTCTCCCTCATTTTCACCCACTCGTCTTGCTGAGAGATTTTAATTAGATATATCTTGATTCTCTCTTCCCCCCATCCCCATTTTTGCACAAGTCCTGCTTCTCTCTTTAACCTCATTCCTTATATTCTTCCTTACTTTCAACCACTTGTGGTACATAGTTTGGCTGCTCTCTCTCTCTCCCTCCAAACGGTTGTTTTGCTTTTAAAAAAAATAAAATAAAACCCCCAATTCCCTGTTCTCCCTATTCAGGACTTTTGGTCATCCTTTCTTTTTCTTCTGGCCCCCTCCTATCCCCCCCCAAAGAGGTTTGGCTTCTCTTTTCTCTCTTACAGCCCTCCTTTTGCTGCCTCCCACCACCCTCCTCTTCCCCACCCAAGCTCCTGTCTTATTTTTCCTGGATTCCTGCCTACCTTGACTCAAACTTTTCATAGGAGGATTCAGTGCCTTTAGCAATCTGCCAGCTATAGCAAGAGGTATCTAAGGAGGGACAGGAGGAGTCTGGAAGTCTCTTTTCACAGCCAGTAGCAGCTCAACGTGGGCTGTTGCTTAAAATCTCTCACCCCCACCCCTTCGCTCTTTTGATTTTTTTTTCCTTCCAAAAAATCAACCTTGCTGCTGCTGCTGCTTTTGCTGCCACTGCATGAAAGGAACCTGACATACCAATAATTTTGATTTCTTCTTGGGAGGTTAATAAACCAGGGAGGGGGGAAAGATCTATCCACAAAACAAAAGCAGGAAATCTCATCTGGAGGCTGTGAAGGGGATCTACAAGGGATCGCCGGACGTTGTAACCTCTTTCTTAACACACAAGAATCCTTATTGCTCTGTTAGGTGTATGGGACTTAAATTCTTGAAGCACTGAATTTGTTGAAGGTAAGCATGAGCAATTTATTTTCCCTTTTTTTTGCTGTTAAGTATTTTATTTTTAACCAAGGTGGGATGGGGTTGGATGTTTCCCCCTAGAACTCCGAGGCAGTGGTACCTTTGAATGGCATATGCTTGGAGCATTGAACAGGGTCGAAGCTTTCATGCCATGCTTGTAGAATTCCTGGAGGGCTCTTGCTGACCACATCCTTGGCCAGATGAGCTGTCAGTCTGATTCAATGGATTATGTATGTGCAGGAATGCAAAAATATGGGGTGGTTTCGACACCCAACTTGTTGTAAAAAGTTGCACCCCAGAAAAGTTTGCTCATGTCAGAGAAGCGTGTGCATGTGCGATGCCCACTATTGCCAAGCAACCAAGAAAAAAATCAGACTCTGCCAGCAACTCAGTCTGTTGAAATTTCAAGGAAATAGATCTATAGTCCGAAGAAGGGCATTGCCTAGTTTGCTTGCTAAAACAATAATAATAACAGACTCTGCTTATAATGAAAGAATAGCTGGTGCACAAAACGTAGAGTAGGGTTAGGGGTCAACCGCCCAGCCCTCTCCCCAATAAATTATGCCATCTGAATACAGACAGCACTTTAGTGGAAAATTTATTCTGCAAGCCTCTTGTTTTCCATCAGAAAAAGTTTCTGTCATTGTCCCTCCCTACTCCACCCCAGACAAATATCATCTTATTTTTATTTATACCATGCCATGATCATACTTACAGCACCTTGTAGAGTTACATGGAATAGCAGCATAGATGGGTCCCTGTCTGCAAGGAGCTTACAATCCACATAAATCAGAATGAGGGGGAAATGAGGAGAGAATGAATGCTGACAAATGTAATCGATGCTTCTGAAATCCATTCATAAAGCAGGATTCAACTATTTGTTTTTGATCGTGAAACAACAGCATTTGTACATCTCCATCTTTTCAAATCTTCAGCTTGCCTCACGAAATTTGCTTCCGTGGCTTTGGCTAAATTCAGTGAGAACAAATTGTATCCAGTCTATTTTTGCTCTGTGTTAGTTCATTCAGATGTGTTCATTCATAAATCTGTTCTCTCCTGCCTCCTCATCATTCTGTAATTTTTATTTTTTTAAAAAACAGCAACACAGAAACAAATCTGCATTTTGTATGCATTTTACTCTAAAAATGCATTTCTTGTATATGTTTTATTTCCAAAAAGCACTTTATATACAGCATGGAATTTTTTTTTGGGGGGGGGGGTTGAGCCGAGAATTGTATAACAAAATTCAGAGAAATGTGAAAAGCCAATAACAACTATATTCTAATATGCCTATTAGTTTAGGAAGTCCACATCAGAACAGTTTGCTTAAAAATGTAGACCAAGTTACAGCGTCAAGCATTTGTATATGGAATAGCAGTGCACAACGACTATGGGGTGAATTTACCATAGCTCAGCCTAAGTTTAGAATTGGGCTGCAATCCTAACCATATCTACACAAGAGGAGGAAATCCTATTGAAATCAATGGGGTTTACTCCCTGTTTAAGTGGGTTTAGGATTACAGCCTCAGTTTATCACATAGGCACTTCTCACTCTTTCTTCCATGGAGTTGTGAGTGGCACGCATGGACTCTTCCTAATTTTTCCCCACAACAACTCTGCGAGGTAGGCCACCCTGAGAGATAGGGATTGGTCCATTGTCATCAAGTGAATTTTGTGGCTCAAAGCCCATGTCCTCAGCCCACTTCCCAAGCCCACACTGCCTGCCTTGGTCAGTCGTGACTCATAAAGCAAAGCACTGATACCAAACAGCAAAATTATAGATTCGCTAATAATGTATTTGCAAACCGTTCTGCAAAACTGGAAATTACAGAGCTCACCGCTGTTGAGCAAGATTCAAAAATCGCTATGCTGCAAAACCAAGAATTATCGGATGTGTTTGTACTTTGATGTCACCTCCTGGTATAATCTGTCTGTGACTTCCATTATATGTGAGGGTGATTGTGTAGTTAAAGAGGCTGTAATTACCATAGGATTGGGTGGCTGGTGAGCTCAACACTAGTACAAATGATGGATGAATGGCTGCAGGAAAGGAGGGGGGAGTGTGTTTGTCCTACATTCTAAAATAAAACTTTAAAAAAAAATCAATAGACTTGGGCAGCTAACAGGGATTTGTTGCTGTTGAAATATGGTTTGTTGCAAGGTCTACAGTGACTTGGCATTCTTTTAAAGTCCAGGGATCTGCTTAGAATCTCTAAATACCCGCCTTCCTTTTGAATGAATGCACAGAAAGTGCAATTTTTCCAAGCTGTGGTTTCACGTTGAAAAGAAAGTGTCGTTTCTACATGGAGACTGCTTTTTTTCTTCTTCTTTCAACCCCTTCATTACTCATGGAAGTTTGCATTTTCAACCTGCTGCCAAAACCTCACATTTTCCCCCTACCCTATCCAGTTAGAAAGTTTCTTTTCTCTATGGCTCTATTAGTCTTATTTATTTTTTAAAAAAACTTCTTAGACTTCTTCCAACAGCGGTAACACTCAGAAGGAACATAATCTGTTTTTTTTTAATGGTTAAAGCAAATTGCTCACTTCTACAAGTCAGTCCAAATTGACTGTGTAAATCGTAAAGACGAGCAGGAAAAGTTATAAGGTGCTTTTAAAAAAGCAATCGTTAAATCCATCAGCATTGCCCACTAGTGCTTTGAAACGATTATTGGGAGGGTAACAGCAATTTAGCCAAATGGTGTTATTTACTAAGATATTGTATATCACTGGAATGAGGAGGAAGCATAGAGAGATCCCTTAAGGTCTTTGGCCCCTGTGCATATAGATTGAATTCCCCCTTCCCACTTTCAGGAGGCAACTCTGTGGCAGTAGAGGCAGGTCCCACTGCTATCGCAACGTTGTCCCAAAATGCCTGGGAGAAAATGCACTGAAGAACCTTGAGGAACCTATAAAATGAACCAATACAGTTACCTTTCTAGGAGTATACAATAGCCATGTGTATCTATGGGAGAAAAGTCATAGTCTGTGCTAATAAATATCATTGGGATGCACTTAAGAAGAGGGCCAGTGTGGAGCACTGGTTAGAGTGCCAGACTAGAACCTGGAAAACTAGAGTTCAGATCCTTCCTCAGACATGAAGCTCGCTGGGTGACCTTGGGCCAGTCACTGTCTCTCAGCCTAACATACTTTACAGGATTAAACAGTGGTAGGAGGACTATATACCCTCCTTAATTGAAGACTTAAATTTTGATCTGCTACTTCAGTGACCATAATGCCTTGGGAGGAAGTGGACAGGTTTTGCACCAGCCCTGAAACAGCAATGAAAAAGATACTTACCCGTGTCACAGAGGTAGGATATTGTTTGTTGCGTCCTTACTACAGAGGACAAGCATAAGTTGTGAGTCTTTTGACTGGCTCTTCTGAAAGTGGTCCATGAGACCAAAGAAGAAGAAGAAGTCATGGGTCATGTATATGGGGCCTAAACTTTATTTCACAAAGAGACTGGATGTGTACAAAATAAGGATTTAGTTTTTGGCCTTGTTGGGTCACACAACCCAGCCAATACGCAGCACCGGATTCTTAAAGAAAAATGAATAGTTTTTGTTACATACAAGAACATGTAGACACTGGGGGTGGGGGGAGACAGGTAAGTAAAAGAAGGCTTATTCACACCTCCATTTGCCCTGCCATTTCCCCCCAGGAACACTTATGGTATAGCACCGAATCAGAACAAATGGCAATCAGTTTTTAAAGGATTGCTGTTTGTTATGATTTAGCGCTAAAGAGTGTGTTTTCTGGGGTGAAAGCAGCAAAGCAAAGGCAAAACCACTCAGACCTTTGCTTAGAAAGCACAGGAAAAGCAGAAAAGCACCCAGACCTGTGCTTTCTAGGCAGGAGACAAGTGGAAGTATGGGCAAGCCCAAAGAAATGGTAATATAGTCATGGAATAAAATAATAACAATAAACCAGCGTACCAAATTTCACTTTTGCTTCATTGAAGCTTCAGATTCTGGTGAAAACAGTACACCGAGGACTTTGCAATGGCCCTGCCAGATCTCTTACTACTCCTTCCCCTGGTTTGTCTAGTTTTCCAAATTTCCAATCTCCTAATTCATACTGGCTCCTCCCACATTTTGCCCTTGCTCTGCCCCCTGATGCAACAATCCTTCAGGCTCTGAAGCTAGACCTTTGCCTTGGCTTTTCCCTTCCTGGATCCCCCCACTAGATCCACCCCTTGGTCTCCCCTCAAGACCCACCCCCCTCACTGCCCCTGCTTTGCACCCTCCTTGAGTGTTTTATGCCTTGGTGAAATGTATCATTGAACTCTAATAATGCTTCTTGCCTAGGCAGAGGATAGAGACAGGCAGTGCTTTCTTCTGGTGGTATGCAACAATATGCAGTAGTATCATCTGGGGCGGGGAGAGGGAAGGAGGTGGGAGGGCTCATACCCTATCAGAGCATGACGCCCCCTTCCCCAAGCCTGGGAAGTGTTTGCTCAGCTTAGGGTAGGAGGCACAATGCTCTGACAGGATCCTGGAGCCCTGCTGCTGCCTTCCCAAGCCAGGCAAGGAAGGCCTCTTCACTTGGGCAGCAATGGGAGGCAGCATGGTGTAGTGGTTAAGAGCGGTGGACTCGTAATCTGGTGAACCGGGTTCGCTTCCCCGCTCCTCCACATGCAGCTGCTGGGTGACCTTGGGCTAGTCACACTTCTCTGAAGTCTCTCAGCCTCACTCACCTCACAGAGTGTTTGTTGTGGGGGAGGAAGGGAAAGGAGATTGTTAGCCACTTTGAGACTCCTTAAAGGTAAAGGTAAAGGGACCCCTGACCATTAGGTCCAGTTGTGACCGACTCTGGGGTTGCGGCACTCATCTCGCTTTATTGGCCGAGGGAGCCGGTGTACAGCTTCCGGGTCATGTGGCCAGCATGACTAAGCTGCTTCTGGCTAACCAGAGCAGTGCACGGAAACGCCGTTTACCTTCCCGTCGAAGCAGTACCTATTTATCTACTTGCACTTTGATGTGCTTTCGAACTGCTAGGTTGGCAGGAGCAGGGACCGAGCAACGGGAGCTCACTCCGTTGCGGGGATTCGAACTGCCAACCTTCTGATCGGCAAGTCCTAGGCTCTGTGGTTTAACCCACAGTGAGACTCCTTAGGGTAGTGATAAAGTGGGATATCAAATCCAAACTCCTCCTCCTCTTCTTCTTCTTCTTCTTCTTCTTCTTCTTCTTCTTCTTCTTCTTCTTCTATGTCCCGGCAGGTGGGTGGGCAGGCAGAGGAGTGTCAAGCAGCTCACCTGCCTTCACCACCCAGCCTTGGCCTCAGGCCATGCCCCTCCCACATGTGCTGGCCCTGCCCCCTGCTTGCTGGTGAGTACTGGCCCATTTTTTCTAGAAAAAAACTGCACTGGGGACAGGTGTGTGTGTAGAAACTAGACTACTGTATAAAGGTAAAAATTCGTTTTCATTGCTCTGCTCCGGCCCAGTGTCCACCTCTGGCATGTGGCCCTCAGAAGGTTGCGCAAATGGTAATGTGGCCCTCAGGTTGAAAAAGGATCCCCACCCCTGCCTTACAGAGACTGCTGGGAGGTGTAGAAGAGCAGGAGTATCTATAAAGAGAATACACTACATTAGATCACGACAGCAGTAAACCTAAGCCCACTCTTACATTATTATTTTTCTAAACTGCATATTTATATAAATGAACTAGATCCTTAAAATCCTACTTAATCTGGACTTTAAATCTGGAGGGTCACCAAACAGCTCATGCACTTAATAGCCATCTTCCATGGAGAAGGTTTGACATAGAAGTGTAGCCTCTGCTTCCCCTATCTCCTTGCTTCTGTTGTCACTGGATGCTTCAGCAGTTGTAGTTGAATCAGAATTATGATGAGGAACCTTTGCATCTCCATATTCAAGCTGGTACTCAAGGTGGGACCTTTTGCAGATGTTCAACATTTCTAATTACAACGCTCCCATTTTCAGGGTTCATATGCTCAAAGGAAGTGTGCAATCTGCTCTTAAGAATCACACAGTGCTCATGTCTACAGGTTGGCTGAAATTTATCACCTGCAATAGTGCCAGCAATGTTAACCAGGTTGTGGGGCACCTGAACTACATCTCCCATTGGACCTAGCAAGCATGGTCAATGGCCAGTGGAGATAGGAGTTGTAGTTCACCAATGTCTGAAGTGCCAATGATGGTTCCCCAGAATGGAAGCAGGCCTACAACTCTGGTGCTGTGTCCTTTAGCCCTTTGTTTTGCATCACTATATTGTTTCACTTTGTCCTTGGATGGGCACATCTGTCAGCTTGGGAAACATCTCAGTTCCTCATTTTTCCAGTCTTCCAGTCTCCACATCAGTGTGTGATTGATTGATTGATTGATTGATTGATTTTTGAAAGGCCTTATGAAATTGATCAGCATTTTTGTGCAGATTTCTCCTAATATATACAATTTTTTTCTTTGCAATTTTGCAAGGCAGTTTCCCCTGGTATGATATATTTTTGTATGTTATTTTTTTACTAATATATGCATTTACATGCACGCTTTACTGAAGAACTGCATAGCAAAAATCTGGAGATGTGCCAGCTTTACGGGACGACTGTGCTTCGGTTTGTGTGTTGCTTTAGAAAGTGCAGATTAGGTAGGTTTGCCTTCAAATGAAAACTTGATCAAATTTCACCCTGACCCTAGTTTGGTATGAATCTGACAAGAAAAATGCAATCTGGGAAATGTCTCCTCTGAAACTCTGCATGAAGTAGGTCAATAGGCCATAAAGATCTTTAATAATTCTATTTTCCAGTTCTGCCTTTCACAGTGAGCTGCTTGCAGGGTTTTCTTCAAACAGCGAAGGAACACCCAACCCAGATCCAGTCCCAAATCAATTTGAGGCATGGGGCAAATGTTCGATTGGGGTTTTGAGAGGGGGAAGGAGATGCTGTACCTCCTTCCTTGCTGGGAACGTGCTTGTGAATGAGCTCCTGCATCCTGCAGGATTGAATCCTTTGCTCACCAGCTAGTGAGTAGAAGTTTCAGTCCTGCTGGAGTCTGCTTCCCCAGCCCATTCCCTGTGGTGGAACATGCTGGGGCTGACTGCCTCTCATTCCTGCCTGACATTCTGCCCCTTGACAGTCCCAGATCACTCTGGGTAGTCCAATGTGGGGTGATTTGAGGCTGTTTCCACCCATCTCAGGAAAAGCCTGGAGCCCCCCCATTTGAGCCTGATTCAGTTCAAGATTTGGGCTTTGGCCAAATCTGGTACACAGCCCTAATCATCAGTGACTTGAGCACAAAGGTTTGGAGTACATGTCTCATGCATCAATGCCTAGCTTGGTCCAAGGATGGTGTGCTAACTGAAGAGGTCATGTTGGTTGATCATCATGTGAAGGTTGGGTCCATTCATAATCAGCATGTTCCTGATATAGCGTTCCACATCAGAACCCATATTTGGCCAATAAAACTTTGCACATGGAAGTTGTTTGGTTCATAGAACCCCATGATGCATCTTATCATGAGCCACCTTCAATCAATTGCATATCTTAGATTCAGGTATAGCAACCGCAGCAGGCATAACAACCCGCTCACCTCTTGACAGAACATCCTCATGGACGGAAATTTTGCCAGAGGCAAAATTGGTTATTTAATAAGATGTATACACCACCAACAACAAAATCCTCCAAGCAGTTTACATGCTTGAAAGGGTGCAACTAGGTGGGCACTGTCTGTGTGATCAGTTGCCAGATTGAATAATATGTTTCAACGTAGCGAGAAATACATCCTACTGATATCTTTTCTTCCAAGAGATAGTGCCTTGAACCACAAATACACATGTTGACAACCTTAACAAGGAGTTTCACCCCATTTCAGAGAGTGTAAGACGTAATAATAAAAGCAGCTGTGTTGGGCTTCCTAAAGCTGTGTTTGATAGTACAAGCATAGTGTTGTCATCTCCCAGTGAGATGCTGATTGCAAGATGGTAAGACATTGTTTTTAGTTGGTTGAAGTAGGTGTATGAGTACTTAGTGATCAGTCAACAACACAAAACAACATCCCTCAGAAGCATGCATTACAATGTTTTATGAACCATACATGCCACCGAGTTTTATGTTCATTCTGTGAATACCGCTTCTCTGGAGTAGAAAGGGGAGCAGCTGGCATTTACTACAGGTTTACAAGATTCAGCTGGTTAAGTCTGTAGCAAAATGACTCTTAGTCCAACTGTCCCTCAGTGTTTGGTACATGAAGGTTATAATAGACAAGACAATGGTCCTAGGTTGGTGCAATTTTCAGGTGCTGAAAAGGTGGCACTGTCACTGTAGAACAGTTTAAGAAAAGCCCATTTTAGTCCAGAAGTGGTTCTGAGATACCTACATAATTGGGGGGGGGGGGAGAGAGAGAGAGTCAGAAATTGCCAGGAAGGAACACAGAAATTTCAGATTCTTAGGTTTTGGAGTCTTTAAGAACTAAAGACTCCATTGCGATCTGATTCACTGACTTTCCCTTCTGAAAAAGAAGTATGACAAAAGCAGTCTTCTAGGCAAGTAGATGTTCCCCATGACCAACATACAATAGTATTTTTCTATGAGAACTGTTCTTCCCAGTAACCCATAAACATGAATGGATGGAGCTGAGCATAAGTGGTTTTCGTTATTGTTATTTGTGGGCAACAGCCTTAATTGTGTGGTAAAGTTTGGTACTAACAAAATTCCTTTCACTCCCAGTATCAATCACTGCTTCCTGTTAACTTCCACACTTCCTTTCCCTTTGTAATTCATAAAATAAACCAGGCCCTCTTCCTCCTCCTCATTTTCAGTTGCCAAGGCAGCTCATACAAGTTTGTCCAGGGCCAGCCCTACCATGAGGCAGAGTGGCACAGATGCCTCAGGTGGAAGATGCTGAGAGTCATAAAGCAAGCAGCTGTGTAGCCAAGTGATCTGTCCTGTGTGTCCCTAAGCTAGCCTTACTGCCCTTAGGTGCAGTGAAGGATGCTATCCCATGTTAAAAGGAAGTGCCTGTGCTAGTGGTAAGGAAGGCATATTGTCCTTTGCCTCAGGCGGAAAAATGTCCTCAGTTGGCCCATGATTGCAGTTAGTCTGCACCTCTGGCTTTTTTTGTGAGAAATCCAAGTTCGATGTCCACTTTATTATTTGCAATATCAACAAGTAGCATTTGTTGTGCCACACTGCTCTCAGGAGTGGTTCAGTTATCATTAACATTATCATTATTATATATATTATTACCCACCCTTCACCCTATGGTCCCAGGGTCAGTCACAACAATTAAAATACAACATTAATATTTTTTTAAAAAAAATTATGCAATATTTAAAACAACAAGCTACAAATGTCCAGTTTGGTTCTCTCTCTTTCTCATTTTTAAAATTCAATTCTCCACATTTCTTCAGCAATTTCTTTTTTTAAAAAAAATCCTCTTGAAATTCTACAGCATTCTCTTAAAAAATACATTTTTGTATGCGGTTATGACTTTAAATGCAAACCACATTTAATTTCTTCCCCCATCCCAAGTGGCAGCCAAGATTATCAGAGCTTGTCTGATTTGTATCCTGGGGTGCTGCATCCCTTGTGATTGCTACATTGCTGAGTGACACAATTAATGGGCATATCTGCAGTCACCACACATAGCAGCCATTAGGCAACTATATTCTTGAACCCTTTCATACAACCTGGCCATAGTAATTGCCTTCTCTGGTGGCTGCTCATCCTGCTGCAGAAATTTATAATGTAATGTTTTGTGGATGCTTCCAATTCTCTCTGCTACCATGATTTAGCTAGTTATCATAGGCATTTATAGATTCGCCCAGAGCTTGTATTAGGTGTCCAAATTTAAATATTTCAACCACAACATTTGTGTAGTGAACTACTTACTGAGGCAGCTCTAGATTGTGCAAATTGGAGGCGGGGGAAGTCAGTTGTATTCGATCTCCCAGACACTGTGAGAGTGTTGCCCTTCTGAAAGCATCATTTTTCTTGTCCAGTTTGGTGGTGATTTTATAAAATGTCAAAGAGCCCATCAAAAACTTATACTCAGTATACAGTCATACAGGATATAATCATTAGATTCTGGAGCAGCATGACCTCAGTGAGCCATGAGGACACAGTGTTCCTGAATTCCAGCTTTGTCACCAAGTTGTAGTGTCTCTTTGAGGCTTCTCTAAAAATGACATCTCCTAAGGCCACATGAAGGGAACTTTTGGCCTTCTAGATGTTGCTGAACTACACCTCCCATCAGCCCCAACAAGCGTGGCCAATGGCCAGGGATGATAGGATTTGTTGTTGAGCAACATCTGGAGGGCCAAAGGTCCCCCCTTGGCCATGCTTCTTGGTGCTGATGGGAGCTGTAGTTCAACAACATCTGGAGGACCATAGGTATCCCACTGCTACCTTAGACAGTGCATTGTTTTGACATTTTTATTCCTGTAATGCTTCTTCTAATCTCTAGCCCTTTTGTAGCCGCTGCCACCACCTCTTGCCTCCTTCCTTTTACTTCTTGTGTCCCTTACAGCATCAGTGGGGAGCCTCCGACCCTTGACCCTAATTAGACCCACAAGGCCTTTGCCTGCAAGGCTATTTGGGGCAAACTACACCCTCCTGTCGGGACGCGGGTGGCGCTGTGGGTTAAACCACAGAGCCCAGGACTTGCCGATCAGAAAGTCAGCAGTTTGAATCCCCGCGACAGGGTGAGCTCCCGTTGCTCGGTCCCTGCTCCTGCCAACCTAGCAGTTCGAAAGCATGTCAAAGTACAAGTAGATAAATAGGTACCGCTCTGGCAGAAAGGTAAATGGTGTTTCCGTGCGCTGCTCTGGTTTGCCAGAAGCGGCTTAGTCATGCTGGCCACATGACCCGGAAGCTGTACGCCAGCTCCCTCGGCCAATAAAGCGAGATGAGCACCGCAACCCCAGAGTCAGCCACGACTGGACCTAATGGTCAGGGGTCCCTTTACCTTTACACCCTCCTGTCAGTCACCTGATCTCAGATGACATCAGCTGTGAAGAACCATTACCTCCAATCTAAGCACTAAGTGTTAACTTTGGAGATAAGGGGCGGTGCCCAGTGGTCTCTTGAGCTAGCAGATGAATGAGTTTTGATGCTGCACAACAGAGGAATCCAATGCAACAGTTGTGCTAGCAGACACTTGTGGTGTAACATAATCTATTGCACAACAGGGCTACAAGCAAACTGCTTATGCGCTCTTTTGTGCAATTAATGTTCTGCTGGCACCAAAGCATTTTGCCAAAAGAACAAGTCAAAGTCACTTATCGCTACATTAGATACAACCCAGTGGGTCTTTGATCTTAGAACTCAGCACCAGAGTGCTAAGATCAATAACCTTCTGTTATTTGTGTCATTTTCACTCACACCAAGACTGGCTGCCTCATTATACATTGTTGAAGGTTCTCCCCACCTGTTCTATGCTTTTTGGTTTACTCCTCAATAGTCTCTCCCATTTATTTCAAAGCCAATAGGGTGTTAAAGAAACATATATTTGAATAATGTTGGCCATTCAGAACATACCTCACAAGTTTCAATGTGTGAAATAACAAGATGCCCATAACATGGTACTCTAGTGTGCACGCACACACACACACATTCATACATGCATGGATACTAGAGTCAACACTCAAGCATTTAAACTCTAGAGCTGAGGTGCAGAGCTGGATCTTGCCAGCCGGTCAAAAAATTATCTTCCCCCACTCACTGTGGCCCAAGTTGAAAATAGGTTGCCATTTTCTGTCCATGTGGTTTGAAATCAAACCAGGTGGACAAAGGCGCAACATTGCACTTTGCAAGTTCCACAGATCAGGTGATCATAGGTTATTAGGAAGCCCTTGGCACAGCACTTTAGAAGCCCTGATGATCACATGATTGGTGGGTAGGGAAGGAGGAAAAAATTAGGTTCAGTACACATTTAAAGTCAACTTTGTCAAATCCACACCATGCGAAATGAAACACAGCGATCCTTCAAAATGCGCACGACCTGAATTTTGCGATGCAGTTCTCCACCCAACCAATGTTTACCAAAAACATGCTTATACTAGGGGAAAGTGTGCATAAAAATGAAGATAAGGGTGGAAAGGAAATACAAAAATGCATTGGGGGAGATTGCATTGCAAAAAATGTGTATGTTAATCAAAACAGCATATAGGAATGTGCTTTTTAGGGGAGAAATTCACACTAAAATGCTGGTGAATCTTCTTGAGGATCTTTTTTAAAAAAAAAATCTGCTAATTGATGTGAAAGCGTAGAAAACTGAATTTAACATCGGGAAAACTAGAAACTGACAGATCCTTCCAGCCTTATTGGAGGGGCTTGAAACACACTGTGTATGGGGTCTTACACAGGTATTGGCAGGTGCTGTTCATCAGTGGTGTCTGCAAACCCCCTTTCAGCCCTTTTCCTGTCCCACACCTGGCATCAGGTATAGGGGAGGTAGGCCTGGCTTAGCCAATATGGTCTAAGTAGTCATGTGGATCAGAGGTTCCCCACAGCTGCTCTGAAGAAAAGTAACTTACAGGAAGCTGCCTCATACTGAGTCAGGCCATTAGTCTACCCAGCTGAGTATTGTCTAGTGACGGACAGTGGCTCTCCAAGTTTCAGGGAGGGTTCTTTCCTAACCCTAACCAGAGATACTAGGGATTGAACCTGGGACTGTTTGCATGCAAAGCAGATAGTCTGCCGCTGAAACGCAAGAAACTCATATTTACAAGGTTAACCAGACATCACAAAACAGGAACAGCCATTAGATCAAAGTATGTTATATAAAGCAGTAGGTATAAGGTGGGAATAAAAACAGCATGGAATTGAGGGTGGGAAGTCAACATTTTTCAGAAAAAACATGTATTGAAATTTGTAAAACCTGTGAAATCTATTAAAAAAAAATATGTCCAAAACAGGAGCAATGGCTTACTAGAAAATTGACTGGAAAAAGAAGCATGTATAGCTCTATTCAGGCATTCAGAGAATGCATGCAACAAAGTATAGACAGGGTATTGTGGGAGTGTGTGCCAGCCCCACTCCAACATCCCTGTTCCCACTGACCAGGGCCACCCCAATACATTTTGGAACTTGAGGGGGAATCCTATAATGGTGCCCTCTTCCCACCAGTAAAGAAGGGGTCAGGGAAGATCTCTACATCAGGAACTAGGTGTTGGGGGAGATCAACAATGGTATCTGCTGCCCCATAGACCCTGCCGTCTGAGGCAGTGATGTCACCTTGCCTCATGTGTGGGCCGGGCCGGCCACAACCTTCTTGCATTTAGTGGGGCAGACTGAAAGCGGGGTTCTTCTTGGCACGTTCAGCTGGTCAAACTAAGAATACCCTGCTGCAATCAGGACCCAGATTGTGGAGAGAATTCTAAGCTAGTTCACCCAAACACATGAAGAAAGTTCCTTCAGACCTGCTACCTTGATGTGCAGAATTCAGAGGCAGAGCCATCAATGTACATGAGACTTTCCAGTGGTGTAAATCAAAACACCAGTCCCTGCCCCCATTGCTCAATCTGACACCCTCCAGTTGTTTTGAATGGCTCAGCTACGCACCATCCCTGACAATTGTCCACCCTGCTTCAGAGAAGATACCAAGTTGGGGAGGGCTAGTCAAAACAGTGGGAGAAAAACCACAACAAAGAGTGACATGGTTACTACCACTCTAGGTTTCTCTGCTTCTCAGTCGGGGCTGGGGCAGAAGGCTGAGAGTCCCAGTAGGCAGAGCCAGAGCCAATGACAGACAGAGCCAACTTACTCTAGAATCATAGAATTGTAGCATTTGAAGGGACCCTGAGGATCTCTGACAGTTCTACAAGGGGCAACACTGAAACGAAGGAGAAGGACTGGTTGTAAATAAGAAAGCAGGCAGGTGCAGGCTGGCTGGCTGAGGAGAGGATGAGGCAGGTGAGCCAGTGACCCATTTGCTCTCATGCAACTGCCTCTACTGTCTGTTCCTATATCCCATTCCTCTCCTCCCCCATTTTTTTTCATGCCCCTGTGATCTCCCAGCCTCAGTCCAGTATACCTGAAGGAGTGTCTCCACCTCCATCGTTCTGCCCGGACACTGAGGTCCAGCGCTGGGGGCCTTCTGGCAGTTCCCTCGCTGCGAGAAGCCAAGTTACAGGGAACCAGGCAGAGGGCCTTCTCGGTAGTGGCACCCGCTGTGGAATGCCCTCCTACCAGATGTCAAAGACAAAAATAACTACCAAACTTTTAGAAGACATCTAAAGGCAGCCCTGTTTAGGGAAGCTTTTAATGTTTAATAGGTTACTGTATTTTAGTGTTTTGTTGGAAGCTGCCCAGAGTGGCTGGGGAAACCCAGCCAGAAGGGCGGGGTATATATAAATTATTATTATTATTATTAATAATAATAATAATAATAATAATAATAATAATAATAATTTATTATTTATACCCCGCCCATCTGGCTGGGCCTCCCCAGCCACTCTGGGCGGCTTCCATAGAAACCAAAAATACAGTAAAATATCACACGTTAAAAACTTCCCTGAACAGGGCTGCCTTAAGATGTCTTCTGAATGTCAGGTAGTTGTTTATCGCTTTGACATCTGCTGGAAGGGCGTTCCACAGGGTGGGCGCCACTACCGAGAAGGCCCTCTGCCTGGTTCCCTGTAGCTTTGCTTCTCGCAATGAGGGAACCGCCAGAAGGCCCTCGGCACTGGATCTCAGCGTCCAGGCAGAATGATGGGGGTGGAGACGCTCCTTCAGGTATACTGGACGGAGGCCGTTTAGGGCTTTAAAGGTCAGCACCAACACTTTGAATTGTGCTCGGAAACGTACTGGGAGCCAATGTAGGTCTTTCAAGACCGGTGTTATACGGTCTCGGCAGCCGCCCCCAGTCACCAGTCTAGCTGCCGCATTCTGGATTAGTTGTAGTTTCCGAGTCACCTTCAAAGGTAGCCCCACGTAGAGTGCATTGCAGTAGTCCAAGCGGGAGATAACCAGAGCATGCACCACTCTGGCGAGACAGTCCGCAGGCAGATAGGGTCTCAGCCTACGTACCAGATGGAGCTGGTAAACAGCTGCCCTGGACACAGATTTGACCTGTGCCTCCATGGACAGCTGTGAGTCCAAAATGACTCCCAGGCTGCGCACCTGGTCCTTCAGGGGCACAGTTACCACATTCAGGACCAGGGAATCCTCCACACCTGCCCGCCTCCTGTCCCCCAAAAACAGTACTTCTGTCTTGTCAGGATTCAACCTCAATCTGTTAGCCGCCATCCATCCTCCAACCACCTCCAGACACTATTATTATTATTATTATTATTATTATTTTCAAATCCTGGGGGAACCGAAATACCACTGGGCAAACCCGAGGAAACCATTTGCATTTATCCTGGCTTCTATTATTTGCCTATTTCATGTGAGTCATACAATGTAGGTTTCCTTGGTGCAATGGTGTGTGTGTTTTATTATTGGCACAGTCCCGCCTAGATTTCTAGAGAAGAGGCACATTTGTATGCAGCCACTGTCAGCTTCTCAAGCGTCTCCATACCGTTTCAAAAATCAACAGGAGCTTTCATAGGCTATGAATGAGACATCTTTTCTGTCCTGGTTCTCTAACCTGCCCATTCCCTTCGCCTTCCCCTTGTTGCATTGCAGAAAGGTGCCTGGCCACCGCAAGGTGCCACCGTCCCCAAAATCAGTCGCCTCCCTCTCCCTCCTCCTCCTCCTCCCTCCAGTCCTTCCACCACTCAGCTCCCGTGCACCAGACAAACCGGTCACTGTGTGTGTGTACCCTTCGCGGCCAGCTTCTCAGCAAGCGGCAACAAAAGCTGTGTTCATTGCAAGGCCTGGACCACATACGGTGCCAGCTTTCAGCCTCTGCAGAGCAGCTCTGAACATTCAAGGTCCTTTAAAAAGAGCAAGAGTTGGGGCCGGAGCAGGGGTTAAGGGGGAGAGAGAGAGAGAGAGAGAGAGAGAGAGAGAGAGAGAGAGAGAGAGAGAGAGAGAAGGTGGAATGAGAAAGAGAGTTGTTATATATTAAATTAACTTGAGCACCATGTAACAACGGAAACTGCACAGTTTGCTTTTTAAGAACTCACTGCCTCCTTGTGCGAGAGCAGAACAGATCGCCCTGTGTGTGTACGAGCCTGAAGTTCTTCGGTCTTCCATCCATCTGTGTGTACAAGGGGGAGTGGGTGTGAGTGGCTGTCTCTGCCTTTCCCTCTCAATGGGCTTACAGTGTGAGATGTATAGAAGCTTTTTTGTTGGGTTCAGGAATAGATGGGCCTTTTTATTTTATAATGGGAACTATCCACCTCTCTCTCTCTCTCTCGGAATATATAAATGTGTGTGTGTGTGTGTGTGTGTGTGTGTGTGTGTGTGTGTACACACACACACACACACACACACTGGTGCAATACATATGTTTGTGCGTGCAAAGTGTTTTCTCAACATAAAATGATCACATCCCTTTCAGGTTCAGGTTCAAAGGGGGTACAGGGAATTCAGAGTAGGATTGAGATGGCTTCTAACACAATTCACCCCCCCTACACACATGTATACTTTAGATCTCTGTGCAATGTAGGGTTGTTGTCAACAGACCAGAGACTGAAGGGTGGCGGGGCTCAACCCCCCCCCCCCACTGTTTATTTAGCTTTGGAACGAAGCCAAAGGAACAATTTGTGCGGTGGGCTCCACCTCCCAGGACCCAATTCAACCTGGGCTCCACCCCTATCTCTACCCACATACTGGAACTTTTGATTTCAAGAATCAGCAACTCTGTTTTGATCCACCCCAAGACTCAGCAAGGGATATATTCAAGCTTCTCTCTTATTTTGCAATGCCAAAATATGCCAATAGCCCTCGTGTCTGTCAGGGGAGCAAGGGAAATTGTGTTTTCCAGTGCTCCTGGCACCTTGCTTGCAGCTATAGGTCCTGACGAAGGAGAGGGAAGAACCCCCTTCTTCCTCAATCTTTATCCAATAGCTGTCTAAGCAGTCGGAGAAAGGAGAACTGAGTCCTGGACTTAAATTCAAGAATATTATATTTTTTCGGTCCTGTGGCTGTGTTAGATGCTAACACGTTTGTAGCACAAAAATGTTAAGTTTTCTTTTAATCTGGAATTGTTTGCACTCATCCTCAACATACTGTTTTTAGTCTAGATTGAGTCTAGGTGTGCATTCATACACCCCATTGCCAGGTCAGCTTACACCTGTTTTCAAATGGACATACTTCAGCGTAATGCAGAATCAATCTGCAGTGAGCTTTACTATTCAGAATGAAACCAGTTTCACAAGAAGCACATTTTAGGGACAAAAAAAAATATGCAATAGATCTAGATTGTGCGAGGACAAGCACTCAGTCTCCATGGATTCTAAAATAAAATGCTATATGTACACAGCCTATATTTTGCTTCCCAGCTGTTTAGAACTCACTCTAAAGAAAAATCCATAAGGGGAGAGGGAATGGTACATCAGAATAGAAAGCTGGCTGGATCCAAAGGAGAGGCCAATGAGCAGGAGAGAGTTTGTCATATGCTCATACATCATAGATCTGCATTTCACGCACATGTTCTTCCATCCACAGGAGTCATCCCTGCTAGTTATTAGATGTCTTCTAAACACTGCAATAGTCAGAGAAGCCTTTCAGACCTGAGATTCTCTGCCAACCAGCTTGTACTGAATTACTTGAGGTTTTTAGTGTTTTTGCTGTGTACCTCCTTGCGATATTTTTATATGAAAGTATGGTTTATAAATGTTTAAATAAAAAATAAATAAATGGAAAGGAATTCAAAGATATCCGCAAGGAGGCAGTGGTGTAGCGTGGGTTGCCACACCCGGGGCTGTGGGGAGGGCAGGGAGTGGGAGGGAAGAAAACAGACAGAGTGTGTATTGTAGGCACAGAGATAAAAAGAGTCATTTTGTTGTCTGGAAAGGTCACTTCCTGGTTCACAGGAAGCACGATGGAAGTGCAGCACCAGATACTGAGGCAGCACCAGGTGTTGAAATTTTGTGCCCCTAACAATGTTGCGCCAGGGGCAACCGCCCCTGTCCCCCCCCCATGCTACGCACCTGCAAGGAGGGGAATGAAGGATTGGATAATTTTTATTAGCATTACTCAAATGTATTTGACTTTCTTGCAAAAAATTAATGATGAAATAGTAAAGCTCTCACAGAGCAAGCTTGGACCCCAACTGCACAATACATTTAAAGCAGTATCATGCCATTTTAAAGTCATAGCTTCCTCCAAAGGATCATGGGAACTGTTGTTTGTTAATGGTGCTGAGAGTTGTTAGAAGACCACACTTCCTCTCACAGAGCTAGTTTTCAGAGTGGTTCATCAATCAATCTCTAATCCCTGGAAACTCTGGAAACTGAAGATCTTCTGGCATCATCCTCCCTCTCAAAAATAAAAAAATAAATAAATAGGAATGTTGGGGACTGTAGTTTATCCACCACAGAGCTGCATATCCCAGCACTCTTAACAAACTACAGTTCCCATGATTCTTTTAGTGGTGAGGAAATGTGCTTTAAAGTAAGGTGGACTTGTAGTGGGTCGAGGCAACATGATCTGTGTCTCAGGGAGGTTGTGAGTTTGATAGGCCTGTCTTCCGAGACTTGGCACATCTCAACATGCATGGCAGAACTCAAGTTGCCTTAACGACTTTGGAGGGGGGTTTCTGGTGGATGAGCGATTTGAAGAGGTGTGGGATTTTGGTGACAAAGGAGGCATAGAGAGCCTGCAAGGGCAGGGCATTTTCTATCCATCCTAGCTGGTGCCAGTGCAAGGAAGGCAAACAGAGAACTATTTGTGAGTCAGAAAGGCCTGCTTGCCTGCCACAGACAAGATGTTTGTGTGGCAGGAAACTAATGAGAGACCGAACATTGGCTTTTAACTTGAGGTGTGGCCATTTAAACCTGTTCCGTTCATCTGGCGTGTGGTCTTGTTTAAAATGCAAATGTGACTCATTCTGCTCTTTACTCAGGAACATGCTGACTGGAAAATAACTATTTTTGAAAAAACTGAAATAAGTGTTGCCAAGCTAATCAGCCTTTGTGCACGTGATATGGTTCGCATAGCCACCGCCATCTTGCTTTTCTGAAGTAGTGAAGCTTGTGAAGATAGTTTCAGTCTGGTTTCATTCATATTGTCCTATAAAAATAGAAGGTTATCATCAGGGCCGTCTTTAGCAGATGCGGCGCCGGGGTGCAAATATCTGCTCAGCGCTCCCAGATTACCACGGATGGGGGGGGGGCGAAGCTTCACACTGCCAGCCATGAGGAGGTGCACAACTCTCCCCCATGCCACTGTGGGAGAGCAATCCCCGTGGAGGCTTGGGAGGCAAGCTGCACGCCTGCCAGCCATATGGTTGGCAGGGCGCAGCTGGCGGGCGTGCAGGGAAAGGGGAGGCCGCCGGCAAAGCCGCGCAGCTCCCCCACTCGCTGGGGCACCCCTGAGAGGCCAGTGCCCTGGCGCAATGCACCACTAAGCCGTATGGGAAAGACGGGCCTGGTTATCATCATGCGGCCCCTAGGGGAGGACTTCTGGGGCCTCATCAGAATCCAGTTTTTTTGTGAAGTCAGGGCAGGGCAGGGGGGCAAAAGAGAAGGCGGGTTTTAAAACAGTGGATTTCAACAACAGAGGAGGTTTGAGTAATGTAGGGCTAGACGGGAACAGAGGAGCTGCAAGGATATTGGGGGCTTGAAAGAGCTGTGAGAGGGGTGAGCAATGTGAGCAGTGGCGACAGCCTCTGGTGTGTGTGTGTGTGTGTGTGTGTGTGTGTGTGTGTGTACACAAACCTTTAGACATATAGTGAAAAGTGGTGTGAGAAGTCCTTAAATAAATGAATAAACATATCACTGAGTTATACTGTGGAAGATGCCAATGTGGCCATAGGTTTCAGCCACCAGGCCACCTGGCTTCTGGACTGGTGAAGGTACCATCTTGTCCTTCCCCTCAGGCACCAAAATATCTTGGAACAACACTGATGAGAAGCACTGGCCCCAAAGGTCCATGCTATGGCTTCTTCTCACGCCAGCATCTTGGCATGCTTTTAATGAGAGGCCCCAGGCCAAATGGGATGAGTCTATGCTGTGGCTTCCTATCACACCAGCATCAGTCCTTGGGGCATCCCTGATGAGAAGCCCCAGGCCAAATGAGATGAGTCCATGCTCTCCAGGGCTCTAGACAGAGGTCTCTACCAGCCCGGAGATGTCAGGGGTTGAACCTTGGACCTTCTGCATGCAAAGTAGAAGCTTTACCACTGATTGTATGGTTGTATGTTGTGACCCACCATAAGCTCATCTATGCTGAAGGTATGAATGAATCAATGAAATTCTATCTGCCTCAGCCAGTACAGCTCATTGCCCCTCTTGCAGAACTACAGTTCCCCGAGTTCCATGCAGTGGGGAGAAAAAGGCTAGTTAACCAGTCCTCTTTAGAAGATTTGTATGGGCAGGAAGGATTGCATTTGGGAGACATTTTAAGATAATCAAGCAACTCATTCATCACAAAGGCCGTACAAGATGATAGTATTACACCAGAAGCAAGTAAATATTTATTAGGCCAGAGGTAGTGGGATAAAGTTTGTTAGCTCATCCTAAGTTGTTACCTTGGGATGATTATACTGGCACAACTACTGATACGATATGGACATGGGAAATTAACAGCACACTAAAAATGTCAAGATTACCTTTTGTTTTGGAAGGTTCTCTCCTTGTTTGCTTTTCTTTCACTTTTGCTAAAACTTGGGCACTTCAGCTACAGAAGCTGAGGGTTGGAGCCCTCTTCAGGAATGCTAAAAGTGGGGAGGAGGCTGGGGCACACTCCCAGTGCCCCCATCTGTGCCATCTCCACATCAAACAGTCCCACATTGAGAAGGAAGGTTTGAAGGGAAATTTGAAGGGTGTTCATAGCTGAAAGTGCTTAGAATATCCCCCATGATCAGAAACCGTACTGTATCAGTACTCCTGGTCACAACAAGGATCCTAAGCACCTTACAATCTGCTTTCAGATTTTCCCTCTCGGTGTGGGAAAGTTTGAAGTCTAGCCGGAGCTCAGTGAGGTATTGGGGGGGTATCTGTATGTATACGCATTTGCCTACCCTCTTTAAACCCACGTGCATTCACCCAAACATCTGGAGAAGACTTATTTCCCCCCAAAATCTGAACACATCTTTTCAAGATGTGAAATCTGCCTGGATATTATAATTGAGCAAGTCAGTTTACCAGCCAAACTTTTCATGGTCCAGTTCTGCTTCTGTCCTCCTGATCTGTGAAAATGAGGTAGGAGATGAGACCTGCCATCTGAAGAGGGCACTGAGGCACTCCATTTCTACAATCAGGCATGGCATCAATATATTCAGCCTCTGTTGGCAGTTGCCAAGGCCCCAGATCCCAGAAAGGTCCCACTGGCCTTGCTGTCTGCAAGCCACGATTTTAATATCCCACAATGTCCTTGACATAGTGCCTTTCCAGGAAATTTCCAGTGTGGTCCCACCACTGCTGTGCTGTATGCCTTCTGCATACAAGAATATCCTTTGCCAAAGGTCTCCCTTGAATCCCTGTATGCATCTATGGTGACTCATTCACAAAGCTTAGTACCTGATGAAATTCAGAGGTGGGCAAACTGTGGTCTTCAGCCAGGGCCGAGTTTAGGTTTGATGAGGCCCTAAGCTACTGAAGGTAATGGGGCCCTTTATATGTCCAACTGTCCTTTGTCAACAACAAATTGTCGCTGTTTTTTGTGTTGAATATATGGTAGTTTATGGACCTAATAGGTATCTAAAGCCATTTGCACTAACAAATAGGAGACTACACAACACAAAACACTGTTGCTGTATGTAGGTTTCTTTTTATTTTTTTTATCTTATTTTTTGGAAATGTACATCCAGGTGGGTTTTTTTCCTTTAATTTTTTTGGGGGCCCCCAAGAGAGTGGGGCCCTAAGCTATAGCTTGTTTAGCTTATACATAAATCCGGCACTGTCTTCAGCCTTATTTCATGCAGCCCTTAGCCTAAATTTAAAAGCAGTTGAGAAACCTGTGAGGGAGGTCTAAAGGCTGGTGAGCAAGGAAAGAACCTTTTCGCTTGTGGCTCCCTGACTGCAGAATGCTCTCCCCAGTGATGACTGCCTGGTGCCAACATTATCATCTCTCAAGTGGCAGGTTAAAACCTGTATTTTCTCCCACACATCTGAAGAATTATAACTAGTTGGCTGATGGACTATTTGATGCAATAGCATTGCTGCTGAAGTTTTCTCCTGGGACTGTTTTGGAATTATTGCTTAGAGACTTCTCATAGTCAGTGACTAATATGTCAAATCGTTAATTAATTATTATCAATATGTCATTAATTATTGTGAATAATAATGTATAGTGAATCACTCACCTCAGGCAGTAGATGCTGGGGGCTGGGGGAGGCAGGAGTGGTAGACCCACCCCCTGGCTGTTCCTCATGAGCCGCAACACCAACAACCATTCCTCTGTTTTGGAGGACAATCCTGTGTGGAAGAGGTGGAGAAAATTGATTCATTTCACATTTGAAGGCAAACCTCCCTAATTCACAATTTCTGAAAGAATATGTGAACTAAAACACAGTGGGGGATTTTTTTTAAAAAAAGATTTGCATTTCTTCAAATTTTGTAATTCCATTCTGCAGTGTACAGAAAAGCATATTCAAAAATGCACCACATTAGGGAAGATTGCTTTGTAGGAATGTGTAAATTAAGCAATATTGCTTATGAAACCGTATAAATGAGAAGATATTAACACTAAAATTCCACAAAGACGGCTTCTTCTTCCCAGTAGTGATGTATGGAAGTGAGAGCTGGACCATAAAGAAAGCTGATCACCGAAGAATTGATGCTTTTGAATTATGGTGCTGGAGGAGACTCTTGAGAGTCCCATGGACTGCAAGAAGATCAAACCTCTCCATTCTGAAGGAAATCAGCCCTGAGTGCTCACTGGAAGGACAGATCCTGAAGCTGAGGCTCCAATACTTTGGCCACCTCATGAGAAGAGAAGACTCCCTGGAAAAGACCCTGATGTTGGGAACGATGGAGGGCACAAGGAGAAGGGGACGACAGAGGACGAGATGGTTGGACAGTGTTCTCGAAGCTACCAGCAT
Organism: Podarcis raffonei; assembly: GCF_027172205.1. Taxonomy (NCBI): domain Eukaryota; kingdom Metazoa; phylum Chordata; class Lepidosauria; order Squamata; family Lacertidae; genus Podarcis; species Podarcis raffonei. The sequence continues at coordinate 18,181,888 of NC_070615.1, read as the reverse complement.
GAGTTTGACCAAACTGTGGGAGGCAGTGGAAGACAGGAGTGCCTGGCGTGCTCTGGTCCATGGGGTCACGAAGCGTTGGACACGTCTAAACGACTAAACAACAACAACAAATTAATATTTGAAAAATGAGAAACTGAGAGCCAATGTGGTATCATGGTTAGAGTGTTGGACAAGGACCTGGAAGACCAGGGTTCAAATCCCCCATTTGGCCATGAAGCTCATTGGGTGACCTTGGGCCATTCACTCTCTCTCAGCCTAACTTACCTCACAGATTGTTCCGGAGATAAAATGAGTAGGGAGAGAGCCACGCACATCATCTGGAGCAAATTGGTGAAGGAGGTGTATAAATGCAATAAATGAACAAAATGGACCAGTCCGATACCTGTGCACACTGTTCAGCCTCCTTAGAGGCTCTTAAGATAGCTTGCTGCCCTAAGGTGTGCTGGAGGATGCTGTCATATTTCCATTGTTATAGTTAAGATTCAGCAGCCTTTCCAACTGACTTCTGTGGAATTGGGACGCAGGCGCCCTCTTTGCATCAGGCAGCAAAATGACTTGGGTCAGCCCTGTCATCTGAGGTGACCAGTACACCATTGGCTTTACCGCATGCTTTTTTGTGGTGGTACTCACCAGTACCTCCTTTTTCGGTTATCCATGGCAGCCATTTTGTGCTGACACCCACAGCACTTCTTCGTTTGCAAGTTGTACACTTTGCTACAATTCCACTATAGGAGTGCTCATTCAATTTTTAAAAAGGGGAGAGGGAGAGACAGTTAAATGAGCACTCTCTACTGGAATTTTCCTTTTTCCTTTTAAAAATTAGTTTTGTTTGTTTTTTTTGTTTGTTAAAATTGTGTTACAAAACAAACAGTGCAACAGGGAAAGGTACATCTATTGTTTCCACTTTCAATTCGTAGTCTTTTTCACAGTTTGTTTACATTTGGTGAGAGACACTTTTGTCATAGACATCTTGCAGTTGGGAAAGAGAGGGGGGAAAGAGAGATGGGGTACTGATATTTTGTTCTACGCCAATTATTAGTGTATGGGTTTGTGTCAGCATCACGTGGGTAGATCCTTTATGTATTTATTAATTTCTTTATGTATGTATTTATTTTTATTGAGCTTTTTACTTTTTTCATGGAAAAGCTTCTAGGATGGCGTCAATGAGGTTCAACCACGTATGCATGTGTTGCTTACATTTTAAAAAAATCCCATTTGTCTACAGCATCTAGTCCAGTTGGATTGCTCTAGCTGGATCACAATAAAACAAGATTCACTTTGTAATGTTTTGGAGTTTCCTGGGAAAGATTGGTTGTTAAACCACGTTGTAAATGTTATTATTTGGCAAATTTCATATTGTAACACTTTAAATGTAGGGTGTGAATGTGGCTGTCAAAGGAGGAGCCTGGAGTTTATGAATATGTTACCTTAGTAGTCAGAAGCACATGGCTGGGGAAACTTTGGCCCTCCAGATGTTGCTGAACTTCAATTCCATCGGCTGCAGCCAGCATAACCACCGGTCATTGTTGATGGGAGTTATAGTCCATCAACATCTGGAGGGTACTTATAGCAGATGCATAGAAGAATGATGTGGTAATTTAAACCTCTTTCTGGGTAATCTGATGGCTAAATGTGTGAGAGATCATTGAAATGCCTGCACTGGTGGGAATTATTATTATTTTTTAAAATCAATTCTGCTTAAAAGTTGGCATTGAACTGAAATGTTATCAATAAGCTATTGCAGACTTTTTATTGTTCCTTTTTCACATTGTCTGGATTGTCATTTTGCTATTATTAACTTCTTATTTGTTGTTGCTAACCCTTCTGGGCTTCCTCTGGGAAGTAAAAACAGGACACAAAAGCTAAAATGAAATGAAATAAGATCAGGCTGTAAGTGAGTTTACTGAATGTACCAGCTACACTGAGGGAATCTTTAAAGCAGTTGCTCCTGATGTGCTTTTCCTTTTCCTTTAACTTCCTCCCTTCTCTTCTTTTGCAATTCAATCACTGTCAGGCCAGCAATGAAAGGCTTTCCCTAAAGTCTTTGTTGTATCTGATAGATGGGTCTCTTCATACCTGACCCAGAACAAGCGCTTGTAAACTATCTCACTTCGTCCTTTTGTCTTCGCTGTGCTTGAACAATTTGGCTCTGTTGAAATAAACCATGTAGATAATAGAGAGGGAAATTAGGGAAGATTTATTTTGCAGATTTGTTTTGTACTTGGAGTTCTGCCCCCAAAAAGAGAGGAACAGGCTTAACCAAAGGTAGCTATTTTTTGATGGGATCAGCTGACTGAAAAGGACACCATTTTGATTGAGCACAGTTGCTTGAATGCATTAGTTAGAGCAGCCTTGCATGGTTTTTGACTTTTCAAGCTTTGAACACAGGTCTACCAGGCTTAGAGGCCTGATACTGCAAAATGGGGTGGGGAAGGAGGGGTGATTGTCACTTTGCAGCCCACAATACATAAATGGAGGTTGCATTTCATACTCTCCAACATTTCTCTGATGAAAATCGGGACGTCCCATTCCATAATGATAATTTTACTATTTATATCCCACACATCTTACTGGGTTGCCCCAGCCACTCTTGGTAGCTTCCAACATATATAAAAACCTAATAAAACATTAAACATTAAAAATCTTCCCAATGCAGGATTGCCTTCAGACAGCTCAGGGGTCAGATAACTCCATACCCCCCAACATTTCTCCAGTGAAAATAGGCACATCCTAAGGAAAAGTGAGACGTTCCGGGATCAAATCAGAAATTGGGATGGCTTCTCTAAATCAGGGACATCCCTGGAAAATAGGGGCACTTGGAGGGTCTGGTATGTGGCTTGATGCTCCAAGTGCAGGACTGAATTAGAGGTAGGGATGTGTGAATCAGTCAGTTTTGGTTTCCCATGATTCCAGTCTTAAATTCAGTTCTCCACATTTCCATAACAGTCTGCAAATTCCCTTTTTTAAAAAAATCCCTCATGAAACATTAAAAGCATTTTAGTGCAATTTTCTCCAATATTTTTATACTGTTGTAAACCACCGGGATATGTATTTTATGATGCAGCAGTATATACATATTTTTATAAATAAGCAATGTGTATTTTTGCAAGCAATTTTCCCTAATGTGGTGCATTTTTGTATGTTGTTTTCAGTAACATTTCCATTTTCATGGACACTTAACCTCAGTATATGCACTCCTGTCCACATTCCTTGGCTGGGGAATTGTATTGCAAAATTCAGAGAAGTGCAAATTTCAAAGTACGGTTGCGTTTTTGGTTCGTGTATTATTTCAGGAAGTTTGATTTAGGTAGATTAGCCTTTAGGTGTGAATGGAATGGAATTTCTCTTCATCCCCAATTAGAGGTATATATTAATGATCTCAGGGATACCCAGAGTTGTACCTTAGAGAAGTCCAGTCCTAGAAGTTTTCATCTCAAATGGGGTAATGTACCTGAATGACTGATGCGGCAAACTGGGAAAGTACCCTCTGGACACCTTACTTCCAGGGAACAAAAGCTGGGGTTTTTAAAAGGGATTTTGAAGATGAAAAAGAGAGATGTGTTGTGATATAAGAATAAAAGTTCACACTCCCTCTATAAGTGATGCTTTGCTTATGGTGGAGATGGGAGGCACACAGCCCAAAGCTATGAAGTGGGAAGAGCCATAGCTCAGTGGTAGAGCATATGCTTTGCATGCAGAAGGTCCCAGGTAGGCCTGGAAGAGACCCCTGCCTGAAATTCTGGAGAACCGCTGCTAGATGGACCAATGGTTTGACTCAGCACAATACATCTTCCTATGTTCCTAAGTGAAGTCTCCAGAACAAATGGGTCCCTTCCACAGGATCACCCACCCTTGAATTCAAGAGCAAACAAAAAAAAGTGTTCCTTTCTTTAATGCTGCTTAGTTCTTAAGGAACAGTCCACACAATCAGATTTTCTTGGTTCCTGGACAAAGGCTCTCGCAGTCAGAAACTAGGAATGCACAAGGGGAGGAAATTATGCCCCTTCGTTGACTCCAGTAATGCACTCCAGCCATGGCCACGGTTAAACGTTTCATTCATCCTGTTAAGTCATTCCTTGAAATTAAAATGCCTTTTTCCTCATTGCTGATTAGGAAGAAGTTCGTTTGTTTCAATACACTGGAACCTCGGAAGCCAAATTCCTGTAAACCTGAACGTTTCGGCTCCCAAATGATCAAAAACCGGGGGGGGGGGGCGGGACTGGAAGTGATTGTTATTGTTCCAGTTTTTGAATGATTTTCGGAAGCTGAATGTCCAGCACGGCTTCCGTGGCTTCCGATTGGCTGCAGGATGCTCCTGCAGCCAATCGGAAGCCGCGCCTTGGAAGTCAAACTTTTGGGAAGTTGAACAGACTTCCAGAACAGATTCCATTCGATTTCCAAGGTACCTCTGCAGCTCCCATTGGATGCCATTTGCCATTCATTCCAAGGGGAAGCCCAACTGTCTCCTCCTTATAACTTTAGGGAACTGTGCTAAGTCTCATAGTAACAACTATGGCAATAGTCATGAGAGCCACCGTTGGGGATAAATCCCTCCCGTAGTGTGTGTTGCATAGGGTGACCTTGAATCTTACTTTATAGAGGACAGCCCACTATTTGAAAGCACCTTCTGAAGTTCAAATGTGTTTTAGCGCAGAACCACACCATATATTCAACATATATGACTTCCCCCAAAGGATCCTGGGAACTGCAGTTACCTCCTCACAGGCCTGAAATTCCCAAACTATAGTTCCCAGATTTCTGTAGGGAAAGTTGCATGTTTCATAAATGTGTTAGATGTGCTTTAAAATGTATTGTGTGGATCTTTCCTTGGATTAAGGCTGGATCTATACAGATTTAAAAAAACGCTATAGAAAACAATGCTATAAAAGCTCTTAATGGAAAATCCCATTGGACGATGGATTACTGCTCCACAGCAGCATCTGGTTTGCATGTTTATAATGCAGTTATAACGATATAATGGACAAATGTAGCTAAGTCCCAAGATGGAACCTTGAAGCTGCCCTTTAGCAACACCTGAGCAGCATGAGCAGCAGACTGAGCAGGTAGGGACACATAACACCTGGGCACGACCACCTTCCCTGCTCTGGTAAGATTTATTCTATTTAAATGATAGTAATTTTTCTACACATATAAATTGTCAGGGTTGGAGTCAGGCATAGGACAGTGACAAGAACAATAAATCATCCGAGGCCAGTGAAGTTAGCTCTTTATTCAAGGAAACAAACCACAGCTCAGTCCTAGTGGTCTCAGCAACTCTTTCTGGGAGGTCTTCCCCAAGGAAGCAGTTGCGAGGACTGAAAGTCCCCACTTTCCCAGTGCCCTAGGACTCTTCCTCTCCAGGGTTTTCCCCACCACACTTTCTGAGGTTGTGTCTGTGCACAACCCCCCTCTGCTCTGCCTGTTTCATTTCTCAGTGAGTTTTAGGGGACCAGGGGGAGGGGAACTGGTCATGGCAGGAGGGGGAGACTCCCTGGATTCTTCAGCATCCCATCTCCACTCTGCCTCTTAGCCACCCTCCCCTCCAGCCTCTGCTTCAGCCTCCAAGTCTGAACTGCTCTCTGCCACAGCCTCTTCCTGCTCACTAAACCCTGTCACCTCTCCTGCTGCTGACACCTCCTCCTCCTCCTGAACCAGCCACTTACCAGGTTTCAATTTCAACTGCAGTGCCATCCCAGCTCTCTGAGTGTTAAAACCTGCCATGTCCTAACTAGGCAAACTGCTTGATTAGAAAGCTCTTTAAAAACCCATTTGGCTCTCCGCCCGAACTGCAGCCTTTGCATTTGGCATCTGCAGAAGGGTTTGTTTTCTTAGCTGATTCTCTCTTGGCGCTATTTGGACGTTGCCCATGTATCTTGGGGTGATTGTGCTGTCGAGAGGCAGAGGCAGGAGGACTTGGATACGGGCTCGCTTTGACAGCGTTCAGCCCATCTCTGCGGGTTCTCCTTTCTTTCTCTTCCCCTGCTTTTTTTTGTTTGCAGGATGGTTGCCAAGGATGGAACACTTCCCATTTAAACGGCTGCTTAGCTCAGGAGTCACCAAAGTGTGTCCGCCAGTATCTACTACAGCGTTCGCAAAAGATCTCAGTAAATAGCCCCTCCAAAATCGACAATTCATGTGAGGCTGCCTGTTCTTCTTCCTCAGTTCCTGCATTGAGTTGGAACAAACTAGTTTCATAGGATCATCTATTTGTGAAGAGCTCTCCATACTTTGCCATGATGAAGGTTTCAGATTCAATCGCTGGTGTTGCCAGCAGTGGCACAGTGGCAAATTCGGAAGTGCAGGGTCCTTCATGATAGTCACAGCCACAACCTTGTTAAGATTATACAACCTTCTACAATAAACTTACAATTATACAACAGCAATAATTAGGGATATTTAGCAATGGTCAATCCAGATCTCCAGGTGTCGCCTTTCAGCTAGATCTAATATTTTCCGTGCACATACATGAGGAAATGGTTTGGAGTGCTCTCATAGCTTCTTTTGGAGTGACTTTAGTTGTGTTCTCCATGAAGTCCCATTGCATGTCATACCCTTGAAACTGAAGCATCTTGTGTTTTCAGTGTCCCAGAGTGTTTGCTTTGGAGCATACAGTGCCTAAAAAGCTCCCAGTTCCTGCTCATTGGGTAATACTGGCATATCCTAGACACTTCAGTAGGGACTCCGCTGCAGAAATAGTAATGGGTGTTTGATACCACCACCACTGCATGAATGGATCTTAGTTATTTCAAAGTTCTTGGATAGAAGAGCTGGAGAAATCTTTATACAATCTTGGACAAGCAGCTTATTTATAACCTGGCTCATTCTGAGGTAGCATTGTACATCGGCTTTATGCCAGAGTTTGGAGAGATGATCTCCCCAGTACTGGATTAATGCATAGTGAGCTACAGAGTAGAGGCCCTGTGACATATTCAAGGTCCTTGTGGAGTATTTTTGTTTGAATGGCCATCATCGTATCCTCAGTGGTGGAGCTTCATGCTCAGGCACTGGGGGGTGGAGAGCAGGAGGGGGCAGGACTGGCGTGTGTCCTGGGGGTGTGGCGTGGCGCCCAGCACGGGTGGGGGAGCAGCTACGATGGCACCCCACCGGGATCGCGCTGCTGGGAGCAGTGCGCTCCCCCCGCACTCCTCTTCCTCTGCCAGTGTATATCCCTGGCCCTGTATTCTTTTAAACTTCTCCATATCCCAAAGAAGCTTTCCAAAAATGCTTCTTGAACTTCATGCTCAGGGCCAATCTGCTGCATCAGATCAACAGAGGAATAGACTACTGAGGAAGCCTGGTGGCGCAGTTAAACAAATGGTCATCAGTTGCAGCAGCATTTTGAGGGATGAAAATGCTCCAAATGCACACCCACCAATGATGGGATAGGGATACTTTGCCTTCTTGTTACTCCCCTCTTTGCATACCAAGGATGAGTGTGGAATACCCATTGCTCCTGTCAGGGAACTGCCATCGGAGAGACAGGAGGTGAAAGGGCTCACAGAGGCTGAGAGAGACTTATCAGCTGGGGAGGGAACCAGCAGGGGGAGAGGAATAGCTCCAAGGGAAAGTGAGTCGGAGGGAGGGCTCAGAGACACTTCCAGCGAAAATAGTGGGGAGGTTTCAGGACCTCCCATAGGGACACCTACTCCTCGCCGGAAACTGTCACGCCGAGAGTCCAGAAGACGCGTTTCCGTTAAGGAACTTTTATGCTGGAAGAAGTTCCGTAAACGCCCACTGTCGGATTCTACAAGCGACTGATGGAGCCATGCTTAAGGAGCTCCGTCACAGACAGAGGTTTGTGGACTTAGCCAAACTCTGAGGGACTAGGACTTTACGCACAAGCAGCTCATCATCCCATCACAGCTCCCTACTACAAATACGCAACCTGTCATGCATTGCCGAAAGCTGTTGCCTGCCTGCTAAGCAGTCTGTTCATTTACTCTGCGATAATTTGTCCTGTGATGGAACTGTGAGAGTGCTTGTTCTTCTGGCTACAGATATATTAGAAAAACAATATTTGTTTCCCTCACCCCACCCTGCAATATTGCTATCAGAAGCCTCAGCATCTGAAACTGCAATCTGAGACTGATTATATCTCTGTGTAAATTACTGAAAATTATTTCTAAATTTGCACCTAGACATACACATTAGCAGCTGTAAATTCCATGCCACTCGGGGCCCTCTTAGGAGCCGACACACAACAGAACACCCTGGTGCTACAATCCAAATTACAATCTTCCTTCGTTTTGGTGATGCTGCGTAAGCGATGATATGTGAAAAGCCACAGTCACATTTCGAGTGTCTGGGTTTGTTTTTGTCTATGTATTAAAGAGCAGCTGCTGTGTAGAAGATGGAGTGGGAATAAAGATCAGGCCATAGGGGCTACTTTTCCAGAATCTATGGACCAAACCACCCCATCACAAAGCTGCCCTTTACCACAGGAGACAAGCATTACCTTCTTCCAGTGCCATGATATTGTTTCTTGGTTGGTGGAAGAGCATCATTATGACATGCACACAGATTCAGCAGATGAAGCAAAAAGCTTATTTCCTCTCCTGCGTCAAGCCTAGAGGGATGTGTTGGCTGCCAGCTATGTCACCCACAGCACCGGTTAACTCTGCTTGGTCTCGCGTCTTACCGCTGAGCACCATAATGGCCTTCAATAACACAGAACGTTGTGTTTTGTCTCTCTGCATCTGCGTACATTCCTTTTTCTGGCAACCAAGGAAAGCTAAGGCAGATGCTTCCATAGAACCATACGTCCAGATTGCCCTGCCTGCTTGCTGCCTTGAAAGGACCCTACCTTCTCTCTCCTCTTTTCTTGAAGGACCCTGCTAACCTCTAGTCTGAAGCAGCTAGCCCTGGAGACTTAATGGAGATTCAAACCTGCTGACTTCTAGTTCCAGGTAACCAACCAGCTGCCATTTGGTTTTGTACGTTTCTGGGAATGGCATAATAAACCTGGAGTCAGAAATGGGAGGAGGAAGGAAGCAAATAATGAAGATAGGGTTTGGGTTAACCCTTACTGTGCTAATTCACCTTGCTGGGTCACCTTAGAAACCCACCAGTTAGGTAGTTTTAGACTCTAGGTTTATGGGTCTTATGGATGGTTTGCCTCCAGAAATTTGTATTAGTTTGCTTACTTCAAAATGTGGTAAACCAGCCCTGCTGATCTCATTCTCCTGAGCAGGGCCTTGGACCTCTTGCCCCCAAATTCTACCTTAACAGCAAGCACTGCTGGTATCCACTTGATGGGGAAATAATTTCTCGAGCTGGTTTTAAGGCAACAGGCCATACAGTATTGCTTTCCTTCTTATTTGTTTATTCATTTTTTTAAACTGAATGGCACACTCATGAAAATATTTAAAGGAGAGGAAAGATCCTTGAGTTTTCAGCAGCTGCACTCGAGCCTAATATTATAAAAGGAAACATGATCTCTTGTGTGAGAGAACTTTTGATGGACATTGGGGTATTTAAAATGTGTGTGTGTGTTGTCAGAGACAGAGGGGGAGAGAGAGAGAGAGATGTGTTGGCTGTCATGAATATTATAGTAGAAAGAGAAACCCCCCTGGGCTGAAAACCTGTCTCCTTGACATTGTTTATAGCAGAACAAGAGCTCCTCAGAGTACTAATTGCTTTAATAGTGTAAGCAAACTCCTTCAGTTACTTGAGGAAATCTCCCTGTTGAGATAAAGGTCTTGTTGAAGCTAGCATAACACAGTAGCTGAGCCTGCAGTACTTTTACTCATTTACCTGGGAGCAGTGCTTGGTTTTCTAAAAATTTTTTTAGGGGTACTCTCATTTTCCTACTCATATTGAAATACTGCCCCTCAATGAGGCCAAACTTAGATTCACAAAATGTTTAGGCGTATGCATACCCCTGTGTACCCCCAGAAAAAAGCACTGCCTGGGAGCGAATCCTATCGAACTCAGCAGGGCTTACTTCTGAGTAGGCAGGTGTCAGCTTGCATTGAAAGAGTCTTGCACTCCGACTTGGGAAGCCTCTCTTTTGAATCTTGGGTCTCTGCCGTGAACTTACTATGTAGATACAGCCAGCCTCCAGTCCTCATCTGCACTATAATATAACCCACATCTGTACTCACTTCACACGGTCATAGTGAGGACTGCAGTAATGTGTCTGAAGTGCTCTGATCCCTCTGAAGCAGGGGTGTAGGGGCCTGTCACCTTCCAGATGTTGGTGGACTCAATACCCAGCAGCCAGCAGAGCCACCAAGGCTGATGGGAGTTGTAGTCCATCCACATCTGGAGGGCAGCAGTTCCTCATCCCTGCTCTCAAGTAGTGTATAAAAGCTAAGGTATTAATGATGTTATTACTGTGGTGTATTTTCCCTGGAATAACTGAGCACAGGGGGCACTGAGGAGAAAGGAGGAACATACCAAAGCCAGGCTTCCCCTTTCTAATCTCATTTTCATATTGGACAGCACTCTAGAATATTCAATAGTTGCTCTGCAAGGAGAAATTGAGCAGGTGGAAACTTTTCCTATCACTGCACCTATGGTGGTGATAAAACTTCACCTACTGAATTTCTGCCTGTTTAGCAGGGTTGGGGAACTTCCAGTGTTGTTGGACCACAACTCCCATCATCCCTGACTATGGGCCATGCCAAGCAACAGCTGGAGGACCACAGTTTCCTCATCACTGGTTAAAGGCACAGGAGCCATTCCTGGGTGTGAGTGTGTGAATTGTTGGCAACCCTAAGTGTAACCCAACACAAGCTTTCCTAATTGCTATCCTTGCCAGATGCAAAGAAGAAAAGAAGCTGTATAGTTGGCATGAGGTGGACTTGTTTTGTTTTCTTTTTTAAAAAATGCATCTACAGGGACCCTGTTTTGAATGTTTGCCTTCTGTTAGGATCTAACTTTTTCCTTCCATGCCACAGGACCAATCATGGTCAAGGTTCTCCACATCTGCCTTTTAAGGAAAAACAAACAAACATGGGGCCTTCCAGTCACAAAACCCTGAGCTTACATTAGGCCACATCTGCACTGTATATTTAAAGCAGTATCATACCACTTTAAACAGGTATGGCTTCCCCCAAAGAATCATGGGAAGTATAGTTTGTTAAGGCTGTTGAGAGGATACCCCCTACTACCCTCACAGAGCTATATTTATCAGAGTGGCTTAACAATTAATCCCTCTTCCCAGGGAACTCTGAGAAATGGTAGGTCTCTGAAGGGACCAGGAGATCTCCTAACAACTCTCAGCACCCATAAAATTGTATGAGCCGTGCAGGGGAATTCTCTCCTTTATATGCTCGTTTTCTGAGGGAGAGGGTTTTTGCACACAGATATGTGACCCACACACAGGCAAGCCCCACTCCAAACATTTAAAGCACACCCATTGCACATTGGAAGCAGATGGCTTTCAGTTCTCAGTACCCTTAAACTACAGTTCCCAGGATTCACTGGGGGAAGTCATGTGCTTTAAATGTGTGGCGTGGATCTGCCCACACACATACCTGCAACCTGAAATGGTACAGTCCAGGAAAAGCTTGACCACTGCATCCTGCTGTATAAACATGGATCTCAGCGAGAGAAAAAGCAGACCCTCTTGTATGGCAAGCGCCAAGAGGATATATTTTCTTTTTCCATGTGCCCAAAAGGGAAAGCTGTTCCAAGCAAAATGTCTGGGTCTGAGGAGTTTCCACCACAGCGGTTGATCAGGTTCTTGTTGAGACTAGCACTGTGTGCAAATGGCCTCTCAAAACTCTCTTCACTCTATTCGTAGTCTGAGAAATTAGAAAGGGTGAACCATTTCATTCAATCTCTCTAGAGCAGTGGTTCCCAACTTTTTTGGGCCATGCCCCACCTAAGCATCTCTAAAATCCTGATGGTACAGTGGTACCTCGGGTTAAGAACTTAATTTGTTCTGGAGGTCTGTTCTTAACCTGAAACTGTTCTTAACCTGAAGCACCACTTTAGCTAATGGGGCCTCCTGCTGCCGCCGGGCCACTGGCGCGCGATTTCTGTTCTTTTCCTGAAACAAAGTTCTTAACCTGAGGTAATATTTCTGTGTTAGCGGAGTCTGTAACCTGAAGCATCTGTAACCTGAAGTGTATGTAACCTGAGGTACCACTGTAATTCTTATTATTCAAAAAGTGGACTCCTATTCACATGGAGGAAGCCTAAAAGGCCATTAACAATTGTTAATAACTCATTCTCGAATTGCCCCCCTTAAAAATCAAATTGCCCCCCTGTGGGGCATGTGCCCCATGTTGGGAACCATAGCTCGAGAGAGAGGAGAAATTCTCCAGCAGTATCTCAAGTGTGAGGCTCACCATTAACAGTGACAAGAACTCAAAGGTGTTTTTCTTTTTCTTTTTTGCTGCCACTGCAAATGAGGCCAGTAGCAAATGTGCCTTCTGCCTGGCTGCAATTTGGTCTCTTCCAAAAGAGAAGTGTCTCACAAGGGGAGGTGGAGCCACTGGACCAACTTCCTGGCAGCTGGGTCAATTTTGCCTACCAAAGGGAGAGCAGGAGGTCAGCGTGGGGAGGTTAGTGTGGCCCAAACGCACTACCCTCTCTCATAACACTAGCACTCATGCACACTGTGTTGCCCCTAAGATGGGGGGAGGCATCATGCATATGTGGAATGCCCTCCCATCAGATGTCAAAGAGATAAACAACTACCTGACATTTAGAAGACATCTGAAGGCAGCCCTGTTCAGGGAAGTTTTTAATGTGTGACATTTTAATGTATTTCTAATCTTTGTTGGAAGCCACCCAGAGTGGCTGGGGAGGCCCAGATGGGCGGGGTAATAATAATAATAATAATAACAACAATAACAACAATAACAATAACAACAATAACAATAACAACAATAACAATAACAACAATAACAACAACAACAACAACAACAACAACAATAATAATAATAATAATAATAATAATAATAATAATAATAATAATAATAATAATTTACGTCCTGCACACTTCACACAATGTCACAAACATCTCCGAATGCTCCCCAGGCTGGTGCAGCCTTCTGCGACATTGCACTGGGGCCCCTCAATATTGGGAGGGCTGAGCCCCCTTCAAACAATTATTGAGAGTTCGGAAGACAACTCCACCCCCTAGAGTTGGCACACCTGCTCATTGACTATCGATGAAGCTGAATGTTGGAAAATTCACAACTGATAAAAGAAAGCAGTGCATAGTTAAGCTGTAGAAATTGCTGCCACAAAAGGCAGTGATAGCCACCAAATTGGATGGCTTAAAAAGAAGTCATGGAGGATAAGACTATCAATGGCTACCAGCCATAGTGGCTATGCTCTGCCTCGAGGGCCGGAAACAGTAATGCTTCTGGCCAGTGGGTTGCAAGCTGACCTTTGCTGAATCACACTATCATCTTTTCTTTCGTATATATATTTTATTAAATTTTCTGTTTTCCAATTTAAGATACTCATTTTTACATCCTTAAGATATCAATGACTTCCCTTCTTCTCTTTCCATGGTTCATTTTGCATATCATAAATCCCTGCATATTTTACAGAAATTATACAATTCAGCATTCCATTATTGCATCCATCAAAGCTTATTTACACTGCTGAATTTATCTTAATGCTGCCAGCGTACACCATTCTTTCCCATATATCCAATAAATATTTTCCAATCTTCTCTAAACGTATGTTCTTCTTGTTCCCTTAATCTATATGTTAAGTCTGCAAGCTGTGCATATTCTTTCAACTTCAGCTGCCATTCTTCTTTAGTTGGGACCTCGCTCGTTTTCCATTTGAGGGCTAACAAAACATGGGCCGCAGTAGTAGCATACATAAATAACCACCATCTTCTTCCTACTGTGCTCTCTAGCTTTTAGGACCAGCTTCCAGCTTTTGGCTCCATTTGTATAGTTGCCTCAGAGGCAGCTGCTTCCTTCACCCATTGACACAGTTACCTGGTGTTGGTGGTGTTGGTGTTGCTAATCTGGTTGCAGTAGAGGCTGCTCCATTAAGACAAATGGGGCACTGCCCCACAAACCCCCAGCTTCCCTCAGCCAGTCCTCACCTGCCTGCCTTCTTACTTACAAGCAGCCAGGGGAGAGCACAGCCTATCAGCTTCCTCCTCTTTACCTTAGTGCCGCCATTGGAGAACACAAGACAGAGGAGAATGGGTTGACTCTGCCTGTCATTGGCTCTCGCACCACCTGCTGTTGGTCTCCCTGCCTTCCGCCCTACCGGTCCCAAAGGGCACCACCCACTGCTGATTGGCTCCAGGCAGCTGCCATTTAAGTTCCAGTACTGTCTCAAAGCAGCACCACATCACAGGTGCTAGAGGAATTAACATGGTAGCCAGGGCCAGCCCAAGACTTTTGGGCACCTGAGGCAAGACATGCCACCAAAGCTTCCCCATGCAGATCCAGGCACAAGCTCCAGTGGAGAGGTAGGCGCATACCATCCAAGCTGGTTTGCCTCATGTCACCTCATTGGTGTGCCAGCTGTTATGGTGGCAAGCTAGCTTAGGGGCTGCAGGGCAGACCACATGGCACACCTTTCTAGCCACTTCCCCCCCCCCTCAGAATTTGCCGCCTGAAGCAGCTGCCTCACTGTGCCTCATGATAGGAAGCTACCAGACTTAGTGCCAGAAAAAAATAAAAGGAGGTCCTGGAAATGTGCTTGGCTGCCCAAGAGCCCTTCTGGAGTAATGGGGTCCTGGTAGATGCCAAAGCATATCACATGGTGATGCCAGGACTGTTGTGTTAAGAAAGAAAGAAAGAGAGAGAGAGAGAGAGAGAGAGAGAGAGAGAGAGAGAGAGAAGGAGAGAAGGCAAATGACTGGGTGGAAATGAGGACAAGGGATCCTTTGCACAAAAACAGCTGGGTAATAGACCTAAACAGCTTGTTAACATTAATTGCAGCTTACTGAAAGTAATCGCAGTTTACTGCACCTTTGGGGGCAAACAGTAGCTCTGGTGGGGGTGATTTTTCTAGCAGGAAACCAGCACAAGGAACAATGTGGATCAGAAGTGTGACACTGTATTAAGGCACTGCTGGCTGCTTTTGGTTCAAAACAAAAGTGAATTAATTAGACACACACGCACACAATGTGCTTTGGCTCACAAAGTCCTCCTGTCCTGTCCTCTTTGGGCAATTGATGATCCAGAGAGAAATGGAGAAAGATAGGCCTATTCAGAAAATCGATTTATAGGCTGGGTCCTGGGTGCTTGAAGATGACAGCTCTAAGCTATGTTTTCTTTCAAGAGTGAAACGCTAGCTCCCATTACAGCAGACGCGAGGTGCACCCAGTGAAGACCTGTTCTCTTTATGGGGCTTTCAGATTTTCCAAAATCTGGCTGTTCTTTCCAATGTAAGGTGCACATTTACTTAGACGGAAATCCCTTTGCATTCGTTTGTATAAAACTCAGACACCTTCAGTGCATCCGTGCGTTCAGCTAATAACCTGGTTTTGCCCTCCAATGCACACATACCTCTGCCTAATGGGGCTGACATAAATAATTCTGCCAGCTCCTCCTTCTTAGAATATAACTTGGGAAACAGGCTGGTCCAAACATATCCTTATTTCAGACCCTCCAGGTATCCCTATTTTCCAGGGACATCCCTGATTTAGAGAAGCCGTCCCAGTTCCTGATTTGATCCCGGGATGTCCCACTTTTCCTAAGGATGTCCCTATTTCATTGGAGGGTAAGGAGTTATCTGATGCTTGAGCTGTCTGAAGGCAATCCTATATAAGAAGTGGTTTTTTAATGTTTAATGTTTTACAATGTTTTTATATATGTTGGAAGCTGCCTAGAGTGGCTGGGGCAACCCAGTAAGATGAATAGTAAAATTATCATTATGGAATGGGACGTCCCTATTTTCAGTGGAGAAATGTTGAAGAGCATGTTATTTTGTTTCAGTTAATTTGATGACCAAGGAATTGCGGCAATTAAAACAAAAATTAATAAGGACAGGAGAGGAGAAGAGCAGCATCCCAAGTAGCTAAATGTATAAAGGAGTTTCAGTCTTGGGGTGGTTTGGAAGCCGGTCAGAATGGAATAAATTTCTTATTTTTGCTACAGCTGAGAAAACACACACACAAAAAGTCATAGAAGTATATTTATTTCTGTATTTGGGTTCCAGCGTTTGCCTTATTTAAGAAGGGGGGGGGGAGATGTAAAACGAGTTCCTCCCCTGCCTAAAAACTTTCCCCTCCCATTTCCTGAAGCAAGCTGGATTTTGAACAGAAAAACTCTCAGTTCTAGGAAGGCATCTTGTGAAAACAATCAGGGATTTGTTCACAGAAGTGTGCACCAAATCACGGGACCCAAATGAACCAGAGCTCCTCCACATTTCCTCTGTTATGTTCGAGCCCTGTTTGGGCAGGACTCCCCAAGCATCAGATCTCTGTTCTGGCCCATGGTGTGGTTGAGGGGTCACAAAATGAAACTGATTGGCGGTTGGTCCAAGTTTGATAAACCAATGTCCATTTTTATGCCATATTTATTTACTTACAGTAAGAGGCGGGGCACCTCAGACTCAGGAGCCAAATGTGGCCTTCCACACCTTTCAGTGTGGCCCTTGGGACTATTCCCAGGACACCCTCTTCCCCAGCCACACCCCTCTTATCAGACCACACCCTTCTCCAGCCCTGCTTTCCACCCTCCTTAAGTGGTTTTCCCATCTAGAATATGTTTTTTAACTCTGATAATGCATCTTGCCTACCTGAATAGAGGAAAGAGAGAGAGCAGTGTGTCATGTTGTGTAGAAAATGGTCTGCATTCCTGACTACCAGCACCCAATTTTGCAAGGGGTGATGATGGCTGCTTGCTTAGAAGGATTCCAGAAAGAATGATAATATGAACGCCAGTTGCTTGGGAATACAAGATTGGGGAGTCTATTGCACTCACAGTCTGCTTGCAGTCATCCTAGAGGCACTGCACAAAACACAATGCAGGAATTGATGGGCTTTTGGTCTGGTCCTGCAGGATTTTTCTTATGTCCTTATGGTGCTCAGATGCAGAAAAATAGATGACTAAGAGGCCACAATAGAGGGGTGTTTTGGTTTGTTTTTCAATTAGTATAGAGAGAATGGACTCACAATTTTTCTCCTTGTTTCATAATACTAGGCGGATCACCCAATGAAAGTGATAGGCACTAAGAGCATAGGAACAGAATAAGAGCCTGTTGGATCAGGCCCAAGGCCAATCCTGTTTCCACAGTAGCCAACCAGGTGCCTAGAAAAAGAAGGCCACTTTGCAGAATCTGAATCTGAATCTCATCCACTATTTTCATGTGTTGGCCACCACTTTCTCTCCAGTTTGTTATGTCTTTCTATATGCTGCACCTTCACCAGAATTGGTTCCAGGATGTTTTTTTACATCATCATGATAGATTGTATCCAGCTAAGTTCTAGTTGGAGTACAGCCACTGAAATTAATGGACCTTAGTTATTCACATGCGTTCATTTCAATGGGATTACTCTAAGTAGGCCAGCATGGTATAGCAGTTAGCATTTCAGTGTAGGACCTTGCAAATCAGGGTTCATCCTCACTCAGCCATAAAGTACAATGGGTGGCCTTGGACCTAGTCACTGTCTCTCAGCCTAACCTGCTACACAGGGTTACGTAGGAATAAAATGGAGAGGGGGTGAACCAAGTTTGCCGCCTTGAGCTCCTTGGAGGAAAGGTAGAAACAACAACAACACTGGATACAACCTAATTAACATTACTAATTAATAATATATCAGACAGGGAAGGTTCTTCTCCCCCATTTCCAGAAGATCACCCCTAGTTGAACTGACGCTTGCTCCACACCTCTCGCAAGTACAGGAGCCACTCTCACTTCTTGTCACCCTCGTTCCACAAAAGATGGTGCTGTCCATTTCTCTCTAACACAGCTCTTTTGTCTTTATGCTTCTTTCAGGAAAACAATGACCACTTTTCTACTAGCCTTTGTGTGTTTGCGAATCATCACTGCAGCTGTCGCTGTGGAAGTTTTAGGTATGTGAGACCTCCAGAGCCATCCTTAAAATATATGAAGTTTTGTGTGTGGATAGTGTTAGGCCTCAAGCCCCTTCCTGTGAACAGTATCCTGTTCTCACAGTTGCCAGCCAGTTGCATGTGGCAAACCCACAAACAGGACCCAAGAACAAGAGCACTCTCCCTTCCCCTAGTATTCAGAAGCATTACTGCTTCCAAACATGGAGGCAGAATCTAGCTACCAGTGGTGTGAGGTCTATGGACATGGGGCACTAGGCTAGTCCCTTACATGTTCCTGGTGGGTTAGAATATTAAAGCCTAGCACCTCCTTCCCAAAGCCTGGGAAGCTTCTACCTGGCTTAGAGAGGGAGGCGCCAGAGCCGTCTTTCCCATTGGGTTTACTGGCGTGTTGCGCCAGGGTGCCAGCCTCTCAGGGGTATCCCAGTGAGTGGGGGAGCTGCACAGCTTTGCCAGTGGCCTCCCCTTTCCCTCCTGCATGTCTGCCAGCTGCGCCCTGTCAGCCATATGGCTGGAGGGCGTACAGCTTGCCTCCCAAGCCTCCGTGGGAGGAGAGCGATCCCCGCAGAGGCTTCGGATGGAAGCTGCGCCCCGCCAACTATATGGCTGGCGGGCATGCAGCTTCCTTCCCAAGCCCCCACGGGAGGAGAGCGATCCCTGCAGAGGCTTGGGAAAAGGTTGACAACTCTGGGAAATGAGGGGGGGCGTCAGAGGGATCTTTGCACCATGGCACCGGATATGCTTAAGCCGGCCTTGGGAGACGCGATGCTCCGACTGAGTCCAGGCCCTCCCACCACCTTCCCAAAGCCTCCCAGTTTTGGGAATGAGGTAGCAGGACTCTAGTATCCTGTCCAAGGCCTGGCACCCCCTTGCCAAAGCCCGGAAGTTTCTGCCCGACTTAGGGAGGTGCGATGTTCATGCGTGCAACATCAGGACATTATGATGTCGCACGCATGATGTCGGGGGCCCCATCGCCTTTGTAAGCTGGTGCCTCTAGCCCTAACAATGCCCCTATGAAAGATTTCACCGCATGCCACCGATAACCACCATGTCTAGCAATGGGCGAATCCTGCTGATTTCTCCCTCTCTCACCTCCTCATCTTCTTGGAACCAGCAGATCATGGTGCCACACTGAGTGTGAGCATACCTTTACGCTCCCCCCTGCGCATTCCCCTGGGAAACACCCTGACCATCCCCTGCTACTACATCAACACATTGGAACACGTCACCACATCTCCGTTCACCCCGCCTCTGACTCCACGGATCAAATGGAGCAAGCTGTCGGGCGGCAAAGAGGTTGTCTTGCTGGTGGCCATGGATGGGCACGTGAGAATCAACACTGCATACCAGGAGGTGGTCTCTTTGCCCAATTACCCAGCCATACCCACTGATGCCACGCTGGAAATCAAGGCACTTCGCTCCAATGATACCGGGATCTATCGCTGCGAGGTGATACATGGCATTGAGGATAGCCAGGACACCGTAGAGGTGAAGGTAAAAGGTAAGGTTGCATCTTCTCCTGTTGCTGCTGCTACGGCTGACCTTTTTGAGTTGGGTTCTCCAGATGGCCATGCACTTCACACAAGGAGTGGTTGCCAGGGCAAGCTAGCAGGGCTTACTGCACCTTCCACTACTGGCATTACTGCAGCTTACCGGGAGGCGGTGAGTTTGGTGCGGCCCACCGCCACCGACTGCTGTTAGATGCAGGAGAAGTTGGCAACAATGGAAGTTTGCTTTGCTGGGTCTAACTGCACGAGTAGGGGGATTTTGACAGGCCCATGACATTGTTGGGGACTGGGCAGAGGAGGAATGGTAGAGACCGCCTCCCCATCCTGACCCTTCCAGGGAGAAGGAAGAGGAAGACAGTATAGATTTACAACAGGGGGTTGAGGGAGGTTGCAGCTCAGAGGCTGATGAAGGGGAAAGCTGGGAAATTATGGGAAAGACAGAGCAACACCCGGCTGAAACGTTGTCATTAGAAAGCTTTCCAGGCCCTCCAGATTCCAGAACCCGGAGAGCCTTAAAAGTAGGAGAGCAAAGAGCTCAAAGACAGAGGGCACTTCTCAGCAACCTAGAGGAGATGATGAGAATGAGGAATGAGGAAGTGGGAGAGATGCTGGGTGGAGATTCACTCGGGACAACACCATTATCCAAGAGGCTGGGTTCTATAGCCTCTCTCTGCAAAGACTGAAATTAAAAAAGGCTGTAAGGAACTTTTCCTTGTCTCTATAATTCCTGGGCAACCAGCCGGTAGCCGCTGACAGCATCCTGACAGACATGGGGCAAAACGTTTAACTGCATTCTGTGCTTGCCATGGTAGTAATCCTGCTCACCTATCAATTGGTGTTAAGGGGGGGGGGGGCGTGAACAGACTGATCAAATGGACTTACACATTTAATGTCATGTCAGTTTTGTCCTTTAGGGCTGGATTACAGGTCACCACCATGGTACCTTTCCCCTGCCCATCCTGAAATTTGACTTGAAAGAAACCTTGTGTTGTAGCCAATGAGAATAAGTTGCGGTGTGTGCTTGGTTGCAGTGTGTGTGTTTGTGTGCGGTACCTGCAACACTTTCTCCAGTTTGAAGGAGGGCCCATGGGCCCCAAAAGGGAAGTTTATGTGTTTCAGAACAGCAGGGACCCAGAAGCAAGCACACAGGCAACGCTAGATTCTCTGCAGTATCACTCTAGTTCCTGAATATCCTAAGTCGCTGCCCTCTGCCTCACTTTTATTTAAACTCAACTGGTTTGGGTTATTTACTGATGCATGTGTGTATGTTGGTGAATGTGTTTTCCAGGCATCGTGTTCCATTACAGAGCCATCTCCACCCGGTACACTTTGGACTTTGAGAAGGCCAAGCAGGCCTGCATCCAGAACAGTGCTGTCATTGCAACTCCAGAACAGCTCCAGGCTGCCTATGACGATGGCTTTGACCAGTGTGATGCTGGATGGTTGGCTGATCAGACGGTCAGGTAAGTGCTGGCAGGGAATTATGTGAACCACAGGGGAGAAATTGACCATTGGGGAAAATACAGGTTATCATGGACAAAGAATCAGAAAAGGGTCAGAGGTCAATGTGACTAGGGGCTGTTCCACACCGATTTTTGCTTCTTGCAGCTGTATTCTGCAACATGGAATAGGGTATATTGTTGATTTTCCTGCTCTTTTTGTACTGCAGTACCTGTTGGGTTATGGAGCTGTAGCTTTTTGACCCATATACTCTCAAGTTATATCAGATTTCATTCACACCAGAGGACATCACAACGAACGTCACTGGACGTCGCTATTCTTCCATCTTTTATGCACATGTGTGTTTCTTTCCCCTCATGATTCCCCCCTGAAAACAGCAGGGAAGAACTGCATGTGGGAATGCCGCCCCAATTTTCATCACTTTGATCCTGCAATTTCCCAGGTTAATGGAACACACGCCCCCTCAATCAGATCAAGGGATGTACATTGGCCTTCTCCCTAAAATTTCATATAGATGCTAAAGAGGTTTGGAGTGGTGGTGACTGACCAGGAACAAGACCTGGGGGTTGTAGTGGATAACTCAGTGAAGATATTGACCAAGTGTGTGGCAGCTGTGAAGATGCAGAAGTCCATGTTAGGGACTGGAAATTAAACAGCCAATATCACAATGCCGTTATACAACTCTATGTTGTAACCACACTTGGAATACCGTGTACACTTCTGGCCATCCTCGCCTCCACAAGTAAGTTGTGGAGCTGTAGCAGGTTCAGAAAAGAGTAATTAAAATGATAAGGGGCTGGAGGAACTCCCTATGCGAAACGGTTGCAACATTTGGGGGGGTTGTTTAGAGAAAAGGCAATTGAGTGGGTACGCGATGGCGGTGTCTAAGATCATGCATGGCATAGGGAAAGTGAATTGAGAGGTGGTTTTCTCCCCCCTCTCTCATACTTTTAGAACCTGGGGATTCAGCATTGATAATATAATTTACTATATTTTTCGCTCTATAAGATGCACCATACCATAAGACGCACCTAGTTTTTGGAGGAGGAAAACAAGGAAATAAATATTCTGAATCCCAGAAGCCAGAACAGCAAGAGGGATCGCTGTGCAGAGAAAGCAGCAATCCCTCTTGCTGTTCTAGCTTCTGGGATAGCTGCGCAGCCTGCATTCGCTCCATAAGACGCACACACATTTCCCCTTACTTTTTAGGAGGGAAAAAGTGAGTCTTATAGAGCAAAAAATACAGTACTTCTTCATGCAGCTCCGTCAAACTTTGGAAACTGCTCCCACAGGGTGCAATGATGGCTATCAACTCGGATGGCTTGAGAGGAGGATTAGACAAATCTATGAGGTCAACACTGTCTATGGCTTGGCTACTTACCCTGATGCCTATGTTCTACCTCCACTGCTGGAAGGTAGTATATCAAGTAGGGACAACTGCTGTTGCATTCAGGTTCTTCTTCCAGGCTTCCCATGAGCATCTGGTTGGCTACTGTGAGGATGCTGGACTAGATGGGCTTTTGATCCAGCTGCTAGGCTCTTCATACATGCATAGGTGTATATCCAAATTCTGCTTAGGTTCCCTTTGCTCTTCAAGATACTACCTCCATCCCAGCACCATACAGTAAACAGTATTTCTCCACCCCACCCCCAGGCAACACAGTCTTCTTCTTCTCACTGAATCTCTCACTGAATCAGGTACCCAATGCACCATCCCCGGGAAGGTTGTTATGGTGACAAGGATGAGTTTCCTGGAGTGAGAACATACGGTGTTCGTGAGACGGATGAGACGTACGATGTGTATTGTTATGCAGAAGAAATGGAAGGTAATTGTTTCTTACCTATTTAACACTTATACACTCCATTTGCCACCTCAAGGTATTCATGACAGTTGGTGGTCTGTGGCCCTTTTGTGGTGCAGCAGAGCCCTGGGTGACTTTACATTCACGAGTTAGCTTCTCCAAGTGCTCAAGGAATATACGTGCAATCTTATCTGCCCCAGTGGTGGTGAACCTCCAGCCCTTGGAACAAAATTCACCTGTCACGTCTCCCCATTTAGACCACAAAGCCATTTTCTCCAAGCCATGACTACCTGCCCCACATCTGATGTCATATGTGATGCCCGGTGTCAGGCAGGTAAAGGTGGCTGCAGGGGAGGGGGGAGGATTAAACTCCCCAAGGGAACTGGCTGGCCTTGCAGATTGTAGGGTTGGACCTCATTCCCCAGGCATCAGCTGAGTTGAGTCTCGCTTGGTTTAGTCTCACATCAGCCAGTTCAAATGACATTTTAGTGGCATCTCTAACTATATAAATCTCCTTGGCTTTCATCCAGTATCTGCAGACTATCTTTCCTATTCATTACATGCTTGCCATTTTGAATCTCCTCACCTCTGTTCTGTTTGACCCCTTGACCCTGTGAACTATCTAAGAAAAGGCCAAGATCACTGTGTAAAAAGGAAAAGATGCAAACCTTCGGCTAATCCTTGGTTTAAGTGTTTTAGATTACTGCAGTTTGTGGGAGAGCTTCTCCTGCAAATTCCAAAGATTTCAGAAGCCACAGTAACTCAGATCAGGGCCTTTAGTGTGGCTGTCCCTGTTCTGTGGAATAGCAATCCTGTCGAGACACAACAGGTGCCCACTATCTCCACTTTCCAGAAACAGTTGAAGACATTTTTGTCCCAATAGGCTTTCCCAGCTAGTTAAACTGGTCTTGACCATGACTGTCCAATTGTTAGGGTTTGGGGTCTTGTTGTTTTTGGGCTTTTAACTATCTTGTGTGTAAATTGCCTTGAGACAGTGGTTTAGAGGGCAATTAATAAATCAATTGTAATAAATAAAAATTGCTATGTGTGATTGCAGGGAAAGTCTTCTACGCCACCTCCCCGGAGAAATTCAGCTTCCCAGAAGCTGCAGAGAAATGCCACCGCCTTGGCGCTCGTTTGGCAACGACGGGAGAACTGTACTTGGCCTGGAAGGATGGGATGGATGTCTGCAGCGCTGGCTGGCTGGCAGACCGCAGCGTCCGGTATCCCATCAACAAGGCACGCCCCACTTGTGGTGGTGGCCTGGTCGGAGTGCGCACCGTGTACCTCCACGTCAACCAGACAGGGTATCCTCACCCCCATTCCCGCTATGATGCCATCTGCTACGCTGGTAAGTACTGGGTCCCAAGTTATTTCTTTGTACTTTCCTAGATGCAAGAGTACAGAAGCATGAGAGTCATGGACCAATCTCCAGTAGCAGTCAGTGGGTTATCTAACCTCCTGTGGCCATCAGAACTTGCACCTTTACTGGGTGGAAGAGGTGATGGGACTGGGAGAGACACCCATTGTCAGGGACTGGGCTGAGGGAAACGGGACTGAGGAGGAATGGTGGAGGCCGGCCGCCCTCCCCTTGAACCTTTTAGAGAAGAGGAAAGCAGTATTAATAATATTAATATTAATATTAATAATAATAATAATAATAATAATTATACCCTGCCCTCCCCAGCCAGAGCCAGGCTCAGGGTGGCTAACACCAGTAAAATTACAGTAAAAACATAATGGGGGGGGACACAATTTAAAATACAGGTTAAAATGCAATTTAAAATGCAGCCTCATTTTAAAAGTAGCCCATAGATCAAAACCATAAGGGGAGGGAAACATAAGGGTCAGACTGAGTCCAAACCAAAGGCCAGGCGGAACAGCTCTGTCTTGCAGGCCCTGCAGAAAGATGTCAAGTCCCGCAGGGCCCTAGTCTCTTGTGACAGAGCGTTCCACCAAGTCGGGGCCAGTACTGAAAAGGCCCTGGCCCTAGTTGAGACCAATCTAACCACCTTGCGACCTGGGACCTCCAAAATGTTGCCATTTGTGAACCTTAAGGTCCTCCACGGGGCATACCAGGAGAGGTGGTCCCGTAGGCGGTCCCATATTGATTTACAGCAGTGGTTTGAGGAAGGTCACAGCTCAGAGACAGGTGAACAGAAGAGTTGGGAGGTGTTGGGAGAACAGAAGGGGGAGACAGAGACAGAGCAGCCAGCTGACACGTTATCACTGGAAAGCATTCCCGACCCCCCTTCTCCCAAAACCCAGCGTGCATTGAAAGTGGAAGAGCAAAGGACTCAAAGACAATTAGCCCCTGGTGGCCACCATAAGGGGAAGTGCTGTTACTAGGAAGGGAGGGAGGAGGAGCTCAGCTGGAGCAGCGCCATTAATCTAAGAGGCAGCATAAATGAGCCTCTCACTGTGAATACTGAATAAAGACTCAGTAAGAGCTTCCTTGTCTACTTCCTTGGCTGTCTGGTGTGAGCAGGAGAGGATCAGAATTCACTGAAGCCTGACACTCATGGAGAGCCACTGCTAGTCAGTGTGGACAATACTGAGTTAGATCTGTCCACCATGTAAATTTCCTATAAAGCCCCCTGATGTAGCATTGTTTCAGGACTTTGGGGGACCTAAGGTTGTAGCCTTGCAATGCTTTGTATTCATCCATTGCATTCATATCCCATGAATCCTCACTCTTCCACCCTAGGTCGCGACTTGGACACAATCATCCATGAGAACTTCACCAGCGAGATAATTGATGAACTGGGCAGTGGCTTCACCATCCAGACAGTCACTGAGACAGATGTTGAGCTGGAATTCGCACGCAACGCCACCGAGGAGGAGGCCCGAGGCAGCATTGCCACCTTGGAGCCAATAGACTTTACCGCCTCGGAGGTGGACGAAGGCTTCACAGCAACACCAGATCTCTTTGTTACTAGCTTCGTTGAAGAGGCAGAGAACAGGACAGATGTGGGGATCTGGGAGGGTCTAGAAAACGCCACCTTCTCGCTCCTAGATGCTCTTCCCACCACTGATACCCTGGAGGTGAGCTCGGTGGAAGACAGCTTGTGGGCTACCGTCACGCCAGGACTAGAATCCACCTTGCCATTTACTGGGGAAGATCAAATTGTGCCGGGAACAGCTGCTCCTGATATTGGCCTCATTCCTGGGCAACCCATTTCTCCCACAGGTATGTGGCAATGCCTAGTGCTATATGCAAATGCAGGGTAACAAAATCCACCTGATTCAGTAGCCCAGAGTGGTCCACAACAAATCACATAAGAATGTAAGAAGAGCCTGCTGGATCCGGCAATGTCCCATCTAGTCCAGCATCCTGTTCTCACTGTGGCCAACCTGAAACCCGCAAGAGGGACCCGATCACACCTAGAAATGGACAAGTCTGGCAATTCCAGTTTCCCATTTTTCCAATCCGGTCTTCACTTCTCCAGATTTCTCCATCAGCTAGGAAACCTTCAAAAAAAATGACCTCATGAAAAATTGTCAGCATTTTAGTTGCATTTTTCTGAATACACACGTTTTTTCATGCAATTGCCCCTAATCTAATGCAGATTTTGTATATGGATTTCACTGAGACACACACTATTATGCATACTTTCCCCTAATGTATGAATTTGGGGGCACATGTTGGGTTGGAGAGCTTCATCGCAAAATTCAGAGGTGTGAATTTCAAAGAATATCTGCATTCTGCTTTCCATATTGTTTTAAGAAGTGCAGATTGGGTAGGTTCGCATCAAAAAGAAAAAGCTAACTGAATTTCTCCTACATCCCTAATCACAAATATTTCAAGGAAAACAAGACTGAGCCAAAACCAGTGACATACACTCATCTTCCAGAGGGAACTGCTTTTAGAGTCAGTTTCAGTTCTCCGGAAACACATATTGAAATTGCAGAAATATTAGCACATCCCTAGGGGAAATGCAATGCAAGTGTTGATGGGTTCATGCCCTGTTGCCCCTTCAGTTGTTTTTCTTTTCCTTCAACAGGTGTCATCTTTCATTACCGGCCATCCACCAACAGGTATTCCCTGACTTTTGTCAAAGCTCAGCAAGCTTGCCTGGATAACAATGCTGTGATTGCCACTCCTGAACAGCTGCAGGCAGCCTATGAGAATGGTTACGACCAGTGTGATGCTGGCTGGCTGAGAGACCAGACGGTCAGGTAAGGACAGATGATGACTCAGCAAGTCCAGTGGGAAGGTTAATGAGCAGGATATTTTTAGCCTGCAGGGTACATGATGAAGTAGTGGGATGGATGCCATCTTCAAGCATTTGAAGAGCTGTTGCGTTGATGATGAAGCCAATTTGTTTTCTATTGCTTCAGAGAATAAGGATCTGAATTAGTGAGTTCAAATTACAAGAAAGAGGGTTTCAGCTAAAGCAGGGGTAGGGAACCTTGGGTCTCCCAGATGCTGCTAAACTATAACTCTTGCCTTCCTTGACTTCTGGCCATATTAGCTGGACTTGATGAGAGCTGGAGTCCAAGAACATCTGGAGATGAACAAGGTCTATGTCTCTGACTTGATGGGAATTGGAGTCCAATAGCATCTGGAAGGCAATGGGGTGGTGGGTCCGCCCACCTGTCAACATGGCACAAGGTGGGGGGCAGCTCAGAATCCAGCCTGATAGCAAGCTCCTTTGCTCTCCCCTAAGTACTATAACTGTTGCTTACAGAGAGCTGGTGTGACATAAGTGGCTAATATTTTGCAAATCCCAGAGCAAATTGCATGCAGCTGCCAGTCTCAGTGTCAGTATTTGATCAGATGATTCTTCTAAGACTGGAATGGTTCCTGTAAGATGATGTTTGCTGTGCCACAGGCGTGCATCTCTAAAAAACAAAAAAGGATTATATTTTCTTTAGACCTATTGTTTCTTCTCATATGCAGATATGATTATTATTATTATTTATTACTTATACCCCATCCATTTGGCTGGGCCTCCCCAGCCACTCTGGGCAGCTCCCAACAGAATATTTAAAACACGGTAAAACATCAGTCATTAAAAACTTCCCTAAACAGGGCTGTCTTCACGTGTTTTCTAAAAGCCAGGTAGTTGTTTATTTCCTTCACATCGGATGGGAGGGCTTCCACAGGTTTAAGCATTTAATGAAACTAAATACATACAATTAATAAATGAATGTTCATTTAACTGAGTGGTGTTGCTGGTGATCTCATTTCTACTATTGCTACTACCTCTACCATCAATGTATTGATCCACATTGGGGAAAGGCTGTGGCTCAGTGGGAGAGCATCTGCTTTGCATGGAGAAGGGCCCAGGTTCAATCCCTGACATCTCCAGGTTGGGCAAGGAATATCTCCTGCCTGAAACCCTAGAGAGCTACTGCCAGGCATTTTGGACAACACTGAGCAACATGGTCTGCCTTGTTATGAATCAACTTCCTATGGCCACTACTGAGAAGGTGACGTTTCTCATGTGGCCAATCTAATTGAGCTTACAGTCATGCCTGTGCCGTTGCCGCATCCGTTCTGCATTGTGAGGAGACATTTCTTTAGTGTGGCTTTATCTGTACTTTGGATCTCCTTGCCTACTGACAACTAAGCAGGTGCCCTTGGTGAAAGTTTTTTTTTTAATAAAGATATTTATTAAAGTTTCCAATTTTTATACAAACAAAAAACAAGCAAAGAAATTTAAAAAAAACATATAGTTCGTAAAACATACTTTTCAATAACAAATTTCTCTGACCTCCTCATACCTCCCCTTCTTGTATTCCATTTCAGATTATTTGTTCAGCAAATCCTTAACTTAAAGCATTACAGCTTATCATATCACCTTATTTTCTATCCAAACCCTTTTTTTTCCATCCATGTTCCTTTATATCATTACAGCTAGAAACCACTTAATTTCAATCCAACATCATTCAGCATTCCTTAATTTTACAATATTTCTGTAAATAGTCCTTAAATTTTTTCCAATCTTCTTCTGCCGACTCTTCTCCCTATTCACGGATTCTGCTCGTCATTTCTGCCAATCCCATACAGTCAATCAATTTCATCTGCCAACCTTGGTGAAAGTTTTTAGGCGCATGTGGCCCTCAATGCCTTTTTTGCAGCCCTCAGCAACATTTGACACCCTCCAGCCCTTGCACTGCCTTCCCAAAGTTGGGTAATCAAGGAGTTGGTTTTGGGGAAGGAGGTTGTGAGGGCCCTGGCAGAGTCCAAAGTCCTCGTGTCTCCTTCCCAAAGTCTGATTTATCACTTTCCCAGCCTTGGGAAGGAGGAAGGAGGGCTCTAGGACTCTGCCAGAGCCTTGCTCCTCACTTAGTGGGTTTTGGGAAGGCAGTGTGGAGGCAAATTTTGGCCTCACTCTGCCCCACACATGCCAAGGCCGCTTCCAAAGTGCTCTTGCACCTCACTTTGTATGGAAAGTTGGGCTGCCCTGTTTTAGACACCTGCTGAAAACTTTTTTGTTTTGTTTTGCCAAGCATACCTAGAAATATAATGAGTTACCATATATTTGTTTCAAAAGCATTATTGAGTTTCTATTTGCTTTTAACGGTGGTGGTTTCGTGCATATTTGTTTGCAGTTGGTTTGTGGATCTTAGCTGTGTTTTATTTACAGCTTTATTCTGCACACCACACAGAGAGCTCTTTGATCAAGGGGTTCATACATCTTCTAAATAGATAGATGGGTGAGATCTTGGGTAAAAAATTAACAAATGTCTTTAATGGCCAGGTACCCTATTGTGGTTCCGCGGAGCAAATGTGAAGGAGACAAAGACGACATCCCAGGTGTACGGACATATGGCATGCGCCCAGCATCCGAGATGTTTGATGTCTACTGCTATATTGACAGACTGAATGGTAAGTTTTCTTCCATAATTCCTGCGTTGGAGGTAGAGGAGTAAAGTGCATTTGAATGTATTCATGCACCAGACACAGTTCCAGATTTACTTATAAGTTAAACAAGCTATAGTTTAGGGCCCCACTCTCTTGGGGGCCCTAAAAAATTTTAAAGGGGAAAAAACTGGATGTATGTTTCCAAAATATAAGATAAAAAACAAAATTAAAGAGTGCTTGTAGACTGATGATAAGGCAGCATAGACTAAGGGTGTGAGTCTTATGCCTACTGACTGATTTCATGTAATACATTATTTATTTTGATCCCATTATAAAACTACTTCAGAAAATATTTCATCTTTATTATTTAGTAGACCTATAGTATTATTTACTAGTACATACAGTTCCCTATTACCCCCACTTGCTACTCTAATACTATATATAAAGATTATAATTATTTAACACAAAAAACAGCGACAATTTGTTGTTGACAAAGGACAGCTGGACATATAAAGGGCCCCATTACCTTCAGTAGCTTCGGGCCTCATCAAACCTAAATCCGGCCCTGGCCAGACATGTTAATATTCTGGTCGCCTCACCTCAAAAAGGATATTGTAGAGTTGGAAAAGGTTTAGAAAAAGGCAACCAAACTGATCAAGGAGACAAAGCGCCCCCTATGAAGAAACGCTACAGCGTCTGGGACTTTTTAGTTTAGAGAAAAGGCAAGTAAGAGGTGACACGGTAGAAATTTATAAAATCACACCTGGCATGGAAAAAGTGGTTGGAGAGATACATTTTCCTCCCCCTCCCATGGCACTCATAAACATCCAATGGAACTGAATGCTGGAAGACTCCATCTTCCGTCAAGTGGTTTAACCATTTTTAATGGTTAGATTATTCCGAAATGGCAAAACTGACCAGAAAGCTCAGGGATCAAGAAGTCAAAAACTTCAAGAAAGAATGGAAAAAATTTATAATTTACTTAGGAGACCACTGTAAACAGATGAAAACATTAGCAGGATTTTAATCTAACTTGCAGTATAACAAATACTGTGGACAATATGGATAGATACAAAATATAGACTATGAAATGATATGCAGTTGAAAATGTTGACAATAGGACCCAGGAAGGGGATGGGGGAAGTCTTGAGATTCAAAGAAATCTCTCTATATGGGTATGTATTTGATTTTGTTATGAATTTATATTTGTAAAATCAAATAAAAATGATTTAAAAAAACAATTTTTAACAATCAAACCTGGGGAACCCTGGGGAACCTTTCTGAGGGGAATAGGGGTCTCCTAAGAATTCTCAGTACCTTTCCTATATTTCCCAGGATTTTTGGAGGAAGCCATGACTGTTTAAATTGGGAGGGCGATGCTTTAAATGTATAGTGCAGGTGGGATCCGCATTAGTAATCTCACTGTCCCCCATGGTGAAATTTCATCACTTACATAATTTGCGTATTTAATTACATAAATTATGTTCTCATTACATTAACCCACCCCACGTATTTCAGTGCAGAGGAAACGCAATGCAAATATGGAGGAATGTAATCAATCAAGTTCCATTTGCGGACTGAAGGCAAAGGTGAACAGCAATCATATTTGCTGGATTAATTTATGTTCCACACATGGGACGAATAAGGGAATGTCAGCAATTTCCACCCCACCCCCATTTCCATTTCCATAGGACCTCTCCAATATATCTAGCCAAAACTCACACGCTTACTATTTTATCCCTAGGTGAGGTCTTCTTCGCAACACAACCAGACCAGTTCACCTTACAGGAAGCTCAAGAATACTGTCAGAGCCAGAATGCTACACTGGCTTCAACTGGTCAACTCTATGCAGCCTGGAAGCTGGGTCTGGATAACTGCCGGGCTGGCTGGCTGGCTGATGGCAGCCTTCGATATCCCATTGTTCACCCACGTCCTGCATGTGGTGGGGAGAAGCCTGGTGTGAGGACCACCTACCTGTACCCCAATCAGACGGGATTCCCTGATCCTCAGTCAAAGCACCACGCTTTTTGTTTCAGAGGTACTGTCCAGGAGAGTGCTGTTGTGATCAGGTCATGCTCACAGGCTTTGCCACAGGCCTCTGTGAGAACAGGATGCTGGACCAGATGGCGTTTGAGCTAGCAGGCTCTTCTTCTGATGTTCTTGTGTCTCTGTGACTCATCACAGAAAGTTTTTCAAGCACTACGGGGCCAGAATAATACCACATAATGTATTCCAGAAGAGAAGAACGATGTGAATTGTTTTAAAATGGTGAAACTGTAAGCCACTTTGAGTCCAAGCCTGGGGAAAAGGCAGGATTTTAATATTGATAGCGACATTGGTATTGGTATTGATCTTGTTAATAATTTTATTATTTGTACCCTGCCCATCTGACTGGGTCGCTCCAGCCACTCTGGGTGGCTTCCAGCGTATCCAGAAGCATAATAAAACACCAGACATTAAGAACTTCCTTATACCTCAGTTTACATACGCTTCAGGTTACATACGCTTCAGGTTACAGACTCCACTAACCCAGAAATAGTGCTTCATGTTAAGAACTTTGCTTCAGGATGAGAACAGAAATTGTGCTCCGGTGGCGCAGGGGCCCCATTAGCTAAAGTGGTGCTTCAGGTTAAGAACAGTTTCAGGTTAAGAACAGACCTCCGGAACAAATTAAGTACTTAACCCGAAGTACCACTGTACAGGGTTGCCTTCAGATGTCTTCTAAAGGTTGTATAGTTACATATCTCCTTAACATCTGATGGGAAGGTGTTCCACAGGGAGGGTGCCACTGCCAAGAAGACCCTCTGCCTGGTTCCCTGTAACCTCACTTCTTGCAGTGAGGGAACCACCAGAAGGCCCTCGGAACTAGATCTCAGTGTCTGGGCTAATGATGAAATAGTAAAAATGAAAATAAAAAACATCATCAACAACAACAAACAATGTAAGACTTTTAGCTGAGAAAATGAAATATGGGGGTCATGATGGACTAATGAGAATTACATTGAGTTGGGCATTATTCATTCAGAATTGAGGGTTTCCAAAAATTCTCCCCACACTAAACAGTGTAGACATAAGACCTCTGAGACAGACAGGACACTCTTGGATATTCACTGTGATTTTTTTGTCTTTCAGCTCAACCATCTCAGTATGAGGGCATAGAGGAAGAGCTCATTGCAGCCCAGCTAGTTCCTGGGGTCGAGGAAGTCCCTTCTGGGGAGGAAACAACTGTGGAAATGGAGTTTGCCACTGATTCTGAAAATCAGACCGAGTGGGGAACAGAAGTATTTCCAACAAACATATCATTGTTGTCTGGTATGTTGGGCTCCATGGTTATAACTTTGAAGCCCTATTCAGAGGTGGCTGTAACCGTGTGCTTCCTATGTGTGGTGGACATAATGATGCATGTAGACCAAGGGTGAGGAACATATGGTCTCCAGATGTTGTTGGCCTATTAGTCATGCTGATTGGAACTGGTGGGAGTTGGAGTCAACAACATCTGGAAAACAAGTCCTATGAAGAATGGTTGAAGGAACCAGGGGAGAAGACAAAATTGAGGAGACACGATAGGGCTGTTCAAATACCCAGAGGAACGTGACACAGAACAGGGCAAAGATTTCTTCCCTGTTGCCCCAGAGAACAAGACTAGATCCAAAGAACTTAATTTACAGGATGGTCGATTTAGAGAAGGTGCCTGCCTGATATGTAATAGGGGGGATCTCCAAAGCGTAGCCACACTTAAAGGCCCAATTCTGACATCGTACAGAACAGACCTGCTGACAGGATGCCTTTTCCTGCAGAATACAGCAATAGGTGTGGCACATAGGGGATGAGACAATCTTTTAGGTATTCTGGGTATCCTGATCGCAGGCTGCATAAGGTTTTGTATAGCAGTACCAGCACCTAGAAGTTTGACCAGTGGCTAAATGGCAGCCAATGCAGTTCTTTCCACAGCAATATGGTGATATTCTGCCCTAATGAACAGCCAGGTCTCTGTCTTTTTGCACTAGCTGCAGCTTCCAGGTCAGCCTAAAGGGCAACCCCATATAGAGCACATTGCAGTACAGGCATCTCCCCCATTTACGCCTGTTCAATATGCGCATGACCGTGCATACGTAAGTTGCTCCGAACCCGTAAGTGAGCTGAAAACGTCACAAAAATGTTACAAAAAGGGACGGAATGGAGCAGTTGCAGGCTTTTTCCAGTGGTGTTTCAAATATGTGCGATTTCACGGACATGTGCAGTGCCTCAGAATGTGACCCCCACATAAATGGGGGGCTGCCTGTAATCTAATCTGCGAATGACCAGCACATAGTCAACAGTGGAACACGAGGTATCTGCAGTGAAAAGGATCCAGTAGCAGGCAGTGGGTGAGACCTTCTGCTTGAGTTCCTGGGCTGCCATAGCTAGTGAGAGATGATAATGGACAACTGATACTGAAAAGAGTTCAAGCTGATGTTTCTCTTTATATCATGTGAGAAAATGTCATAGTGTCCTTGAACAAGATTTGTTTAATGTTCTCTCTCTCTCTCTTTCTCTCTCTCCCACACACTTCTTTCTTTAAGTGATTCCATCAGCTGTTGCTCCTATTGATGCCATACCTAGTGAGACAAGTGTAGAAGCTCCAATCACACAAACATCTGCTTCTGGGTGGACATCTGGAGCTCCAGATACAAGTGGAATGTATGAACCTAGTGGAGAACCCTCTGGATTTGGAGAAAGCGGGTTTCCTTCTGGAACCACAGATTTCAGCGGACTCCCTTCTGGTGAGAGTGGCCTACCATCAGGAGACATAAGTGGTCTGTCTTCCGGTGATATTGAAGTCAGCATTTTACCTTCTGGAGATGAAGAACTGACATCAGGGATTGGCTCAGGAATCCAAGAGCGAGTACCTGGACTTCAAGAAGGCAAAGGGGTTCCAGAAATCAGTGGGTTGCCTTCTGGATTCAGTGGAGATGGTTCTGGTGTGGACTTTTTCAGTGGCTTACCATCTGGAGAGTATGATTACAGTGGTCTCCCATCTGGATTTCCTACCGTGTCCCTTGTCAATGCCACATTGGTGGAAGTTGTCACCACAGCAACGGACAAGGAAGTTGAAGGGAAAGGAACAATTGGTGTCAGTGGAGATGGAGACTTATCAGGGTTGCCCTCTCCTGGATGGGACATGAGTGGCATAACCAGTGGGTTACCCTCAGGATTTGATGTCAGTGGAATACCTGACATCAGTGGGTTTTCCTCAGGACTTGATATCAGTGGGGAGCTGCCTAGGATACCTGATTTCAGTGGATTACCATCCGGACTTGACGCTAGCGGACAACCATCTGGCCTACCAGATATTAGTGGGTTGTCCTCAGGAATTGACTTCAGTGGGGAAAATTTTGGGATACCTGATATAAGTGGCTTCGTGGACTTAAGTGGCCAAGCTTCCGGTACTGATGGAAGTGGCGAGCCTTCAGGGGTTACCTTCATAGATGCCAATTTGTTTGAGGTGACAACTCCTTCAGCTAAAGAAGAAGAAGGCAAAGGATTTGTAGAAATGAGTGGGTTGTCTTCAGGAGATGAAGATCTATCAGGCACAGTGTCTGGAATGTTAGATGTGAGTGGTCAGCCTTCTGGCCAAATAGACTTCAGTGGGTGGACTTCAGGATCTCATGAAATTAGTGGACTTCCAAGTGGACTAACAGACATTAGTGGTGAAAGTTCTGGTGTTGGTCTCACCAGTGGCTTGTCATCTGGAATTTATGATTACAGTGGGCTCACGTCTGGGTTTCCCACGGTCTCCCTTGTGGATACAACTTTGGTGGAAGTTGTAACACAGCCATCAGTTGCCCAGGAATTTGGAGAAGGGACATCTGGGGTATTAGAAATCAGTGGATTTCCTTCAGGAGATAGGGAGGCATCTGGAGAACCATACGATGTGACAACAGTTAGCGGCTATCCATCAGGAACAACTGACATCAGTGGAACATCATCGGGTGTTCCTTATTTCAGTGGAGAAATTGCTGGTGTCACTGACCTAAGTGGAGAGTCTTCAACTGTAGCTGGTACTAGTGGTGATGCCTCTGGAATCCCAGAAATCACCTTAGTAACTTCTGATCTTATAGAAGCTGTGACAAGCCCTGCAGTTTCACAGGAAATGGCTGGAGGAACAGAGGCAACGCATCCCCATTTTTCTGAATCAAGTGGAGAAACCTCCACGACAGCTGGAGAGACTTCTGCATATCACGAAAGTACCATAAGCCCACCTGAATATCATGATATTAGTGGTGAAACGTCCACATTTCATGAAGCCAGTGTAGAAACCTCTACTATTCATGAAACCAGTGGTGAGATATCCACATTTCATGAACCTGGTGTAGAATCCTCAACTGTTCATGAAACCAGTGGTGAGATATCCACATTTCATGAACCTGGTGTAGAATCCTCAACTGTTCATGAAACCAGTGGTGAGATATCCACGTTTCATGAACCTGGTGTAGAATCCTCAACTGTTCATGAAACCAGTGGTGAGATATCCACGTTTCATGAAGCTGGTGTAGAATCCTCAACTGTTCATGAAACCAGTGGTGAGATATCCAGGTTTCATGAAGCTGGTGTAGAAACTTCCACCATTCATGAAACAAGTGGTGAAGCATCAGCATTACCAGACAGCCACCCTGAAATGCCAACCCTTTATGAAACGGGTAGTGAAACATCACCATTGCCTGAAAGCCATACAGAAACATCTGGAGTACTTTATTTCAGCGGATTGCCCTCTGAGGCACTTGAAGAAAGAAGCCAGATTCATGGGGATAGTTCTGGGCCACCCCCTGACCCTGCTTCTGACATTCCAGAGAAAGCTCTGCTGCCAGATAGTCTACCAGGAACCAGTGAACCAGATGCGCACTCCAAGCATCTAGAAGAAGGCCAGGTTGAAACAGAGGCCTATACACACAAAATACCAGGTTCGGAAACAGAAGGTGCAGCTTTTCCAGAGGTTCCACCAACACCTCCGACTGCTACTGATGTCCTGCCTGAAGTTTCACCAGAGGTTACAGATGAGACGGAATCTACTACACAAGGTACAGTTAAAAATATGCAGTGGAACCCCCAATAGCCAGCCTTGGTTATCTGAATCTCTAGAATGCTCACACTCCCTGAGGTAGAATCTACACACATATTTTTTAAAATTGTGAAAATGTTTTTTTTTAAGTGTTTTTAAGAATACATTGAATTTTCCATAAGGCTCACCATTGCCATCTAGTGTCACATTGTATATTGCACTTAAAACACACTTCAAATGTTTTATTTCCAGCCGTATAGCTGAGCCCTGAGTCTCTCCCAGACCATCCTTTATCATACTGCCTTTCATCAATAGAACCTCATTCCTGTTCATCTAAACCAGTGGTCAGGAACCTATTTCAAACTGAGGGCCACATAGTCTTTCTGGGAATTTTTTGGGGGAGAATGTGAGAGCATGACTGAAGGCAAATGTGGGTGAAGAAATGAATGTTACTTTTGTCAACAGGAAAGAGGATGTAGACAAAAGTAGAACTAATTGGCTTCACCTGTCATTGGTTCTACTGCCACCTACTGTTAGCCTCCCTGCCTTCCACCCTACCAGTCCCAAAGGGCACCAGCCACCACGGGAAGGGATCATTAATGCTTATCTCCTTTCATGGTTGCAGTTATGCCCAAGACATGTGAAGAGAAACCATGTGGTGCTGGAACCTGCCAAGAACAAGATGGAAGCGTCACTTGCGTGTGCCCACCTGGATATATGGGTGATCGCTGTGACATAGGTAAGTCCTAACTTCTTCTTAAAATGACTGTTGAAATGGTAATATGCACCCCACCAAGAAAATGTTATTGCAAAACTGTGTTGCTTGTTGGGCACGTTGAGCAAATATCCCAGGTTCTGAGCACGGAGGCAGAACCAAGAAACAGAAGAACAGACAGGCTACCCACAATGCACTATTGTTATGTTTCTTTGTTCAAGCACACATGGAACTACAGATCTGCTCTACTGATCCACAATTCAATAAACAACGAATGCAGCTCAATGCAAACGGATAATAATCCAAAATTGATGGCTGTCAAGCATCAGCCCCACAACAGCTGATATACGTAACCGCACTGGGAAGAGAGTTTCTCACCCAGTGAAGCATTCCAACCCCAGGAAGGAGGCTTCATTCATAATTCTAGCTGCAGGGCAAGTGGGGCTGGACCCACTCAGCCCAAGATGAAACACACACGCCTTTGCGAACAGCAGCACTGCTTAAAGTGGTGTCACTGTGCTTTAAATGTATGGTGTGAATGTGGTCCCTGTCTCTGTCTCTTGTCCTGCATACTAACAGTAGTAGGGTTACCGTATTTCAAAAAGTGACAGTCCGGGCAGAAAAGTTGCTGAGCTTTCTTGGGCAAAGTGGTTGGGCTTTTGGGGGGGGGTTGCCATACATCCAGATTTTCCCGAACATGTCGGCGATTTCTGCCTGGGCACTGTTTCCGACTGCCATATTCTGGCTATGTTCAGGAAATGCTGGACATATGGCAATCCTAAACAGTAGTAGTCCTTTACACCCAATACACGAGGGGTTAAAAAAAGAAGAAGAAATTTTCCTTTCCTCTTGTCCTTTCCCACTAAACACAGAAGCCCCTTTCACTCTTGGGCATGAGGGCCATAAATAAATCAAGCCAGAATTGTATTTCCTTGTGAGGAAGTAAGCTCTTATTCTGAAATGTTTCCCAGCAGTCCAGGACTATTCACTGAAAACCATGTCCTTCTGGAATATAACTCACAAGAGAGTGTCCATCAGACCAGCAGAAGTCATCCTTACCCATTCTGTCTCTAAAGCCAAACCATTGGTAGTCTTGAACATTGTCTACAAAGGAGAGAGGAAGAGGGAGGGGATATCTTTCTATCGTCTATCTATCATCTATCTATCTATCTATCTATCTATCTATCTATCATCTATCTATCTATCATCTATCTATCATCTATCTATCTATCTATCTATCTATCTATCTATCTATCATCTATCTATCTATCAATCTATCTATCATCTATCTATCTATCTATCATCTACTTATCATCCATCTATCTATCTATCTTCTCCATCCATCTTGGGTCTCCAGCTGTTTTTGGACTACAACTCCCATCACCCGTAGCTAGCAGGACCAGTGGTCAAGGATGATGAAATTGTAGTCCAAAAACAGTTGGAGACCCAAGTTTGGGAAACCCATGGCTGCTTAAAGTGGTATCATAGTCTGTAATTGACCTACAATTTTGGGGCCTTGAAGCTTGAACTGTTATGGGGTGGGGGTGGGGGGCTTCACAACCAGCAACGAGGTCTGAATAACCACTTTTATCTTTTTCAATGGGGCTGTTCCACAACAGATCACCACTTTTTAAAACAAAAAGAAAAACTGCTACATCTCAGATTTTGATTAAAATCACTGTACATGTCAAAATTATCTCACATGTCAAAGTCACTGGTGTAAATAAAAATTTCCTGTCCCTTTAATTTTCGAATTCCTGCAACACACCACATGTAGAACGTCTGTGCTACTGACGCTCAAACTTTGGCATTGAGACACACACAAAAATCAATCAATTTGAATTGTTTGACTCAAATTGGATGTACTAGCCCCTCCGCCCCCCCCAAAAAATTAAGCAGCGTGGACTAAAGTCGTTTCAGGGTCCTGAAGCATAATCTTCTTTAGTTTTATAGTAGATCCACCCTGAACATAGTTCTTTGAATGTATCGTCCGCATGTGGTCTCCAAAGGAGGTACCGTATTTTTCGCCCTATAGGACGTACTTTTCCCCCTCCAAAAATGAAGGGGAAATGTGTGTGCGTCCTATGGGACGAATTCAGGCTTTCACTGAAGCTTGGAGAGTGAGAGGGGTTGGTGTGCACCGACCCCTCTCGCTCTCCAGGCTTCGGGCAGCTCTCCGCAAACCTTGGGAGCCCGGCTGAGCAGCACACCCCGGGCTTTGCAAGCCTGAGGAGACCGGCGGGAGTTCCCGCCAGGCTCCCAAGGCTTGCGGATAGCAGCCTGTTCTGGGGGCTGGGGCTGGGGGAAGCTCAGGCTTCCCCCGCCCCAGCCCCGCACCTGGGGGGGGGGAATAAATTTTTTTTCTTTATTCCCCCCCCAAAAAAAAACCCCTAGGTGCGCCCCATAGGGTGAAAAATACGCCCTATACTTCTTCACACAGTGAATAGTTAAACGATGCAATTTGCTACCACGAGATGGATCAATGACCTCAACTTTGCTGGCTTTGAAAGGGGATGAGTCAAATTCATGGAGGATAAGGCTATCGATGCTTACCATCAAGATGCAATACCTCTCTGCATGTGGAACAACCCAGATGCTGCAATCCTCATCGGAGGCCCTTCTCCATCTGCCACCGCCACAGGAGATCCAAAGGGTGGCAAAAACGGGCCTTTTCAACAGTGGCTTCCCACTTGTAGAAACACTGTCCTCAGGGAGGCTCTCCAGGCATCTTTTATATATTTCTAAACACCTGGCAAAATTTTGCCTTTTTACAGAGGCTTTTGGCCCTTAATCTGAAGGGTTTTCAAGTATTTGCAGCCTCTTTCAGTGCAGCAGGATCTGTAAGATCTTTGTACAGAGGTGGGCTTCTTTCATTTCTTTTATTGTGTTTGTTGGAATCGATTTCATGTGTCTGTAAGTTGCTTTGAGTCATTTCCATTATCTTTTTTTTTTAATTTAATATTTATTAGGATTTTCAAAAAACACACAACAAACAAGAACAAGAAATAAACAAAACAAAAGAGAGAAAAACAAACACAAAAATACAAAATATTCAAAACTAAACAACAATAAAAACACATAAAAGTTTCTGATACTTATTGTTCTTAACCTTATTTCTCAGACCTCCTCACACCTCCCCTTCTTGTATTCCCATTTAAATTGTCAGTTCAGCAAGTCCTTAACTTATTTCTTTACCTTAACTTATACATTTATTCTAACTTACTATTGTTTTACTTTCCTTCTTTTTTCCATTTCCTCCATTTATTTTTAACAATCTTATTTTCAATTAATTTAAAAAGAAAAAACCAATTTTACCTTATTAAAAACACACATCCATACTTATACCCCATTAATTATTCTTAAACCTTTTTCCTGAAGTCGACCGACATTTCCCTTCCACGATTTGCCCAATTTCCTTACCATTAACTAAATTATAAAAAACAAATTATCCTTATACACCCTTTGGATTCCCAACCTCCGCCCACCCTTTTCCCGGTTCCAGACCCCAACCAATGTCCATCAGTCTTTATGTTATTTATTTAGCCTGGAGATCTCACGTCCGAGGCCCTTATATCTCTCTCAGTTCCTTTCCGCCGGTCTCTTTGATGGTCCTTAATGTTAAGCCCCAAGTCTCGGAGGGGCTCCGGCCCAACAGAATCCATGTTGCTTCCAGCCAGTCCTCCATACTTAAAAGCAAAGCCTATGGGGTGCTCCAACTCTTGTTTCAGATTTCTTACAGATCCAAATGTCCCCAAAGCTCCAGCTTTCACCTTCAACCAATTTGTAATCCTCAGGTCTTCAGGTCTCCTCCCGAGGAGATCTTTCCATTTTCCAGATTCCCATTCAGACCAGGCTTTCCACATCCAATTTTTATTATCCTTTTTTGTCATCATGTCAGGCCTCATGTTGTAACTCTCCTTTAACTCCTGCAAATCTCCTGCTCCTCCTTCATTTTCTTCAAAAACAACACATTGCTCCATCGTTTCTACGCTTTCAGTTTCATTTATTTGTTCAGTTAAATAGGCTTCCTGTTTCAAGTCCTTATCAGGCTCCAAGCTGTTGTTTACTGTCCAGTGTAGTAATGATACGTTTGTAGACAAAGCATTGTATTCATCTTTCAAGTTTCCCAAGAGAACGAAAACTCTGTCTAGTTCTGCTTGGAATTTACATACTCCAGTCATTTTTGTAGTGTAATGTCCTTATTCCCCCTCTAGGGGGATTTTAGTTCCTTAATGTTCCTTTCAGCTCAAAACCAAAAGTCCAGTTATTTTGTATCAGCCCTCCTTGTTTTTAACAAAGTTGTACCAAATAAACCAGCAGAAACAGCAGAAACAATGTTTTCTTTTTCCAGCTGACAGCTAGCTGACTAACAGCTCACTTGACAGCTGTCAAAATCTTCCATACACCAGGCTTTCTCATAGGGCGTTCCCGGGTCTGGGGGGGGGGTAAAATTTCAGTCCCCAAGTTCTTTTTATCCTCCAGTAAATCTTCTTATAGTGTCAAAACCGTGAAATCAAAATCTTTTCATTAAAAAAAACAAGAAGCAAATTCTTTCGACCTTAGCTGCTCAGTCCTTTGCTTTAAATTGTTTACAAAGAGGGGGGGGTGACTTCCTTTTTAGCCCCTTCCCGCTCGTTCCAAATCCAGAATTAAAATTTTTTATAAAGTCCCAATCTCCGTATTACTCACGGGTTTATATTTTAGAGTCCAGTCGATCTTGGAAGAAGTTGGCGCTCTCTGTCTATGGCTTGCGGCTTCACTCCGTAGGCGAGGGAGTACTCTCAGCACCACGCCTCACCCTGCCTCCGTTCCGAAGCCTTTAAAAAGGCTCCGTCGCAGATTGGGGGGGCGCAAATGGTGCCCGCCGAGTCTCTGTGTTCACAGGCATCCGCGCCTGTGATTTTAAGGGTCCCCGCTTCGCCGCAGCGGCCAGACCCAGACGCTACGGAGCCGATTCCCTCCGGAGCTCGGAGGGAATCCGCCATTAAACAATGGCGCCAACCCGGAAGTCGAGTCATTTCCATTATCATGGCTATGTGCCACATAGGGACACGGGTGGTGCTGTGGTCTAAACAACTGAGCCTTTTGGGCCTGCCGATCAGAAGGTCGGTGATTTGAATCCCTGCAACAGGGTGAGCTCCCGTTGCTCTGTCCCAGCTCCTGCCAACCTAGCAGTTCGAAAGCACCCCAGTGCAAGTAGATAAATAGGTACCACTGTGGCAGGAAGGTAATCGGTGTTTCTGTTCGCTCTGGTTTCCGTCACGGTGTCCATTGTGCCAGAAGCAGTTTAGACATACTGGCCACATGATCCAGAAAGCTGTCTGTGAACAAACACAGGCTCCCTCGGCCTGAAAGCGAGATGAGGCCGCAACCCCATAGTCACCTTTGACTGGACTTATCCATCCAGGGGTCCTTTACCTTTACCTTTTACCTTTTGCTACACCTCCAAGGTCTCGGGTGATATGCCTCTGAACACTAGTTGCTGAGAATCACAAGTAAGGAAGAGTATTATTGTACTTAGGTCCTGCTTGTGGAATCCTTGTAGGCACCCAGTTGGCCACCGTGGGAAAAGGATGTCCAACCAGATGGGCCTTTGTTCTTATCTAGGAAAAGCTCTTCCTATGTTCTTCCAGCGCCATCTACTGTTGCTCCTCCTTGCCTTTGCCATCACCTGCTCTCTTGCCAGGTAAAAAGCCAGGAAGAAGGTAGGCCGAGGCAAAAGCAGCAGCAGCAGCTACTCCTTTATCTCACCACTGTTGCCAGTCCCTTGCTTATATCTTCTGGGCCAGAGGAAGAGATAAAGCAAACAAGCAAGAGACAGAGGTGAAGAAGCAGGTTCAGGGAGTTCGCAGCAGTCACACCTTTCTGGGGTGTGGAGCTCAGCAAATGCTGAACCATGTTGACTCCCAGTGCTGACCTGTTCTCTGCTGGTAGGTCTTTTTAGAGTAAGCACTTTACATCACTATACCTTGGAGGGTTTTTCTGATAAGAGAAGAAGTGGCAAAATAATGTTTCTCAGGAAAGTGCTATAGAGCCACATTCTCTGACAGCTAGGGATGGGTGAATCTGTCAATTACATATTCTCTTGGTATCTCATTTTTTCCAGTCTTAAGTTCTCCACATTTCCACATCAGTTTGCAATTTTAAGAAAAAAAGGTTCCTGTGAAAATTCACCACTTTGCTGCAAATTTACCCTAATATACAAATTTTTGTATGAAAATTTTGCCTGATGTACACATTTCCTAATATTTATATTTCCCCTAATGCTGTGCATCTTTTACTCATATCTGCATTTTTTGTGCAGACTTTACGTGACCATGTGCATTTTTGTACACATTACTTGGCTGGAGAACTGCATGGCAAAATTCAGAGAAGTACAATCTTCAGAGATCCCTGTGTGTCAGTTCTCACATTGTTTTGGACAGGGCAAGTTAGGTAGATTTGCCTTTAAATGTGAACTGAATCATTGCCCCGCCCCTATTCCTATGTTTTTAGAAACCCAAGTTTAGATGGGTTTTCTATAATGTACAGGCCTTTTTAATGCTGTTAATTTCCTATGCTGTTTCTTTATTTTCTTTAGCTCATCCACACTTCCTTTTGTGCTGCGATTTCCAGGAAGAGGTTCATGTTTTATTATACCTTTCATGTCTGAGCATTTGTTTGTTTGCTTTGGTCTCAGCGCTTTCCCCAGGAAAACCTGCGTTTCACCAGCGAATCGGAGAAAACGACAATCTGCAGAAAACCTGATTGCCGTTTCCTCCGATTCAGCAGTAAACGCAGGGAAAACACACTGAGGCAAAAAAGCAAAAAACAAAGCTTGGATGTGGATCTTTAAAGCCCCAACCTGGGCCTAGAAACGCAGCACAAAAGGAAGTCTAGATGAGTCCAAAGTTGGAAATAAGGATGTGGCTGGTTATCTTAAGAGAAGAAGATCGCTTGGCTTGTGAAATGAATGTGTGATGACGACCAGTGTCTTAGACTCTGGATAAAGATGGAACAACTAGAAGCAGACAAAGGATCCCTCTAGGCTGTCAGTATTTTGTGGGAGAAACTCAAGAGCATACTGGG
The DNA here is from genome assembly GCF_027172205.1 of Podarcis raffonei. NCBI lineage: Eukaryota > Metazoa > Chordata > Lepidosauria > Squamata > Lacertidae > Podarcis > Podarcis raffonei. The sequence goes on along the minus strand of NC_070615.1, from coordinate 18,137,527 downwards.
AAATTTAGGCTTGCACAATTAAAGTGGATTGAAGCCTACTGCTGCCCTGGGGCAACAGATCCCCGTTAAAAAAAGAAAAAGAAACAGACTTTTTGCAGTTGTGGGATGAATGGCTGACTAGTGGGAAGATGTATAAACACACCACGAGCAACTCAGGATGAATGGCCAGTACAGAAGAGTGGCTCAGGAACAAGGTGCTGCTGAGAACATGCTCAGAGACCAAGAACTTGCTTTCAGTACCAGAACTGGAGTTGTTGCATGGATCCATTCACACATACACCTACTTCTGTTAGCTCCAAAACTTTCTCGATTTCAGCAGTCAAATTTTGGAGAGGAGTTGAAAGGCTTTTTTTTTTGGTCACTCTTATTAAACCACTGGAAGTTGCCAACCCTCGCTGAGCTACTGCAAGTTACCCAGAGAAGGTCCCAGTAGATCCTGATTTGCCTCCTGCCCTCTCCTGGTTTAGACATGCTTCCTTTCTGCTGGAGAACTCTTTCATCTGCTCATAGAATCATGAAATTGTAGAGCTGGAAGGGACTATGAGGGTCACCTAGTCCAACCCCTGACAAAGCAGGAATCTTTTGACCAATTCAGGGCTCAAACCCACAACCCGGGGATTGTCTCAGGCTCTACCGAATGATAGCTGGGTGACCAGAGGGGTGAGAAAGCCACAAGCGGAGATTTCCAAATGAAGCAAACAACAAAAAGTCATGGCAATAATTGATTTTGCAGGGTGTGCTAAAAAGACTTGGGAAAACTGGGGCTCCTTTTCGTTGATAAATAACCTGAAACACCAAGACCTATAGAGCTCACCAGCTTGGGAGGGGGCAAAGCTAAGATTGTGGGGTTTTTCTGCTCTGGGTGAATTAAGATCTTGCCTCATGCCATTGCACACTGAGGAACATAATATCATATCAGGATCATCATCATTTACCTGTCCTTCACCTTAAGGTCCCCAGGGTTACAACAATTAAAACAAAATATTAAAAACAGTTTAAAACAACTTGCAGACACGGAAACATGGTGGGTCCTAACAAAACAAACCTTAAGTGTCAACAGGTGGGGTAAAGAGGGGCACTTTCAACATTTGCTGTGTAATGAAGGTGCCAGAGAAACTTCTCTTCCTGTCCTTTAGGACCATAACATAACCATATCTCCCTCCTCTGAATTTCCAGCATTTGTTATATAAAATAAAAAGTCTCTGGAATTATAAGGTTGTTGTTTTTTAACTTGTGGGCCTAAAGGAGAAAAACGCCAGTGGCTCACTAATACAATTAAATAACTTTGCAAACATATGAAGCTCCCTTTCCTGACTTCGGTCCAAGAGTTCACTTTTCCATTTAGGTCCTCTCATCACAAAAATGACCCACAATTTTCTTTTATCTTCTCTCCTTTATGAGCATGTCTATGTCCTGGGTAGCCCATCACAATCTTATGCATCTTGAGTGCCTCCCCATCAAAGTACTAAGCTGCCTTTCTTTCTCCCAAATGCAAGCAGTCATTTGCCTCTATGGTTGATCTGTCATCCCTGCTAGTAACCAAAGGGGAAGCCCTCCTATCACATCCTAGCCTGCCCTTCCCATTCCCCGTTCCTCTTCTGCTTCTTTGGCGGTGACCGTTCTAAGGCGAAAGCTGGTGCCCGCTTCCGAGTTTTCCCCGTTGCCTCTCCAAACCATCCATCCATTCATTCTTCCTGCCCTGCAAGACAAGCAAGGAAAGCCTTTCTCCTGCTGATGGACCTCTTTCCAGAGCCTGAGTCCTAATGGCAGCCCTTGATTTCTTGCAGACATTGATGAGTGCCACTCCAGCCCCTGTCTGAATGGAGCTACCTGCGTCGATGGCATCCACACTTTCAAATGCTTATGCCTTCCCAGCTACGGAGGGGACCTCTGTGACGTTGGTACGCCCTGCCTGCCTGGCTTCAGCTAATAGTACTAACAGCATCCCTTCTCTCTCCCCTGGGTTGGGAGGAGTGGGGAGACATCCTCTCTATCTGATACACACACACACACCCATCCCATCCTCATCTAACTCTTTAATAACTGTAATAAAAACCCAGTAGAAACTGCAACAGAACATTGCAATATGGAGTGCTGCTGATGTTCAGGACTCTAGCCTCTCCACCTCCACTCAGTGTTTTCTCATTGCCCTGCCAAGTATCTAATCTGCATACCATGATCACTGAGCATGCTCAGACCTCTCTGAGCTAGCCTGGGATTCCCTCCCACTAGAGTTTTTTCGCCGGTTTTTGTTTGCTCATATGCCTGCAAACTTTGGTGTTTCCCCTAAGCCTGCTGACGGATCCCTCTTGCGCGCTCATGCTGGTGTCATTTTTCGCTACGTACATAATCGACAGCACCTGAAGCTTGCATGTTAGTAATAGAAGGAATTGTGCATTGTTGCCACAAGGAAAGCTGGTTTCTTTGCTTACCAGCCTATATTTATCTTCTGTATGGCAAGGAATTTCCATAGGTAGTTTCTGTCTTTCCCTTTTTATAACTCTTAAAACTCCTGGGTATTCTCTTGGTCACACTTAGAAACCAAAGGAAGCCTTCGTTGGTCAGTTCCCAACATTCTTTCTCTTGGTCACATTCTTAATGCCCAAGCTTACGTCACACTTCCAGCATCATTCCAAAAATACAGAGTGGGATTATGGAGGTCTGACTCAAACCTACTGAACCCTGGACCCTACTGAAATGTGTAGAAGAAAGAAAAGGAGGCTGAAATCTGAGGTGCAATTGGGGAAAGGTGAAATATGTTGCCTTACCTCTGCAGCTTTAATCCCCTTGGTTATGTGTCTAAATATATCCCTTCACTTTCTTCCTATGAATGAGTGGATTCACTTCTAGTGGGCAGAAGTAGGGGGGGGGAGTGCTACATTAAGGGAGATGGCCCTACCATTAGGCTGAGTGAGACAAATGCTATTTGTGGCAGTAGCAGTAGACTGTTTCTCCTTCACCCTTCTGTTGGTTGACAAAACTGTATGTGGCACAATGGCCCACTGTGCATCCCCCTAACTAACCTTCAGCATTACTTTTTTTTTTTTTGGTGGGGGGGTACTTCCAAACCATCATTTTTCAGATGGAATTCAATCACATACCAGCAAATTAGGTAAAGGGACCCCTGACCATTAGGTCCAGTCGTGGCCAACTCTGGAGTTCGGCACTCATCTCGCTTTATTGGCCAAGGGAGCCGGCGTACAGCTTCCAGGTCATGTGGCCAGCATGACTAAGCCGCTTCTGGCGAACCAGAGCAGCGCCCAGAAACGCCGTTTACCTTCCCGCTGGAGCGGTACCTGTTTATCTACTTTCACTTTGAGGTGCTTTCGAACTGCTAGGTTGGCAGGAGGAGGGACCGAACAACGGGAGCTCACCCCGTCACGGGGATTCGAACCGCCGACCTTCTGATCGGCAAGCCCTAGGCTCTGTGGTTTAACCCACAGCGCCACCAGCAAATTATGGTTGCACAATTATGTTTGAGTGGGTGGTCTTGTGCAACAAACTCGCTTCCCAAAATGACTGGATTCTTTGGGATGGGGAAATGCCCTGGGATGATATTTGCTTTGATGCAGGCACATCCAGCCTCCCCACAAACAAATCAGAATGAATGCTCCTTAAACAGGCAACCCCATCTAGCCTCCTTGCAAACAAAGCAGGATGAATGCCCAGTAAATTGGTTACCTGGAAGCTCCCTCAAACAAAGACAACCAGTTTTCTCTACTCTTTTCATAATATTATAAATTCTGGTTATTCCTACATCACCACCACCCCTGTTTGTTTATAAGTTCCAAACTTTAGCTTTTCCTCATGGGAAATACTCCAGCAGCAAGGGAAACATGATACCACACCATGTGCCAACACGGATGAGTTCCTTGTTGGGGACAAAGAAGGAATATTTCTTCTTGAGCTGGGCTACGGAACTTCCCTTAGGAGCCTCAAGTAAAAACATCCATCCATCCATCCCATCATCTTACTAATAGGCAGGCAGGATGAACTCACATCTGATGCCTCCTATGTCTTTCTTCCTCCCACCCACGTTACTTGCAGAACAAGCTGAGAGCAACAAACAACCAGGCAGGGTTTTTGCCTGTTTACCTTGGCAAACAGGGCCAGAAAAGAAATGGACTGTGTACAACAAGGAGGGAGATGCTTTCTTAACCCAAGGGCCACATTTCCTTCTGGGAAATCTTCTGGGGGGCCATGTGGAAGTTGTGGGTGGGACCAGGGACGAAAGTGGGAGGAGCAATGAATATAAATGTACCTTTGTACATTCAGGTTAGCACATTCAGTATCTTCCTTCCCGGCAAACAAGAAATATTAGGAGAGTTCGAGAACATGTCAGGCAACTCTGGGGTTGCGGCGCTCATCTCACTTTATTGGCCAAGGGAGCCGGCGTACAGCTTCCGGGTCATGTGGCCAGCATGACTAAGCCGCTTCTGGTGCACCAGAGCAGCGCACGGAAATGCTGTTTACCTTCCCGCTGGAGCGGTACCTATTTATCTACTTGCACTTGCTTTCAAACTGCTAGGTTGGCAGGAGCTGGGACAGAGCAATGGGAGCTCACCCCGTCGCGGGGATTCGAACCGCCGACCTTCTGATCGGCAAGTCCTAGGCTCTGTGGTTTAGACCACAAAATCTACTGATTACGGTATGTGGTTTAGACCAGCATAATCTACTGAGATCTACCTTCTGATCGGCAGGCCCTAGGCTCTGTGGTTTAGACCACAAAATCTACTGATTATGTGGTTTAGACCAGCATAATCTACTAAGGAGGGTCCTGCTTCTTACAATATGCTCCATGGATTTCCACTGCCCTGTTAGGCATATTTAAATCAGCCTAAAGTTCTGCTCCAGCTCACTGTGACCTAGATGCCATCTGCACTAGACATTTAAAGCAGTATCATACCACTTTAAAAAGTCATGGCTTCCACCAAAAGAACCTGGGGACTGCAGTGGATTAAGGGTCATGAAAGCAGGTTCACCTACCTAACCCAGTTTCTAGTATTACAAAACAGAGAGAAAGAGCTATCTCCATTGGTGTTCTACATATAATTCATAATTTTGTAATTTCCCCCTTTCTTAATCATCATTTTTCTAATCTACAAAAAAGCCCCTAACACTTTTGCTTTCCTGATAATGAACATTCTCCAACTTTTGATTATCGGAGTGATCCAACACAACACAAAATATATTTACATTTATAACAAAGCTAGATATGTATTATCTGTTGACCACAGCTCCAAGCCATGGCTGTTTAAAGTGGTATCGCAGTGCTTTAAACGTATGGTGTGAATCTGGCCCCAATTATTAATTTTTAGGGCCTAACACAGTCTTGCAGCGATTTCTTTACCTGCTCACAATTTATCTCAGAAAACTTCCCTGCTCCCTCAAGCTCAGCTTCTTGGAATACAAGCGACTGACCATGTTGCCCTGCTTCCATTTTGGCAGTCTTAAAAGCCTCTTCCATTCTCCCCTTCTCTCTTTGGCACACTGTGGTGTCCTTTAATGGGCTTTCGAAATTTTGCTCAGCACTGTAGGGAGCCTCCTCAACAGGGAAGTCAATAACTCTTCTTGTCTGAGAGGACAACTGTGCATCACAGCAAAGTGCGACATAGGCGTCTACACGGCGGGCAGAAGACATTTTCTTCTCTGAGGTGGAGCGGCAAATGGGCTCCCCCTCCAAGTCAACACACATAATACCCAAAGCTGGTCAAGTTATTTTGGCACCTAAGCAGAAGAGAAAAAAAATCCCACAAGAGCCTCTCTTCCCTGCCTGGCAGTGAAAATGCAACAATAATAAATTAAATAGCTAACCTTTTGCTGTCCTTCCACGACGCCCAAAATCAGCTGCCTGAGGATAACTGGCTCGTTCTGCCTATGTAGCCAGAAATTGCAGTTGCTTGCAGGAGTGAAACCCTGCTCAGAGATTTGCATGGGGCTGCCATTTTGTCACTAGGCAAAGTTGAAGGTTTTTGCTATCTGCATATGAAGTGCTTAACAGTTTGGGACTAGTTTGTTTGTTTCTTTTATTATTTATTTGATTTATTGAATTTATATACCGCCCTATACCTGGGGGTCTCACAGAATAAAATCAAGGGGATTACCTTATTCCATATACACTCACTTGACTCCTTTGATCTGCAGAACTGGCACTATTAGAGGTGCCACATAATACTTGTTCCACACTTGTGAAGTCTTTTAGTATAGCAGCACATAACTTCGGAACTCCCTGCACATTGCCAGCAGGCAGGCGCATTTGCCATACCTTTTCCAGAACTTGTTGAAAATGGAACATTCTTCAGGCAAGCCTACCTAGAAACATAGAAGCTGCTATGTGTTGTAATCATATTCTATTTTTAGTTTAGCTGTTTATTTTAATTTTAGTTTAGTTTAACTGTTTATTTTAATTATATTTTGATATATTTTTTTTAATACCTAATTTTTAACATTGTCGTTCTTTGACCATTTTGGCTTTGTTCTGTTTCTGCAAACTACTTTGAGGTTCTATTTACAATGAAGTGATGCATACGTTTTGTTAAATAAATAAATATGTGTGCATATATTTTTAAAGCATATGCAGTTATTTGATATATGCGTGTACATATTTAAAAGCATTTCTAAGCCACTTAATATCTGAAAATCCCTAAGTGGTATACAAAAATAACATAAAAGCTATAAATCAGTACTATTTAAAAAGAAACAGGTAAAAGCAGATACAGGTAAAATCAGAAATCTAGTAAAAGCAGGATCCAAACTTATGAGTCAAAAGGATGCATCTTTTCAAGATACCTGAAGCATCTGTTGGATGATGCTTCTGGTAGGTCAGAGAGAAGACCATTCCACAGTGGCAAAAAATGCTTGTTTTAGGTCCCTGCCCTGTGATATTCTGTAGGGTATGATGCCGTGAGTAATATTATACGTCTCTACAAGGGCAGGCAGTATTTCTTCTTCTTCCTCTTCTTCTTCTTCTTCTTCTTCTTCTTCTTCTTCTTCTTCTTCTTCTTCTGGTTTTTATTTACACTTTTCAAGTTCATACATTTCATTAGTTTTACAATCTATTTAACATTTCAAAGTTTGACTTCCTTCCCCCTCTTTCTGCTGTTCCTTAAATTTATTTTTTAATATCTTCTGCATATCCAAATTCATTTCATTTGCTCATTTAATTATCTACTTTAAATATATATACTCTTATGAAACTGCAGGTTATTACAATAATCCTGTCAATGTTTCTATCTGTTTGCAATTTATCTGTAAATATTCAATAAACCATTTCCATTCTTTTATAAAAAGTTTGTTATTTCTTCTTCTTCTTCCCGGTAAGTTTCGCCATTTCTCCATATTCCATAAGTTTCTGTATCCATTCTTCCTTTGCTGGGACTTCTGCTTCTTTCCACTTTGGGGCAAGTAACATTCTTGCCGCTGTGGTAGCATACATAAATAAATTTCTATACAATTTAGGTAGTCCTGTCCCTATAATTCCCGAAAGTAAAGCTTCTGGTTTTTTTACAAAAGTTATTGAACATCCTTTTCAATTCATTGTATATCATTTCCCTGTAAGCTGTAACCTTCCTACAAGACCACCACATATGATAAAAAGAACCTTCTTTCTCTTTACATTTCCAACACTTGTTTGATTTAGATTTATACATATTGTCACTTTACTCAGTGTTAGATACTGACAATACATCATTTTCATATAATTTCCTCTTAAATTATAACATGCTGTAAATTTTATATCCATATAGGGCAGGCATTATTTCAGGTAACCTGGTCCTGAGTTGTTCAAGAACCTTTGCTTCTTGTTCACATGCATTCCCTCTTATTTCTCTCCAGATCTGGCAGAATGTGAAGCAGGCTGGACCAAATTCCAAGGCAACTGTTACAAGCACTTTGAAGAAAAGCACACGTGGGTGGATGCTGAGAACCTCTGCCGAGACCATCAGTCTCACCTGAGCAGTATCATCACTCCCGAAGAGCAGGAGTTTGTGAACAGTAAGTGTGGTGATTTGAGGAGTATGTAGGGCCAGAAATCGAGGCTGCACTTTCCAAACAGGTGGCATTGGCTGATCAAGAAACTACAAATTCCTATTGACTTTAGAAGTAGAATCAAAACGTTGCAATTTGCAGTCATTCCAGATTGGTTGTGGGGGAGTTGTGGGATGGTGGTGTAGTCAATTAATGCATTAGTGGTAGAATTATACTGGGCCACTAATCCATCATTCCGTTTTATTTGTCGTTTTATGATGCTTCCCCAGTGTTGTCATATTATTGTGGGTGGTGCTGTGGTCTAGACCACTGAGTCTCTTGGGCTTGCTGATCGGAAGGTCAGCAGGTTCGAATCCCCGCAACGGGGTGAGCTCCCATTTCTCTGTCCCAGCTCCTGCCAACCTAGCAGTTTGAAAGCACGCCAGTGCAAGTAGATAAATAGGTACCACTGTGGCAGGAAGGTAAACGATGTTTCCGTGCGCTCTGGTTTCCTTCATGGCATTCTGTTGCACCAGAAGCGGTTTAGTCCTGCTGGCCATATGACCCAGAAAGCTGTCTGTGGACAAATGCCGGCACCCTCAGCCTGAAAGCAAGATGAGCGCCACAACCCCATAGTCACCTTTGAATGGACTTAACTGTCCAGGGGTCCTTTACCTTTTTACCTTACCTGTCTGGAAGAGCACCCAGGCACAACAAAAGGGCAAAAGGAAAGGGTGAAACATTTGTGGTGTAAAAATTTGCAGATTTCAGCAGGAAGTTACAGGCTAACTTTCTAATCTTTATTCTCTCTCTGTCTCTCCTTTCTAGACAATGCTCAAGACTACCAGTGGATTGGCCTTAGTGACAGAGCGGTTGAGGATGACTTCCGCTGGTCTGATGGACACTCCCTTGTGAGTTACATTCCAGAAGGACATGGTTTTCAGTGAATGATCCTGGGCTGCTGGGAAACATTTCAGCATAAGAGCTTCCTTCCTCACAAGGAAATACAATTCTGGGCTTTATTTATTTTCCCCCCTTGTGCCCAAGAGTGAAAGGGGCTTCTTTGTTTAGTGGGAATGGACAAGAGACAGAGGTAACATTATCACAACACATTTAAAGCACTGTGATACCACTTTAAACAGTCATGGCTTCCCCAACTGGAAATTGTAGTTTAAGGGACGCTGAGAGTTGTTAGGAGACCTCTGTTCTCCTCGCTGAGCTCCAGTTCCCAGAGTTCTCTGCAAAGAAGGATTGGTTGTTAAACCACTCTGGGAACTGGAGCTCTGTGAGGGGAATAGAAGTCTCCTAACAACAAACTACAGCTCCCAGAATTCTTTGGGGGAAGTCCTGACTGTTTGAAGTGGTATCATAGTGCTTTAGATACATGGTGTGCTTGTGACCAGAGTTAGGGCTGGCTGCAGGTTTGATTGGGGCTTTGACCACTTGCCCTTCAGAGCTGCCAAGTGTCCTATAAGGAGTTGGGGAGTTGGGCATATACAGGTACCTGCATGGCATTCGAATATTTTCGCTGGCAATAAGCCAGGCATAGGCAACCTTGGCCCTCCAGATGTTTGGGGCCTACAATTCCCATCATCCCTGACCACTGGTCCTGTTAGCTAGGGATCATGGGAGTTGTAGTCCCAAAACATCTGAAGAGCCAAGGTTGCCTGTGCCTGCAATAAGTGGTAGTGGCTGGTGCTCATTGTGACTGGTAGGGTGGAAGGCAGGGAGGCCACCAGTAGGTGGAGCTAGTGCCAACAAGAAGCAGCGCTAGAGACAATAGAAGGTGGAGCAACTAATCCTCATTTTGTCCCCTTCCCTTCTACAAGGAGCAACACTAAGGGTAAGGAACCTGGCAGGCAGTGCCAGCCTCTGGAATGGTAATAAGAAGGCAGGCAGGTGGGGCTGGCTAAAGCCAGACAGAGGTTGGTGTAACAATGCCCCATTTGCCCGGCTGGGCCAGATTCCACGGCCTGCAGAGCAAATAACAATAAGCCCCTCACTTTTCAGGATTATGGTCCCACCCTCACTTGCGAGACCCTGCAAAAACAAAACAAAAACCCACAGGTGATCTGATGGCCATTTTCTCCACCATTGGGTCTTATTAGACCCTAAGGAAAAGCCTCCCCAACTGTCTTCTCTGTCTAAGTTCCAATACCAGCTTTGTTCTCATCTTTCCTAGCAATATGAGAACTGGCGGCCCAACCAACCCGATAATTTCTTTGCCAAAGGAGAAGATTGTGTCGTAATGATCTGGCATGAGAAGGGAGAGTGGAACGACGTCCCCTGCAACTACCATCTCCCATTCACGTGCAAGAAAGGAACAGGTAAGGCTGGATTCCTGGCAGCAAGAGGTCTATGGGACAAGGAAGGATGAGATAGCAACCCTTCCCAAGGGCACTCATGCAGGTGTGGAGAAATCTTTGGCCGTCCAGAGGTTGCTGAACTACAATTTCCAACAGTTCCCCAGCAAACATGGCCAATGACCAAGGGTGATGGGAGTTGTAATTCCACAACATCTAGGGAGCCAAAGGTTCACCGCACCTGCAGTCATGTGTGTGACTTGGGAGATCTGCAAGTCTGCCGTGTGAAAAAAATTCAGTAATTAAATAGGGTATGGGAAATGTGTTTCCAACCCCAGGTGCAAATTGATTTCATTTTCCACCAGCCCCTTTGAAACAGTTTGAAGGCTAATGTCCAGGGAGGGGCATCAGTCTAGCAACATCAGCCACATGTTCCCCTTTCCTGAATTACTGTATTTTTTGCTCTATTAGACGCACCAGACCATAAGACGCACCTAGTTTTAAGGGGAGGAAAACAAGAAATAAAAAAGCAACGCGAAGCATCCTGAGCATCTCCCGCAAAAGCCAGGGATAGCCGTGCGAAGCCTCCGCAGGGCAGCGGGATGAAGCTTCCCCGCTGCTCTGCGGAGGCTTCCCGCGGCTAAGCCAGAAGCCAGGACAGCCAGTGGGATCGCAGCGCAGCGATCCTGCTCGCTGTCCTGGCTTCTTGTTTGGCTGCGCACAGCCTCTCCCGGGCAAGGGAACCCTTCATCCCCTGTCCATGAGAGGCTGCGCACAGCTAAGGCTCCCCCAAGAGCAGCGCTCCCTTTAAAGAGCGTGCGGAGTGTGTGTGCGGCTCTTTAAAGGGAGTGCAGAGCAGAACCTCCCGTCTGCATTCACTCCATAAGACACACACACATTTCCCCTTACTTTTTAGGAGGGGAAAGCTGTGTCTTATAGAGCGAAACATGCGGTAACTTTTCCTCATAGGGTCAGTGACTCACACAGAGATGCAACAAGTGAAGTCAGAGGGCAGGAAACGTATTGTACGATTGGACCATTCAGTCCCTCAAATGGCAGAAATCTGCCAGGGCTTTCTTTTCTCGGATAAAGCTGCTCTAGGTGGAAGTGACCTACTCAGAGTTAAAAGCATGCTTTGTGTTGGAGAACTGCGTTGCAAAATTCATAGGAGTGTGAATTTCAAAGGTTGGCTGAGTTCCACTATGCACGTTGTTTCAGGAAGTGAAAATTAAGTAGTTCACCTTTAAATGTGGCCTGAATCAGATTCCCACCCACCCCTACTTCTCTAGATGCTAGTTAACCAGTTGTTTATAGCTCTAATCCTGCCTGCCACATTTAACAAAAAAGATGGCCATCTGCAGCCACTGAGCCTGGCTCATGGACCAGGCAACAGAACGCTCTTAGCAACCTTGGCGTCTGAAGGTCTCATAGACCAAACAGCAGACAAAGGCTTTAGTATGGAATCCCCCTTCCTGCATGGAACCAAAAGTCAGAGCAAGGATAAATTTTCAGAGAATCCGCTCCTGAGCCCAATAAGTGCAGAGAACACCAACGGCATTTTAAGGACGGGACCAGCATCTCATAATTGCAAATCCCCCAAGATCTCTGTTTCTAACCTAGTTCCCCAACCCCATTTTAGAAAAAATATTGAAGCACACTTTTTTCCTGAACCAAACTTCAACATTTGCTTCACTCTTAACCCTCAAAAAGATTGTGTAAGCAGAAGAACTCTCTGCACTCCTCCTGCAGAACATCCTCCTGCACTGCTAAGTGAGCAGCGATGGAGGAGGAGCTCAGTTCTGTGTGCCTCTAAAAGAGAATTTACCAAATTTGCAGTTTTCAAAAGAACGTGGGAGCCAAAGCGCAGCCATCCTTTGAAATTTGCACTTACTGTACCTGAATTCTGCAATTTACTTCTCCAGCCAAGTAATGTGCATAAATATATGCACACATATATACGTGAAAAGGACATACAAAAGCGTGTTATATTAGGGGCAAATTGTTTTGCAGAAATGTGTAAGCAATTTGTATGCAAGATTGCATACAAAATTTTGTGTGTGTGTGTGTGTATTTGCACTATAATGTGCATAAATTTACATTAGGGCTGTGAAAAACGGACACAATTAAATGTGGAGAAACTGAACTTAAAATTGGAAAAATGAGAAAAATGAGTGACTGTTCTATGTATGACTCCTGACTGTAAGGAGACAGGTACTAAGCAGCCTCAACAGTCGTCCTTCTCTGAGCTCAGGTGACTGATTCTGCTGCATATCTGTATCAAGAGCGACTGAATGTTACAATCACACCAATGAAGAGACAGAGCAGAATTAGACTGTCAAATTGGATGCTGATGATGTAATGTGAAAACCAGAGCAGTAAATCATACAGAGACACAGCAGGCATCCTATCAACTGGTTAGCAATATGGTGTCACACATTTTTAATATTAAAAGTTCTTGCGATGATAGGAGAAGAAGGTTAGGAGTATCACACCAGCCACTGAGCTGCTTTATGCTGAAAGCAACTTTGAAGGCTTTCTTTTCCTCCACCAGTTTCCTGTGGAGACCCACCCGTGGTTGAGAACGCCAGGCACTTTGGAAAGAAGAAAGACCGCTATGAGATCAACTCCATGGTGCGGTACCAGTGCAATCAGGGCTACATTCAGCGCCATCTGCCCACCATCCGGTGTCAACCCAATGGGCACTGGGAAGAGCCACGGATAGCCTGTATTGATCGTATGTAATGGTCTATCTTATTTGTACTGCAAACCAATATCCTGATTCAGTATAAGACAGCTTCCTGTGTTTCTGTGTAACCTCCATGCAAGTTTTGTGCGAATGTATCTCCACAAATGCTCAATAAATAGTCTCGAAACTCCCAGGGACAGAGAGTTCGGAAGAGTTTATCCAACTCCCATTTGAGTTAGACAGATGGCGTGTGTATGCAGTCCATCGACCTTTGCCAGCCAGTAGTTGACCCACACTTTCCAGGGGAAATTTCCCATCGCTTTTCTCACTGGACGTTTTGTGGTTAGAAAAGCGAAGAGATAATTGCACTAGAAAGATGTGGGGTGATGACCAGATTTTGTGCAAATGCACAGCTATACTGGAAAGGCCTTCATGAAAGCAGTGCCTACACCGGACCAGAATGCTCTCTGGTACACCAAAGTATTATTCTCTAGCTTCTTCTTCCTCATTAGGAATGATCAGACAGTTCACACCCACAGCAAGGGAGAGGCTGGCTGAAGCTTCCTCATGAGTGACAATGATGCTCTTAGTTAAAGCTCAGTCTGACAAGGACTCCAGGTCTATTCCTCTCCAAGACAGAGCTGGCTCACAAGGGCCAGCTGGATATTCAGCTTGGGGGACGCTTCATTCCATAGCGATGCCAACAGCTGGCAAGTCCTTCTTGGCCAACATGCTGTGCTCAGCAGACTCTCTGTAAGTCTTTGAGTTCTCTGGCTTGTGAACGGACAGAGGGCAGGGATAAGATTTGCAGGGGTAGAGGAGAGGCAGCTAGATGGCAGCTCCCATGCCACCCTTTCAATTGGCTAATAAAAGGTTTGGGAATCAACATAACTATGGGTTTTCCTTTAAGGATCCTGACTAGGGATGGGGGAGAAATTCAGTTTGCATTTTAATAGGGACCTCCCTAATTCACACTTCCTGACACGATACACAAATCAAAACCACTGTACTTTGAAGTCCGCACCTCTCCTAATGTTACGATGCAGTTCGCCAACCAAATGATGAGTAGGAAAAAGTGCACGTTAGGCAAAAGTGTGCATAAAAATGTGACTTTTCCTGAAGATATGCAAAAAATGCATTATATAGCGAGAAAATGGCTTGCAGAAAAAATGTATCTATTAAGACAGAATTGCATGCAAAATATTAAGAGAAATGTGCACTAAATGCTGGCCATTTTCATGATGACTTTTTTTTAAAAAAATCACAAACTGTTAGGGAAATCTGGAAACCAAACTTCAGGTGGGGGAGATGAGAACTGAAATTTACAGATTCGCCCATCCCTCTTCCTGAATGTAAAATATTTGGGGAAAAGAAATACTAAATAGATCCAGGATTGGGGGCATGTTTGAAAAAAATAGGCTTGTAGCCAATTAAGTCTTACTCCAAGTAGGCCCATTGAAATGAATGTGCCTAAGTTAGTTATGTTGATTAACTTTAATGGGTCTGCTCTGAGTTGGACTGGCATTGAATATAACCAATAACCTTCCCTTCTCCAGATTTAACCTACACACTTCCTCTGATCCTTGGGCTGTCTGGGGGCACTCTTGCATTGGTTGAAGATACCCATATCCCACCATCAGAGGTATCCAGATGTTGTTGACTACAATGCCCACCATCCCTGACCATTGGCCATGCTGACTTGGACTGATGGGAGTTGGAGTTCACCAACATCTGGAGGGTATCACATTGGCTACCCATGACGCAGGTGGCGCTGTGGTCTAAACACATGACTTGGAAAGCTGTCTGTGGACAAACACCAGCTCGTTCGGCCTGAAAGCGAGAAGAGCGCTGCAACCCCATAGTCGCCTTTGACTGGACTTAACCATCCAGGGGCCATTTACCTTTACCTTTTACAGGTGTGGCTCAGCTGGCTTTTAGCTCTGTGTACACTTTGTGCCAGCAAATCAGAAGGCTAAAAAAAAAAAAAAAAGGCTATTTGGAGGAGTCCATTGTCAATGAAGTAGCTTGCTTTTAAAAAAAAAATTGTCACAAGCCAGAGGGCATTTTGAATTTTGTCCTCAGGCAGCAACGTCTCTTGGGCTATTTTTTCCTGGATTCCTCCTCCGCAAAGAGAAAGCTCTCTTCTCTTCTCCAGCTATGGCTCCTTGAACAGGGAGCAATGTAAGAGAGTCTGCCTCATGGGCTGGCGATGTCTCGGCCTATCAACCGTTATTGGAAAGGGCAGACTTTATTCCCTCACCCCACGCCACGTCATGACAGACAGTAGCAGAGTTGTCTGTGGCACCCTCAAATCTCTTTCCCCTTAGTGTTAGGTGGAAGGGACAGAGCCTGCAACAAAGTGTCATAGAGGGGGGCAAACCCACCCAGCTGGTTCATTGGGTCCCAGAGCACCGGAGGTGAGAGAAGGCCTGATTGTGCAAGGGTGAGAATGCTGGCGCCATGGCACGTTCGGCACGGCCAGCCGGAGAAACAACATGCTACAGCCTCGGCAGTGTTTTTCCAGAGAGCAAGAGGGAGAGAGGCGTTTGGTCAAGCCAGCTGAGGACAAACAGGGCCTCTGTAACCTCCATCCCTAGGTAACAAGGTGCCTTTTCTTCTTCTTCTCCTTCTTCTTCCCCTCCCACAGCCTCCACCTACAAGCACAGACTACATAAGAGGAGCGCAAGGACTCGATCAAGGACCAATGGAGGAATGGCGAAGAGACCCACCCATTAAAGAAGAGACAGAGAGAGGAGATAAGAGAGAGAGATTTTATGGAACAGTTATATTAACAAATTCGATTTCTTCTTGTTGCTTTTTTGTTGTTGTTATATAAGGGGAAAAAATATATTAAAGAAAAATCCACCTTGTGCATATGTAAAAAGAGAGAGACAGAGAGAGAAACTTTTGCAAAACAGCATAGCAAAAGCTTCTTTTTTTTTTACTAACCGTCTGGATCCAATTATCTTTGTGCCTTTTCGGGGAAGGGGATGGAGAGGGTCGCAAGAGGGTGAGGGTTAAGTTAAATAATAAATAAGATTTGCTATTTTTTTGTGGGGGAGGTCCTGGTTTTATTCACAGGCCATGTAATTATTTAATCTGCAGGGTGGACAAGACTCTCTCTTTTTCTTTTTCTTTTGTAAGCCGTTGTGTTTCTCCTTCCCTGTCCCACTCAGCTTCTTCCCACTGATGCAGCTTACCTTGTAGGGTTCAGAGGGAGCCACTGGGAATGTGTAAATCGAGAGAGAGAGAGAGAGAGAGAGAGAGAGATGAAATGGGCTGAATCTTTTCAATGAGAAAGGAGTAGAAAAGAGGATTTCCGCCTCTCCCAGGGAGGTGGGGGAAACAGCCATTGCTCGTTTGGAAATGTCAATTCTTTTAAATAAATGCAAAATGTAAAATAATGTGTGGAGGCTGAAATTAACCAGAACATCAGACCAGCCAGAGTGGCATTCATATAAAGAATGAAGGGCACAGATAAAAGCTGGACCTCTGATGCTGTTTTAGTTCTTGTCAGTTTCCAGCTACTCTCGGCCAATTTCTCCTCCCATCCAATTTTATTTTATTTTTATCTTTAAAGTTGTGTGAAGGAAATGAGAGAGTAAATGACTGGAGCAACAAAATTTAGGTCTTGTTACTAACAATTGGCAAGCCAGCTTCATATATACACCTATGAATCAACCTTAGTGGGCCGTTCCAGAGATTCCCCCTCAAGTCCCAACATGCTGAATGAACAAAGGCAATATCTGTTTTCAGCCGCTGTGTGAATGAATGTAACCACTTTGTAAGCTGCTCGTCTGTATCATCCTGTCAGGTGTTGATCATTGGGCCACACTCTTTGATCCCCAGAATTTTGTTGAAACAAAAGTGTAGTTGAAACAATACTTGACAAGAAGTTACAGAGGTGCAACTTGTGGTCAGCTACCATGTTGGTCAGTGGTCATCTGTATTAGCTTCCTAGCTCAAGTCAAATGCTGTTGTGAAGTTCTTAAGCAGGGCCCAGGAAGCTGTCATATCCAGTTGGGCCATAGGTCCATCAAGCACAGCATTGTCTACATCAGAGTTACCCAAACTTGGGTCTCTAGCTGTTTTGGGTACTACGATTCCCATCATCCCTGACCACTGGTCTTGCTCACTAGGGATGATGGGAGTTGTAGTTCAACAGCAGCTGGAGACCCAAGTTTGGGAAACTCTGGTACAAGCATAGACTCATAGAGTTGGAAGGGACCCCGAGGATCATCTTGATCCAACCCCCAGCGATGCAGGAATATGCAGTTTGATAAAGGGAACGAACTTGCAACCTTGACATTCTCAGCACCGTGCTCTAACCAACTGAGCTATCCAGGCTGGTCTACACTGACTGCCAGGAACAGCTTTCGAAGATTTCAGCCCAGGGCTTTCCCCAGCCCTACATGGAGATGCAAGGGATTAAAACTGGGGCCTTCTGCACTCAAAGCGGATGTTCTCCCGCTGAGTCACTGTCCTTCAGTTCAAAGCATGATAGCATCCTCAGCATCGGTAACCAAAGATAGACTTCCTCTGCCTATTGAGGCTCCCTCTCGCTTTTAGCCACCATGATTGTCATCTGCCCCATAAAACTGTCTAATCTACCGTATTTTTCGCTCTATAAGACGCACCAGTAATTTTTAAAAAGTGGGGGCAATAACACCCAAAGCTTTTAGTCAAATTTATTCTGGATGATGAGCAGGTCCATGAATTAGATGCATTTCTTCATGCAAATGTGTGGGGCAGTATCCAATGCAGAGCTAAATTAAAGCCAGTTAGTGACCAACTTGTTCCTCTGAAGAAATGTTTTGTGCCAGCAGGATGTTGTGTTGTGCGAGAGAATGCACCAGCAAGTGGCTGGTAGCTTTGCTGCACAATAGATTGTGCAATGTGTTCCACAATTGAGTTTCTGGTTGTGCAACTGTTTCCTGCAGTGGAAGACTTACAGAGTTGGAAGGGACACCATTTAGTCCAACCCCATGCAGCACAGGAATCTTTTGCCCAATGTGGGGCTCCAACCCACGACCCTGAGATTAAGAGTCTTATGCTCTGCTGTCTGAGCTAACCCAGTTGTGTTGAATTAAAACTGAGGCAGAGAACACGGGATACAGACAATGGCTACTTCACATTTAACCTCTGTCTCTAAGCAGCTCAAGGGACGCGGGTGGCGCTGTGGGTTAAACCACAGAGCCTAGGACTTGCCGATCAGAAGGTTAGCGGTTCGAATCCCCGCAACGGGGTGATCTCCCGTTGCTCGGTCCCTGCTCCTGCCAACCTAGCAGTTCAAAAGCACGTCAAAGTCAAACTTAGCAATTTGAAAAGCACACCAGTGCAAGTAGATAAATAGGTACCGCTCTGGCGGGAAGGTAAACGGCATTTCTGTGCAATGCTCTGGTTCGCCAGATGTAGCTTAGTCATGCTGGCCACATGACCCGGAAGCTGTACGCCAGCTCCCTCGGCCAATAAAGGGAGATGAGCGCCACAACCCCAGAGTCAGCCACGACTGGACCTAATGGTCAGGGGTCCCTTTACCTTTACCTTTACCTTTACCTTTACTAAGCAGCTTAGGATAGCGGACGAGGGTCCATGCCGTTTTATCCTCACAACAACCTTGTGAGGTGGGTTTCACTTCCCTCTGTTTGTTCCGAACCTGCTGCCAGTCATTTCATTGGCTTATTTTCCGTGTCAGAGTAATGCTTGAATTATGCAGAGGGGTGCAGGAAGGTTGTGGCGTCCTTTGTGAAGTCTACAAAGTCCATCCTTGAATTTCTCTACTTTTAGCCAAATCGTGATACAAACATCCCACCCCGCTAGAAACTAAAAAAAAAACAGG
Organism: Podarcis raffonei; assembly: GCF_027172205.1. Classification (NCBI taxonomy): domain Eukaryota; kingdom Metazoa; phylum Chordata; class Lepidosauria; order Squamata; family Lacertidae; genus Podarcis; species Podarcis raffonei. The sequence goes on along the minus strand of NC_070615.1, from coordinate 18,118,734 downwards.
TGTTCAGGAGCTGACACAAAACAGTAAGGGGGCTGAGCCCCCTCTGGCCTGCGTATAATTTGAGCCACAGAGTCACTCAGCTGACAACATCATAGGTTTGTTTCTTCGGCCATCTTCTCCCCGCTTTCCTGAGGGCATCTTAAAGATGCAAGTAGAGGACATAGAAATAGATCTATAACGCAACTTCATAAGCCTGTGTCCCCCCACCATGGCTGTTTCCTACCCCCCCCCACCAGGACATATGGAAAAGCAGCTCCCATCCTGAGATGGCGCTCTCTCAAGGGGGACCGTGCCGGGCACCTGAGTTCCCTGCACATATTTATATATATTTTTTAAAAAGCATAATGGTAATAATTATTGAAAACAAAGAGAAAACTGGTCATTTTTACAATAATTTAAATGGACTCGCCAATGTCTCAAGGATGCTGGTAGGAGCCAGGCTTTTGATGTGTGTTCTGTTTTCAAAGTGGGGGGTGGGAATGGTCTGGGGGTGGGGGGATGTGGAATGAAGCAAAGAAGAGCTTGCCTGATTTTTTTTTTCTGTAAAAAGCAAAAAAAAAAAGAGGTAGGAAGAAACCCAACCCAGAATATTTTCTTCTTCCTTCTTCCCTCCTTTTTTTTTTTAGGGGTGGGGGGGTGGGGGGTGTTTAACTCTTATGCATAAAATGCAAGATTCAAAATTAAAACAGCTATCGGCGCTGTTGTGAACCCTGTAAAATAAAAGTTTGTTGTATTTTATCCTTGCGGAGGTGCTGGTTGCATGCTGTGTGTGTGTTCTGTGTGTGTGCATTTCGGAACACTTGGGCAGACATCGTCGCAGGTCAGAAGCCATGTTACAGAACAAAGGGGTTATGTCAAAAGCACAGTGGTGGAGTTTAGGGACTGTAAATAAACTTATGTATTGATCAGGGCAAGGCAAAGGCATCCAGTATAGACTGCAATCACTCCCAGCCTCAAGCAATGCAGGGCTGCTCTGCAGGAAAACAGGAAGCTGCCTTTTGTCAGGTCAGAATAATTCTCTACCCGGCTCAATACTGCCTACTCTGACTGGCAGCTGCTCTCCAGGCTCCCAGGAAGATGTGCTTCATGTGACTTCCTTCCTGGGGCCTTTTAACCCCTTACATGAGGGATGAGGCACATGTAGCTAGACTACAACTCACACCATTCCAGACCACTGGGCATGCTGGCTGGGAGTCTGATAGGAGTTGTGTTTAGTTGTATTGGTTTTTTAACCAATTTTAGTTGTTTTATTGTTTTATTCCATATCATCTCATATGAAAGGTGATTCATAAATGCATAAGCAAATAAATGTGAAATGAATAAGTAACTGGAGGTGCCAAGGATTAATCTTAGATCCTCCTTCAGGCAAAATAAGTGATCTGCTGCTGAGATATGACCCTGTACTGAGTTGGGCAAACATACAGGCATATTGTGTGTTCAAGCACCACAGTTGTCATAAGTACTGGCATAAGCAATTCAGTTGGGCCTTTGCTGTTTGCCCAACCTTTGTAACTGCCCAAAGCAGTCTCTTTCTATCTTTTGGGGGGACAAATTTGATTCAGTGTGCATTTAATGGCAATCCTACCAAATCTGCAGCTTCCAAAGCAATGCAGAAAGCCATCCCTCAAAATCTGCATGAATTTTGCAATGCAGGTCTCCAGTCAAGCAATGTGTCCAAAAATGTATATGCTAGGGTAATACATGCTTTAAATTTATATTAGTGACAGGAACATAGAGAAGTGCATTGTATTGTGGGAAATTGCTTTGCAAAAATATGTAAATCAAAGCAAAATTACATAGAAAAACATAGGTATTAGGAGAAATTCGCAGAAATTCGCAGTAAAATGCTGGTGAGTTTTCATGAGGATTTTTTTTTCTTTATAATTCAAACTAATGTGAGAATTGAAAAAGGAGAAACAGAGAGAAACCAAAATTGACAGATTCCTGCATCCCTAGCTCTGTCAGAAAGGAAACTGTTAGGTTGGCAGAAGCTGGGACAGAGCAACAGGAGCTCACCCCATCACAGGGATTCGAACCATCAACCTTCCGATCAGCAAGCCCAAGAGGCTCAGTGGTGTAGACCACAGCACCACCTGTGTCCCAGTGCAAGTACAGTGGTACCTCGGGTTACATACGCTTCAGTTTACATACGCTTCAGGTTACAGACTCAGCTAACCCAGAAATAGTACCTCGGGTTAAGAACTTTGCTTCAGGATGAGAACAGAAATTGTGCTCCGGTGGCGCAGCAGCAGTGGGAGGCCCCATTAGCTAAAATGGTGCTTCAGGTTAAGAACAGTTTCAGGTTAAGAATGGACCTCCGGAATGAATTAAGTACTTAACCCGAGGTACCACTGTAGATAAATAGGTGCTGCTGCAGCAGGAAGGTAAACGGCATTTCCGTGCGCTCTGGTTTCTGTCACGGTGTTCCGTCACACCAAAAGCAGTTTAGTCATGCTGGCCACATGACCACATGCTGGCCAATGCCAGCTCCTGAAAGCAAGATGAGCGCCGCAACCCCATAGTCGCCTTTGAATGGACTTAACTGTCCAGGGGTCCTTTACCTTTTTTTACCTTACCATAAAGGAAACGTGCATCTCAGCTATCTCAACTGCCTCTTTCGGGGTTCCATCAGAGTCTATGGCCCATGTGTGCCACATGAATGAACAAAAAGAGCAGTGTGCCCATTGGGTTGTCTACCTTAAGCATCATTGTGTCTTTGCAGAGCTCATTACTTACATGTCCCTGTCAGGCTTGCTTCATTATTAACAGAGAAGGAGGAGGCAAACAAACCGTGGCAAACTTTTTAGAATTCATTACATGAGTTGGGAGCTGGATTTTAATTAAATATTTAAGCAGAGAGTTCTTTGATATGCTGTGCAAAGGTAAGCATGGGCTTTTGATTAAATTGTTGGCGCCTACATGAATGCAATTCATTCAGGGCGCCTTCCACCAGGCTCGTGGCCTCTCTCGCGTGCATGTGCACCCACACCCCCACACCGCTATTTCCTTCCTGTTCTTCCTCCTCCCTGATACATTTCGCTTTTCAAAAACCCCTTTCTATCCCAGATATTCGTTCTCTCCCTCTCGCCCTCGCCCTTTCACACACAGATGCATACATTCACCAGTGTGTGTTATTTCAGCTCCGAAAGCTTTCCCTAACAGTAGAAAGAGGACTTCCAGATCTGGCAGCTTCCACTCATGCCCTGAAAACATTGTTTAGTGTTTGTTGAACGGATCCTCCAAATCAGGGAGCCACTTCCCCCCCCCCCCCACACACACACAAAGTGCAACAATATCCCACAAATTCCTTGGGTGGTTTTCTTAAGGGTTTTATTCACAAACGTCCGAGAAACCCCCAAGTTTGAACAGCAAAACCAAAAGGTGAGGTACACACAAGAATAGAGCACGCAGATGCCAAAGTATGGCAACTTAGAGAGCTTTCCTTAATAGTGGCAAGGTAGTTTCACGTAAGGGTATAAAAGGCAGTTCCCTATGTGCCTGTGATGTGGGAGGAGGGCATGGCTAGCCAACAAGAACTAGAACATTCCTACAAAGTGAAGATACACTGCAATGTTTTGCTGCAGGTCCCACTTGTATGCTCTACAGGCCCCCCCAAAAAAGAGACATTAAATGAAAGACTATATTCACCTGTCCTGCTTTTTTTTCTTTGAACAAAAGTAGGCACCAGCATGACCAGCAGGGTCAGGACCTTGCTACAGGGGGAAGAACCCCTTGCCAGAGGTCCTACTTGGTGTGTGTGTGTGTGTGTGCGCGCGTGTTTATCTCCAACCTCTAGAGGTAGACTCCTGTGACCCTCCTGATGGTGATCTGATTCTAGGCATGCTTACTCAGAAGTCAGTCCCTTTCATGGCCACACCCCCTCTTGCCAGGCCACACCCCTCTCTGTAAGCCACACCCCTTCCCAGCCTTGTTTCACACCCTCAAGTGTTTTTGCATTGCTGGAATGTGTCACTGAACTCTGATTACGTCTCTTGCTTCTCTGGAATGAAGACAGAGAGGTGCATATGTCGAAACAGATGTACTGTACAAAGCTATATTTTCCTTCTGGCCCTTCACAGCACTGACAAGAGGCTGCCCAGGGTTGAATATAGCCCTCAGGCTGGAGAGTTTCCCCACCCCATCCTAATCTGTAAACACTGGATTTACTAGGAGGCAAAGCCATTGTGGGGTGAGGAGACCTTATTCTAGTAACTACTGGGAACCTCCCATCGGGACTGGGAATCCTTTGGCAAGATGCAGCGACCACAGTACAGACCTAGCTGAGCACGAGACAGTTCTGCAATCTCATCCATAGATCTCAACCTGAGCCCGTTCCAGAAATCAGATGACCAGACAGAAAAACAACACTAAAACTCAGGAGGGGTTTCTCTACCACTGGATTAGACGGGCAATGGAAGTGGAAGAATCTTAGAATCAGCACCAAGTCCACTCCAAGGCTATTCTGTGGGGCTGTGCAGCATTCCTCCCCTTTTGTTACAAAAATGTAAAAAAAAAAACAAAGCCCAAGAGACACAGACAAAAAAAAACATACAATTAAAACTGCCCCCCGAGACTGGCCCTTTAAATAATAAACTCTAGGTGGGCAACAGAAGGATATTGTCCATTGGTGCACAGTGTCCATACATTGGCCTTCCTTCAGCTCATCTTGTAACAGTAGACTCCAAACTTGCCAGCTTTGGGGAAGCCAAAGCTTCTGATCCCAGGTTCCGGGGGACCACAGTTGGGCCGGGGTGAAGTGATGGGGTAGCGCACACTAGCATCAGCCAACCAGCCGGCGTCGCAACGGTCCAAATTAGAGAGCTTCCATGCAGAATAAAGTTGTCCCACCTTGGCAATCTCAGCCCCATCGTCCTGGCATGCTTGCTTGGCTTCCTCCAAGGTGAGCTTCTCGCGGCCGGACAGATAGTAAACCGTTCCTGTTGGGAGGGGGCAGAGAAAGAGTTACGGAGCAATGCAGGAAAATCCCAAAAGACACCCACTTACAGATACATGTCCTGCTTTTTTCCTTCCTGTTTAGTTTATTTGGGGTTATACTGAATGCTAAGTTCTGTTCAGAAATGACTCACTGAAGTTAATGAGGATGACTACCCTGAGTTCATTCATTTCAGTGGGTCTAATCTGACTATGTAAGAAGGCTGTTGGGTCAGGCCAATGGTCCATCTAGTCCAGCATCCTCTTCTTGCAATGGCCAAGCAGAGGCCACAAGCATGACCCCAAGCACAAAGTCCTCTCCCTTCCTGTGGGTTCCAGCAGCCGCCATTCAGAAGCATCGCTGCTTCCGACTGTGGAGCCAGAGCATATCCCACATGGCTAGTCGCCATCGATAGCCCTCTCCTCCATGAATTTCTTTAGTCCTCTTTTAAAGCCATCTAGGACTAGCATAGGGACGCAGGTGGCGCTGTGGGTTAAACCACAGAGCCTAGGGCTTGCCGATCAGAAGGTCGGCGGTTCGAATCCCCATGAGGGGCTGACTTCCCATTGCTCGGTCCCTGCTCCTGCCAACCTAGCAGTTCAAAAGCATGAAGTGCAAGTAGATAAATAGGTACCACTCCGGCGGGAAGGTAAACAGCGTTTCCGTGCGCTGCTCTGGTTTGCCAGAAGCAGCTTAATTCTGCTGGCCACATGACCCGGAAGCTGTATGCCAGCTCCCTTGGCAATAAAGCAAGATGAGCACCGCAACCCCAGAGTCGTTCGCGACTGGACCTAATGGTCAGGGGTCCCTTTACCTTTAGGACTAGTGTTGGCTATCACCTTGGGTTTGCAGACCCTAAACAATGGTCATATGGTAAAGCAGGAGTCACCAGTCTTTTGCAAGCCAGAGAAAATGTTGTGGGCGCTATACATGTGCTACAACCATGCATGCACCACACTACACAAAGCGCCCCCCATGCACCACAAGGACATACGCCAGCGTGGCCTAATGGTTAGCACGTTGGACTAGGACCTAGGAGAGCAGGGTTCGAATCTCCACTCACTGGGTGACCTTGGGCCGGCCACCATCTCTTAGCCTAACCTGCCTCACAGGGCTGTTGTGAGGATGAAATGGGGAAGAGGGGAACCATGTACACCACCTTGAGATCCTTGGAAAAGTGATACATAAATGTAATAAATAAAAACAAACAAATAAAAATATGCTCTCACTCCTCCTCTTCTTCCCTTCCCTACTCCCTAGTTACCCTTTAGCCTTAGCTTTTTGCTAGCCTAATTGGGGAGTTTAGAAGGATGTTGTTCTTTCTTGGAGATTATATTGTGGAGAGAAGATTCTGCTTCTTTCAAACCTAATTATAGCTTTGGAGAATCTGATCCCTCCCACGGTAGCTGCCAAGAAGCAGAGAAACAATTAAAAGTTCTTACCACGTAATTTATTAATATTCGCAGGAAGAGACGAAGGAATACAGTCTTCCCTAATAATGGCGTTGCTCCAAGTAAAGTCCCACCCCCTCCGTCTCTCCTATTATACGTCACCCCTGCGTTGGCTAATCTGAGCTTTCTGCCTCTGAGCTCTCTGTTCTACTACTCTCAATGCCCACCTGGTCCTGGGAAAGGGAGGATCAGGAATGCTTTCCAAAGACATTGAGTCTGTCAGCTGTCTCTCCCCTTGTGCTTCTTCTTGCTGTTCCTTTTCCAAAATTTCCCAGTTTCTCCCCTCTGCAGCCTCTGAACTACAGCCTTCTGCAAACCGCTGTTCTAAATCTATACTGTCCTCCTGTTCTTGGGAAGGTTCAGGAGAAAGGGGGGATGGTACCCACCGTTCCTCCTCAGTCCAGTCCCTGACACAAGGGGGCGGGGAGACCCTAAAGGTGTCAGGTAAGCCTATTTGAGCACATGTCTGCCTGTGAGAGCCATGCTGGTAACCCATGCAGGACAGGGTTATCAAGACAACCACAACACAGAGGAGAAAACACAGCCTAGGGGAACACAAATTGTGCTTTTCAGTACCAAAGTCCATGAACAGTTACAGGGAGTTAAACGGAGAATTTAGACTCCAGAACTCATCTTCCCTTTAATGATTGCTCTTTGTAGTACGAATAAAAAGCATACTCAAAGCAGCATACTGCATTTAGAGCATTTCATTAAAACCCATCAAATGCAAAAGCGAAAGGAAAGCTACCTAAATCCATTAACTACCGTAAAATGAAGCTCAGGGTGAAACAATCAACAGGAGTGAGATGAATTCCAACCCCAGCTGAAAGCCAGGTGACGGTTTTAAAAGCTCAGATGAGAGGGAGCCAACCAAGACTTATCTTGGGTAGGGATTCTGCAGGCTGGGAGCCTCTAAGAGTAGCAGAATGCATAACAAGGTTTGTGATGTTGAACTGAATGAGAGATTTAGCTGTATCTAAAAGGTCCCAAGTTCCACACCAAGGACATCTCCAGCTTGGCCGGAAAGGTCTGTTGCTTGTAACTCAGGAGAGCGGCTGCAGGTCAGAGTAAACAGAACCAAGCTAGATGGATCAAGTCCCAGTCAGCAGCCTAGAGCACGCATAGACAAACTCAGCCCTCCAGATGTTGTGGGACTACAACTCCCATGATCCCTAGCTAACAGGACCAGTGGTCAGGGATGATGGGAATAGTAGTCCCAAAACATCTGGAGGGCCAAGTTTGCCTATGCCTGGCCTAGAGGCTGTAGTTTGAACTAACGGCAGTCCTCAAAGGCAGTCCCGTGCCCGGTGCATTACAGTATTATTATTATTATTATTATTATTATTATTATTATTATTATTATTATTAAATTGAATTTATATTTATTGAATTTATATACCGCCCAGGGGTCTCAGGGCAGTTCACAGAATAAAGATATAAAGATATAAAACCACAAAATACCTAATAAAAATAAAAACAACAACCCAATAGCCCCCCACCAAAACAACAAAAACACATTTTAAAAGAGTAGAGAATCTAAATCGGATCAACCAAAGGCCTGGTTGAAAAGGAATGTTTTTGCCTGGCGGCTAAAGGTGTATAATGAAGGCACCAGGCGAACCTTCTTGGGGAGAGCATTCCACAGACGGGGAGCCACTGCAGAGAAGGCCCATTTTCATGATGCCACCTTCCAGACCTCTCGAGGAGGGGGCACACGAAGGAGGGCCTCAGAAGATGATCTCAGGGTCCGGGCAGGTTCATATGGAAAGAGGAAGTAGTCAATCTGAAATCGCCAGAGTGGGGACATACAGCCAGGCCAGAGATGACATGCCCAGGCCCACCATCTCCCCATCCCTCCTCTAAAGTAGCCTGCCTGGTGAACGATGGCAGAGAACAACTGACCTTTCAGAGCAGAAGAGAAACAGAAGACGTCGAAATGATGGAGGTTCTTGTGGCGCTCTCCATAGTTCCGGAGGCCAGGGGCCATGTGTTTGCCTCCACAGGGCTCCCGTGGCACAGTGATGGGGTACTGGGCTGTGCCGTCCGTCAGCCAGCCTGCATTGCACCAGTCAAGGCCCTCCATCCAGGACTTAAAGAGCTGCTCAAAGGAGGCCATCATGGCATCCTGGTCCTCACAGGTCTTCTTGGCCTCATGGAAGTTGAGCTTGTAGCGCCCACGTTGAGGCTGGTAAGGGAACACCACCCCTGGGGAAAAGAAAGTTGCTGAGTGAGTACAGGAGGAAGGATCACTTACTGAAGTGTGAGGAACCTATGGCCTTCAGAGTTTGCTGGACTCCAGCTCCCATCAGCCCCAGCCAGCTAGGCCAACAGTCAGGGGTTGTCAGGGACTGGGCAGCGGAGGAATGATGGAGGCCGCCTACCCATCCTGACCTTTCCAGGGAGGAGGAAGAGGAAGACAGTATAGATTCACAACAGGGGTTTGAGGGAAGTCACAGCTCAGAGGCAGATGAAGAAGAAGAGGAGTTTGGATTTGATATCCCGCTTTATCAGTACCCGAAGGAGTCTCAAAGCGGCTCACATTCTCCTTTCCCTTCCTCCCCCACAACAAACACTCTGTGAGGTGAGTGGGGCTGAGAGACTTCAGAGAAGTGTGACTGGCCCAAGGTCACCCAGGAGCTGCAGGTGGAGGAGCGGAGACGCGAACCCGGTTCCCCAGATTACGAATCTACCGCTCCTAACCACTACACCACACTGAGGGGGAAAGCTGGGAGAGCCAGAGCAACACCTGGCTGACACGTTGTCATCAGAAAGCATTCCAGACCCTCCATCTCCCAGGACCTGGCGAACCTTAAAAGTAGGAGAGCAAAGAGCTCAAAGAGCACATTGCAGCACCCATAGAAGTGACGAATGAGGAAGTGGGAGAGGCAGTGGGTGGAGATTCACTCGGGATAACGCCATTATCCAAGAGGCTGGGTTCTAGAGCCTCTCTGTGTAAAGTTTGAAATAAGAAAGGACTGTAAGAAATTTTCCCTTGTCTTTATTCTGTCCTGGGCAACCAGCCGGCAGCTGCTGACAGCATCCTGACAGGGATGTTGGGAGCTGCAGGCCTGCAACATCTGAAGTACACATTTATAGCAGTCATGGATTCCCTGGGAAGTGTCGTTTGTTAAGGGTGCTGAGAGTTGTTAAAAGGTAAAGGGACCCCTGACCATTAGGTCCAGTTGTGGCCGCCTCTGGGGTTGCGGCGCTCATCTCACTTAACTGGCCGAGGGAGCTGGCGTACAGCTTCTGGGTCATGTGACCAGCATGACTAAGCCGCTTCTGGTGAACCAGAGCAGCGCACAGAAGCGCCGTTTACCTTCCCGCCGGAGCGGTACCTATTTATCTACTTGCACTTTGACGTGCTTTCGAACTGCAAGGTTGGCAGGAGCAGGGACTGAGCAACGGGAGCTTACCCTGTCACAGGGATTCAAACTGCCGACCTTCTGATCGGCAAGTCCTAGGCTCTGTGGTTTAACCCACAGTGCCACCCAGCGCCTATTGCCCTCTGAGAGCTCCAATCCCCAGAGCAGTTTTAACAACCACTCCCTCTTGCCAGGAAACTCTGGGAATTGTATCTCTGAGTTTCTGTCCCCAAGAGAGGTGCACACAAGGCCTTTGGCTTCTTGTGAATTGCTGCGCACTTTCTTTTGGTGACATAAGAACATTTGGATAAGTCTAAACAAAAACTGACACACAAATTTTCATGGCTCTCTATGGTGGCTCATTCACCAGAAGTCATATATTTAGTGTTAACTCTGGAAGTGTGGTGCTGGAGGAGACTCTTGAGAGTCCCATGGACTGCAAGAAGATCAAACTTATCCATTCTGTAGGAAATCAGCCCTGAGTGCTCACTGGAAGGACAGATCCTGAAGCTGAGACTCCAATACTTTGGCCCCCTCATGAGAAGAGAAGACTCCCTGGAAAAGACCCTGATGCTGAGAAAGATGGAGGGCACAAGGAGAAGGGGACGACAGAGGACGAGATGGTTGGACAGTGTTCTCGAAGCTACCAGCATGAGTTTGACCAAACTGTGGGAGGCAGTGGAAGACAAGAGTGACTGGCGTGCTCTGGTCCATGGGGTCACGAAGAGTCGGACACGACTAAACGACTACAACTGGAAGTGTATTCTCAGTTCTGACCAAACTAAACTTACTAGAGCAAAATATAGAGCAGGAGGGGTCTTGATGTGAAATATATTGGCGTTGTTTTCAACTCTCCTACCCCACTAGTGAGCTTTATGGATAAAGAGGGATTTGCCCTCATATAGGGTTGCCATATTTCAAAAAGTGAAAAACCAGACACAAAAGTTGTTGAGTTTTTTGGTTTTTTTCTCCGGGGGGTGGGGGGTGGGCAGAGTGATGTTCTGATTTTTTTGTTCATTATTTTTGACAGACGAATCCTGGATATGTCGAGGAGTTCCCCTATAGCTTCTTGTTTGCCACTATGGGATCTGGGATGCAAAACTAGGTAGGTCTTTGTTCTAATTTGTTGGTTGATTAATCATTATAATAACAAAGCTAAAGTAGGCTTCATTGCGAACCCACACAGTACAATGGTTTTAAAAAGAGAAAAAGCTCATCTTTCAGTCCATTTAGTCAAACAACATACTGCCTGGCATCACAGAAATATATAATCACAGGATGGGCTCCTCACATGGGGAGGGGAAAAATGCTTAATGTATTCCCACAGAGCCTTTCATCTTGGATGAAAGAAGAAAGAATTTTTTAAAAAAAACTGAGAAAAATGACAGGCTACTGCTGACCTCTGGTGGCCAGAAATAGGTATATACTTGGCAGTTCTGGTAACTGCCTCCAGACTTCTTAGCAAATCCCAAGGATTCTACCTGCACAAAGGTGGAGTCCTGTTTATTAGGAAGCAGGAAAAGGACAGTTTCATGGGTGTAGCCGGGGGGCACAAATATTATTGAAAAGCATTGAAAGTACTCAGTTATCTGAGGTCCCCCCCCCCCAGCTAGCAGAAGCCAGCCCCACAAAATGTCCTATTTAAAGGGTATTTTTACCTGTGATTTCCCTAGAAAAGCTCAAAAAGTTTGATTTCCTAAAAAAAAAAGCTTTAGCTCCCCCCACCCAAAAAAAAATCCTGGTTACTGTCATGAACAGTTTCATTCATGTTTCCAAATAAAATTTGAGAGAGTGATCCAGAAACATTCAGTTTGCCATCTGCTTTGTGGCTTCTATCTCATGCTGCTGATGGTTAGGAAGGTTCGTCAAGCATCCATAATATTAAGTTGTTTGGGCAGTCTAGCATCAGAATGTTAAATGGGGGAGCGTCCATCACAACAATTGTGCTGTGTAAGTATGGGATTTGATATTTTTTTTCTGAGCTATTAATCACCTTCCACATATATGTCCCAAGATTATGTATAAATCATAATAAAAACAGGGGAAAAAACAGTTAAAAAGAGCAAGTGATTTTTTTTAAGCCCACCCAGGTATTTAGAAAGCTAGTGTGTGTTTAAACCTGTTTTTAGCTTATTGTTTATCTTGATTTTGTGAAAGCTTCTAATTATTGTTGCTAATTCTGCTTATTGATAATTTTACTGTTTCATCTTTTTCTGTAAGCCACTTTGAGGTTTGGTTGGTTGTTGTTGCTGTTTCACAATCAAGCAGTGTATAAATTTTATGAAATAAATTAAATAAGTAAATAAAAACAAGACAAAGTAGACACCCACGGCCGAGACCAATTCATTCAGCATTTCAGAACAAAACAAAAAAAGTGACCTAGCCACTGTGATCCACGCGACGGTCACCTCCAGACTGGATTATTGTAACTCGCTCTATGTGGGGCTGCCCTTAAGACTGACCCAGAAACTCCAGCGGGTGCAGAATGCTGCAGCGAGACTCCTTACGGGGTCTTCGCTGCGAGATCACATTCATCCGGTGCTATATCAACTGCACTGGCTCCCGGTGGAGTACAGGATCAGGTTTAAGGTGCTGGTTTTAACCTTTAAAGCCCTATACGGCCTAGGACCCTCGTACCTACGGGACAGCCTCTCCTGGTATGCCCCACAGAGAAACTTACGGTCTTCAAATAAAAACATCTTGAAGGTCCCAGGCCACAGAGAAGTTAGCCTGGCCTCAACGAGAGCCAGGGCTTTTTCGGCTGTGGCTCCGACCTGGTGGAACACTCTGTCACAAGAGACTAGGGCCCTGCAGGACTTGACATCTTTCCGCAGGGCCTGCAAGACAGAGCTGTTCTGCCAGGCCTTTGGCCAGGGCACAGCCTGACTCCCTCCCTCGGCAATCTTCGCGGAGCTCTGGCCCAATTGTGGCCAGTGGCTTGAATTTAATTAATTTTATAATGAATGATTTTAGAGTGTTGTTTGTGTTGTACTTTTGTACTGTTTTATTGTTGTTAGCTGCCCTGAGCCCGGCTTCGGCTGGGGAGGGCGGGATATAAATAAAATTTATTATTATTTTATTATTCAGTTGCTTCCCAGAAAGTACAGCTGGCGAGTGTCGGTTGTTATTTCAACAGGAATGGTATTCCAGAGAACAGGGGCAACCACACTAAAAGCCCAGCACAGAGTTACTGCAGAACTGGCTTCTGAGATCTCTGGCTTTTCCATCCTGTCCCTCTCTCTTCACTTCCTCTCCATCTCCAGTTTGAATCATTTGTTCTACTCTTTTCTGCTAAGAAAGGAAATATATGCCAACCTGCTTAAGTTGCATTATCTAAAATAGTGGTGGGGGACCTTGGTTTCTTTTTCCGTGATCCACAGACCATTAACACATTGCAAAATCAGTCGACGATGACAAATGATAGCATTAATTAAAGTATACATAATACAGCTTTAAAAACACAAAATTAAAATATTAGACACTGTGTGTGAGAGAGAGGGGGGATGGGGGGAGATCAGATCTCAATTAGAGCAGGAAAAAGTGGAACATGCAAACAAAATATCTGTTTTAAACTGATTGCAGAGAGAGAGAGAATGTATGCATCAAGCAATTGTTAAAGAGGTCTAATGATGATATCTGTATTCAAGAACTTTGCCACTTGCTCTGTAACTGCTTCAGGGCCCCAATAAGTCAAAGTGATCCGACGACACACAGAGGAGCAAATAATAGGATATATTAGATCTTTCCCAGTCCCTTAAGAAAAACTACAATAGAAAAGTACATGCAAGATAGATACCCCTTCAGCATTGTTGCAACGGGCAGCATCCGTTGTTCTTTGGGGGTTTTATTATATCTGCCATTGAATAGATTAGAGGGGAGAACATTAAGCCTTACCAGAGAAGAAGCTTCCCTGTATTTATGGAAGATTAAGCACGTCAAAGTGCAAGTAGATAAATAGGTACCACTCTGGCGGGAAAGTAAGGGGTTGCGGCGCTCATCTTGCTTTACTGGCCGAGGGAGCCGGCGTACAGCTTCCGGGTCATGTGGCCAGCATGACTAAGCCGCTTCTGGCAAACCAGAGCAGCGCATGGAAACGCCGTTTACCTTCCCGCTGTTTACCTACTTGCACTTTGACGTGCTTTCGAACTGCTAGGTTGGAAGGAGCAGGGGCCGAGCAATGGGAGCTCACCCCATCGCGGGGATTCGAACCGCCGACCTTCTGATCAGCAAGTCCTAGGCTCCGTGGTTTAACCCACAGCGCCACCCGCGTCTATCCTCCATACAAGCAAGCAAAAGGCAGGATTCAAGAACACTCTTGGAAGGTGCAAACCAAAGTGAGGCAGCAGCATGGCCTGGGGAGAGTACTGAGGACTAGATAGAGAGGCTTGGAGGGCTGGATTTGGCCCCAGGCCTCAGCTTCCTCCCCACCGCGATCCAGAATATTTCAGAATTTAGTTTGAAGTTGGGTTATGATTTTTAAAACAGCCACTGGATGCACCGTCCTACTCACCTTGGAGCGCTAGCTCCACAACTGCGCTCTCATCTTCCAGGCCATCGATGACCTCGCAGCGGTACTTGCCAGCATCATGCAGGCGCAAGTCATCAATCACCAGGGACGCTTCCTGGTCAGGCGCCTGCTGCAGGGTCGTGCGCCCCCGGAACCCCCCAAAGCTCCGTTGCTTCGACCCAGACGCCACCAGCACATCCTGATCTTTGGTGTTGTCCTCTCGCAGCTTGGACCACTTGACACGGATCTTCCGCGGGATGTCCAGCTTGGGCACATAATGATAGCGGCAGGGCAGGATGGCGCTGGCGCCACGGTAGGCATAGACGGCATCCGGGGAAGTCTCGACCATCAGCCTTACAGCACGGAACTGAACTGCAGGGGTTGAAAAACAGGGTATGAAATACAGTGGTACCTTGGTTCTCAAACACCTTGGTACTCAAACGCCTTGGTTCTCAGACACCAAAAACCCAGAAGTAAGTGTTCCGGTTTTCAAACATTTTTTGGAAGCCAAATGTCACATGCGGCTGTCGGCTATTGTTTCCGGGGCACCTGCACCAATCAGAAGCTGCGCCTTGATTTTCGAACATTTTGAAAGTCAAACAGACTTCTGGAACGGATTAAGTTTGGCACTTTTGATTTTGCTATTTATTTTGCGTTTTTGTTTTTGAGGCATTTTCGATTACAGTGGTACCTCTAGATGCGAATGGGATCCATTCCGGAGCCCCTTTCGCATCTAGAAGCAAACGTAACTAGCGATGGCACGTCTGCGCACTCACACGTCGCTTTTTGCTGCTTCTGCGCATGCGCGTGGCGTCATTTTGAGCGTCTGCACATGCGCAAGCGGCGAAACCTGGAAGTAACGTGCTCCGTTACTTCCGGGTTGCCGCAGAGTGCAACTTGAATGCGCTCATCCCGAAGCACATTCAACCCGAGGTATGACTGTAATTTGTTTTTGTGACTGTACGGAACCCAGTTCAGCTACTGATTGACTGATTGTGTGACTGCGGAAATGGATAAAAGCCCCCCATCAAAACAATGACTACCATCAGTGCAGGTAAGAAAAAATAATAATTTTAATTTTTATCATCTACAATAAAAGGTAAAGGTACCCCTGCCCGTATGGGCCAGTCTTGACAGACTCTAGGGTTGTGCGCCCATCTCACTTAAGAGGCCGGGGGCCAGCGCTGTCCGCAGACACTTCCGGGTCACGTGGCCAGCGTGACAAGCTGCATCTGGCGAGCCAGCGCAGCACACGGAAACGCCGTTTACCTTCCCGCTAGAAAGCGGTCCCTATTTATCTACTTGCACCTGGGGGTGCTTTCGAACTGCTAGGTTGGCAGGCGCTGGGACCGAACGACGGGAGCGCACCCCGCCACGGGGATTCGAACCGCCGACCTTTCGATCGGCAAGTCCTAGGCGCTGAGGCTTTAACCCACAGCGCCACCCGCGTCCTATCATCTACAATACTGTCTTATTTATTTTATAGTACAGTACATTGGTTATTGTTTTCATTTTATGGATCAATTATCTCATTAGATAGTAAAATTCATGTCTCTCCTCGCCTTACCCACTTTTTTATTATTCTAAACTAGAATGCCACATGGGCAATGGCATTCACAACCCAAACATCCAAGGGGCCCATTAAGACTGGTAGGGCAGAAGGGAGGGAGTCCAACAGTAGGTGGCGCCAGAGGCAATGCCAAGCAGAGTCAACTCATTCCGGTTTTGCCCTCCCTGCCGAGTGCTACAAAGGCAACAGCGAAACTTAAGAAAGGGAAACTGATAGCCAGGGACATGCCCTGGACTGGTTATAAATAAGAGGGCAGGAAGATGGACATTGGCTGAGGGCAGAATGAGGCAGCTGGGATAGGGCTCCATTTGCCCCAATGGAGCAGCCTCCTCTGGGATTAGGTTCTCATGGCCTGCTTTCCACATCTGTAAAAGTAAGAACACTCCTGCTAGGTCAGTCAAACAGCCCACCTAGTCCAGCATTCTCACTGTGGCCAACTAGATGTCTATGTCAAGGAACCTTCCCAGCAACTGGCAATCAGAGACACATTGCCTCTACAAGTATGAATAGAATCATAGAATTGTAGAGTTGGAAGCGACCAGGATTCAACCCCCCTGAATGCAGGAATCTTTTGCCCAATGTAGGGCTCAAAGCCATGACCCTGAGATTAAGAGTCTAGTGCTTTGACCATGTTATGTACTGAGTTGAATAGGATCCAAAATGCAGCCGTCTGATTGATCCTAGAACAATAGGATTCAGAATGCAGCAATCTGATTGGTCCTAGAAAAATAGGGTCCAGAATGCAGCAGGCTGATTGGTCCTAGAACAATGCAGCAGTATGATTGGTCCGCAGGAGCCACCCAATCCAGCTCCAGGTGGAAGTGAATCCGCAACCTGATTGGCCTACAGGAGAATCCCAGAATTAGCCAATCACGTGCAACCCATTGTGTAAATAATGTATATAAAGCAGATATTTTGAGGGATTTTCATTCCTCACTACTATGAGCTGAATAAAGAGCATGAAATCCACACTCGACTCCGAGTATGTTTCAGACCAACTGAGCTATTCCAGGTCCTGACATCTTCTGGGTCTGCCACAGCCTTCCAGCCCAGCCCAGTTCCTTCAGGTTCTCCATCTTCAGGTGCTGTTTTATTTTGTTTTTCCCCCTCCCCACTTCTTACCTTCTTCGTCAGCCTCTCCTTTGTCACTCATGAACCGGTCATAGTAGAAACCATTGTAGAAAGGGAGGCCGCAGTAGCAGCTGCTCGCCTGCAGCAGCATCACAACCAGCAGGAAAAGCATCACTCGCGGGAAGTTCCAAAACAGAAGCCTGTCCATCAAAGGAGGGGAGCAGGGAATTAGCAAACTGGTTAATGCACACACACAAAGTGAGAGAGAGAGAGAGAGAAATAAATTTTAAAAAGACAACACTTGCATAAATTTTGCACATACAAATTTGTACGTATAACTCACAATTTAGAAATAATTAATGAAATTTCCTTGAGTTCTTTCATAGTCCATCAAATCTTTGTGTTCTCTATATTCTTCACAAAGTTAATCTAAGAACAACCAAACTTTCGTATTTGGGCCCTGCTGTTGTAAATATTCATTTAAGCATTCCCATTATTTCTATACCGTAGTTTTGGATTTGTGCCTTATTAAATCTGTCAATTTTGCTAACTCCCATAATTTACTTAACCATTCCCTTTTTGTTGGGATATTATTTGCTTTCCAATAACTGGCTACCAATATTCTCGCTGCTGTTGTTACCAGCAGAGCTTACTTTGGAGTAAACATGCGTAAACTTGCACACGGTTAGACTGAATCACAGAAGTCTGTGCAAGCTCCCCTCTGGCCAACAGAGGGCACTTGATACCCACAAAGTTCCCTGCTTGCTCCTCAGCTCTGGAATTTGACTTCTTGGCCCCCTGCTTAGACAAAAATTTACAACCTATTTGAAACCATCACTGCTGCTGCTTGGAAAAGGAGGGGGGCTTGCAACTCCCCCCTCTTCCAGTCCTCTCCCATCATTGCCACACATACCAGATAATCCACACACTCAAGCTTTCAAAGAAAGGGTCAGGTGTGGGTCAGATGTGGCAGAACATCTGCTTTGCGAGTGAGAGAGATCCTGGCATCTCCAGGTTGGGCTGGGATATGACTCCCTGCCTGAAAACCTGGAGAGCTGCTGCCAGCCAGTGTCCAGGCATGGCCCAACTTGGCCCTCCAGCTGTTTTGGGACTACAATTCCCATCATCCCTGACCACTGGCCCTGTTAGCTAGGGATGATGGGAGTTGTAGTACCAAAACAGAGCTACATGAGCCTTTAGTCTGATTCGGTATAAAACAGCTTTCTTTCTTTTTTGTTAGGGCGTTTATTAATTTTCCAATAAAAAACATCCAATTAACATATCAAATCACAATCCAATAAAAATAAAAAACTAAAATAAAAAAAAATCAAATTGTCTTCCAAATTATAATCTTCAATTATAATCCTGAAACAGCTTTCAAGCTCCCAACTCACCGCATCTAAGGCTGCTGTCTCAGCCACGCATGTTTTGAAGAGATGCTAAAGTCTGCAATCGTTAACACACACAGCAAGATAGCAAACTCGGGTCGTGAGTTATGATTGCTATGTATTTATCTTTTACAGTGGTACCTCGGGTTACATACGCTTCAGGTTACAGACTCCGCTAACCCAGAAATAATACCTCGGGGTAAGAACTTTGCTTCAGGATGAGAACAGAAATCGTGCTCTGGCAGCGCAGTGGCAGCAGGAGGCCCCATTAGCTAAAGTGGTGCTTCAAGTTAAGAACAGTTTCAGGTTAAGAACAGACCTCCGGAACGAATTAAGTACGTAACCAGAGGTACCACTGTAGTGCATTTATACCCCACCTGGTTCTTCAAGGAACTTCAAGGTAGTGCACATGGTTCTCCTCTTCCCCATTTCATCTTCACAACAACCCTGTAAGGTAGGTTAGACCAAGAGATGGTGACTGGCCCAAGGTCAGCCAGTGAGGTTCATGGCAGAGTAGGGATCCAAACCCTGGTCTCTCAGGTCCTAGTCTGACACTCTAACCACTAGAAACAATGGGAACTACCGGGAAATAAGGAGGCAGTAGCGGGGTGCTCAGGAGACTCCCCACCCCTCCATGACTGGCAGAAGTCAAAACATCAGAGAGAAGAAACACCATCGTGCACCTATAGCAGCAAAACCGGATTCCTTTATCTGCCCCAGCTGCAACAAAACATGTCTCTCCCACATCCATCTCAAAAGACTCAGCAGGCACTGTAACTCTTTGACTGTTTTACTTTATTCCCAGAGTCAAACCATTTCATCTGCCATCGTTTCCCAAGATAGACAGATGCCAACAACGACAAAGCAATATTGAGAGTGAAAAATTCTATGGGAGTAATTAAAAAAAACAACCAAATAGCTCAATGATGTCTGAGCATGCTCAGTGACCACAAACTTCCAAGGGTGAGAGAGGGATGGAAAACCGAGGAGGGGAAACAGAATGGAGTTGACTCCTTCAGAACACTCCACACCGCATTATTTTTATACTACCGTTAATCATTTCATTGCTTATGCTCCCTTCAACACAAGGTCCCTGGGCAGGCTACAGCAATTTAAAAATGCAATCAGTTTAAAGCAAATATTTTGTTTGCATGTTCCACTTTGTCCTGCTCTAATTGTGGTTTGATCTTCTCTCTCTCTCTCTCTCCACCACTTATTTCTGGAAATCTGTCCTGTTGAATTACTCACTATGAAAGCATAGTCTAGCAAGCTCATACCCATCACATTTTGAAGACCAGGCAAAAGATTTAAGCAAATCATTCCCTCCATTTCCAATATCCAGAGGTCCAGGCAGGTAATATGTCAATGGAACAGCACTGCAGACAAGGAGATGGTTGTTGGTTGTTGTTTAGTCGTTTAGTCGTGTCCGACTCTTCGTGACCCCATGAACCAGAGCACGCTAGGCACTCCTGTCTTCCACTGCCTCCTGCAGTTTGGTCAGACTCGTGTTAGTAGCTTCGAGAACACTGTCCAACCATCTCTTCCTCTGTTGTCCCCTTCTCCTTGTGCCCTCCATCTTTCCCAACATCAGGGTCTTTTCCAGGGAGTCTTCTCTTCTCATGAGGTGGCCAAAGTTTTGGAGCCTCAGCTTCAGGATCTGTCCTTCCAGTGAGCACTCAGGGCTGATTTCCTGAAGAATGGAGAGGTTTGATCTTCTTGCAGTCCGTGGGACTCTCAAGAGTCTCCTCCAGCACCATAATTCAAAAGCATCAATTCTTCGGCGATCAGCCTTCTTTATGGTCCAGCTCTCACTTCCATACATCACTACTGGATGGTTGTTGGTAGGTTTGGGGAAACCCTGAGATTTGCAGAAGTGCAAAATAATTATTTTGTGGGGGCTGACACTAAGGAGTGAAACGCCTGAATAAGAGCTGAATGTGCAAAGTAGCCACAGAATGCTGACCGTCTGTTGGATGGGGAGGAGGACTGGGAGGGAGGGGAAATGGAATAGTGCATGCTAGAGGAGGGCTTGGGTAGGTGGCATCCTGCGCAGAAACACTCCACACTGCAACATTTTGTTGCTGCTCCTAGTAGCTGTTAACAACTGTCCATTTAACACAGAGTTAATGGCGTTAAGGCAGGCATACCCAGGCAGGTCAAAAAAAGATTTTGAATTAAAACTGGTGGCTCTTTTCCACTGATATGCCAAAAGTGGTTTCTTCTCAGGGTGTGAAAAAATGAGAATCAGTAATTTATTTTTATCTAACAAAATCAGAATACTGCAGAACTGTAAAGGAAACCTCTGAGCAGTTTTCCGAAAACATAAAATAGACATTAAAATGATTGCTGGAAGTCGAAGTAAAATAATAATAATAATAATAATAATAATAATAATAATAATAATAATAATAATAATTTATTTATACCCCGCCCTCCCCAGCCAAGGCTGGGCTCAGGGTGGCTAACAACCAATAATAAAAAAGAGTTGAATGAATACAACTTAAAAACAAGATTAAAATGCAACATTAAAACAATTAAAATGCAAGTGTGTGAGAGAGAGAGAATCAAAAAATAATTAAAAACTACCTGTAATCTGTAATTACAGATTAAAACATATGCCTGGGTAAGCTTGCCTAAATAAAAGCATTTTTAGCATGTGCTGAAAGGAATACAGGGAAGGTAGCTGCTTGATGTCAATAGGCAGGAAGTTCCAGAGGGCAGGTAAGTCACTGATTCCTTACGAATGTAGAATGAACATTGTGTGGCATTGTGTGGTATTCAACGCTGGTCCTACTCAGAACACCCAGTGAGCCAGTGTGGTGTAGTGGTTAAGAGCGGTGGACTTGTAATCTGGTGAACTGGGTTCGCTTCCCCACTCATCCACATGCAGCTGCTGGGTGACCTTGGGCTAGTCACACTTCTCTGAAGTCTCTCAGCCCCACTCACCTCACAGAGTGTTTGTTGTGGGGGAGGAAGGGAAAGGGGATTGTTAGCCACTTTGAGACTCCTGAAGGGGAGTGAAAGGCAGGATATCAAATCCAAAACTCTTCCAAAAAAAACAAAACTCTTAATAGACATGACTAACTTTGATTCATTAATGTCTACTTTGAATAGGACTTAGTGGAATGCAACCCGTTCGGTCTAGTCTAAGTAAAACATAGTTGAGTACCACCCTGTATTTCTGCACAACAGCAATGTCGTAATGCATGACTACTCAAAAGTAAGTGTCATCAAGTTCAATGACACTGCTGCTTAATAACATCTCCCTGTGCATCCCTACGCAGAAGTATGCCCCATTGAGTGAAGCAGGAGCTTGTTCCTTTGTAAATCGAATCAGGATTGTGCCTAAATCTCTGTTCCGAGCATGCAAAGGTTCTGAAGCAGGGAATGAGATGGCCACCTATCAGGGATGCAGCAGTTTTCCTGTACTGGCAGGGACTGGTCTCGATTCCCTTCAAGGTCTCAACTCTACAATTTCACGTTCAGAACAGGGGATCGTACAGAGAGACAACGGGCAGCCTCCTCTGGGGATGGAAGAGGCACCCCTGAGCCTTTACACATTGGTCCATTGGATGAAGAAATGAGGCAGGATTTCTCCCCGCTTCTGGTGGAGATGGACTGAAAGCAACAGCGAAAGACCAGACAAGCAATTCACAGTGAGGTGCAGTTGGCAGATGGATCTGTGCTTCTGGCTCACAGGAGCCTCAATTTATCTATTTCTCACATCCACACCAGCAGTCATCCTGTAGCCCACTGGTGCACAAGCGTACGCTACAAAATCAGAAGCCGCATCCTGCCTACATTGGGTTTCCAAGTCAAACCTCCATACTTAGAGGATTAGCCGGGACTTGTCTTAAAAGAACAGGGTGGGTGATTTTGAAACACAGTGTGAAATGACTACAGTGGTACTTGGGTTAAGTACTTAATTTGTTCCGGAGGTCCGTACTTAACCTGAAACTGTTCTTAACCTGAAGCACCACTTTAGCTAATGGGGCCTCCTGCTGCTGCCGCGCCGCCAGAGCACAATTTCTGTTCTCATCCTGAAGCAAAGTTCTTAACCTGAAGCACTATTTCTGGGTTAGCGGAGTCTGTAACCTGAAGTGTATGTAACCCGAGGTACCACTGTACTAAATTCAGTGAGCATTGTGGCAACTTGAACCCCTGCAGTCTGGCTCAAGGTTATCAAGAAGTCTCCAGGCCAGCAGGAAGCACCACTCAGTTTTTATGTATCACCTTTTGTATAACCCGAGTGTCGTCTACAACACAACGCTGAGCACCACTGACAGAAATTGTTCTGTTTTCTTGCATTCCCTTGAGTTTGCCTTTTGGTATTTCCCCCAGCCTTCTGTCTTTATTAATTTCTTACATTTATATCCCGCTTTACCTCCGAGAAGCTTAAGAGTCTCCTCATTTCCATTTATTATTACAACAACCTTGCAAGGTTGGTTAAAGTGACTGATCCAAGGGTATGTAGCGAGCTTCCTGGCTGAGCAAAGCTCTGAACCAGGTTCCCCAGTCCTAGGGTGGATCTACACACAGCAGGGGGGAACGCTATAAATACAGTGGTACCTCCATTCCGGAGGCCCGTTTGCAACATGAAAAGAGTGCAACCTGAAGCACCGTATCTGCACAGGTGCACGGCACGATTTGGCGCTTGTGTGCATGTGTGAAGCGTGATTTAGCACTTCTGTGCTTGTGCGAGCAGCGAAACCCGGAAGTTACCCTTTCCGGTACTTCCAGGTTGCCGTGGGATGTAACTTGAAATAACAGAAAATGAAGCAAACATAACATGAGGTATGACTGTAAGTCAGAAATTAAATTGTTATAACAAAAGAAAAAAACTCTATGTAAAAATCACATAGAATTTTTTTCCCTCTCTGTCGCCATCTGGTGTTGCATGTTTATAACGCATTCAAAATGTTGTTGTTCTTACTAATGTAGCTGAGTCCTCAGTCCAACCCTAACTCTGCCCCGAGCCAAATTTGCTCTGCATTTTTTGAAGGGGCAGACACCAAAGAGACCAGGGAAGAGGTGTTTCTGTGAAGCACCCAGTGAGGCATGCTACAAAATAAGAAGCCGTATCTTGCCCAGGAAGCTGCATGCCTATTGTTCGAGGGTAACTTAAGTGAAACGTGGAACCTTCATATACAGAATCTGTACCTTAGATCCAAAAATGCTAATGACAAAGAGTGGATGGGCATGCCCTGCTTGAACAGTTTCTGGAACCATATGGGGCTAGCCACTGTCAGATTACACAGACCTTATCTTGACCTGGCAGAGTAATTTTGATGTTTATATATGCTGTCAATTGAATCATTTATCCCTTCACTCAATCCAACACTTCTTACAATGCCCCCTCTTTGTTCTTCACTGGCTTCTCTTTCATCTCTCTCTTGAGCTTCCTAATTCCCACCAGAAAAACTCGCTTATAGGGGGAAAGGAAAACTCCTGTTACAGGAAACTGCCCCAGGACCCTATCTCTCCACCAAGCTTACATGGGTCTCCTTACAGCCTCTTCCTGCATAAAATGCTGACTGTTCTTCCAGCCCCTTTCCCTACCTAAACAAGCTGGGGATTTCCTTTACAATTGCCCCCCCCCTCATCTAAACTGAGCCATTATGATACTTGCTCCATTAGACCAGATTACATAAATCTCAGTGTAATGCTGACCTTCCCAAAAAACCTTCTGTGCCCAGATCAACAATTATAATTTTTTGGTGTGTGCTGTGGTGTGCCTTTAAAACACAACAATCCAAAAACTTGGATGAATTCGCTGTGTGTGGTTTTTTTATCCTGTAAGGACAGCATCTACAGGGGTGAGTTGCGCAGTGTGAATCTGTGCTGATTCTTCTTGGGCTGTACTTCAGATAGGGAGACCGAGTTTTTGTTCCGCCATATCTTCCATTATCACTGAAAAGGAAGAAGAATTAAATGGGAGGGGTGGCATTTGCCCTGAATTAGATACGCTGCATTTGGGAAGGGCAAATCCATAAATTTTGGGCTTGTTCAGTTTCCCAATATTCTGATATTAAATCTGAATCTTCACATCAGTCCCCATGAACAGTCATTGTCACTTTCCTGGAAATTTCTCCTAACATACATTATTTTTTCATGCAAGTTTGCCTAAAGGACAGGTTTTTGCAAGCAGCCTTCCCAACCGTAATGCATTCTATCACAGAATCACAGACTTGTAGGGCTGGAAAGGGACCACAAGCATGATCTAGTCCAAATCTCTGCAATGCAGGTATGTTATCTTCACCAATAGACAGATTTTATGCATATTTGTCACTCTTGGCTGGGGAACTGCACTGCAAAGAAGTGCAAATACCGTATTTTTCGCTCTATAAGACGCACCAGACCACAAGATGCACCTAGTTTTTGGAGGAGGAAAACAAGAAAAAAAAATATTCTGAATCTCATAAGCCAGAACAGCAAGAGGGGTCGCTGCGCAGTGAAGGCAGCAATCCCTCTTGCTGTTCTGGCTTCTGTGATAGCTGTACAGCCTGCATTTGCTCCATAAGACGCACACACATTTCCCCTTACTTTTTAGGAGGGAAAAAGTGAGTCTTATAGAGCAAAAAATACGGTAATTGTCACGTATTGTTTCAGGAAGTTCAAATTAAGCAAGTTTGCCTCTGAATGCAAATGGAACCAAACTCCTACCCCATCCCTTGGCTGGATATAGTCCAAACCAAGTCAAGCGTTTTAAGCCCGCAATGATACCGGCAGGAAAGTACAACATATGCTCAAATCTCAGCTGCTGAAATCCATGTCAGGTGGATGTTAGTCATTGCATCTTTCCTATAGTTGAGACAGACTGAGAGATCTTCTCAAGGCTTCCATATTTCACAGGCCAATCCAAAGGAAGGTTACTCAGAAATAAGTCCCATGCAATTTCAAAGGAGCATCTTTCCGAGTCTGCACTGCAGCCTATGAGATGTCATCAAAACCACTTCCCTGGAAGTAAAGCTCACCTAGGAATCTATGCTGTCAGATGCAGAAAGGACAAAGTAGCTTGCATACTTCTAAACTGGGTTGGGGAAGGTAAGATATTGGAGAGAGAATGACAACATATGGAAAGCAATATATTAAATAACAATGACAATATAAAGTGTTACTATGGAAGAAGTCCTCCATTGGTCTTCCGCTGTGGGAGCGTGACCCTACTCAGTCGCAACCTGCCCCAAGGTGAGTCGAAACAGCAGCTCTACTGCCAGTAGCAAACAAACTTTTGGGAAAGTGTTTCCAGATGCATGTTTGGGTTAATCGTCTGGAAAAGGTTGAAAGGGACTACATCCCAATGAGATTTTCATGTGCTTAGGTCTTGACAGCGGTTCTCTACCAGTGGGTCCCCAGATGTTGTTGGACTACAACTCCCATACATCACCTTGTCAACAAAGGTCCGTATAGTTAAAGCTGTGATTTTCCCAGTAGTGATGTATGGAAGTGAGAGCTGGACCATAAAGAAGGCTGATCGCCAAAGAATTGATGCTTTTGAATTATGGTGCTGGAGGAAACTCTTGAGAGTCCCATGGACTGCAAGAAGATCAAACGCATCCATTCTGAAGGAAATCAGCCCTGAGTGCTCGCTGGAAGGACAGATCCTGAAGCTGAGGCTCCAGTACTTTGGCCACCTCATGAGAAAAGAAGACTCCCTGGAAAAGACCCTGATGTTGGGAAAGATGGAGGGCACAAGGAGAAGGGGACAACAGAGGACGAGATGGTTGGACAGTGTTCTCGAAGCTACCAGCATGAGTTTGACTAAATGACTAAACAACAACAACAACAACACAACTCACAACTCCCATCATCCCTGAGCTCTGGCCTTGCTAGCTAGGGGTGATGGGAGTCGTAGTTCAACAACATCTGGGGACCCACAGGTTGAGAAAGGTTGGCTTAGGAACAAAGGGTAACTGTTAGAGTGCTGGACTAGGACCTGGGAAACCTAGGTTCGAATTCCCACGCAGTCATGGAGCACACTGGGTGACCTTGGGCCAACCACTGCCTCTCAGCCTAACCTACCCCACAGGGTTGTTGTGCGGATTAAATGAGGAGGGGGAAACCATATGCACCCCCTTGAGCTCCTTGGAGGAAAGTTGGGATTTACTTGCAATAAATAAATACAATTAAAATACATGTTGGGCCATTCATTCAACTAGCTCCATTCTGTATACACTGACTGGCAGCAGCTCTCCAGGCTTTCAGGGAGAGGACATTCCCTGCCCTACCTGCAGATGCTGGGGATTCAACCTCGGTCCTCCTGTATGCAAAGCAAATCTCTGTTTCTGAGAGTCACTCCCCTCCAATTCCACTTTTTAAAAATTAAGGGTGTCAATGCAGGAAAGAATTTGGGACCAAAAGCAAACACAACATCCTAGCCAATACATATATTTGCTTATTTAAAATTAATATATTTCTATCCCACTTTATACACATTTCAATGGGCAATAAGAATCCATTTATAATCAGAGTCTTTTTAAGTCTCGGGGAAATGGAAGGAGACTTAGTAATATTCACGGATATGTTCTACAAAAGAAGGTATCTCCCAACTGCTCAAAGTCCCCATGAACCATTTATGGGAGGCAGTAGATTCCAGGAGTGGCTTTAGACATAGACCAGAATTTCAGGTCTCATCTAGCAAGAAGGAGTAGGGATGGAAACCTTTGCATACCTACATGGGGAAAAGTCCCAGTTTGACTTCACAGTTAAGCATATGTGCACAGTCCTCCTCACATAGAATCCCAGGAGAGAGATCATCCTTTTCTAGGGCATCAGGTCTTGTGTTTGCTTAAAAATCATATCACAATGCACATACTAAACTAGCAGAGTTCATCTGAGCTGACTGGTGGTATAATCCAAAGAATTTCATAGCAAATCAGCTGTGATGAACTCTGTTAGTTTAGTATATGCATTGTGATGAAATATTGCAGTTTGGCAAGTTACAAGTCTTCCTTGATTACCCAGGACATATTTGTTGAAACTGTAAAGGGATCACATTAACAGTACCTTTAATCATGCCTGTTGCATTCTTCCTTTCCTTTCAAAGATGCACTTTGTAGCTCCCTCTGCTTTTACATGTCTTCATCCCTTCAACATTACCAGCTGTTTGGGCAATTTCACATGCAAAATTGGGCCCATCCATAAAGGTAAAGGTAAAGGGACCCCTGACCATTAGGTCCAGTCGTGGCCGACTCTGGGGTTGCGGCGCTCATCTCGCTTTATTGGCCGAGGGAGCTGGCATACAGCTTTCGGGTCATGTGGCCAGCATGACTAAGCCGCTTCTGGTGAACCAGAGCAGCGCACAGAAACGCCGTTAACCTTCCTGCCAGAGCGGTACCTATTTATCTACTTGCACTTTGACGTGCTTTCGAACTGCAAGGTTGGCAGGAGCAGGGACCGAGCAACAGGAGCTCACCCCATTGCGGGGATTCAAACCACCAACCTTCTGATCTGCAAGTCCTAGGCTCTGAGGTTTAACCCACAGCGCCACCCGCGTCCCTTGGCCTTAATATAGATAGTGAACCCCTTGTGTTTCCTTTGACTACCCCTCATCCACGTGGGGTTCTCCTCCAACTCCTGCTGTCCCACATTTTCTGCTCCCTAAAACTGGAGATACCCTATGCAATCAACGTAGCTCTCCAATTCCAATTTTAAAAGCATGGCAAACTTTTAGATTTAGAAGAATATGTGGGACAGCAACAGTCAGAGGAGAATTAAAAAAGACTCAAAGGGTTCACAATCCCATAAAGCAAGAGGACAGGGTTGTGTTTAACAGCACAAACCTCACCATGTCTACTCAGAAGTAAACCCCACTGAGTTCAATGGGCTCTCCTCCCAGGTATGGGTGAGATAGGATTGCAGTTTAAACCAGTTCTTGATGCAAAGGTAAAAATGAGCCCGTAAAAATGATGCAAAGGTAAAAATGGACATTTCCACTTTCCTTCCTCATCCGAGCTCACATCACATCAACAGTATTCACACTTCGAGGCTTGAAATCAGTTTGTGCTTAAAATCAAGAACCAGTTAAGAACCAGTTAGCCCTTAAGGCTGCAGTCCTGTGCGCACCTACCTGGGAGTAAACCGTATTAAACTCAATCAATGGGATGGTACTTTGGCAGAGACCTGGACGAGCTTGCAAGCCCGTCCGTCCAGAATGTGCCCTGCATCGCCTGACCAACAATCACAGAAAATGCTTCTTTTGGCTCTGAGGAAGCGGCTGGAATAATTTCTCTTTTACACTTCGCTATGCCCAGAGCTCACCTCCCAATCATCACGACAGCATTGATGGCATGCTCCAAGTTTGCATCCTACTCAGAGTAGACCCTCTGAAGTGAACGGACATGGCTCACTAAGGTCCATTCCTTTCGATGGGTCTACTCTGAGTGGGACTGAGGTGGAGCCACCAACCCCCTGGATTTCACGCCTGTCCCACCAGTTCCTCCCTCCTACCCCCCTCCCCAAAAAAGAAAGAAATCCTCTCGTTGTCAACATGCCTCCAGGACATGTTGGCAAAAGGGCGAACTTCCGTGCATTTAAAAGCTTCTGCACACTTGCCCCCCCCCAGCCCTGCCTCTTCCAAGCGCTCCATCCTCTAGGACGCAAAGCAGCGTCCCAGAGGAGAGAAAGAAAATCTCTCCTTTTTTTTCCTCTCCAACACCCCCCAGTCCTGAGTTCCTCATTCCAGGAATCCCAAAACTTACAGATGAGAGCCAAACCAATCTCCTGGTGGAGGGAGAGGCGAGGAACGGCAGAAGCTGCTGGCTTGATCGCTCACTGCAGAGTGAGTGAGGAAGTTGAGCTGAAAGTTTAATGAAATGTGTAAAAGGGAGGGAGGGGGCGAAAGGGGAGCAGTCGCGGGCCGAGCCTCTGGGCTTTAAGGACAGCCTCTTAAAGGAGCAAGCACGCCTCTTCCAGTCCCCCGTGCCTCAAAGCAGGCTGCAGAAATGATGGAGATAACCAGGAGAGGGTGCCCAGACCGTCTAGAAAGACTGGCGCATCCTACATATGTAATCAACTGCTACTCGTTTCGTTTTTCATATTGTTGTCGAGGTTTTCTGGAGTGAACACCAATACCAGCTTGGAAACAGGCGTGGGAAATGGTGGTCCTTTGGGTGCTGCTTGACTCCGGCTCCCATCAGCCCCAGCTAGAATGGCGCTGTGGTCTAAACCACAGAGCCTAGGGCTTGCCGATCAGAAGGTTGACAGTTCGAATCCCCGTGACAGGGTGAGCTCCCATTGCTCGGTCCCAGCTCCTGCCCACCTAGCAGTTCGAAAGCATGTTAAAGTGCAAGTAGATAAATAGGTACCATTCCGGCGGGAAGGTAAACGGCGTTTCCGTGCGCTGCTCTGGCTTTGCCAGAAGCGGCTTAGTCATGCTGGCCACATGACCAGGAAGCTATCTGCGGACAAACGCCGGCTCCCTCAGCCTATAGAGCGAGATGAGCACCACAACCCCAGAGTCGGTCACGACTGGACTTAACTGTCAGGGGTCCCTTCACCTTCAAGGGACGAATGATGGGAGGGGTCCCACGACATCTAGAGAGGCACACACTCTCCATCCTTGCTTACCAAGAGCTATCCATTATTATTATTATTATTATTATTATTATTATTATTATTATTATATGATCTGTGAAAGGTCTCTGCCACTATGAGCCTACAATCAAAAATCTTCCTTGGGGATGAGAAGAAAATCACAGTGGAAAAGAGAGAGAGATGGAGGCAGGGATGAGCAGCAGGCAAGGGAGCTTTACAGAGGTGTTTAAAGGTCCATGTTCTAACATAATAATAATAAATAACAACAACAACAACAATTTATTACTTTTACCCCGCCCATCTGGCTGGGCCTCCCCAACCACTCTGGGCTCCTTCCAACAGAATATTAAAAGCACCATAAAACATAAAACATTAAAAGCTTCCCTAAAGAGGGCTGCCTTCAGATGTCTTCTAAAAGTCAGATAGTTGTTTATTTCCTTGACATCCAATGGGAGGGCATTCCACAGGGCTGGCTACCACTACCAAGAAGGCCCTCTGTCTGGTTCCCTGTAACCTCACTTCTCACAGGGAGGGAACCACCAGAAGGCCCTTGGCGCTGGACCTCTGTGTCCAGGCTGGACGATGGGGGTGGAGACGCTGCTTCAGGCATACTGGGCTGAGGCAATTTAGGGCTTTAAAACCCTTTGAATTGTTCTTGGAAATGTATTGGGAGCCAATGTACTGGGAGCCAAGGGGTAATATAGGCACACATTTTTTCTCCCACCCCTATGCCATTGCATACTGCCATTTATTCTTCCAAAGCAAAAGGGTCTGTTGGGTTCAAGCCTCTCTCTTCTCTTCCATTGTGTGTGTTTGTGTTTGTGCATATGCACATGCACATGCATGCACCCAGGTGTGCATGTTTTAATTTGAGGATTTTCACCCAAAATTATAATGAAACACTGCACACATCAAAGCTATACAGCAGCTACTAAACTGTGCAATCCTCTGCATTTCTATTCAGAAATACTGGTAAGTCCCCTTTAATTTTATGGAAGTTACACATCAGGCTTACTGTTGGGGTGTTTAAAAAAATGTTGTTAATATCCTTAAGCTTCACCATTGAGTTGAAGGGAGAAGCACGTGAATAAGGGCCAAATGTTACATGGAAAATCTAGTCTCTTGTTTTTAACTTAATAGAAGCTGCAAGGATATTAAGGCAGCAACTTTGAATTTTTTTGCCCCATCTCCCTGAATGTTGACCAGGAAAATTGTTAAACACACCCTTCCCCCATTGCCATTGCTCTGATCTCCATTCGGGGCACCCCATGGTTGCTTTTACAAATAAAGTCAAGAGGTCTAATCACAGGGATTTCATGCCTAACATTCTGTAGTTTTGGCGGGCCTAAAGTATTGGGAATCAGTGACATCCCAAGGGAATTAAGACTAGGGGTCATGACAGATTCCAAATACCATCCCTGCATAGCCTTATAATTGTTATAAATGCATGCAGAAAAAGCAAAACATACCGGTATTATATGAAATACAATCTGTTGTAAGAGGAGGTAAATACAGTACAAAGCTGCACATTAGAAAACACAATTTAGCTGTTTTTTAAAGCACAGTATATAAAATGGGGGGTATTGGTTTGGTTTGGTTTTATTATGTATTTTGTATTCTCACTTTGTATTTTTCTGTTGTGAACCACCCTAGGATCTTCAGATGAAAGGCAGTATATAAATTAAATTAAATATTAAAGTATCATCATCATTATGCAAGCAAACAAAAAGCATAGGTGTACTTTATCTTGAAAAACTGTAGATTCAGTAATTAAGAAATTTGTTTTTAATGTTGTAACCCTCCCTGGGACCTCAGGGTGAAGGGCATGTAATTAATAAATTAAATAATCAATAAATATGGACCCAGTTTGACAGCAACCGTGACCAGTCTCATGTAGAAAGAAGCACTGGAGTTTTTCATTCAGCTGCTACCCAGCTTCTGGCAGCTGTTAACAGAAGCTGGAGTTTCTCTGCATTTCACAGTTTTACATTTAGTTAGAACGGGTGGGAGAATTTGTGGTCCTCCATCTCCCATCAGTCCCAACTAGCATGGTCAACAGTCAGGGATGAGGGGAGCTGAGGTCCAGCAACATCTGGGAGGCCACAAAAGTCCCCCACCCTGAGTTGTATCCATTGAAGCACTAAGTGAAAGGCACTTAGTAGTGGCACCCTCGTCCCAATAGTGCCAGCAGATAGTGCTTTGTGCCAGCAGATCACTGTTGTGCAAGAGAATGCACAAGCAGGTGGCTAGTAACTTTGCTGCATGATACGTTGCACAGTCTGCTGCGCAATGCGTTTCCACTCACGCAACTGCTGTGTTGGATTCCTCTCTTGCACAACTTTTAAACTCAGCTATCCACTAGCACATGAGCTCTTGTGCTAGCAGACTCAGGGCATCGAATTCTGTCTTTGCCATCTTCATCTGTTGTCACTGCTATGACAACCAGTAGGAGCCAGTATGGTTGAAAAGAGGTTCAGAGCCACTGATATGGGCATCATGGCACCTTACCTGGACAGGGCTGGGGCAGGACAGAGCAGTGGCAAGGTGAGAGCTGAACTGGAGTCAATCCAGCATTCCTGCCTGGGCACCCACACAGACCCAAGCTTGCTGCCAGCCTGTCCCACACCACCAGGTAAACTGCAGCGACACCAGTGTCAGGAGAGAAGCTCCATTGCACCACACTGGTCACAATTGATGGTGACAGTGATGATGAATTAATGGAGTCTATCTGAACCCAGCTCCTGCCCACCTAGCAGTTCAAAAGCATGTCAAAGTGCAAGTAGATAAATAGGTACCGCTCTGGCGGGAAGGTAAACGGCATTTCCATGCGCTGCTCTGGTTCGCCAGAAGCGGCTTAGTCATGCTGATCACATGACCCAGCAGCTGTCTATGGACAAACGCTGGCTCCCTCGGCCTATAGAGCGAGATGAGCACGCAACCCCAGAGTCGTCTGCGAATGGACCTAACGGTCAGGAGTCCCTTTATCTTTACTATCTGAACGCAATATTATTGTTTGTTTGTTTTTTAAAAATCTATCCCCTCCAAGGACAGCATACAATAATAAACAACAATCACAGAGCACAATAAGAGGGAAAGGTAAATCATGAAACCAACTCATAAAATAAGGACCAATAAGGACTATTGGAGCATATATCTGGGGTAAATCAAGCAGGAGAAGAGACTCTCTTTTATCCTGACCTGAATGCACGAATTCCTCACGTGGCCCTTATTTCTGGGCTACAGAGCAGAGTCTGAATGAGAAAAGGAACTGGAAAGTTGTGTGCATCGCGACCCTGCTGGCCTCTGGGCCCTCTGGGCTGTTTCTCTGTGCTGCTGTTGTTATTCTAGGATGAGGAAATGGGGCTTGGATCCAGCCGTGCTGTGGAAGCAGGAGATGTTCAGACTTCAAAGTAAACAACCTTTATATAAACATATACACACACACAAACACACAGTGAAGTATTTGCATGGCCTAGGCACAGTCCCTCCTTCCCAAGATGCACACTACCAAGAACTCGTCTACCACAATTGGGTGCGATGAACATCTAGGGATGGGGAAGAAATTTGGTTCCATTCACATATAAGAGTGAACTTACTTAATTTGCGCTTTGGGTTGCTGTGGGGGGGGTTGTTCGTTTGTTTAAGTCCTCATGAAAATTCATTAGCATTTTCATGCAAATTTATCATAATATGCACATTTTGCAATGCTTTATGTTATCATTACATTATTCTACAACGTTCATTTCAATGTGATGCAAATTGGGGTAAGAAGAAACTCAATGATTATGTATCGCTTGCCAACTGAAAACAAGAGCAAATACTGGTTATATTTGTTGGTTTGATTTCTGTTCTATGCATAGGACAAATAAGCAAACATCTGCAATTTCCATCCTCCTTTCCATCAAAATTCTCCTATATCCTTAACAGGCAGATCAGCCCCAATTGCTCATCCTGAAAGCAAATGGCCTACAGTCCGTCCTTTCCCAAACGCTGCTCCTTCTCAATGAACTATTCCCGCTTTGATCTCAGAGGCACAAGCCTCTCTGATAGGCACTGGGCTGAAGCTGTTTTCTCTCTCACTGTCTGATATCTACAAGAGGCTTTATCTGTCAAGACAGTCTGTCTCCTGGTTACGAACAAGGAGACCTTGTCTAAAAAGGATGGGCATCGCATTGCTTTGCATCAAAGGTCACACTCAGAAGGTACAATGAGCTGGAGCCACAAACTGCTGGGCACTTCTAACTTGGCCCAACATCTATTTTTGCCACCTGGGTGCATAACTTGTGTTGCCTGCTTCCCTGAGCAATAGCAATATCTACGAGCAGCAGCTTTGGTCTTGGTGCAGGAAAATTAATTGGCATTTTAGTTCAAAATTCTCCTTATATACACATTATTGTATATTTTTGCCTATGAGATGTATTTTTGCAAAGCAATTTCCCTTAAATGAAATATCCTTTTGTATGCTATTTGCACTTATATGCATTTTAATGCACACTTTACCCCAGTATATGCATTTTTATTCACATTACTTAGCTGGAGAATTGCAAAATTCGCAGAAGTGTGAATTTCTAAGGACGGCTGTGTTTCGGTTCACATATTGCTTTAGAAAATGTGAATTGGGTAGGGTCACCTTTAAATGCAAACTGAATAAAATTTCTCCAACATCCATAATTTCCTCATTCATAAGATTTCTGGCCCACTCTTCACCATAAGTTTACCCAAATATAATCATACAATTAGAAACAAATTAAAGCAGTTACAATGATAAAAACAAGTAAATTTGTTCCAATGAAAAGAGAACAGTAGAGATTCAGCAAAAGAGGTGGCCCCAATCAGCACAAAATACCTTAACTGTCAAACACCAAGGTAAACAGGTGCTTCTTCTTTAGCAAACAGCAGAAACTATTCAATCTTTGTGGGAATTCAGGAGCCGGCGGAATGCCAATACTGATGGGGCCCCTCCTATTTCAGCAGGGAGGGTCTTAAGTGTCAAAGGTCAGGGTAAAGAGTTGTCACCAGGATATGATGAATGTTATACAATAAAGGCACCAGACACATCTCTAATTGTGTGTTTCTGGTAGGATTCCACAACTTATGGGCTGCCACAGAGAAAATCCTCTCCCAGGCTACCATTTCACATTAGGGCATGTTGAATTTTTCAGCTGTCATGTGAGTATACATGAGAAATGTGAAGGCTGCAGCAGAGGCCAAGAAGCAAGTCAACTGATGTCCAAGATCAATTCAAAGAGAGAAGAAGTGTTTGGACTTGATATCCCGCCTTTCACTTCCCTTAAGGAGTCTCAAAGCGGCTAACAATCTCCTTTCCCTTCCTTCCCCACAACAAACACTCTGTGAGGTGAGTGAGGCTGTGAGACTTCAGAGAAGTGTGACTAGCCCACAGTCACCCTGCATGTGGAGGAGTGGGGAAGTGAACCCGATTCACCAGTGTCAGAGGCTCAGGAGCAGAAGAGCAGGGGAGAGAGCAAATAGAGAGCGGAGGAGAGGAATCAGAGGGGAGCGTAGGGGAATATGACAGTGGACCGAGAGATTCCATGAGCTTCTCCAGCGAATCAGAAGATTCCCAGGAGGGGGCGCCTATGGTAAGGGCGAGGCGAGTCCCAGGGGGGACGATCCATAAACAAGGAACCAGAGGGGAGTCCCAAAGGAGTAGCGGAGGAGTAGGGCCAGTTCCCCCACCAGAGCACAGTGGGGGGGAAGAGTCACGTGAGTCAGGACCAGCTTCTCCTCCATCGGGGAGTGGGGAAACGGAGGGAAGGCCAGGTCCAGCTAGCCTCCCCGAAAGGGGGAGCAGTGACACAAGTGTAACGGTCAGAAGGAAAGTGGGAGGCTGCGCGCGCGCGCCAAGTTCAAATGTGGAGGAGCGCGGGACAGCAGAAAACCCGGATTGGGAGCCAGGTCCTAAAGCCCGAAAGAGGGGGGGAGAAGAGTCGGCAGAATCAGCGTCAGAAGAATCTAGGAGGGCTGAGACTCCGACTAGCAGAAGGACCCAGAGAAAGAAGGAACAGAGGAAGAGGTGGAGTAAGGCTAGAATCTTAAGCTGGTGTCAGGGGGGAGGAGATTCAGATGGGACTTCTACGGTCTGATGGATAGACGTAGCGTTGCGCGCTGCGCGTCTGGAAATGAAACTGAACTTCAATAAAGACTTTTTAACTTGAGGAAGAAGCAGCGTTGGTCTTGTGTGAGCTGGGACCTTGGGCAGCGCTGACAACCAGATTACAAGTCAACCGCTCTTAACCACTACACCACGCTGGCTCTCAAGACTCGATGAAACTTCTTATTAACTGATGTATTACTTTCTAATGTAGTTTTATGGTTACAATGTAATATTGTATGCATAGATATGGTTTATGCAGAGAAACTAGTTTTTTTTGTGGCATTGCCTGACATTTTCAGGAGGTAAAATTTGAATTATTTGGTTTTCCAAGAAAACCAAAAGTTTTCTTCATAAAACGTAGATTAGCCAAGCTAAATGTTGTCCAATCATAAAAATCAGAGCAGATTTGAATTCCTCACAAAAATGTATTTTTAAGACCCCCTCACTGCAGAAATTTGCAAAAAATAAAAAAAATAAGTTTCTGAGGGTGGCAGAACTACCATGAGGTCTCCCTCTGCCAATCTTAACACCTGAGAGGCTTGGTCATGATGGAGGTAGTCTTTTGGAAATTTGAGGCCCAAGTTGTTTAGGGCTTTAAACACCTTGAATTGGGTCCCAAAACAAATTAATAACCAGTGCAGCTGTTTTAAAACAAGGGTTATTTGAGCTCTGAATGGAACTCCAGCTAGCAATCTGGCTGCTGCGTTTTGGACCAGCTGAGCTTTCCAAAGCATCTTTAAAGCATCAAGCCCAAACATCTGGGTCCAGCTCTGGGTTTGAGGGGAGGCGCTGACAAAGTCATCATCCTGCATTGCTATACCCCCCACCCTGCAGGATTACCTGCTGGGTGTGGGAAGTGAGAAACAGTTGCAGCACAGCCAGTTGTGCTAGACAGCTGTGAGCTGTTTTAATTATTCAGAAAGCCCCCCCCCATATAGTTGTTGGTCCTGCCATGCATCTGGGCCCCTGGCAACGGCCCAAGAATGCCAGTTCTGAACCTGGTCCCAAAAGAAGAATGATTTCCTACCCCGCTCCAGCTGGCCAATGGCGGTGAGGGCAGCCATCTTTGCTTTCCCAAGAACACCCCTGGGCACAGTGCTATGTCATGATATAACATTGTTCCCATTGGAACATCCTGTCAAGGCAGCTAAGGGGAGCCAAAATGCTGTTTGAAGCAGTGACAGATTTATTTATTTTTAACTGTGTGGGGCATCTACCACCTTCTCTTTCAAGACAGGACCCCAGAATGTTCTTATGACTCCCCCCTTCTCCCATAAAGATCAATATCTGTGAGCGTTTTTCTGTCCACACTCACCTCTCTGAAACTTATAGAACTTACTGGGCCTGAATACTTCAGCCTAGCCAACATGGTGCCCTCCAGATGTTGTGGACTGCAACCCCCATCAGCCATGGCAAATGGACAGGGATGCTGGGGTTTGTAGTCCCAAACATCTGGATTTGGGGTGCAAGTTTTATTCCTGAGTTGGAAAAGGTTAAGGCAAGGATGGAGAATGTTCCTGGACTCCAAGGCCCATCATCCCTGAGTACTGAACATGGTGGACTGGGGCTGATGGGTATTGGATTCCAACAGCTTCCCCATTCCTGGATTGAGGTCCTAGGCATCTCAGGTCCTGCATAACCAAGGGAAGGGCCATAATTCAGTGGCAGAACAGAAGGTCCCGCGTTCCATCCCCGACAACTCCAGGTAAGAGTGGGAGAGGCCTGTCTAAAACTCTGGAGAACTTATTCCAGTGAGTGTAGGCAAAACTGAGATAGATGCACCAATGGTCTGACTTGATATAAGGCCCTGTCCTCTGTTCCTAATCTTTCTGGGCGCGTGGAGATCTTTGGAATATATCACACATGCGAAACCATGGATGCATCATCTCTTTCCCTGCTCCCACGTGGCTTAATAAAAAGAAATTGCTTGGCAAGAGTTTAGGACGATAGATGTTTAAACACTTAATAGGCATTAAAACCTGATCTGGGAAAAGCTGGATAGCAGAAAGGAGAAGGAGACTGGCGATTGTATCTGTTACACAGTTCTGTTAGTATTGGATTAAGGAGCTTTCTAACTAGGCGCCAGAAGAAAGGAGTGTGTTTGGGGTTGGGGAAAGGGCAACAACTCGACCAGAACCCAAATGGAGCAGCTTACGCTCAGTGCTAGCCCACAAAGTAGATTTGCAGCTTCTTGAAATTAAGGTCAGTAGGTGAGTAGCGGGACTAGGATAGCCATGGACACATCAGCCCTCCGCAAAAAGGAATCGCATCCCCCCTCCCATTACATCTAAGTAGGATGCTGTTGTGTGAAACACCATAGATATTGGAGATGCTGACTGATAAAAGGTGTGTGTTTTGGGAAGAGGCGGAGCATCTGTTGGGGAAACCCAGCCAGATGGGTGGGGTATTATTATTATTATTTACTTTTGTTGCAGAGGGTCTCAGGTTCAACCCCCAGCATCTAGGGGCAGTAGCAGGGTTGACATATTTCAAAAAGGTGAAAATCTGGAAAGAAAAGTTGTTGAGCTTTTTTCTTTGGGGGTCGGGGAGTTGCTGAGCTTTCGTTCTATTCCTCCCCCCCCCCCTTTGAGCTAATTCTGAGGGAAATCGCCAAAAACGACACTGCCGACATGGGTTGCCATACATCCAGATTTTCCTGGACGTTTCACCAATTTCCACCCAGACACTGTTTCCGATGGCCAATTGCTGGTTGTGTCCGTGAAATTCCGGACGTATGGCAACCCTAGGCAATAGACAAGCCTGTCTGAAATTCAAGAGAGCTGGGCCAGCGTTCTTACACTTGCTGTGTACACATCATATATTTATACCACATTTATGGCACATTTCCACCTGAAAAATGTAGGATGTGATACATAAGTAGCAGTCAAGTACAACATTCCTTGTTTTCCTAAAGTGGACATGCAAGGGGATGTTTGATCCAGTCAGTCAAAACTTTCTGTTTCTTCCTGGGCTGGAGCATCCTTCCTTTTGCATGTGACTAGAGTTGGGTGTGACCTTACCTGTCCAGGTAACAAAAAGGACAAGGCACGCAGCCATCTTCCTTTCTTTGAGCTTCTGCATCATTGAAGAGCTTTTCAGCTAGAGATGCTCTGTTGGCTTTCTGCCAACAGAGGACAAAGGGACTATCTCCATATGCGATAGACTCACATGTATATCCTTGTAACAAAGTCTGCTTTCAGGGATCCAACTGTGAACTGATGATGTGAGTAAACTTCTTTTATATACTTTACACAAGATTGTGGTGTGTGTATTCTTTTAAGGGGGAAATAAGGGAACTTGCCAGGAATCTAATATTGAGAGGCTTAAACAAGCCTGCAACCAGCTACCTGCTGTGAGGTTAAAAGGGGAATGTAAAACTCTGCTAAGTTACAGAACTTGCTAGCGTAAGTTAGGAAGGATATTAATAACCAATATATCCTCTCCTGCCTCCTTGAACATTCCCATAGAATTCTGGGAAGTGTAGTTTACCCCTCCCACAGCTATAATTCCCAGCATCCTTAAAAACTGCAGTTCCCAGGACTCTTGTGGGTGGGAGGAAAATGTGCTTTAAATGTGTGTCCATGACGGGTCCAGCTGCAGATGTCTTTGGCAAGCTGGTGGATGTCTGGAGACCGCAAGAAGGGAGAGGCCTTGATGGGACACCCATTGCTACATTCACCAAGCATGAAATCATCCCTAGTCGGGAGTACTGGTCTCCTGGGGAGGGCATGTTCATCATTGTTCCTTATTCCTTCCAACAATATGTACAGTGCTTGTTGTTGTTTTTTTACACCCCCTAAAATAAATCAGCTAATTGGTTTGTTAACGAGCTTGCGGTGATTAAGATCTCATGGGTGCCTGGGCACCACCAGGTTGCTATGTCAGCTCCTTCCTGGAATGTCGTTTCTTTGCTAGAAAGCATTCTGGTGAGAATCTGTGGGGAGGATGGTGTGTTTAGGGTAATATATGTTGCAAGGAAGGAGATGGAGTCCAGGCCTCCGTCCTCTCTTTAAGAATATGGGCAGAACTCTTG
Organism: Podarcis raffonei; assembly: GCF_027172205.1. Lineage (NCBI taxonomy): Eukaryota > Metazoa > Chordata > Lepidosauria > Squamata > Lacertidae > Podarcis > Podarcis raffonei. The sequence goes on along the minus strand of NC_070615.1, from coordinate 18,078,766 downwards.
TATAAAACAGCCCAAATGTCTCACAGATAAAGGAAGGAAATATATAATATTAGATACAGACAAGTGGTTCCGTTGAAGGGACAAGTCTGTTTTTAATTATCTTGTGGGAGGCTTTTTTTTATATGTGTGATTTGTAATTTTTATTCTGAACCACCCTTAAATGCTCGTGTCAGAGCCAAAAGGTGGAGTTTTTTAGGTCACCTCCAGTATTTTGCAAGAGGGATTGGAGCAGATACTGGAAATGTGGATTTGTGCAATTGAAATGAATGAAAGCACTCTGCTGCCCTAGTGTAAGAAACACTTTTTATTTTATTTATTTTTGTAAAAGGGGGGAGACTTATTGCAGTTAGGAAAGTGACGGGAAGATGGACTGAAAAGTGTAGGATGAAGGAATGATTTCAAGGAGGCAAATCTGGATGGACGTTCGTCCTCTGACTCTCCCATAAAGAAAACTGCCAAGGTGGGATGGCTCAGTTGGTAGAGCATGGGACTCTTAATCTCTGGGCCGTGGGTTCAAGCTCAACCTTGGGTGAAAGATTTCATCATTGCAGGGGGCTCGACTAGATGACCCTCCAGGTCCGTTCCAACTCTACAATTCTATGAGTCTATTATTCTAAATCAGAACAAATGTTCAATGAAAATTAGACATAGCCTGACTTCCACATGCAAGCAAAATCAGGATGAATACTCAATAAACTGGTAGTCTGGAAGAGACTTTACAAGTGCAAACTGCAACTAAATGTTGCAGTATATCCTTGCTCCCTAAGAGGAGTGCTTCCATATTAGGGTTGAGGTTGCCAGCTTGCAAGGCCATCCTCCAGCATACTGTAAATTGTTAGGGGGCTCAGGCAAGCCCGTTCATCCTTCCCCTCCCTCTTCAGTTTTCCATTTTTCTTTTCCAGCTGATGTGTAACATTCCACAGCTCAACATTCCATATTAAACTCAAAAACCTTTCCTTAATATTGTAGAAGAAATCACTTGCTTCCTCGATCAAAGGGAACTCTCAAAGTGTTTTAAGGTATCGATATAATTATACCAATATATCACAGGAAAATATAGGCTTGTAGCCAATGTTAGTCCTACTCAGAGTAGGCCCAGAATAGAAATTAATAGATCTGCCATGTCCATTAACCCAGATAGGTTTACTCTGAGTAGGACTAACATTGGATACAGCCCAGTGTGTTTAATATCAAAATCGTCATTATTTATTGCTGAACAATACATCTTTTTGACTTCTGTTTTTCTGTAACGTACATGAAACTGAATTTCTACCCCATCTTTACACTGAGTATTGCAGTGATTCTAATTTTACACACACACATATGGATAGAAGAATGTGTCACAATCAGCACTGTAGATGAGTCTAAACAATGCCATATGCTGACTGAGCAATAGTCACAATTCTTATTATTCCATTAAATGTTCCACTCCCCCTCATTTCTTTGGCTCTGTTTTAACACTACAAATCAAAGCAGAACTTAAAGATACAATCAATACATTTTAAGGAGTCAGATTCAAAAAGCAAATTCAGTTTCAGAGGTAACTTTCGCTGTGCTCAGTGGGGTTTACAGCCAGATTAGTGACAATAGGATTGCAGCCTAATCATCCAAACTTCCTTTTGTGCCACACTTTCTGGGCACAGGTTTGGGATTTCCAGGTCCATGGCAAAGAAAACCTGAGTCCTGTTTACTCTGATTCAGCTATAAAATGTGGGTTTTCCTGGGGGAAGGGGTGGAAGAAAAGAAAACCACTTGGACACAGAAATCCCAAACCTTTGCCTAGAAATGAGGCACAAAGGAAATTTTGAATGAGCCCAATGTGATTCTATACATGTTGACTCAAAAAACTAGCTCCACTGAATTCAATGGAACTTACTCCGAGGTAAGTGTGTATAAGATTGCAGTCTCATGTTAACATCTTATCATAGCTGTCAATATTTTCCTTTTTTTAAGGGAAATTCCCTTATTCCGAATAGGATTCCTCTCAAAAAAAGGGAATAGTTGACAGCTATGGATCTTATTAACTTTAATTCAGGCTAAAATGTTTGATGGGCAAAAGCCTTTAAACCAAAAATCATAATACAGTGGTACCCTCAGGTTAAGTACTTAATTCGTTCCGGAGGTCCGTTCTTAACCTGAAACTGTTCTTAACCTGAAGCACCACTTTAGCTAATGGGGCCTCCTGCTGCCGCCACGCCGCCAGAGCACGATTTCTGTTCTCATCCTGAAGCAAAGTTCTTAACCTGAAGCACTATTTCTCGGTTAGCAGAGTCTGTAACCTGAAGCGTATGTAACCCGAGGTACCGCTGTACTTCTGATGCATAGTACTTTGTTTAAGCCTTGTTTCCTGGAGCAGGATTTGGGCATATGGGATGCCTTGGGTCATATCTGCTCATAGCTGTCAACCGTCCCTTATTTGGCGGAAAAGTCCCTTATCCCAGCGCTGTGTCCCCCTGCTGCCCCTTATTGATGATGTCCCTTAAATTTCCCGGGTTTCAAAGGAAGCAGCTTCTCTCCCTCCCTCCCTGCCGGCCAGGGAGGAGGGAGGCTCCAACTGTGTTGCTTGGCTGCGTTGCTCACCCAATAAGGAGTCTAAGAACAACTGGGGGGTGGAGCTTGCATGCCTTGTGCCGATCAAATTGGCCGCATTGCCTGGGGACTCGCCTTTGCTCAGCGCTTCCCAGCGGAGAGGTGACGGTGCTTTTCCTTGCTGCATCCCCTTTACTGGGTTGCTGCGCTGTGGGAACCACCACTTGAGGCTTCGTTTGGCTGCTGGCTGGGCTTTCTGCCTTTGGCTCGGAGGGGCTCAGAAGTTGAACATACCTGTGCTCTGAAAATCCCTTATTTTGGCTGCCGATCCCTTATTTTTGAGGCTGCTGGTCCCTTATTTTCAAATCTGTAAGTTGACAGCTATATATCTGCTGCAGCCCTACAGAGTTATGGGTGTCTCATTGCGGGAACCAATGCACTTCTGTAGTGTGGTTAGAAATGAATGGCTGCTTCTAGGGAAAGCTCTCAGTTAATACCCAGCAGAGCACGACTCCGCTGTTTTTCTCAGCTGTTTTCCCAGCTTCCCAAGCAGCACCTCAACAAAACTTATTTTGCTTTTGAAGGATTGTGGACCAGGGCCTCCCTCTCCCCCTATGCCACTGCCCTTGCAACCCCCTTGCTGTTTTTCGGAAGTGCCACTCGCCCTGGCAGTATCTTCTGTCACGGGTACAATGTTTCCAGAGCCTCGGAGACACTGAGTCACCTGCTCCATTGTTCCAGGTCAAAGGAAAAAGCTGTCTGGTGTGATGCGTGTGGCGATGGGGCAGCGATGGCTCCCGAGAGGCCCAAGGAATGTGCTGAGGTGTATGCAGCCTTCTCTCCTTTTCCTGGAAATACCGCTGAGGGAGGATGCATAATCACAATGCCTGTTTGCTGCCAAGCATCACAAATCTCTCTTGCCAAGGGATTGGCTGAGCTGATCGGGTGTCGCAAACAAAGGAGGACTGGGATTGGCTGGAGAGCAGGGATGGAGAACCTCTATCAGCCTTCCAGGGATCACATGACAATGGCCGGCCCAACCACCTCTCTATACTGGGCAGAGTGGTTGGGCGATTAGGCATAGGATGGTGACGGCCTCAGACACATTTAAAATCCAAACATACTCCATTTTAACATAATGTATTAGAGGGTAATATAGGGACGCGGGTGGCGCTGTGGTCTAAACCACTGAGCCTAGGACTTGCTGATCAGAAGGTCGGTGGTTCGAATCCCCGCGACGGGGTGAGCTCCCATTGTTTAGTCCCAGCTCCTGCCAACCTAGCAGTTCGAAAGCACGTCAAAGTGCAAGTAGATAAATAGGTACCCCTCCAGCAGGAAGGTAAACGGTGTTTCCGTGTGCTGCTCTGGTTTCACCAGAAGTGGCTCAGTCATGCTGGCCACATGACCCGGAAAAACTGTCTGTGGACAAACATCGGCTCCCTCGGCCAGTAAAGTGAGATGAGCGCCGCAACCCCAAAGTCGTTCGCAACTGGACTTAACTGTCAGGGGTCCTTTACCTTTATTAGAGGGTAATAAATAACGACAACAACAACCCAGCAGCCTCACCCCACCTAATGGCTGTGCCAGCCCTGACACTGAGCTTTGTTTAGACCAACCTGATCAATTTCCCTTACCAATTTCAAGACCTTTCAGGGTTCAGCTTCTTTCTGCATTTGATGCCATCTAGCTTCTACAGCTCACCAAACATGCTCTCTCTTTTACACCAGATTACGGTTCTTCATCCACAGTGTTTCAGTGCTCTCTTACACTATCTTTTTTCTCTCTAACTTTCCCTTATCAATTATTATTATTATTATTATTATTATTATTATTATTAATTATTATTATTATTATTATTATTATTATTATTATTATTATTATTATTTATTATTATTATTATTATTATTATTATTATTATTATTATTTATACCCTACCTATCTGGCTGGGTTTCCCCAGCCACTCTGGGTGGCTTCCAGCAGAATACAGTCATACCTCGGGTTACAGATGCTTCAGGTTGCATTTTTTTGGGTTACGGACCCAAAAAAGTAACCGGAAAGGGTTACTTCCTAGTTTCATCGTGCATGCGCAGAAGCGCTAAATTATGCTTTGCACATGCACAGAAGCACCGAATTGCAACCCACGCGTGCGCAGACGCACCGCTGCAGATTGCGGACGCTGCGGGTTGCGAACGTGCATCCCGCACGGATCACGTTTGCAACCCAAGCATCCACTGTATTAAAATACAATGATTCATCAAATGTTAAAAGCTTCCCTAAATAGGGCTGCCTTCAGAGATCTTCTAAAAGTCAGATAGTTGTTTATTTCTTTGAGATCTGATGGGAAGGCGTTCCACAGGGCGGGCGCCACTACCAAGAAGGCCCTCTGCCTGGTTCCCTGTAGCTTCACTTCTCGCAGGGAGGGAATCGCCAGAAGGCCCTCGGCGCTGGACCTCACTGTCCAGGCTGAACGATGGGAGTGGAGATGCTCCTTCAGGTATACTAGGCTGAGGCCCTCCAACATTTCTCCAATGAAAATAGGGATGTCCTAAGGAAAAGCGGGACATCAAATCCGAAACTAGGACAGCTTCTGTAAATCTGAAACTGTCCCTGGAAAATAGGAACACTGGGGGGGGGCAGTCTGCATTACTTCAACTCCTCCCTCCCAACCTCAGAAGGGGAGCAGAATTCTGGATACAGTACCACTTCCTCTAATCAATTAGGTTCCATCACTTAGGTTCCTTCTCCTTTGAAGAAGTGCTGTGGCTCATATTTCCGTATGAAATATTTCTGTATGAAATATCATATTTCTGTATGAAGGATTCCAGGTTCTTTGTTTGTTTTTGAATGATTTTTATTGAGTTTTACGGATTTTCTCATCATCACAATCAACATTATCTCAAAAACAGAATAACATAAATTCCCAATCCCCTTCCCCCCCCCCAACTTCCTTTTCTGGTTCTTTGAATGTTTACTTCCCCTGCTTGTTTTATTTTACCTTAATATGCAGTCTTTAACTTAAATGTTATTACATTCTTCACATTTTTATACCCTGCGTATTTTCACATTTCGTCTTGCACTTTATTATTTCTCCATTTCTACATCTTAATTTCTGTGTTGCTAATTGTAAATGTTTACTCAAACTCTGCTAGTGAGTCTACTTCTTTACAGTTTTGATAAGGGGCCCAGGTTCTAATCTTGGCATCTTCAGGTACCTCTATTAAAGAGGCTTGTCCAAATCCTGGAGAACCACTGCCAGTCCGTGTAGGCAATATTCATCTAGATAGACCAATGACTAGACTCCATATAAGGCAGCTTCCTACATTTTCCCCTTTTGACTTTAGGCTTCATTTTCCTCTTTACTACCACTCTGAACTATTGACCCTCCTGTGAACTGTTAACCTTTCTGGTTAGAACAGACCCTTTCAAAAAGAAAACATGCGTTTTGGAACAGAGCACCATCATTCACTTTCATTCCTTCATAGTTTCACATCCCACCTTTAAATTCCTCCCCACACACAATTAAAACAATAATATAGAATAATATAGAATTAAAATGTTGCAGTAAGTTCAATAATAACAGTGGTGATATCTCCAGAGGCATCCCTAACCTAGAGAGAACGAACGGGCAAAGCACATTCCAAAATATATAGCAGATTCGTTCTGATTTGTTTGTGGCGAGGTTATACAACAATAAGCATTCACACTGGGTTCATTCTGTTTTGTTTAACATAAGAAGAGTCTGCTGGACTCTTGGTCCAGCATCCTGTTCCTACAGTGACCAGATGCCTGTGAGAAGCAGAACCTGAGCCTGTTAAGTTGTGGGTGAACATATCAAGCAACACAGTGATTCTTCAAACAGCTCTTGTTTATTCACAGGCCAGAACAGAACTGAACTGAAGGGTTCAGTCAGCCTGCTTATATAGAGCTCCAGTACAACGTAACTGTAACAATTTTCTAAAACTATCCAATCACTGAACGTCACTTTCAATCCCTTATTTGCATAACTATCTACAGTATCCCCCTGCTGGCCCAGGGTGAGAACTTCAGTATATAACAGAGCCCAAGACACTCTTCACTCATGTAAGTCCCAACAACTGGTTTTCAGAAACATTACTGCCTTCTACCAAAGAGGCGTAGCATAGCCATCATGGCGAGTAGCTATGGATCGCCTTGTCCTCCATGAATTTGCCTAATCCTCTTTTGAAGCCATCCCAGCTGGTGGCAATCGCTGCCTCCTCTGGGAGCGAGATCCATAACTTAACTCTGCGCTGCATGGAGATGTACGTATGTTCTTTTACCTGTTCTAGATTTTCCAACACTTCGCTTCAATGTATGTCCATGGGTTATTGCTTGTGGGGTGTTTCTACATCGGCCCATTAATCAGTCACTTATCCCACATTTTTCAATCTGTTTCTCCATCACTTTCCCAACTGCAGAAAGTCTATGGAGCGTGTGTATATGTGTGTGTTTAAGAAGACTTGTTAAACTATGGTGACAGAGCACTTGAATCCACATTAATTAATAATAATAATAATTTTTGATTTATACCACGCCCTTCCCGGTTCAAAAACCGGGCTCAGGGCAGCTAACAACAAATTTAAAACACTTACCGTAATTGTAAAAGCAACATAAAATATAGTATAAAAACATGAATAACAATAAAATTCAAAAATCAAAAATCAATTTAGGGGAAATAAGCAATTAGATAATCCCCAGGGCTAGCTGGCCGAATTGGTCCTACTTGGGCCAGCGAGGAGGCCACGGGAGAATTAGCTGTGGGGTCTCAGAGCGGGTAATCTTTATAAAAGGGGAGGGGGAGGGAAGAGAAGGGAAATAAAAGATCAGGCTGAATTCCAATTAAAAGCCAGGTGGAATAGCTCTGTCTTACAGGCCCGACAGAAGGAGGTTAAATCCTGAAGGGCCCTATTCTCCTGGGACAGAGCATTCCACCAGGTCGGAGTCATCACTGAAAAGCCCCTGGCCCTGGTGGAGGATAGTCTGACTTCCTTAGGGCCCGGGACCTCTAAACTATGGTTATTCATGGACCTCTGCGGGGCATATCAGGAGAGGCGGTCCCGTAAATATGAGGGCCCTAAGCCACAAAGGGCTTTAAAGGTCAAAACCAGCACCTTGAACCTGACCCTATACTCCACCGGGAGCCATGAACATAAATTTTCCAGTATGCACTGGAATCTCTCCCACAAAATAGTGACTATCTGGAGGCACCCTTTAGAAGAAAACAACTTTTTTTTCTATTCAGTGCTGGATGAGAAGCCAACTTAAAGGAATTCATCCAAGTCAACATCTTATAGTTCCAGAAGTCTTTCCTTAACTGGGAGACTTGTAAACAATGTAAGGCAACAGGCCCTATTGAATTGTGCTGTCCTTCACGGAAAGGTTCTGTTTCTTTGGTCGTTGGTTCCTGCTCCTGCTGCAGTTTCCGAGACAATCAGGACCTGTGTCCACTTGCCAGCTGGAACTGGGTCAGACTGACCAAGCCTTTAAAGCCAGCCCAAGGTTTCTACATGAATAGATCTGAGGGTTCACATCTGTGGAGAGCATTGGTCTCGCGTGCTGCAAGGTGTAGTAGTAGGTAGGGCTGCTGATAAAGACTCCAGCTGAAACCCTGGAGAGTTGCTGTAGACCCTGCTGGATAAAATGGGCCAAGGATCTCACCTAGGCAGCTTCCTATGTTTGGAAAGACCGGCACCCTTAGATGTGGAAGCCCTTAATTCCTTGCATTCAGAGATTCTCTCTAGTTAATCAGCGAGGAGGGCAAGTGATGCACTCTGCAAAATGCTTGCAGGTGCTTAAAAGCATCCACTGCCACCCCATAGCACCCACAAACTTTACCTGAGGAGAGAGAAAAGTGAGGTGGGTGAACTGCAAAAAATGTTTAAAAAAACTTTCGTTAAAAAAAAACCCAGAAGCTTTTCTATTAGGAATTTTAGGTACCGGCATTCCAAAGGAGCAGAAAAGACTTTTCATGTATGCGACAGTAGTCGCACGGATGCTACTAGCCCAGAGATGGAAAGAAGAAAGAGTTCCTACCAGAGAGGAATGGCAAACTAAGCTGATGGACTACGCCAAAATGGTGATGCTGACTGGAAAGCTCAGGAACCAAGAGGACAAAAACTTTAAAAAAAGAATGGGGAAAGGAAAAAATTATAATTTACTTAGGAGACCACTGTAAGCAGATGAAAACATTAGCAGGATTTTAATATCACTTGTAATGAACAGGTATTATGGATAATATGGATGAATACAAAATATAGATTAGGAAATAATAAGTAGCTGAAAATGTTCACATTAGGACACATGGAAGGAATGGTCGTGAGATTGAGAGAAATCTCTTTATACGGATATGCATCTGGTACTGTTATAAACTCATATTTGTAAAACCAAATAAAAATAAATTCAGAAAGAAAGAAAGAAAGAAAGAAAGAAAGAAAGAAAGAAAAGGGAGGTGGGTGGATGCTTTCCCCGTGTAGAAATGAGCTACACATCCCAGCATTCCTGACAGAAAAATGATGCTATTCTCTGGGATGTGTCATCCTAGTTCCTTGTGGGAATAAACAGCCTGGGTATCTGCTGTCTACCTCAGATAAGGTTTTTAAGTCCTGGGGTGGGCAGGCAGTCTAGGATTGGGGCCAGCAAGGTTAAACCAGGGCTCTGCTCACCTTGACTCCACTCATGTGAGGAGTCAAAACAGGAGTGGTCACTTTTGTGAGCACCCCTATTTGATTCCTCAACAACCCATCTCTAGCTGCTGTTCGCATTTACACACCACATTCTTCCAAGGAGATTGCGGAGGATGAATGAATTTGTTTTGTTTATTTAGTTATTTAATCATTGGGACTGTTAAGTAGCAACTGGCCCAAGGTCAGCCAGTGAGCTTCATGGCTGAGTGTGAATTTGAACCCTGGTCTATCAGGTCCTAGTCTAATAACTCTGACAACTACCCCACAGTAGTGCTCAATATTTATTCATTGCATCTGTTAGTGCCACTTTAAAGGTAAAGGGACCCCTGACCATTAGGTCCAGTCGTGACCAACTCTGGGGTTGCGGCGCTCATCTCACTTTATTGGCCGAGGGAGCTGGCGTACAGCTTCCGGGTCATGTGGCCAGCATGACTAAGCCGCTTCTGGAGAACCAGAGCAGCGCATGGAAACGCCATTTACCTTCCCGCCAGAGTGGTACCTATTTATCTACTTGCACTTTGACATGCTTTCGAACTGCTAGGTTGGCAGGAGCAGGGACCGAGCAACGGGAGCTCACCCCATCACGGGGATTCAAACCGCCGACCTTCTGATCGGCAAGTCCTAGGCTCTGTGGTTTAACCCACAGCTCCACCCGCGTCCCTCACATACACACAAAGGACCCAAACTGATTTAAGAACAAGGTCAAAGACAAACAGGTGAGATCGACTGAAAGACAACATACAAATTAAAATCTCTGAAGTGCTTATCCTGAAGTAAAACTGGACAGAGTCTCTCAGCCTATCCTATCAGGGATCCAGCGTTGACTGGTTTCCACCAAGCTGTCCATGCAATTAGTGAAATGGCCAGGAAATCGCCAGTGTAGGTTCAACTCTCTAGTTACCCACAAAACTTAAAGGCTATCCTTGGGCCACTTAATATCGCCCACATTTCACACCACACATGGCTGTTAGGAGGACTGAAAGGAGAACAAGTCTGCTGCCTTGATCTCTACAGATGACTGGTGGAATCAATATTTTCATGACCTTGATTGCTTTGGGGAAATGGTCTTGTAGTGATGCTCTAAAGCAGGCATAGGCAAACTCCGCCCCTCCAGATGTTTTGGCCTACAATTCCCATCATCCCTAGCTAACAGGACCAGTGGTCAGGGATGATGGGAATTGTAGTCCCAAACATCTGGAGGGCCGGAGTTTGCCTATGCCTGCTCTAAAGGAAACTGAAGCACTGAACAGCTTCTCCCCACCCCACCCCCCAAAAACCCACCCTTTGGTGCTATGCTTGCAGCCAGGAATTTCCTGGTCGCAGGAGACAAGGATGCCCATCTCCTGATGTTTCCTGAGCAGCTGTCTTCCAGGCACCCAGCAGAACAAGCCTGCTGATAGCCAGGAGTTAAAGACAATGTTTGTCTCTGCAGCGTGACCTACAGCATGAGGGGGGCTCCCATCGATTTCCTGCCTCTACATCCTGGAGCTGTTATCAGCAACTGCTCCCCAGAAAAAATGTCGGAAGGATGCTTGTGGCAAAAGGCAGAGGTGCCAGGAAAATCTTGCTATAATCCATTCCTTTATAACTACGGGGCCTGGAGAACATCAAAGTGTCAAGGTATCGTCAGCGAGTTATGTGCATCTCTGGAGACTCGCAGGATGAAGCCGATGTGTTTGAAATCGCTGGAATGGGGAACATCATTGTACCATTAACTTCTACTATTGTTTAAACAAATCTCCGGTTAAACGCACAAACAGAAAAAGGAGATTTACACAGTGCTTTGCCGAATTGCTAAAAATGCTTCACAAGGGCAAAATATCTGTACTCCTGATGACAACCCTGTAAAGTAGGCTATAAGCTACCATAGAGAACACCAGTTTGGCAAAGGTTGATCTATTCCATGCTGCAGGTGAAGCTTAAGATTACATGGTAAATCCATGGCTAAGGTTTGAATTTGTAACTTCCCTGCTCAGATTCTAAAACACTATCTACTGGAAGCAAAGGGACTTACTCCTGAGCAGACATGCATAGGTGGTTGAAGAATGTGTTTTGGTCCAGAATTTCATGTGAAGCAATATGCAAATTGAAACACATAGCCATTATTTTAAATGGTAATGTCTCCAAATTTTGTTATGCGACCAAATAATGGGTATGAAAGGGTGCATATTGGGGAAACTATGCATACATTCATGAAAATAGCAGATAATTATGCATTATGTAGGCAAATTTGCTTGCATAAAATGCCAGCAATTGCAAAAAGAAATTGCTTGCAAAAATGTGTATATCAGGGGAAATTGTTTGTAGAAGTGTGAGAAAAAGTTTGCACTAAAATCACTTTTCATTATGACCTTTAAAAAATTGCAACATTTATGGATACTGGATATATTTTGTATAAATATATCTTGTAATATTAATATTTAAAATGCAATGCGGAAATGTGGCAAACGGAACTCAACACTGGAAAAATGTGAGCCTGAGAGAAAATGGACTGGTTCATCCAGTCCTAACAGTAACATAATTTAGTTTTATAACTTGCAATAATCTCACACTTCAATGGATCATTCAGGATCCTCAGGAGAAAAGCAACTTTCTCCAAGAGTTGCATTAAGTAAGTGTATGAAATTTTTAATCCACTTATTGATCAGTCAAAAGCCAGATCGCTATTCAGCTTTCTTTTTAAAATAAAAAATAAAATTAATGAGCTGACAGTCCTATTTATAATTGTGGAGTGGGATCACAGGGCAAGGTTTTAGCCGATTTGGCAAGGTTGTTGCCCTGTCTTGGCACAGACTTTTATTATATCCGTGCCTGTCTCGGATAGCAGCCAGGGGTTGAGGAATTTACTAGAAGCTGGGAGGCAATTAAGAGCTGATCCATCCTCCCTCTGGGACTGGCACCTAAAAACCTTTGATTGTTAAACAGCTGCAGTTTGAGCCCTTCCTTTGGGGCTCACACTTTCCCATGCATAGGGGAGAGAGAAGCAGCTCAGGGCCAGATGAGCTGGGAGCGGTTGCCAAATGAGAGCATCTGTGGGGCATGGCTAAGGCACAAAAGCTTATGAGCCGCTTGGTCACAAAAAGCACAGAGAGAGAGAGAGGAACCAACTCCCAATATTCTTCAAACGAGCCCCTTTTCTCTCTTTGAAACGGCTCACAAACCCTGAGAACAGGGGGCATTTGTTCAACCGCTCTGGAAATAGGCTCAGATTCTCCCACCCTGGGTGATACAATCTGCCTATAGAGGCATCATCCTGCGGACAGTTTCCCTGCAAAGTGGAGAGGCGTCTAAATAGCTCTTTGGGCAGCCAAGAGGGATGTTCTTTCTCACAGAACTTCAGACTTGCCCTTCTTGTGGATCGGAACCACCATTTGAAGGTGATGATGATGATGATAATGATAATAATGATAATAATGATAATAATGATAATAATGATAATTTATTTATACCCCACCCGTCTGGCTGGGTTTCCCCAGCCACTCTGGGTGGCTTCCAACAAAATATTAAAATACAGTAATGCATCAAACATTAAAAGCTTCCCTAAACAGGGCTGCCTTCAAATATCTTCTAGAAGTCTGGTAGTTGTTGTTCTCTTTGACATCTGGTGGGAGGGCATTCCACAGGGCGGGCGCCACTACCAAGAAGGCCCTCTGCCTGGTTCCCTGTAACTTGTCTTCCCGCAGTGAGGGAACCACCAGAAGGCCCTCGGCGCTGGACCTCAGTGTCCGGGCAGAACGATGGGGGTGGAGACGCTCCTTCAGGTCTACTGGACCGAGGCCATTTAGGGCTTTAAAGGTCAGCACCAACACTTTGAATTGTTCTCAGAAACATACTGGGAGCCAATGTAGGGTAAGGGAGGACCTCCTGGCAGAGCACTTGATGGAGATGCTCCTCCTCCGTGGTTGGAGGAGGCAACAGTGCTTCTGAATGGCAGTTGGTGGAAATCGCAGGAGGGGGAGGGTCCTCTTGTGCGCAGGTCTGCTTGCAGGTTTCCCACAGGCATCTCAGTGGCAACTGTGAGAGCAGGATGCTGGACTAGGCGGGCTGCTGACCTGATCCAGAAGGCACTTCTTAAGTTCTTCACATGTCCTGCACATACAAGGTCCTAGTTTTGATCTCCAACATCTCCCATTAAAAGGACCTCAGGCAACAGGTAGTGGGAAAGACTTCTACCTGGGACCCTGGGGAGCCACCACTAGTAAGAGTCGATGATGATGATGGGCTAGATGAACACATGCAAAGGGGCAGAAGGTCCCAGGTTTAACCCCGGCATCTCCAGGTAGACCAGAGGGAGAGTTGGGAGAGATGCTGTCAGTCAGCATAGACAACACTGAGCTAGATGGACCAATGGTCTGGCTCAGTATAACGTAACTTTCTATGTCAAGTGTGGGAAACCATTGACTTTCAGGGTGTTGCTGGCCATTAGCAGCATCTGGAGGTCCAACAGTTCCCCACACCTGTTCTTAGTCTAACCAGGTGCTTCCTGCTCCCACATTGCTTGCCGCTTGCTCTGGGCCCAGTCTGCACAGCTACCCATGAGTGCCCAAGGTAAGTGATGGATTCTGATGTAGCTCCTTGTTCTGGTCACTTGTTTGTATGGGCAAGAAGTGGGCAGGCAGTAAGCACAAGGAGAAGGTGGAGAAGCAGCAGCAGCATAGCCAGGAGTCTCCAAGGGCAGAGTTCACTGCGACCACAGTCTCTGTAGTCATGCTACCAAACACAAAGGTGAGATTTCATGGTTGTGTGCAAGAGGTGTGAATAAAACCATTCACACAGCCTCTAAACTGAGTACAGTGGTATCTTGGTTCTCAAACTTAATCTGTCCCGGGAGTCCATTTGACTCCTGAAACCGTTCGAAAATGTAAGCTTTCAGAATATTTAGAATTAGCCAAATTGACAGATATAATAAGACAAAACCCAAAAAGTGAAGTGAAAAAGGAATGGGAGTGCCTAACAGCCAGGGTTTGAGGACAGAAATCCAGCTGAGTCTGGAATAACCTCGTGAAGTGAAAGGATAAGAAAGAGAGATTTATATCTAGATGCTAGGATAGGAAAACAGGATGATACAATGAGAGGTAAAGGAGATGCTGTGGGATTGGTGGAAGTCAATGTTTGTTTTTCTTTTTAGTGTTTTTATTATTATCTTGTAAGATATGGATTTGAGTTTTTCGTATGCTGGTTTTTGTGTTTTGTTATTTTTTGATATTTTTCGTGTTGTTGTTGTGTGGAAAATACTAATAAAATTTAGTATTTAAAAAATTTAAAACAAAAAACAAAACTGTTCGAAAACCAAGGTGTGGCTTCCGATTGGCTGCAGGAGCTTCCTGCACTCAGGCGGAAGCCACGGAAGCAGTGTCAGACATTCAGCTTCTGAAAAACATTCGCAAACCGAAAGACTCACTTCTGGGTTTGTGGCATTTGGGAGCCAATTTGCTCAGGAGCCAAGCCGTTTGAGTACAAAGATACCACTGTATAACCCCCCCCCCCCAAGAAATAAGTATGATGTCACTTAACACACAAACAAACAAACAAACAAACAAACAAACAAACAAACAAACCAGGAGTACCTTGTAACACCTTTGTTCTCGTCTGCAGGATCACATTGTGTCCTCTGCCCACTTCCACTATTCTGTTGCATACTGTTGTAAGCTCTTTGCTGCTTCCTCAATAGAGAACACTCTGTATTTAGGAACTTAGGAAGCTGTCCAAGATTTCAGCTAGGAATCTTTTCCCAGCCTTACCTGGAGGTGGTGGGGATTGAATCTGGGGGCCCCTGGAAAGTATGTGCTCTGCCACAGAGCTACAGACCTTCCCAAGCAGGGAAGCCATTCACTCTGCATTAACCTGGCACTCCACTGGCTGATATGCCAAGAGAGTTGTTTGTTCTTACAGATGGAAAAAAACCCCAGAAGATTCCTACAATACGTTGTCAGCCGTTCCCACCATTCATCATCAGCTGCATTGTGCGAGAAATCACAGGCTGAGCTTTGCATTGTACCTTGGTGCTCTTAGCTATTGTGGGGTTGGGAAGGACCCTGGGGGTCATTGTCCAATGCAGGAGTCTGGCAGCCACAGCATCCCTGCTGCCTCTGATTAAATGCCTCCACTAAGAACATAAGAACCTGTTGCATCAGACCAATGGCCCATCAAATCCAGCATCCACTTCTCACAGTGCCCAACTAGATGCTTGTGGGTCAATGCTCAAGCAGAACCCAGGCACAAGAGCATTCTTCTCTCCTGTGGCTTCCAGCAACTGGTATCTGGAAACTTCTTTCTTCTTTGGCAATCACTCGTGGCCAAGTAAGATTGTCTTCCATGTCTTAACAGTGTGTTCGCAAGTGACTGCGGAGGCCAATTCTGGATCTGCACATCCTTCCACAATGGGAACATAGGTTTCCAGGTGGGAGTTGATCCCAGTAGGGATTTGCCAAACGTGCCTTCCTCTTAGCTCATTTCTCCCTTTCATTTTGAGTTTGTGCTTTTTGAAAGTCCATGACATCTTTGGTAGAGACTATTCTCCAATTGGAGCACTCACAGGCCAGTGTTTTCCAGTTGTCAGTGTTTATACATTTTTTATATATTTGCCTTGATAGTGTTTTTAAACCTCTTTTGTTGTCCACAGGCATTACGCCTTCCATTCTCAAGTTGGGAATAGAGCAGTTGCTTTGGAAGATGATAATCACGCATCCGCACAAGACCATTGTTGTTGTGACAACATTACTGCCTCCACCAGTGGAGTAGAGTCTATCACCTCCTAGGGTAATGGACTCCATAGCTGGTACCATGGTGATCATAAGATAATTATTCTCATATTTAGCCAAAACCTGCTTTTTTGCAATTTCCACGCACCAATCCTATCCTACTCTTTAGGGCTGGGTTGGGGAAGCCTAGTGTATCATGCAAACATACAGGTTGAGAATAGGTGGAATTTCATGGCAGTAAACATGCCAGCAGATTTCCATTAGCTTCCTAGGTTGAACACCATCATCATCATGATTTCTTGCAACAGGTATGGTGGACTTCAATCAGGGTCCCAATTTGGCTGTTTTCCCCAAACCATGCCCCCTTGCCCCATCATCATATGTGAGGCTTGACAGCAAGGCTTCTAGGATCAGCTGTGTTGTGGGAGCGGTTTAACAATTCAGGGGAACTCTGGAAATTTTAGCTCTGTTGGGGGGATAGGGGTCTCCTAGCACCCCTCAGTGTCCTTAACAAACTATAGATCCCAGAATCCTTTGGGAGAAGCCACATGACTGTTTAAAGTGGTACAGTACTACTTTAAATGTATGGTGTGAACATGTCATGTGGTTGGTTTAAAATAGCATGACCACCCAAAGAAAAATAGGGCTTCAGACAACCCAAAAGGAAATGCCACAAGATGTAACAATGGCCAAAGGCATAAAATCAATGGCTTTAATGACCAGGGTGTGGTGTGAAGGCACATGAGACCACCATGATGCTGAAACTAAACCGACCTAATTCTGGTCTGCACCTGAGAATTGTATGCCAGCATGGAAGAAAGGTGGGATATGAATGTGAGAAAATAAATCACAAATAAAGGGAGATTAGGCAAATGCATAGATGAATAGTCTGTCCATGGCTGCTGGTCATGATAAACAGTGGAGGCTGGTCCATTAATGTAAACAGGTCCACCGAGGCCACCAGTCCTGGAAGGTGGCTTTGGCTATCTGCTTCTTCCTCCTTAGTCTCGGTTTTGCCACTGTGGAACTCTGCAGTAAAGCAGAATGAGTTTGTTTCCCCTGCCATTGTCTCTGGTGCCACCTACTGTTGGCCTCCCTCCTTTACACCCTCCCAGTCCCAATAGGCACCAGTCACTACTGATGGTGGTTATGCATTGCCTCAGGTATCAGAGGCAGAAAACTGATATTGAGAGTGATATCCTGCTGAATACCAGTTGATACAGACAGGGAAATATTTATTGCCTCAATGCTCTGCTTATTATGGGCTTCCCAAGAGGTGTTTGGTTGGCTACTGTTTGGGACAGGATCCTGCATTAATTCCTCATCTTCTTATGATGATGCAGTCCCTCCCCATCGCCAGCTGATGCCTTTTCTCATTTGCACACAGATAATCAAAGCCTTCTGGGCATCTCTAACACATCAGCAGCTTTTCTTTTTTGGAGCTTGCTTAGCCAACCCTCCCCAAAGGAATGTCTCTCTTGAGCTCATGCTTTGACTTAAGAGTCTGGTTCCCAGCAGCAACAGACGTCACAATCCCATCCGCAGTGTGACCTGCAGCTGGAACAAGTTGCAGCTGTAATCTAAGACCTGAAAGTATGGCATTGGAAGGCTGGCATGATGTACCCGGGAAGCATTTGTGGATCAGGAAGCAAGTGCAGCCAGTAGGGTAGGGGTGGGGCCTGCATTTATCCAGCAAGCCAGATCTCTACTGCCCCCACATTCCATGAGTCAAGCTTGACAGCTGGGCAGGGCTGCTCACCGCTCCATCACCTGACACCACAATGGCTCCAAGTGACCCATTTTCACTTGAAACTCTACATGCAAAGGTACAACACAACTGATCATCGGTACCTCTATGCTGCTCACAGAGCTGCAATTACCAGAGTGATTTAAGCATAAATCCTGTTTTTCCCCAAGGGAACTCTGGGGACTGTAGCTCTCTGAAGGAAACAGGTGGTCTCCTAACAAGCCTCAGCACCCTTTAAAAGAAAACTCTAGCTTCCAGGAAGAGGGGACTGAAGTGGTATCATAATGCTTTAGATGTATGGTGCAAATGTGATTGACACACACATAATATAAACAGCCTTGCCAGATGCATTGAGCTCTCCCACCCTACTCAGTAGGTTATCTGTTTCCTCCTTAGTGGAGACAGTGGAATTGCCAAAGCCAAACCCAGACTGGGCCTGTGTGGGCCAGAGATGCAATTGTTTTGTGCTGATGTGGGGCACTTTTTGAGTACACACCTGTATTCCACAGGCCAGACATGGGTGGTTACTTGTGCATTGTCAAGTAGCAAGAGCGCAATAGACCAGTGTTTTGCATAAAATGTGCATTTATATATATATCAGTGCAAATTTAGAAAAATTGTAACTTGAAGGCAATATATGCCTCCATTTGGGGGGGGGGGGGAGATGACCAGGTGAGCTGGCTGCTGGGAGTCTTCTTCATCTGCTGTCTGGGTGCTGCCTGTAGGCAACTTCAAGGCACCTGATGGTCTCCCTGGTGTCTTTAAAACTCAAAATGGGCAGCGCCTCAAATAGAGGCAGTCTTTCCAATTGAAGACTGTCCTTTGATTGACCTTCCAACAGAAGACCATCCTCTGCAGGCAGGGCGCATGGCTAGCCTCAGCCAGGCGTGCTCTGAACAGGTTTGCTCAAAGCACAGAACACTGCAGAGTGAGCAGGCAACAGCACATGGGGCAATGACTGACCGCGAAGATGGTCTGCCATGGTGCAACACAATGGATGGGACTCCCTCTTATAGGCCGGCACAGATGTAATGCGATCTGCCTCTTAACCATGTTTAAGACATCAGAGACAAGCCATAGCATTATGCACACCCTAGTCCTGCCTCCCTGACACCAGCCTTAACCAGGGTTAACATTTATATTAGGACAAGTCTTCACCAGGGTACCTATTGACCTTGGTTCTGCAACTAGCTTCAGAACCCTGGTTAACAATGTCAATATATTCCTCAACCAGTCATGAAAAGCAACCGGGATTTGTGCTTGAGCAGTCTCAGCCGGGCAAAGAATGCATACTAATAGGTGGCCTCATTCCCAAACCCTTAACCACAGCGAAGGAAAGGCTACCCAGTGCATCTGCTTCATGTGAAGAGTTAGTTCAGCTCATTGGGATCTGCCTTATCTTGCAGCAGGGCATCTTCAGATTTAGGCTCCTTTCTGATTGGCTGTCACTCTTTCCAAACACTGGATGTTGTTATGCTTGCACTAATATAGCACCAGAAGCATGAAGCTGGAAGACCTCCCTGTCCATTGGCCTTGAGGGCTGTGTGTGGCCCTTAGGCTGCATATTAGAGCACCTGAGCTACTTTCTACACACATTCATACACCCCTCTCCCTCCTCCCACTAGGGAAGAAGCATCACCCAAGTGCAAGGACATTTTCCAGCCAGGCAAATATACATAAGGAGGGAGAACAGGGCCGGTGAGAGGCTTGATGTGGGGGTGTCTCACAGAAAGGCTTGAAGGGGCCTATTCGGGCTCCCAGGGCCAAGGTTCTCCGCTGCTCACTTAATACCATTGGCCACCTGAAGACAACTTTCATTGCCCATCTCTTTCATCTGTACAGCAGGCCAGGAACTTACAGTATTACCTCTCACCCCAAACTCCGCCTCCCTCTCCCCCATCCATTGGTTCTGCCTGGGATTCCGTGCCTTGAAAGAGACATCAAAAAGCAAGAGTTCTTAAAGTTTGTTTTAATACTGAGAGTCTTTACTTAGGGACTGTGTCTTGCTGTGAAGCCATAGCGGATACCCTCAGAATTTCCTATGGCTTAAAAAAACCCAAAAAAACCCCTGTGCTCTGGGTTAATTGCTTCCAGATCCCAGACGGTGGCCCTACTTGAAGCCCCTCTTATTAGGTTTGTCTTACCGAAAGCCATATGTTCCCCCAACCGCCACCACACAGACCCCTTCCAAAAGGGACATTCCACATTTGTTTTCGTTTTAAAACGCTGTCCTTCCTTCCTTGACACAGCTTCTCAGAGCCCCGCTTCTTCATAGGGCCTCTGCCAAGCGTGGTCTCCAAAAGAGAGAAGCAATTAGGGGAAGCTGTTGCATTAGTCGCAAGGAGAGGGACCTAGTGGGTTTAACAAACAACAGCAACAACAGTGCCGTGTCTTTTTCGGTATGCAAAAAGTGGAGGGTTGGGGAAAGGTTAAACTACTGCCAAAACAGCCCCAGCAAAGTTTGAGTAATACTTTACAAATCTGTGAGTTCACCCAGTCTCCAATCTTTTAGCATCCTGAGAAAAGTTTATCAAGGGAACAGGTAAACTGGGAGCAGGGCTATGTGGATTTCATGCAGTGACTTCCATAGATGGAGGAGGAAAAGCAAGCTGCTAGTCCCTCATGGCTTTGAAAACGAACTTGGAAAAGTGTGGGCAACCGCGTGGTTACATGTGAGGAGCCGAGAGGGGCGGAAGCCTCTGTTTCCAGGAAGTAGGGACATTATGGGCTTCTCTGTGACTTGTGAAAGCAGAATAAATTACGCTAAACTTCAACTTATCTTGCAAAAACTTAGAACTTTGAAACCCTGGGTTTTTTTGGTCCGAAGTTCTGATCATATTTTGAAAAATAATGCTAATGCAAGGGAGTATATATACAGCACTGCCTGTGACCTACATCGTACCTAGGCTATTAAACTTGCGTCTTAGACCAGACATTGTTTCCTCCAAAGAATTCTGGGAAATGTGGCTCCAGGAGGCTGCTAAGCATTTTCCTTTATAGTCGCCCCACACCTTGAACCACAGTTTCCAGGGCTCCCTGGAGAGAGGGCAAGGACTGTTTGAACCGGTTTGTGTGTGCGACGATGTCGCCAGGAGGGAATCAACCATGCATGGGGTAGGGCTTACAAAAGCAAGAGCCCAGACGCTCAACAGTGGCTCTTAAAGTGCAGTGCAAGGGACCCGCAAGAGGGGGCCGTGGTGATGCAAACAAAGTAAGCCAATCCCTGAAGGAGCCAGCTTGTCAATCGTTCTTCGAAAGCAAAAAGTGAGGAGGAGATAGAAGACAAGCAGAGGGTCAAGGAGGTAACAAGGCCCCCGGACCCTGATAGCTGCTGGCTCTACAAAAAATGGTGTTCCCAGTGCCTAACACAGGGCATAGGATTTTTTATCAATTGGAACTAGGAGTAGTGGATTTGGGAACAGAAAGCGCCACAGGTCCAGGGGATGCAGGGGGCAGGAGACAAAGTGGGTGGGGAAGTCAGTTTGGCTCTCTGCTTCATGGCCTCCATGGTCAGGGGTGAGGGGGCTACTCATCACAGCCCAGAAGCTCCACTCGCAAGGTGATGCGGTTGTGCCAAGATTCGGGGAGGATGCGCACAAAGCGGGTGTAGAAGGGAACGTCAAACACATTCTTCTTGTGCGAGTTGTTGTCGTAGTTGCCTTGGAATATCTGTGCCGGTGAAGAGAAAGAACGGTTAGAAAACACAAGAGCGGGAAGGAAGCAGGCCGGCCGACCTCGCAGGGCTGTAAGCAAGGGTTACCCTTTCTTGATCCTTCAGCATTTTAGTGTGAACTTCTCTTTTAATACACATACACACTTGGCTAATGTACCCTTTGTTGCAAGCAATTTCTATTGATATAATGCTGCATTCTATGTTTATTTTCACTAAAGTATTCATTTTTAGGCACTGAAAAATGTCAGGGAACTGCGTCGCAAATTTCGGATAAGTGCAGATTTTGAAGGGTGGCTGTTTTTTAGGTTCTCATCTTGTCCTGGAGAGCGCAGATTTGATAAGATTTGGCCTTAAATGCAAACTGAATTGAATTTCTCTCCTATTCCTCAGTGAGGATGGGAGTGGTTTCTAAAACACAGAGGATGCAAAATTCCCCAAGCCTACCTTGGTGGCGTTTGTCCTGCTATCCTTGTAAAGAGTCCAGGACTTCCCATCATCACTATAGGCCACTTTGTAGGCAGCAACATACTGAATGTGCCCAAAGTCACGAGCTCCTTGTGTAATGATCCCTGTCACCTTCTTCTCGGCCCCAAGATCAATCTGTAGGGAAACAAGGATGGCGTTTAATTTGTGACGATGAAGAAGAAATGAGGGGCCCGGACTCAGGTGAGGCCACCTTCCCTGGAAACCTTTTAACCCCAACACACAAGTTCTATTAAGACTCAGAAGATTTGCAGGAAAAGCATCCAAACCTGGGGGCAAGTTTGCATACAACTGAGGACTCATCCAGACTTCCTTTTGTGCCATGTGTGGGATGTGACATCACTGTAGCAGTAAAATAAAACACTTCCTGTTTGCCCAGAGTGGACACACAGGGGGATGTTACTCCAGGCAGGAGGACTTCCTGTCCCACCTGGTCTGGAGCATCCTCTGTGTGTGACTAGATAGATGGGCATAACCCTTTGAGACCCTGTAAAAGGGCCAGTCACTCAGCCATCCTCCTCTTTTGCTGCTCTCTTCTGATACTTATGTATTTTGCTGTCTGCTGGCTCTCAGCCAGCAACACATGGGCTCATTCCCATATGGGATGAACTCAAACTCACTTCTGTAACTACAAGCTAAAGCCTGCCTTCAGGATCATACTGTGAACTGAATGTGAGTAAACTTTTCATTACTTATAAGGAAGACTCTTGTGTCTTTATTCTTTTTGGGGGGAATCAAAGGGGTCTTACCAGGAACATACTCTAAACTGGGCATGCCAGATTGGATTACTTAACTAAAGATATTCAAACGAATCTGCAACTAGCTTCCTGCAATATACAAAGGAATGTACTCTGCTACTAACTCACTAGCATGAGTAAGGAAGAATAACATTTAATCAATATATCATCTCCTACTATCCACAACTTTTCCACAAAGGGTTATATAACATTCCCACACCACATTCCTGGCACAGTTACGCGTTTTAAAGCACCATATATCCAAGCGCTCCCCCCCCCCCTTTGACTCTGCCTTCCCTGCAAAAACATGGTCTTCGCTGCTGATCGGAGCAAACTGCTATCCACGGAAAACCAAAATTGCTGTTTGTTCTGAGTCAGTGTTAAGAGAGCAGATTTTCCTGGGGAAAGCGCTGGGGTAAAGCACTCAGACCTGTCTCTAGAAAGTGCAGGGCAAAAGGTAAGCGTGGATTATGCACGTGTTAGTTTTTAGATGTCTGTTTAGGGAGAGTTTCTTGCCAGAGAAACGGGAACTTCCGCCCCTAATTTTCATTGAGAGCACTGGGATATGTGCTGCTAGGGATGTGAAAATAATCAACATCACTAGTAGCAAGGATCAGCTACAGACAAGATACAGGCAGCTACACATTGGCCTCTGACTAAATGGGATGAGGAGGGTGGAAGCAAGAGAAGATAACAACCTTTGGAGCAGGGTGTGTATAGAAGCACTTGAGTCTAAATTGTTTCCCGTTTTGAGATAAGTTACTTCTGGAAACGAATAATCCTGGCTCGCAGCAATTTTATTTTTTTGAAGTGAAAAAGAAAGAGGTTGGATTACCATTAACTCACTTGCTTTTTTTATGGATTAAGGTCACTTCCAGGCAAACTGTTTATGGAGCCTCCAACCCAATTTGAATGCAGCAAAGTTTGTAGGGAGGTTGTGCAATATCCACTGTTTATTGAGGATTTCTTCAATTTGTTTGCAGGGGGGTTGATGATGCTAACATCAAGCAAACGTTAATTACTGCACATTTTCCCATCCACATCACATACAAAAAATCGATTTTGGTGGTGAATGGGGAGATAATAAACAGGTTTGTTGTGCAAAAGTCCCACATCGACTTTCAGTGCAGAACCTAAATTTGTCGGTATGGCATTGAACACATGCAGTCTAGAAGGGTCCTCTGCCCTTGTGAATCTCCACCACACGATAAGGATGTGAACAGCTGCTGGGAGAAGTTTAGGGCACAAATTCCTAGCCCCCTATGCCCCCTTATAAAAGGTCACCTTAAATGGTGCCAACCGCATTTGGAATTTGTGTTCAGTTCTGGCTGCCTCACCTCAAAAAGGGATACTGAAAAGTTTGGGGAAGTTCAGAAAAGGGGGAAACCAAACGATTAAGGGCATGGAGGCAAGGTTGCAGCATTTGGGACCATTTCACTGAGAGGAAAAGGTGGTAGAGAAGGTGACATGCTATGTTTATGAAATTATGGCTGGCATGGAAAGAATGGATAGAGAGATGTTTTTCTCCCCTCGTAGCAGATTCAGTGGGAGATTCAGGGCTGATAAAAAGGAACTACTTTGGAGACTCTTGGCGTATGCATTTACTCTGCTGATTTTCCCCAGGAAAACGTTGATTCAGAGCAAACAGCAGTCGGGTTTTCTGCCATTTGCCATTTTATTTTCATTTATTTGTTGATTAGATTTATATGCCGCCCTTCATCGTAAGATCTCAGGGCAGGTCACAAAATAAAATGCAGAATACAAACATGAAAATTAGAAAACAAAACAGCAAAATTTATGACCAAACTGTGGGTCTTCCGGGGGGGAGCCAGCAGGGCAAAGGTAAAACCACTTGGATCTGGGCCCTTCGCCTACCGCGAGCACCAGCAGGAGATTCAGAACAAGTAAAAGGAAAGGAATTCTTCAATTAGCTGGCCTCCCATACCGAGACAGGCTGTGCCCATGTTCCCAGGATGTTGAATGTATGAAACACGTTTTACTAAACTCTTGTTTGTATAAACAGATTAGAAAGCATCTAATCAAACCAATATTAACAGAACAACCTACAACGGCTGACTCCTTTTATGCTGAGATTCTCCTCAAGGATAAGACTGATACCATTACACTAGCCGTAGCAAAAAAATTCCCAGAGGCAGTAAGAATTAGAAACCAGTATGTACGGGCTAAAGCACCTTTGTAGACTTGAAAGGCCATTCTTACACCTCAATAACGGTTGATATATAACCATTGCTGTACTGTGTATTTTGGGTTTATGGACCGCAATAAAGGGGTGTGTGGGTGGGTGTGGGTGTAATTCTTCAGACAGTACTTCTTCATGTGGCATAGTTAAACTGCAACTCACTGCTGCAGGAAGCAATGATCGTCATCCAAATAGATGACTTTAAAAGAGGATTGGACAAATTCACGGAGGACGTCTATCAATGGTTACTAGCCATGATGGTCATCTTCCAGGCACTGAATATAAGGTGCTGGGAATCACAGGTGAGCAGGATGCTGTTGTGCTCATTCCCAGCTTCCAAGTTTGTTTCAGGAATCCGGTCGGCCACTGTGAGCTAGATGGGCCACCTGAAGGCTCCTCTTATGCCACACATTCAAGTGCCCAGTCTTCACGCTTGCACTGCCCTTCCGCCCCTCCTTCCTGCATAGGAGCGGCAAGGCCTTACCTGAAGCCACTCGTCCTGTTTGTTGCGGAGGGCAGCCCAAGCGTTGGTCTTGCCCGTCCTGTCAAGGCGGGCATAGTGCGGGTACCAAGTGAATCCGTCGATGCCCCATGTCTTGTAAACGCTGGAGGCTGTGATCTGCTGGTCGCTGATGAAGTGGGATTTCATGCCCAGCGGCTCCGAGCAACCTGCCATGTTGAAATACACTGTAACACAACAGTTTACACAGACACAGTGAAAGGGAAGAGACCGGAAGCAACAGATGCTCAAAAGAAAACAAAATTAAGCACCATCAGACAGACAGAAACACACAAACACATTTTCCCCAAAGCAGCAGCTTTCAAAACTTTCCATGCTGACCCATCGGCCTAGATCCCCCACGTAGAAACATGCCTGCCACAGAAACTCCCATGTGTTGCGAAGATTCTGGGGAAGGTTCTAAGGCAGAATTCTGCAACCTGCATCCCTGTGCTCTGAACATCAGCAGTGGTGAAGAGCTGATTGATGCTTCAAACCAACTTGTCCACCATTAGGGACAAGCAAGTCTTGCAGCTTTCTGGAAACTGTTTTAAAAACAAGAAACCAAAGCACAGATGGAAACACAAAGGCAGGGGGGACAGGAGGAAGCCAACCCAAAGGATGGAATCCCAATGATGTCCACAAATATTTACAAGTCACTTTGAGGGTGCAAGAGCTCGGCATCTAACATGTGTTGCTGGATGACACCTCCTGTTGCCCCAATGGTCAGGGGATGATAGGAGCTGCAGTCCAGGAATATCTAGAGCATCAAAGGTTAGCCACCCTGGTTTTTACCCAATAACGGTGTAATTCCATTCCGATTTCACCAGTGGATATTCCTCAATAATTATCCTTCAGATTTCCCACTTCTCTGAATTCTGTGATACGCTTCTCAAATCACAACACACCCAAATGCTGTTCTAGGATAAACTATTTGAGATGCATACTCAGAGCAAAGATGTTTAATTGGCGTTTTGTGATTAAATGATAATTTTTAAAGTACATATTTTTAAAGTCATGGGTTAATGCGGAGGGTGGGAAGAGCTGTGGCTCATTGTTAAGAACATCTGCATTGTATGCAAAGGTTCCACATTCAATCTCTGGCATTTCCAGGAAGGACTCGGAAAGACCCAGGAGAGGTATTGCCGGTCTGTGTGGGCAATACTGAGTTCTGTCATCCTCCACCAACATTTCAGCTGTAAGGTCCTCAGGGCAGGGGCCAGTCTGGGTTTTGTGACACTGCTCAGCAAAGCACCAAGCAAATTTACAATGCTACAACAGAGCTGTGACAGTAAGAAGCAGGAAAACCGTCAGCTTACCTATCATTCTGAGCACCACCAGAGGGTGTCACTGTACAGTTGTACCTTGGTTTTCGAACAGAATGCCTTCTGGGAGCCGGTTTGACTCCCAGAACCATTCGAAAACCAAGGCACGGCTTCTGATTGGCTGTCCTGCAGCCAATCGGAAGCCATGCTGGACGTTTGGCTTCCGAAAATCGTTCGAAAACCAGAACACACAATTCTGGTTTTCAATCCTTCAGGAGTCAAAACGTACAGGTACCAAGGCATTCGGTAACCAAGGTACGATTGTAATTATGGATGCAGAGAAGGAGGAAGAAACAGAAAGAGCCCCAAAGTCTGGATGTGGGCAGTGGTGCAAGTCGAGCCATTTTAGACTCTGGGCTTCCGCCTGCCAATTGAAAATGCTAATATGCGTTACTTCTATTCTGGAAACGCGTTAAGCCATATTTCCAAAAGTGAAAATCCGAACAAAGTTGTTGGAGGGTAGGCAAAGTTGATGACCTTTCTCTGGGAACATGTCCCCCAAAAAAAGTTTTGGAGCTTTTGGGGGATTTAAAAAGCATATATATATATATATATATATATATATATATATATATATATACACACATACATACATACACACACACACACACATTTTTATAGGGGTTTTTTCGTATCATTTCCAACATTCAATTAACATAACTTCTTATCTTATACAATATTTTAGACTTCTGTCAACACCTCTGATGATTTTCCATTCTTTATCACTTATTCTGCATTTCTTAATTTCTCTATTACTCTTAATTATCATTAACTAACAATTCTCCTCATAGTCTTTCTTGCAATATTTCAAATAGTCCTCCTTACAGAACTTCTTGCAGTCCTACTAGCGTAATCTCATACACCCGGGTTTTCCAGGACATTTTGCCGACTTGGTAAAAATCCACCCAGACGCCATTTTGACAGTCCAATTCCCGGACGTATGGCAGCCCTAGTTAAGCCAGCCCTCCTGGATTGGGGAGCCCACCTACTCATTCTATTCTGGGGACCCCAGGCGTTTGCCCATAAGTCCCGCCCTGACAGCACCACTGCAATAGGGAGACCTCCTGGCCTGGACAACAGGACCCAACAACCAAGACTTCATCACTGTTAGGGAAGCCAAAGAAAGCCTAGTCCTACCAGGCCAGTCCTCACCAAGGGGCCGCTTCCAAGATCAAACTGGAAATGACTATTTTGAGCAAAGCCCAACGGTGGAGATTCTTGTGGTTGGAAGGGACCACAAGGATCATCTGGTCAAACCCCCTGCAATGCAGGAATATTTTTGCTCAACACGGGATTCAAACCCACAACCCTGAGATTAAGAGTCTCGTGCTCTACCAACTGAGCTATCCCAGAGAGCTTGTCCCATAAAGAGGAGACAGAGCAATGCATCAAACCCCAGCCAGGCAGATGCATATTTAAAGTTCAGAAGTGAGGACTGCTTATCAAGTCTAGTCTTTTCTTAGCTTCCCAGCAACTTGGAGAAAGATTCTCAGTTCCCCTCTCCGTGGCCCAAACAAGGCCAGATTAAAAATATGATACAAACAGCAAGAAGTCATGCAAAAACAGGTAGTAAATTCGGCCCTTTTTTAGTGCAAAATCTGGGCTGCCTCTGCACAGAAATGTTAAATGTTTCTTTACAGAGCAGACAGCGCTGGCAATTATCCACAGTACCCAAGTGGCCAATCTGAGAGTCCCAGTTTTCACAGTTAAGTGCCAACAGATTTTGGAAATTAGAGGTCAGCAAAGGCAACCGCTTCAACCCTGAAGAATTCCCCCAGGGCAATTTGGGTGACCTGCAATGGGGACAGGGGTGAAATTCAATTCTGTTCACATTTTAAGGTGAGCATACCTGGTTTGCCTTTTCCAAAGCAACATGAAAACCAAACATACAGCTACCCTTGGAAAGTTTGCATTTTTCCAAATTTTGAATTGCAGTTCTCCACAGCCAAGTAACGTAGCAAAAAATATATATGTCAGGGTAAAGGGTGAAAATATATTAGTGAAAATAATATACCAAAATCCATTGTATTAGAAGAGATGGCTTTGCAAAAATGTATATATTGGGGAAAATTCACAATGAAAAGCCAATGAATTTTCATGAGGACCTTTTCTTTTTTAAAAACAAAGTTCACAAAGTGATGTGCAAATGTGGAGAACTGAACTTAGAACTGGAAAAATGAGAAACAGAGAAACCAACATTGACCTATACCCCCATCCCTAGACCTACATTGAAATTTTGGCTTACCCAAACCAGATTAAGGAAAAAGAATTCCAACATGGAGGCAAGGACAGTGAAGTCAAATTCTCCAGGGTGCTGCTGCCCTCTGATTATCCATGCAAGAAAGTCCACCACCACCAAAGACATTTAGGCCACATTCGCACCATGCGTTTAAAGTACTATGTGACTACTCGAAACAGTCACAGCTTCCCTCAAAGAATTTTGGGAGCTGTGGTTTGTTGTGGTGTTGATTTATTTGGAGACCCCTATTCCCCTCACGGGATGCGGGTGGCACTGTGGGTTAAACCACAGAGCCTAGGACTTGCCGATCAGAAGGTCGGCGGTTCGAATCCCCACAACGGGGTGAGCTCCTGTTGCTCGGTCCCTGCTCCTGCCAACCTAGCAGTTCGAAAGTACGTCAAACTGCTAGTAGATAAATAGGTACTGCTCCGGCGGGAAGGTAAACGGCGTTTCCGTGCGCTGCTCTGGTTCGCCAGAAGCGCCTTAGTCATGCTGGCCACATGACCCAGAAGCTGTACGCCGGCTCCCTCGGCCAATAAAGCGAGATGAGCACCACAACCCCAGAGTCGGTCACGACTGGACCTAATGGTCAGAGGTCCCTTTACCCCTTTACCGTTACCTATTCCCCTCACAGAGCTATGATTCCCATAATTCCCTGGGAAGAGGGACTGGCTGGTAAACCACTCCTGGTTCCCAGAATCCTTTGGGGGAAGCCATGAGTGGCATCGCAGTGCTTTAAACATACGGTGCCAGTGGCCTTAGACCAATGGGAAGCATTTACCATTCATTTCGCAGCCAACCAGCTCAAAGCGCAGAGTGCAGGCTCTACGGCAGATCACAGGGTAGATGCGGAGGTACTGGGCCGTAACCGGAGGATTGAAGAGGTTGGTCACCGTGTCTTCATAGTCTGTGTTGCCGGTGTAAACCTGCCAGAGGAGAGAGGGCAACACTGAAAGGATGAGACCTTAGGAACAGAGTTGATGGTCTAGAGCAGGGATAGTCAACCTTTTTATAGCTACCGCCCACTAATGCATCTTTCTTGATGGTAAAATTTCCTTACCACCCACCAGTGCTCGAGGGAAGGAGGGTTCAGCTTGTGCCGTAGAACCCCCTACCGCCAACCTAGAATCCTGAAACGCCCACTAGTGGGTGGTAGGGACCAGGTTGACACCCCCTGGTCTAGAGTTACATCTGCTCTCTAAAGGGGACATCTTCTTAGGCAGCTACTTCAAAGAGGCAGCATGGCAGAATGGTTAGAATGCTGGCACTTGTTGACAGAGATTGTGAGCTCAAATCCAGCTCTCACTTCTAGCAAGTTTTACGTGTGGTGACCTGCATCTATGCAAACTATCCTGAACTCAGTGGAGGAAAGTTGAAATAACAACAGAAAATCTGTAGCTCAGTGGCAGATGGTGTTGCCAGTCGGTGAAGACAATACAGAGCTAGATGTATCAAGGGATGAGGGTGACACTGTGGTCTAAACCACTGAGCCCCTTGGGCTTGCCAATCATAAGGTCAGCAGTTCAAATCCCCGCAACAGGATGCGCTCCCATTGCTCTGCCCCAGCTCCTGCCAACCTAGTAGTTTGAAAGCACACCAGCAGAAGTAGATAAATAGGTACCACTGCGACAGGAAGTTAAACGGTATTTCCATGCATTCTGGTTTCCGTCACAGTATTCCATTGCACTGGAAGCAGTTTAGTCATGCTGGCCACATGACCCGGAAAGCTGTCTGTGGACAAACGCAGGTTCCCTTGGCCTGAAAGCGAGATGAGCGCTGCAACCCCATAGTCGCCTTTGACTGAACTTAACTGTCCAGGGGTCCTTTACCTTTACCTTTAGATGTGTCAATGGTCTGACTCAGTTTAAGGCAGCTCCCTATGTTCTTTCTACTTCTACTATAGAGGAGTTTGGAGCTTGCAGGAATAACAGAGGGAGCCAATATATAGGAGAAGGAAAACTCTGGTCCTAAACCTCTGTTGTCTTGCGGGATACCAACTCAAACAGTTCTGCTAGCTCACGAAACAAACTTGTTGTAAGTATAATCAGAACAGCTTAAACCAGCTATTTAATTGGGGTGAGGTGGGGGCTGTTCGTGTGCTGGGACCCCCCCCCCACACCAACTCCCCCCCCTTTCATGCAGAAGCTAAATCAACTCTTATGTACCTTTATCAGGCTTCCACTGGGACAAGAGAAAACGTTTAAGGTGGGGTGAGGAAGGGTGGGTCTGAGGAATGGCTACTATGCAATGTGTTTCTGATTATCACGCTTAGGGGGGCTTTGTCGGTGCTTGCAGAAAAACTCACAAGAACTTCTGGACTTCCAAATATTCAGCATAGCTTCCTCAACACCTGCATGGGGACAAGTAAGGCCCCACCAGGCTCAGCACAGTGAATTAAGCATCATTAGTATTCTCTGAGAAGAGCTAAAATGTTTCTTCTTCCATGGTTGGGAGAGGCTGGAATTGCAGCAATCTAAAGGAAACAGGGAGGGCAGGGCAGGAGAGCCCTCAAGGCACACCTGCCAATTTCAGTTTGTCTCAGGTTTTTGTTTTTTTCCCTCAAATCTTAAATTCACTTCTCCACCTTAGTTTGCAAAAGGCAATTTTTAAGTCCTCATGGAAAATTTCTTGCCGCTCATAAGATTCTTTGCAACACCATTTGACAAGCTCAGATATGTTTCAATCACAGTGGATTCTTCCACGATTGCAACTAAAAATGTATGCTGTGCTCAAAACTGTTCCTTTTTTGTAGCAAAAGGTGGTGCGCTTCAATGGAAAAGAGGGCCGGTGGCAGAGAGGAAGCCCATTTTTTTCTAAGCAAGGCATTTGTCCAATGCACTGCCCATCTCGGGAGGCCCTCCTACAGTCCAGCTTATGAATCCAGGCCATTTTTTGTGTGCAACTTTGCCTAACATAGATACTAAGGCATCCGATGCTAGTCATGGTAAGAGCACTTTTTTGAAATCAAAAGGGCATTACTAACCTAGGTCCATTCATTTCAATGGGTCTACTCGGAGTACGGCTAGCATGGGAGTCACCCCACTGTTTTTAGTTTACTAAAAGTAAGTAAAATACACATGCTAAATTTAATCATTCTCTAGGGCAAGAGTTGGGGGGGGGGTTAGACTAAGGGCCAGATCCCCTCATGGACAACCTTCTGGAGGCCACATACAGGGGCCAAAGGGAGAACGGCCAGAGGGGGGAAAATGGGCAAGGAAATCAATGTGTCCTTTGTACATCAGGAGCTCTGTGGGAAATTCAAGCAACTGCCACTCTGCACCAATCAAAATCCCAGTTTTGTGGGTCGTGGGGCAGGCATCAGCATCTGAAGCAACTACAAAAAGCGGCTGTGGGATGGTGCCAAGCCTAACAACAAAGGTGCTGTTTTAGTGGCCTACCTTGGGAGGCTGCTGTTAAGAAAAACAAGGTAATTATTTTATAAAGCACTTCAGCATCGTTCAGGGGTACAGGTTGCGCTGTGGTCTAAACCACTGAGCCTCTTGGGCTTGCTGATCGGAAGGTCGGCGGTTTGAATGCCTGCATCAGAGTGAGCTCCCGTTGCTCTGTCCCAGCTTCTGCCAACCTAGCAGTTCGAAAGCACACCCGTGCAAGTAGATAAATAGGTATCACTGCAACGGGAAGTTAAACGGTATTTCCATGCATTCTGGTTTCCATCACGGTGTTCCATTGCACCGGAAGCAGTTTAGTCATGCTGGCCACATGACCCGAAAATCTGGCTCCCTCGGCCTGAAAGCGAGATGAGCGCCGCAACCCCATAGTCACCTATGACTGGACTTAACCATCCAGGGGTCCTTTACCGTTACCATCTTACCATCCACTTTTTTTTGTTTCTCCACCTTTCAGGCACAGCTGCAGCACCTGCCCGCTTTGCTCACCTTGTCATGATCTTGCTCCTCATCCTTAATGTACACAAACTCGCGCCCATCGAGGCTGTAGGCTACTTTGTAGGCCCGGACATATTCCAGGCGGCCTACGCGGCGTGCCCCTTGCGTGGCAAGGCCAGAGACCCTCATCTTCCTCATCAGGTTGACCTGGGGTGAGGAAAAGCAGGCAGAAACTGGATAAACATCTCTGTATGTGTGTGTGTTTGTGACTAATCAGATGTTTTGTGTGTGGCTTATATGCCCAACAGCATGCTGGGAGTCACAGAAACAAGCACAGCAACATTGAAGCACCCATTTCTCTTATCACCCCCACCCTTCTCTATTTATTTAATTCCCATTTATATCCCTCCCTCCCAAAGGAGCCTTAAAACATCAGCCTTAAAAACAATGAAAGCAACACAATCCAAGCTATGCTTATTAGACTTATTGGTCACTTGTAACCTAAGAAGGTATCAAAGCAACTTGCATTAAAATACATTACACCATAAAAAGGAAGTCGCATTAATGTTTCTATAATTCAAACAAGCTGCCTCAACCGTAACAGCACATTCACCATTATTACATAATCGACTCAGTCTATCAAAGGCCTGTTTCCACCTGGCCCTCCCAGTATGGACAAATGCTCCTTGCTTAGTTTTTGGCCTCCCACGTTTTGAAGCCCACATTGGACTCGCTGCTTCCAAGCGCACCATTACCTGAATCCAAGGGCTCCTGTCATAGTTGCTGGAGGTCCAGGCATTCACAATCCCCTTGTTGTTGAGGCGGGCGAGCTCTGGCCCCCAGCGCTGCAGGCCAAGGAACCCGTAGTGCACTGAAGAGGCGGCGAGCTGTGTGTTCGAAATGGCTCCTGATTCCATGCCGAGCAAATTTGAACATCCTGGAGGGGGGGCACCAAGACCACAGGGAGGAGGGCAGGGAAGGAGGGAGAGAAGACACTGAAACCATCGCATATTGCTTCCCTGTTAATAAATGCCTCCCCTCCCCAGTTTCTTCCCCTGTGTCAGCTTTTCGACTGTAAACTCCTTGGGGCAGGGACCTGCCTCTTGCACTCTGCAAAACAACACACACACAGCGAGAGAGAGTTGGCACCCTGCAAACAACAACAACAACACAGAGAGAATTGCCACATCAAAAGAGTAGGAGAGAATCAGACTTTTTGGCTGTGAAGTATTTATCAGTCTATATGAAGCAAAGTGAGACTTCAAAGTCTCAAGCAGAGACTTTGTTCTGTGCTTTTATAGAATTTTATTCAGATCTGCATGCACTCAATTTATTCCATACCGTGTTATTTTATTTTAACATTTGTTAAACAAGAAGAACATCCCCTCCCTTTTTAAGAAGCATGTTGCAACCTGCCAGGGAAACATGGCATTATAAGTTTGTTTATGATGTTGCCTTGTGTTACTTTTCATATGGTTCAAACTTTGGTCCTTGGGATGGCTGGATAGCTATATACAAATAAATGTATATAATTTAATCTCGCACACATACATATGCCATCTTTGGCTGCTGGAGAACCTGGGGGCCTGCAAGATCCCTGATCTCTGACCGGAGGTGGGTGCAAGCTCTGGTTCAACCTCAAAGGAATGCTGTTCTCAAGCCAATGGCTCCTGCTCCCTATTTCTAGCAAAGAAGCCCTCAAGGAGATGGGAGGGGAAATATCTTTGTGGGGTTATTCAGAATAATGTGTTTTTCTAGTTCTTATCTCCCTTCAAGTGTCTAATTTGTTTATGCAATAAAAGTGTCACCAAGAAGCAGAACATCATGAAAATAAGTCCTAGAGGAGCTTTTGGGGGACTGAGACTCTCAATCACTTCATGCTTAAATTAAGTTAAGCAGAGAAGACAATTACGTGTTAATTATCTCTGACGTGTAAATGTGAGGGAAGTTCACGAGAACTGGGCAGGCATAGCTTGAGCGGGAACCCAAGTTTAAAAGAGAGTAAGGAACGGTGGTGAACACTCAAGAGGCTTTCTTGTAGCGGTGGTTGAATCTGTAAATGTCATTTTGTCTTTTTTCCCAGTCTTGCAATCTTCCCCTCTCCCCCAAAAAATGCATTTCTCCCAACATACATTTCTGAAAGCACTTTTGCTTCATATGCATTTTGCAAGCCGTTTCCCACTACATGTAGAATTTGCATGCATTATTTTCTCTAATACAGACGCATTTTTGTGTACACATTTCCCCCCAAGGTACACATTCTTGCGCATACGCTTTGGTTGGAAAAGTGAAGAAGTGAACATTGCGAAGGATAGCTGCATTTTGGTTCCTGCACTGATCTGGAAAGGGCAAATCAGTCAGAAGAATTCGTCTTTCATTCTACTGCATAGTGCTAGTGTAGGGCATTGCACAGGTAGGTCATTTGTGTGTGTGTGTGTGTGTGTGTGTCTACACACACACACACACACACACACACACACATATATATAAATTATATTTATTTCTTTTTATTTGCACTCCAAGAGATTAGAGCTTAGTTGGAAGCCATGACTGCTTCACAATGCAGAGGGCACCTTAGCTCACTATTGGCTTATAGAATTTTGCAAGATTTCTGCATGTATACAGGTGGTAACAATGCAGAAACTGGGTTATCCATGGGCAGAATTTTATTTTGCGTATACACAATCTTCTATATATTTCTGAATACAAAATGCTGGCGTAATGTTTTTTTTTTAAATAAAAAAAAAACAGACTAGGAGCAGGCTCAAATCCCATCCCAGCCATGAAGCTCTCTGAGCCACTTGGAGTCTTCTCAGCCTAACCTACCTCACAGAATAAACTCGAGGGTGGGAAGATAATCAGTGCATGTTGCCTTGAGCTCTTTGAACAGATATCAGTGTAAGCAAATAAACTTCAGTTCATCAACCTGTTTGCAAGCTTCCCCAGGGTCTTCCAGCCACTAGTTTTCAGAAGCAGACTATTGGGCTGGATCACAAATGGGAGACATCCCACCCCACCCCCGATCTTGATGGATCCCAACTCTCAACAGCCCAACCAGCAAGGCCAATGGTCATGGATGTTACAAGTTCTAGCCCAACAACATTTGCAGGACCAATGATTCACCAGCTGTGCTCTAAACGGATCTTGGTCATTTCATCACTACCACCCTCCACATCTGTCACGGAGCAGGAACTTACGGAGTTGGCAGGATTTCCCCAGGTAGGGCGGCATGCACTTGCAGGCATAGTCCCCACTGAGATCCAAGCAGGTTCCTCCATTCTTACAGGGCTGCGAAGAGCATTCGTTCATGTCTACAGCCAAAAGGAAAGAAGAATTGAGTTGCTCGCCCCCAATGCAGCCAAATCAGGACCCCCGTCTGACTAAATACCCAGGCATTTGATGGCTTAAGAATATTGTTCCTAGCAACCTCAAGATTGCTGGATGGAAGCATGCTTCAAATTGTAATTGCTGCTAGAATGTTTCGGTCCGTTTTAGAATTGGCTTGATGTGTTTTTCTCTTGTATATCTATTTGCCTCCCTGCCTTCCTTGGGGAGGAAGGGCAGGATATAAACTCTATAAACGAAAAGAAAGCCATAAAAGAAAGCTTTGTTGCATTTGCCAGCCATGTCTTAAGACTGCAAATCTCTGAAGGTCATTTGTGGCCAAACAGAAGATAAGGCAGGGTACCACTGTACTTTTCCTATCTTCGATGCTACTTTTAGTTGCCAAAAGACAGATAAATTGTGATTTTCTTTGCTGAACAGCTGTAACAGTTACCGGCTGAAGCTGTATCTGCCATCAACAACAGACTCGCAGAGAAGAGTACGGAGTATGAACAGCGAGTTTAGTGCACTGGTTAGAATGTCAGGCTAGGACTTGCAGGACCAGGGTTCAAATCCCCACTCTGCCAGGGAGCTAACTGGGTGAGCTTGAGCCACAGTCACAACATCTCCCCCTTCGTTGCCTCACAGGGTTCTTGTGAGGGTGAAATGGGGAAAGAGAAGGGACAGAATTGCCACACACAGGAAGAACAAGGATATCGTTTGAGTGCCTCACTTGTACGTCTATAAATTATTTATTGGTCAACACAAATAGAAGTTATTAATACTGCAGCTGTTGTATAAGGGATTATTATTTTGACCGGAATGTAATTGAAATTAATAAGATTTTGGAACGCAGAAATAAAAGAAAATCATCAAACCATCCAGCATGCGGGAGGCCACCTAAATTATAGAATTTGGTATTTGAACCATCGGTATTAGTAGTTGTATTACAATTTGGTACTGTTATAATGAGGCTATTATTGGATTGAAATTTAAAATAAAATAGTAAAATTTATTATGAAAAAAAATGGGGAAAGAGCAGGAACCATGCACACCGCCCTTGAGCTCCTTAGAGGGAAAGAGAGATATAAATGTATAATCTTGCCTACTATAAACATGGATGTAATTGCAAGAGGTGGCTGTTGCCCTGCTTGGGGGCTTTCCTAGAGGCACGTAGCTACCCACTGCTGGAAATAGGGTACCAGACTGATGGGCTATTTGCTTCAAGCCAGTGCGAGCTGCTCTTCCGTTTGCAGCTGCAGCTTTCCCAAAGACACATCTCACACTCACTGTTTTCGCAGTGTTTGCCTTCATAGCCCGAGGGGCACTTGCAAAGGTATTCGGTGAAGACGTCACCCCTGTTGGGAACCACCTGGCACTCGCCCCCATTCTGGCAGGGGTTTGGGTGGCAGGCACCTGAAAACAAGAGGTGCAGAAAGAGAAATCAGATGCAAACAAGGACATCTCACAGCCCCTGCTAGATTTAACTATGCAAGAGGAGGTCGACAAACCACCACCTGCAGAGTTATCAGCGCCCCCAACATACATGCAATTTCATTAGAAATCTGGTTGGCCGCTGTGAGAACAGGGTGCTGGACTAGATGAGCCACTAGCTTGATCCAGCAAGACACTCCTTATGTTCTAAAGAAATCATGTATGTCAGAGCAGCTGATGGTTTGCAAATGGCAATCGGGATGTGAATATCCTTTCCCAACAAATGAGATGTGCATGTCATTAGCATTCTGAAGTGCAATGGAATAACAATGGCATAATTAGCAGGACTGATGGGCTTGCACTTATTTTAACTCTGCCATTGTTGCAGTAAGCATTTGGGGTCCCAAGGTGGAGAGATTTTGAGACCACTGCAGAACTTGTGCCAGGAGTCAGATCAGTCCCTTACCCAATGCCCAATCTATTCTGCGGTTTGGTCATGCTGGCCACATGACCCGGAAAGCTGCCTGTGGACAAATGCCAGCTCCCTCGGCCTGAAAGCGAGATGAGCTCCACAACCCCACAGTCACCTTTGACTGGACTTCACCATCCAGAGGTGCTTTTAACCTTTTTTACCTATCCTGCATTTTCCTCTCTGGGCTCCTCCAAGCGACTTCACTATTGAGCATTCATCCCAAGTTGGTTTTACTCTTTTTAGAGCTTGTGTTGTATTCCATTTTCATTATGCACATCGTTTTGACGGCTTAATGGTAGCCTATAAATTTATATTAATAATCACCATAAACCATCCTCTGCTTGCTTAAGTTCTAACGATAAACCCAGCGCTCCAAACACCACATTTACCTTTCTCGGTTTCGTTGCAATCAATCCCAGTGAAGCCTTCTGCACAGATACAGAAGAAAGGAGATTCGGTGATGCCGGTCAGGCAAGTTCCTCCGTTCTGACACTTGTTCTCTTCACAGAAGTCACCTGGAAAACCAAGAGAGTGAATCAGTGGAAGGCAGCAGCTTTGTAGTGAAGGTCCCTCTTCCCCACCACTTCTGAATCATAAATACCAAGGGGGTCAGGATGCTGATTTGTCTGAGGTTCCCATTTCCAATTGTGTCCAGGAGTGGGGGGGGGGGGGTCACAGAAAACATACAGTGGTACCTCGGGTTACATACACTTCAGGTTACATACGCTTCAGGTTATAGCCTCCGCTAACCCAGAAATAGTGCTTCAGGTTAAGAACTTTGCTTCAGGATGAGAACAGAAATCGTGCTCCAGTGGAGCAGCGGCAGCAGGAGGCCCCATTAGCTAAAGTGGTGCTTCAGGTTAAGAACAGTTTCAGGTTAAGAACGGACCTCCGGAACGAATTAAGTACTTATCCCGAGGTACCACTGTATTTGGAGAGGGGCCACAGCTCAATGGTACAGCATGTGCTAAGAAATAGAACAAAAACAATCCCCAGAAACCATTTTTATCCTGCCTGTTTTTCTAGGGATTATTTAGGGGGGGGGAGCATCCTCACAGGCGTCGGGAACCTTTGGGCATCCAGATGTAGCTGAACTACAACTCCCATCAGGCACGCCAACACCTAAGGGTTGAAGCAGTTCAGTGGGGGCCATGTTTTTTTGAGGGGGGTGGGCCCTCTCAATGTTCAGAGGGAGTTCGGCTCATCGCAACATCACATTGGGCCCCCTCAGGCCGGTCACTGATCAGAGTTGCGGGTCCCCTTCCACGCCCACCCAACCGCACGCGCTGCTCATAGGGCTCCTGAGCGGCCTGTCTTTTGCCGGAACCAGGCCTCGGTCGTCGGGGGGCCGGCGGCATGGTTGATGTTGATCGGCGGCCTCTGCACACGTTTTCCCAGAGACCTTGCGGCGCCCTTTTAAATAGGGGTATCGCCTAGGAAGCATAGCTGTCGACGTTTCCCTTTTTTTAAGGGGAAGTTCCCTTATTCCGAATAGGATTCCTCGCAAGAAAAGGGAAAAGTTGACAGCTATGCTAGGAAGCCGCCTCGTGCTGTGCTACCGGTGCACGGTAGCGCAACGTTGACTGCACCAGTAGCCCTCCGGAGCTTCAGATTAGGCTTATTTCTAGAGTAATGGGGAGGCAAGGAGGGTGGATCTGGATCTGGACCCTGGTGGAGGGTGGGGTACCCTGCTGCAGACCTGAATTGGATCTCCCACCTACTGCATGGCTATTTACTCTGGGGAAAATGGTTAACATAATTGCTAATTGTGTGAATTACGTCATGTCTAGTTACTTTCTTTGGAACTCTTATTTCCATTGCCTCTTAACCTTGCAGTATAATTCTTTGTAGGCTTCTTTCTGTTGTATCACAATTGACGATAGATGGCTAGTATGTAAATTCTTGTTCAACAACAAATTATTTGGAGTGTAAATATGCGCAATGCTTCATATGTACAAAGTGTGTGATGTAGTTTTTGTGGCTTGTGTGTAGTGCTAAGTATTTCACAATGTGACCATTACAAGTTGGCTGCACATGGAATTAGAATTCCCTATCGTAAATTATAGTATTCACAGTTGAGTGAGAGTATACAATGGTACCTCGGGTTACATACGCTTCAGGTTACATACGCTTCAGGTTACAGACTCCGCTAACCCAGAAATAGTGCTTCAGGTTAAGAACTTTGCTTCAGGATGAGAACAGAAATCGTGCACCAGCGGCGTGGCAGCAGCAGGAGGCCCCATTAGCTAAAGTGGTGCTTCAGGTTAAGAATAGTTTCAGGTTAAGTACAGACCTCCGGAACGAATTAAGTACTTAACCCGAGGTACCACTGTATAAATATATAATTTCTTTTCTCTTCCACACCGATTGGTGAATCCTAAAGCTCAGACTTATCTGCATTGTAAAAAAAAGAAAGAAACTGAGTTCTTCTGTATTGAAACATGTTCACACACCTACACTTGCACTTCTTATCTGTACCAAAATTCCATTCTCTCCCACTTCATGATTTTGCAGCCTAGCTATAAAATACTCCCCCTGAAAACTACAGCAGTCTGCCTGACAAAGAATTCCAGAAGAAGGGTCAGCAGTGGTAGTGGTGGCTGCTGCTAAGATAGAGGCATGGCAACCTCAGTGCCTAGGCGGTAAGCTTGCACCATCTTGCCTGCCTGCCATTGGTGAAGGGTTTTGGGGGTGTAAAGGTAAAGGTAAAGGTACCCTTGCCCGAACAGGCCAGTCTTGCCAGACTCTAGGGTTGTGCGCTCATCTCACTTTATAGGCCGGGAGCCAGCGCTGTCCGCAGACACTTCCGGGTCACGTGGCCAGCGTGACAAGCTGCATCTGGTGAGCCAGAGCAGCACATGGAACGCTGTTTACCTTCCCGCTGGTAAGCGGTCCCTATTTATCTACTTGCACCTGGGGGTGCTTTCGAACTGCTAGGTTGGCAGGCGCTAGGACCGAGCGACAGGAGCGCACCCCCCCCCGCGGGGATTCGAACTGCCGACCTTTCGATCGGCAAGTCCTAGGCGCTGAGGCTTTTACCCACAGCGCCACCCGCGTCCCTACACTCCCCCAAAGTCCCTGGGCCAGAGGCTGCCATGCCTGCCCCAAACCACCAACTGGGCGCCAAAGTTGGAAGATCAAATCTGGTACAGGGAGGGAGGCAGCCCATGGTATCTGGTGCCCCAGGATTCCCCCCCCCCCGCAGGCTCCCCACAAACCTTTCAGAGATGGCTGTGCATCCAAAGGGACCACCCAAAGCACCCAGCTCAATGAGCCCTGGCCGTCTGAAGCCCAGCCCTGGGGGTGCTAGGTGGCTTATATCTCTGCAGCCCAGCCAAGACGAACTCCAAGTGAGGATGGCTCCCACTGCAGCAGTTCCTAGTGTCCTGGAACTGTCTGCACTCAAATCACCTGCTCCCTGGGAAGTTGTGTTGCTCTGGAGGGATGCTGCCAGGCTCCAAGCTGGCCCAAGAGCACAGCCTGGCGGCTCCAACAATCTCTAGCAGTGGCGGAGGAACAGCAGCAGTAGCTTGAGCCTTTGGCTGTGGCACACGCTCTCCACCGGCCTTGCTCATACTGCCCTGGGTGGAGTTAGAGGGTGGGGAGATGGAGAGCCGCTAAAAACTGTGGTT
This sequence comes from Podarcis raffonei, assembly GCF_027172205.1. Lineage (NCBI taxonomy): Eukaryota > Metazoa > Chordata > Lepidosauria > Squamata > Lacertidae > Podarcis > Podarcis raffonei. Next base: position 18,037,225 of record NC_070615.1, on the reverse strand, counting down.
TGCATGTTGGACCACCCTTATCTATATTGTAATCATGTAATCAATGATTTTTTAAAAAGGATTTTTTTTTTATTTAAATCAGATTTTTAAAATAAAATGCTTCTCGAGAAAAGAGGGGGAAAAAACATTGGGCCCCCTCAATCGTCTTGATAAGATGGCGCCTCTGACTCCCATCATCTTTGGCAACTGGCAATGCTTGCTGGGGCTGATAGGAGTTCAGCAACAAGTAGAACCCTGGTCCGACTGCACGGGCTACCAATTAGTTTCCGGGCCCAATTCAAAGTGCTGGTTTTGACCTATAAAGCCTTAAACGGCTCAGGACTGCAATACCTCAAGGACCACCTCTTCCCATTTGACCCTACCCGGTGACCCCCCCCCCATGAAAGGTTCGGAGGGTGGCAACACAAAAATGGGCCTTCTCTGCAGTGGCTCCCCATCTGTGCAATACTCTCCCCAAGGAAGTTCACCTGGCAGCTTCATTATACACCTTTAGGCGCCAGGCAAAAATGTTCCCTTTTAACCAGGCCTCTGATTGCTCTGATTGACATCCTATGCCCTTTCAAAAAGTGGCTCTTTGGGGGGGGGCATTATTGGGTTGTTCTTTTTATTCTGATTATGTAAGTTGTAGTTTTTATGTTTATCTTTACTCTGAACCGCTCTGAGACTTCCAGGTATGGGGTAGTATGTAAATTCAATAAAATAACAGCAACAATAACTAGGTCAAATGTTTCCCACACCTGGTGGAGCAGCAAATTCCATAGTTAACTATGCGCTCTGTGGAGAAGTACTTGTGTATACTTAAGTACATTAGAATAGCCTGCTGAATTAGGTCCATCTATTCCAGCATCCTGTTTTCATAGAGGCCAAACAGATGCCTAGGGAAGCTATGTCGAAGCACTGGCTGGCTTCACAGTTTTTCATGCATCGTGATTTTTGCACAGCACACACACGCACATGATGATTCGCAACATATTGCCAGGTCAAAAATTATGAAACCGGTATCACAATATGGACTGCAAACCATTTTTGGGCAATGTATTGATATATTGCCTAGCTCTAGTCATCATTGTGATAGGAATTTTATGGTCTTAGATATATGGTAATGTTCATAAGTGTACCAACCAAGCACGTACATAGATCAGCACAGGAAGACCGACCTGGAACCATTTTGATTCCTAAACTGAGCAAATGTTTTCTCTGCAAGGTCAAAGTGGGAAATCTCCCATGGTATCTTTCCTCACAAATCCTGTCTTAAGGGCACATTTAAGATATGAATAGGGTGTGAGCCTGTGACATGGCCCAGGAACTAAGTATTTATCATTACAAAAGACTGGCCAGGCTACCCAGGCAATCCAATCAAGTAACATGCCAGACAGGAGATAAACAAGGACAGGAGAAAAACAACATTCAAATTTCTGTTTAGACAGCCTTTTCTGTGATGTAGGTATGATGTATCTGAGGGGTGGTCTTAGGTTACACCCCTTCTGTGATGTATGTATAATGTTTCTGGGGGTGGTCTTGATCTACAGGGTGGCAATTTCAAAAGTCTTTATAAGGCCTTGCACGCCATTTTTCTGGGTTCCTCCTCTCTCCTGCGGGTGAGGGGAGCACCCTGTTGCAACAGATCAATAAAGATCAAGCTTACTAGCTGCTTTGCTTCTCAATATTCTCTGGCTGGCCTCTGCTATTCTCTCCTACCAATAGGGAACCTATGTAAGTACTCTACATGGGCTCTTGGATACCCCATAAGGGAAAAGGGCAATTTTTGTTTACAACATCATCTTGCAGAAGTGAATCCCAGTTTAACTACGCACGGAGAAAAGAAGTACTTTCTCTTTGAAGAATTCCTTTCGTTTTGCCTCTTCTGAATCTCCCGCTGTAGAGGACCCAAGGCAGATCCTCCAAAAATAGCCTCCAGGCTCCTTGTTTGCTGGGGTAGGGCTTTAACGTCCATGGCAGACAGATTTCATTAGCTTAAGCTACTCCTCCCAGCATTATTGCTCGTAAGTCTTTTTATAGCAGAAGTCCCTGGGGTTAATCTCACTTCCTAACACTCCACTCCTCCAACTGGCCAAGAAGAAACCAGGCTCCAAACTGTGTTGAGAGGTGCATGGGCAGCTCTCACAGCCCAGCCTGGGAAGGGGAAATAAAAAAAGCAACAGAGCTCAGGCACTGCCTGTGCTGTCGCCCTGGCTGGTGCCAGATGACCTCATCTTCCATCAATGCGCTGCCACGAGCTACAGCCAGGGAGGAAGGGATGGCCATAGGAATCTGAGATATCGCTTCCGATCTGACTTGCTCCCAAACAGACAGGAGTACTTAGCTGCCCTCTATGTCTCTCTGCCCTGCCTTTTGGACAATTAATGCAACTGAGAGCCAGGTTCCCGTGGAGTGGAGTGGCCAAGTTACTACAGTGGTACCTCAGGTTAAATACTTAATTCGTTCTGGAGGTCTGTTCTTAACCTGAAACTGTTCTTAACCTGAAGCACCACTTTAGCTACTGGGGCCTCCTGCTGCTGCCGTGCCGCCGGAGCATGATTTCTGTTCTCATCCTGAAGCAAAGTTCTTAACCTGAGGTACTATTTCTGGGTTAGCGGAGTCTGTAACCTGAAGCGTATGTAACCCAAGGTACCACTGTACAAAAACAAGAACAACATGACAAAGCCATTTTTCACCTTCTCACCCCTTGCTTTTTCCTGTAAGACCTATTGCAGTCGTTAAGAGTCGTCAACAGGCTCATCACAGCTATCTGCCAATCACCCATTCCCACCACCCTTCTGACTAATACCCCTCCCCACCTTCTCACTATATAGAGGGATCTGGCAACTTCTGTTTCAAGTGTATTTGAAGAAGTGTGCATGCACACGAAAGCTCATACCAAGAACTAACTTAGTTGGTCTTTAAGGTGCTACTGGAAGGAAAAAAATTTTTTGTAAGAACAACACTGAGCGTCTTCAGTGAAAGGAGGTGGCTGAACAGAAATGCATTAGCAATCAGCAGGGATGTGTGAATGCCAGAGTTTTGCAAAAGGGTAAGAAAAAAAAATTCAGAATCCAGGGAACCCTTTTTTTCCTGCTCAGTGAACCTCTGAGTTGTACTGAATTAACTTTTACTCAAAGAGTTCCAGGGGTCAGCAAACTTTTTCAGCAGGGGGCCAGTCCACTATCCCTCAAACCATGTGGTGGGCTGGACTATATTTTGAGGGGGGGGGAGATGAATGAATTCCTATGCCCTGCAAATAACCCAGAGATGCATTTTAAACAAAAGCACACATTCTGCTCATGTAAAAACATGCTGATTCCCGGACTGTCCGCGGGCCGGATTTAGAAGGCGATTGGGTCTGATCTGGCCCCCAGGCCTTAGTTTGTCTATCCATGGAATTGACTCATCATACTTAATGGGCATTCATTTCAATTGGTCTAAAAAAGTTAGTTGAATACAACCCCAAGTTTTCATTTAAAAACAACCCACCATCACCACCAAGTTTCTAACCCTTAAAAGGCTGGGAAAATAATATTTGGCTGTATTGAGGGTGGGCAACGTCCCAGAAATTTCAGAAACCAAGTAGAGGTGGTTTCAGAACCTGGCATTCTGGGACAGAGGCCAGGGCCACAGCAGGAGAGATGTTAATGCCTGCTCTGGGGCTGCCTTTAAGGGAGGGTGAATTCATGACCCAATGCTTCAAGCAATCCTGCAGCTGAGGTTGGTGGGAGCTAAAGTTCAACAACAACCAGATCTGCCTTCCCCAATCTGCTTTCGACTCCAATGCCCATCAGCCCTCGCCAGCACTGCCATGGTCAGGGATGATGGGAGCTTTCATAAAAAACCCCTGGAGGACCAGTTATAGAAACCCAGATAGGTATATAAGCTAATCACCGTTGGGTCACCCCAACGGAATGTCTAGACACCATTCCACTGGGATCAAGTTTTTCATTGTTATTGTTGTTGTTGTTGTTAGTCATTTAATTTCTATAGCACTTTATATTCTAAATAAAAAATCTCAAAGCAGTTAAAAACACATTAAAATATCAAATAAAACAATCCAGAATAAAACAAACTCAAGCGTCAAGGAAAACAATGTGGGGATCAACTTTTAAAACCTCAGGAAAACTATCCGCGAGCTTTTCAGCAAAATTGGAGCATGTGTGATTACATAGCTTCCAAACTTGTCCATCATGGTACTTTCTGAATTGCCATCCATAGTTAGACACATTTAATTTCACTGTCCAGACACTTTAACTACCCCTGTCTCCTTCTCCCTCCAAGATCTGTTCTTCTTGCTCTTGCCCAAATTCTCTGATAAGCAAAAGACCCCCATTTGACAGTTCCCACCTTCTACTGATGAGCAACTTCATCCAACCCAGTTACAGAGTACTTGACACATTCTCAGCCCATTGAGGGGTTTCTGAGATTCCTGGCTACATCTTCAGAGGTGGCTGCTCGAGTAAAATACAGTCTGAACACTGCTGTTCTGTCCACCTTTTGGTTTAATAATGTATAATTTGACATGAGCTTCATTCACAAAGCACGGTTTCTCATTCATAAAACATATTATTTCTCATGAAAAGGTTATGAATTGAGTTTCTCTGGTTTGGGGGGGCGGTGCGCCATTTATCCTCAATTTACAGCAGAACCAATTAATTTCCCTGGTGTGTTCCTAATAGGACAGGCATTAAGTAGGTCTCTGCACAGCTCTGCAAGCCGCTTACTATTTCAAGGAAGAGGCTAGAGCAGAGGAGAAAGTCGACAGCGTGCGATGGAAAAAGTAGTTTTAAAGGGTGACTCTCCTGTCTGTGAACTCCTGCTACAATTTCTGTGACAATGGAATTCCAAGTCAAAAGGTGGGATATAAATACCCTAATAATAAAATAACATCTTCATTCCAGGAAGCTGTCTTTTTACAGTTGCTTTTATACTTGTAATTTTGATGTCTGCCTTTATTTGTTTGTGGACTGCCTAAGCAGTTCTTCTGGAAATGAAAGTAGTATATAAACCCTTTTAATCATTAACATCTGAAGCTAGACAGGCCAGTGACCTGACTTGGTATAATATGGCTTTTGATATCTCTACAAGTCTCAGGTTCAATCCCAAACAATTCCAATTAGAAAGGACAGGTAGCAGGCAATTGTCATAGGAGAGAGAGTCGCACCAGAAATCCTTCAGAGCTGCTGCCAATCTGAGTATGCATTATTATTTCTTTTATTTATTATTGACATGCCTAAGCAGCCCCAGAGCAAGAGGTCTCTGAGCAGTGGTGTAGATAAAAATGGCTTAAAATCTCATGTGCCCCCTCCATGGGAGATCTGGACGAAAACAGGGCCTTTTTAGTGGTGGTTCGCCACTCAGAGAATGCTCTCCTGAAGGATGCTTGCCTGGCGCCATCATTACATATTTTAGGTGCCAGGCTTTTCTGCTAGGCCTTGGGCAAGTGGGATGTTTTAATCCTGCCTTGTAAAAATACAGTTGATTAAAATTTTGTTTTTGTTTTATGCTTTCTGTAACAATAATTTATAAAGGGACTAGTAAATTTAAATAGCAACAACTATAATATAAAACAGAGTAGATTGTACTAGCCTAGATGAACAAGAAGCCTGATCTGGTACAAGGCAGTGCCATATCCTACATGTCGTCTGTTCCTTTTGAATTATGGTGCTGGAGGAGACTCTTGAGAGTCCCCTGGACTGCAAGAAGATCAAACCTATCCATTCTTCAGGAAATCAGCCCTGAGTGCTCACTGGAAGGACAGATCCTGAAGCTGAGGCTCCAATACTTTGGCCACCTCATGAGAAGAGAAGACTCCCTGGAAAAGACCCTGATGTTGGGAAAGATGGAGGGCACAAGGAGAAGGGGACGACAGAGGACGAGATGGTTGGACAGTGTTCTCGAAGCTACCAGCATGAGTTTGACCAAACTGTGGGAGGCAGTGGAAGACAGAAGTGCCAGGTGTGCTCTGGTCCATGGGGTCACGAAGAGTCGGACACGACTAAACAACAACAAGGGTCCTCTTTAGGGTGTCCCTGCAGAATAAAAAGTTTGCTCCCACACCCATTGGTGCTCCTTTATATTCTTTTCCTTTCCCCCATTCTGACTGCAGGCTAAGAATGTTTGTGTCCTTTGATTAGCTACTGTTTAAAACCCAGCTCATTCCATTTGGCCCTGATACACAAACCAGCAAACAATGGAAAGGGGGAAACGTATCTTCTGGCTGGGATAAGAAACTATTGTCTGCTTGCAGAGGGAAGGATTGCCTAATGATTAAAAGAATACTATGTGTCTGCATCGGGACTGTTGGGTCAGAACCAATTCCCAATTATCACTTCACTCACTGTCACGAGGCAAGGAAATCGGATGAGAAACACAATCATGCCCCCATGTGTGAGAACAAGGTGTCTGTTTCCCAAAATCAGAAGTGCCTGGGGAAAAACAGGATTCCTTTAAGGCTAGAGAAGAGGGGAAAGTAGACAGCGTGCAAAGGAAAAAGTGAGTTTTAAAGGGCGACTCTCCTGTCTGTGAACTCCTGCTACAATTTCTGTGACAATGGAACTCCAAGTCAAAAGGTGGGATATAAATACCTTAATAATAAAATAACATTCTCATTCCATTCATCTTGCCTGGAACTGGAATAGCCCCAATTCCTGTTGCCCACCTCTCCCTTATGTTTCATGACCCCCAAATAAAAGCCCAAATCATTCCTAGAGAGTTTTGATTCATTGGGAAGAGTAGCATTTTCTGTACTCTTGACTCTAAATCGCTTGGCAGAAGGAATGAGAATTATTTTTGCAGGGGCATCACTGATTGAAGGTGGCTTAGGTCACATTCACACCATACATTTAAAGAACATTTTAAGCCCACATCTTCCTTCAAAGAACCCTGGGAATTGCAGTTTATCCCTTGCAGAACTACAATTCCCAACAACCTTGACAGGCTACAGTTCCAAGGATTCTTTTGGGGAAGCAATATACTTTAAATACCCTGTGGGCCTGATAGTAAAGTAAAGAGTAAAGGGACCCCTGACCATTAGGTCCAGTCGTGACCAACTCTGGGGTTGTGGTGCTCATCTCGCTTTATTGGCTGAGGGAGCCGGTGTACAGCTTCCAGGTCATGTGGCCAGCAGGACTAAGCCGCTTCTGGCAAGCCAGAGCAGCGCACGGAAACGCTGTTTACCTTCCCGCTGGAGCGGTACCTATTTATCTACTTGCACTTTTGAACTGATAGTTTGGCAGGAGCAGGGACAAGGTCGCGGGGATTCGAACCGCTGACCTTCTGATTGGCAAGTCCTAGGCTCTGTGGTTTAACCCACAGTGCCACCAGTGTCCCATCTGCCAAATATCAGAGGCTGCTCCCCTATTCACCCATATATTTTGGTGTGGCGAGTGAGTGGGGGACCTTTATCACCAACGAAGGGGGCTGGATGGCCCAGAGGATGCCAGATGTGGAACTTAAGTTAGAATTTTAAAAAGGAAAGAAGACAAGAGGACAGACTGCACCAACAGCAGAATCCATTGGGATTTTCATTCATGCAGAATCCATTCTAATCCCTTTCAGCTACATACATCTCTGCACCTCCACCATCCTGAGTTCCGGGTTGTTGTTTTTTTCCTCCTCCAACAAAGACTTAGAAGTGCTGACTCTGCCCTAAAGTGCTAACAAGAGAGGAGGCAGATAATGCTTAGCTCACTGTTGGGTTCAGGCCCGTACCCATCACAGCCCTGCAGTAAGCATTTAAACAGTCTCCTCCCCACTGTCACCATCAATCAGAAATATAAATATGCTGTGTTCTCTCCTCCAGCAGTTGCCTTAGGAACCAGGTAAAACTGTGGAAGAAAAAATCCCCGATTCTGACCACACAAAGGAGCATTGCCAAGTGTGGGAAGAGATGTTACAAGGAACATATGCCCTCAACTTCCTCATTCTATTGCTAACTTGTTTTTTTATCCTGCTCTCCTTTCAAGTTCTTGTTGGAAATACACTAAAAAGGATATACCAAGAACTCAGGCCACAAGTTTCAATATAAGGAATAATTCCTACTCGAGAGTTGAAAAGAAAAACGTGTATATTCTGCTAAGAATAACAGTTTGAAGCTAATGGTAAATTTGAACACAACGTGTAAGTACAGTAGTTTTAAGGTAAAACGTTTAAGTACAGAAATAATGTAGTTTCAAATATGCAGTAATATAGTATAAAGGTACATAAAATACCAGTACACAACAATTATTTTGTACAAGTCTCAATGGCAGTCAAAAGGAGTCCATATTATATAGAATCAGAATAAAGAATCAAATAGGGCCGAAAAGGAGTATCCGGAGTGTGAATCAGATGTACGACTCAGTAGTGGTGACCAGGACAGGGCCCTGTTTCGGAGTAAACGCCTTCTTCAGCTCGGTTTTTTGAGGGCTATAAATCTGTTGGAAGTCTGTATCATTTAATATTTGAAACTACATTATTTCTGTACTTAAACGTTTTACCTTAAAACTACTGTACTTACACGTTGTGTTTAAATTTACCATTAGCTTCAAACTGTTATCCTTAGCAGAATATACACGTTTTTCTTTTCAACTGTCGAGTAGGAATTATTCCTTATATTGAAACTTGTGGCCTGAGTTCTTGGTATATCCTTTTTAGCTCCTTTCAAGTTCGGCATACTGTACATGATTCCTTCCCATGCACGCACGTTCTGTCCTCACAGCAACCCTGTTAAGTAGGCTAGGCTAAGAGGGAGCTGTTGGCCAGCAGTCGGTTAATGAGGTTCAGGGCCAAGTGGGATTCAACCCCAAGTCTCCCTGACCCAAGTCCAACAGCCTATCCACTAGAAAAGGAGTGAGCAAAATTCAGGCTTGGAGAATATGCTTTGTTGTTGTCATTTTTACTATGTACCCAAGGTCCACCCATGGGAAACTGGAGCAAAAGAAATGCATATAAAATTAAATAATTCTGAGCCCAAGTGTTTGCTCCACGTACCAAAACTGAATGGCGCTCACAGTCCTTGCAAACAAAAAATCCCAAGTTTCCTTTCAGCAGTGTTAATCAGGAGTCATTTGGTTGCTACTAGTACTATAAGCAATTAGGAATCTGACTCCTTGCAGATGAGGTGATCACCAGCCACTATCATATCCACAGCCTCATCTGCACTACACATTTAAGCTGCATCATACCACTTTAATTGGTCGTGGCTTCCCCCAAAGAACCCTGGGAAGTGTAGTTTGTTGAGGGTGCCGAGTCATTAGAAGATCCCCTATTCAGTTAGCAGAACTACCATTTCCAGAGTGCTTTAACAACCAATCCCTCTTCTCAGGGAACTCTGGGACTTGCAGCTCTGAGAATGGAACTAACAAACTACAGTTCCCAGGATTCTTTGGGGGAAATCACAACTGTTAAAGTGATAAGATAACGCTTTAAATGCATAGTGCAGATGGAGCTCAGATCTGCCCTCGCCCCATCGCTGCACTATATTATATTGGCTGTCCAAGGCCTATTTGCCATGGCTAGGGCGTAAGAAAAATATGATGCTTACATCCCAATCCTGAAAGCAATTGTTTGGAATTCCTTTTCAATGAGCTTACTAGGGAAGAGGCGCAGTTCAGTGGTAGTGCATCTGCTTTGCAAGCAGAAGGTTGCTGGTTCAATCCTCAGCATCTCTAGGTATGGCTGAAACCCTGGAGAAGCTGCCAACCAGAGTAGACAATACTGAGCTAGATGGACCAATGATCTGACTCCACCTAAGACGGGTTCCTGTGTCCCTATGTACTTATTCATTTATATTCCACCGTTTCTTCAGGGAGTTCAATACACTGCATCTTCACAACAGTCCTGAGAGATAGGTTAGGCTATGAGAAAGCTACTGGCCTAAAGTCATCCAGGGCACACTTCGGAAAGAGGTGACATTTCATACTCAAGGCAACTGGGAGTACCTCCATGGTGAGCAGGAAAGAAGTTGCATTATTTTGCAAGAAGTAATAGTTTTTAGTTTCAGACCATCACTTTGACCCAACTTACAGGTAAAACTAAACCAAACCATGGCTTAGTGCAAGCAAGCAGGTTCCCTGATTGAAGGGACTTTTGTTTTTATTGTGCATTTCGTGTTTTCATATTGTGATTTTATGTTGCAACCTGAGACCTGCGGGTATAGTGCAGTATACAAATTTAATGAATAACCAATAAATAAATAAAAGATCACTGCGACAATACTCCTCCCCAATGCCGCTGCCCTACAAGGGACGAAGCCATGGTTTGGCATATTGCGAAAACCCAGACTTATGGTTTGTCTACCCTAGATAAAGCGGTACGCCAGGAACACACCTTGGTTAAAGTGCATGGTTTGTCTGGAACAAGACAAACCATGGGGCCAAGGTCTGGATGCAACGTTAAGCCAAACCATGGTGCCTTTAAAGCTATAGGAGCCTCAGTCTGTGGTGCACATCTAGGTAAAACTTCCAGACAGCGGCTTCCAAGTAAGGGCTGGGGGAGACTTCTGCCTCAAAGTCCAGAGAACCATTGCCAGCCAGTGTTGACAAAACTGAGCTAGACAGAGCAATGATCTGACCGGTTATGGAAGCAGCTTCCTATGTCCCTAAGCTCCTTTCGGAAATGAGTCACTGCACTGATCCAGTGTCTTCCACATCCCCACAAAAGCCTACCGACATCTTGCCCACAAGCACACAAAAACACCCTTGGGAGATTTATTAGGAAGTCCCTTAAGCCAAACATGCACACGTACCTAAGTCCTGGAAATAGGTTGGTACAGAAGGAGAACAAAAATAAATCTCTAGCACCAAGTTTTAAGAAAAGAGGTTACTTATACCCAAGACAACCCTGAAAGCCTAGAGCAGGCCCCCTTAGGCTCTCCTTTCACTTTGATTTCCACAGACCAATTCCCGTGGGAAAATATGGTGCCTATTTTCCCACATTGCAAAATGTTAGTCTGATGATCCCCAAATCAAGTCAAGGTTCAGAGGGTGGGGGAAGAGAGCACAGCCTTACTCTTTGCTTGACCCCACTAGCTATTGTTTGTAAAATGTTACTAGAGGAACGATACAGATAGGGTAAAACTGGGCGAGTCAGAGGCTTGTGGATTTCACTAGCTCCCTTTCCCTTCCCCCACCGTTTCCCTCCACAATTTGAACACAGGGCCTGCTTCTCTAAACTTCATAACCAGGTCTTCGTCTTAGAGCTTGTCAAGGCTAAATCCCCCAAAACACAGGCAGGGAGGAGAAGAACCATAAAAATAAAGTCAGGACTTAGCGCCGCCCGCCGCGAATCCATCATTGCGCACAGAGCCTCTAGAGCATGTACAGAGCGCTTTTCCCTAACCCTAACCAAAACGCATTCCAACCCAAAGCGTAAACATACCCTGCTTGTGCGTACGGCTGATCTTTTCAAATGGGCATTTCGAGATTTCACGGCGCTTTAACGCGAGTTTCGTGGAAGGATTTGGTCGGCAGCGAAGGAACAAATCGAGAGGGGCTGGGCTGCAAACGGATTTAAAGCCAGGGCAGCTTCGCCTTCGAGGCGCCCCGCGCGCAATTTAAGAAGGGCTCCCCACCCACCACCTCCAGTAGCCAAAAACCAGGCAGGGAAGCGAGAGAAGGGAAGGGAAAATCAGCGCTGCCTACTCACCGCTGACAGCAACCAGCAGACAGAAGGCGAGGAGAGGCCCCAGCAGGAGCTGCGAGGAGCTGGGTCCCTTCATGGTGCGTCGTTCCCCTGCGGGGCTGGGCTGAGCGCGCCTCCCGTCCCGTCTCGTCCTGCTCCGCTCAAGCTCAGCAAGTTCTGCCGCCTGTTTGTGTTCCTACTCCGCACAGGCGAATGACTCAGTGCAGCCCAAGGCAGCGAGCGAGCCCGCCCCCTCTTTCCCTTAAGGCTCAGCCTGCCAATTACGCCCCGCCGCCACGTGCTCCGGCTGTCGAGCCAATGGCGAGCGGCGTCGGAAGGAGCAGGAGCAACAACAGCGCCAAGGAAAGCCATTTGGCCCATTTGGAGGGATGGGCGGCTGGGCGCCTAGACGCCAACATTTGGCTAAGCGCAGTGGTGCTTGAAATAGGGTTACCACCTTTGTTCTGGTATAATACAGGACAGAGTAGGGTGGGGGGAGCCCCCGATTTCTTTATTTTCCATCTGATGCAAAGTGACTTCAAAGCAAACCATTATGATCTATTTTTTTTCATTAAATAGTTTTCATTTGATTTTACAAATTTGTTCACATTCCAAATCACAAATGATAAAAATTACACAAGATTCTTCCCAATCTTGAGACTTCCCTCCTCCCCTACATGGGTGCTTTAGTTAACCTTTAGTTAACCTTTTCAGCTACATATTATAAGTTATCTAATTTTTCGGTTCTCCATTGTGTCCAAAGTCTGTGTAACATTACTTGAGTTATTTAAGACCTGCTAAAGAGTTCAAATGCTTACAGTGGTCTCTCAAGTATAGTAGCTGTTCTCTTTGACATCTGGTGGGAGGGCATTCCACAGGGAGGGTGCCACTATAGAAGGGAAACTCCCAAGGTACGCTTTTCAGCTCGAGTCTCTTTAACCGGCCTTGTGAATGTTGGGAGATCAGGTCCTTGGGATGAAAATAAGAACCTAAAATGAGCCTAAAATGCTTGACTAGACCGAAGCCACTTCTAATCCAGTATCCTGATATCCTGTTCTCACAGTGGCCAGCCAGCCAGATGCCTGTAGAAAACCCGAAGATGGATGTGAACACAAAAGCACACTCCTCACTTTTATTCAGGGGCAGGTTTCCTTTGAATGTGGAGGCGGTACACTATCATGGCTGATATTGATTCCAGCCTGATCTTCCAACTACAGTGGTACCTCGGGTTACATACGCTTCAGGTTACAGACGCTTCAGGTTACAGACTCCGCTAACCCAGAAATAGTACCTAGGGTTAAGAACTTTGCTTCAGGATGAGAACAAAAATCATGCTCCGGCAGCGGGAGGCCCCATTAGCTAAAGTGGTGCTTCAGGTTAAGAACAGTTTCAGGTTAAGAACGGACCTCCAGAACGAATTAAGTACTTAACCCGAGGTACCACTGTATAAATTTTCCCCATTCTTTGTTGAAGTTTTGAACCTTTGTTGAAGTTTCTGATTTTCCCGGTCATTTTTGCCATCTTTGCATAGTCCAACAACTTGGTCTGCCATTCTGCTCTGGTAGGGACCTTATTGTCTTTCCAACTGCAATAGAAAGGCATTATGATCTATTGCAGCCTAACAGGACGGCCCCTCTGGAATTTGTCACACACGTACAGGCACACATGAATCTGTAGATGTGTCTGTGCTTGGTTACCCAGAACTTAAATACACTCTTTCAAACACATGCATTTGGAGAGGATCCCTAACTTGGCAGGGAGAGAGAGAGAGAGAGAGAGAAGACTTGAAATACAGGACAAAGGTGCATCAATACAGGATGCAGCATTTTACATTGAAATATGGGACAATACTGTATTTATACAGAACAGGTGACAACCCTACTTAGGTTTGCCATGGCACCTTATAATAAAGGTAAAGGTAAAGGTACCCCTGCCCGTGCGGGTCAGTCTTGACAGACTCTGGGGTTGTGCGCCCATCTCACTCAAGAGGCCGGGGGCCAGCGCTGTCCGGAGACACTTCCGGGTCACGTGGCCAGCGTGACATCGCTGTTCTGGCGAGCCAGAGCCGCACACGGAAACGCCGTTTACCTTCCCACTAGAAAGCGGTCCCTATTTATCTACTTGCACTTAGGAGTGCTTTCGAACTGCTAGGTTGGCAGGCGCTGGGACCGAGCAACGGGAGCACACCCCGCCGCGGGGATTCGAACCGCCGACCTTTCGATCGGCAAGCCCTAGGCGCTGAGGCTTTTACCCACAGCGCCACCCGCGTCCCTCCGGCACCTTATAATACTAGCATTAATTATAATACGTTATAATAGTACTGGGACGCGGGTGGCGCTGCAGAAGTTTGGTGGTTCGAATCCCTGCAACGGGGTGAGCTCCTGTTGCTCCTGCCAACCTAGCAGTTCAAAAGCACGTCAAAGTGCAAGTAGATAAATAGGTACCGCTCCAGCGGGAAGGTAAACAGCGTTTCCGTGCGCTGCTCTGGTTTGCCAGAAGCGGCTTAGTCATGCTGGCCACATGACCCAGTAGCTGTACGCCGGTTCCCTCGGCCAATAAAGCGAGATGAGCGCCGCAACCAGAGTCATCCACGACTGGACCTAACGGTCAGGGGTCCCTTTACCCTTTACCTATAACACCACTATGCTGTAGTGTTTAGAGTGTCAGACTAGGACCTAGGAGACCAGGGTTCAAATCTCCACTTGGCCACAAAGTTCACTGGGTGACCTAAGGCCAGTTGCTCACCTAACTGACAAGGTTGTTGTTGGGATAAAATGAGGAGGGGGGAGAGGAACACCGAAGCCAGCTTTTTGGAGTATTGCAGGAATTTATGTAAAGGGGGGGTTGCCTCTCCAGCAGATATCATGCACACACACCCCCGACTACCAAAAGCAACACAATCACTTCAGCAAATGTCCCCACAAAACACTTCATCACAGTTTTCCCCATCTCTATTCAAAGCACCTCTGCTGCATATTACCAAATGTAACAATTCGGAATAACAGATACAATCTTGCTTAAAATGTATATAGGAAGTGCAGTGTAAGCGATGGAAGTCAATCAATGAAATTTTATTAATATTTTCATACTGAGATATTTGCAGAATAAATTTGGAAGAAATTCTTCCAACTTTTCTTCTTTTCTCTCTCTATTTTCCCCTCCTTTTTTCTTTTTCCTCTTCCTCTTTTTTCCTCTTTTGTTCTTTATATATGTTTGTGTGTGTGTGCTTATCTGAAATATATATGTATGTATTTGCAATATTTTGCTTATATTTTGTAATAATTATGTTAAATAAATTAATTTGGTTTTTTTAAAAACCAAATGTAACAATTCACTGATAAATGTATCTACGTACTGGGACACGGGTGGCGCTGTGGGGGACGCAGGTGGCGCTGTGGGTTAAAGCCTCAGCGCCTAGGACTTGCCGATCGAAAGGTCGGCGGTTCGAATCCCCGCGGTGGGGTGCGCTCCCGTCGCTCGGTCCCAGCGCCTGCCAACCTAGCAGTTCGAAAGCACCCCCGGGTGCAAGTAGATAAATAGGGACCGCTTACTGGCGGGAAGGTAAACGGCGTTCCGTGTGCTGCGCTGGCTCGCCAGATGCAGCTTGTCACGCTGGCCACGTGACCCGGAAGTGTCTCCGGACAGCGCTGGCCCACGGCCTCTTGAGTGAGATGAGCGCACAACCCTAGAGTCTGGCAAGACTGGTCCGCACGGGCAGGGGTACCTTTACCTTTACCTTTTACTGGCTCACTGGGAAAACTTTAGAAAGTCATATAAAATCTTTCCAGTATGGATTTGCACCATTCCAACTTTGTTCTGTTCAGGAAAGGAATGGCTTGCGAAGGGGGGAGGCTGGGATGTGGGCAGCCATAATCCCTGAAACCTGGGATCACGTGCACAGCAGCCTCTTGCACAAGAGATAATCACTGGCATCCTGGCAAATGGGTGTCAGATAGGCAGTCATCCCACGGACAATGGCAAACCATCCAGGAATAGATTAGGTTCTTGGTCAGGACAAAGAGATGTGATTAACTTGGCCTCGGAAACCAGGAACTTCTTTTGTCTTACTTGATGGGTGTGAGGTGGAGGTCAAGGGAAGGATGGGGACAAACCTGATGCTCAGGTTTCTGTCACCAGACCCACTGTTAACAGAGAAAACTGAGGGCTCCCTTGGACAAAAAACAAGGACACCAGCCAGGAATACCAGAGCAAAACAGCAGCAAGTAGGCTTGGTCTTTACTGAAGACTGTCGTGACAGGACTCCCACCTGCCACCAGGTGAAACAAGATGGAAGAACCCAAACTTTTATTAGCTGCTAATCCCCATGTTACACCCCCCACACACAAACTACATCATGGTTACATCATGAAAGGGGAGGTCTGGTGGCAGTAATCTGAGCATCCTGGACCCTGCCCCATATTTCTCCTTGCCTTCTACCAAACACCCATCAAGTGTAACAAAAGAGATATTTACATTTCCCTGTTTCCCAGCCAAGTTAATCACACCCTTTTGTCTCCATCTGGGTTTGTTATTTCTGGAATGGCTACCTGTCTGGCACTCAGGTATCAGGAGGCCAGGAATTATCACTCAGGCAGAGGGGCTGCTGAGTAGCTAAACTCACATGTCTCTGTGAATTTCTGAAGTTTTCCCAGTGAACCAGTACATAGATACATTTATCAGTGAATTCTTACATTTGGTATCGCGCAGTAAAGGCCCTTTGAATAGATAAGAAGAAACTGTGATGAAGTGTTTTGTGGGAACAAATCACAAAAGTCACAAAAGTGATTGAGCTGATTTTGGTAGTGGGCTGCATGTGCATGGTATCTGCTGGAGGGGCAACCCCCCCAACCTATATATAAATTCCTGCAACACCTCCCAAGCTGTGATGTATTTGTGATGTATGCATGATATAATTTTAGGGGTGGTGTGGGTATCTTTGTAAAACTGATAAAAGTGGGAGCCATCCTTTGTTCTGGGCTTCTTCCTGCTTCTCCCATGTGGTGAGTGGAAGGCCTGTTGCAACGGTCTTTTGAATAAAGACCGGGCCTACTGGCTGCTGTTTTGCTCCTCTATTCCTGACTGGTGTCTTTGTTTGGTTATCCAAGTGAGTCCAAGGATTTTCCTATAACAGGAGGAAAGGGGAAGTTAGAAATTCAATAGCAAATAAATAAAATGGAAAATGTATATAGGAAGTGTAGTGTAAGCGATGGAAGTCAATCAATGAAATTTTATTATTATTTTCATATTGAGATATTTGAAGAATAAACTTGGAAGAAATTCTTCCGACTTTTCTTCTTCTTTTTTTCTCTTTATTTTTTCTTTTTTTCTTTTCTTCTTTTCTTCTCTTCTGTTTCTTTTTTCATATATATATGCTTATTTGAAATATATACCCGGTACGTATGTATGTATTTGTAATATTTTGCTTATATTTTGTAACAATTATGTTAAATAAACAATAAAATTATTTTTTAAACAACAAGTAAATAAATAAAATGGGGCCTCTAGGGCCATTGGATCAAGCTAAATGGTGGAAGATTCGGGAAAGACAAAAGGAAAGAATTCTGTTGAATTTGCTCCCACAATATGCAGTGATGGGCCCCGACTTGGATGGCTTTAAAAGGGGATTAGACACATACCGTGGTACCTCGGGTTAAGTACTTAATTTGTTCCGGAGGTCCGTTCTTAACCTGAAACTGTTCTTAACCTGAAGCACCACTTTAGCTAATGGTGCCTCCTGCTGCTGCCGTGCCACCGTCACGCGATTTCTGTTCTCATCCTGAAGCAAAGTTCTTAACCCTAGGTACTATTTCTGGGTTAGCGGAGTCTGTAACCTGAAGCGTATGTAACCTGAAGCGTATGTAACCCGAGGTACCACTGTAGTTGGAAGATCAGGCTGGAATCAATATCAGCCATGATAGTGTACCGCCTCCACATTCAAAGGAAACCTGCCCCTGAATAAAAGTGAGGAGTGTGCTTTTGTGTTCACATCCATCTTCGGGTTTTCTACAGGCATCTGGCTGGCTGGCCACTGTGAGAACAGGATATCAGGATACTGGCTTAGAAGTGGCTTCGGTCTAGTCAAGCATTTTAGGCTCATTTTAGGTTCTTATTTTCATCCCAAGGACCTGATCTCCCAACATTCACAAGGCCGGTTAAAGAGACTCGAGCTGAAAAGCGTACCTTGGGAGTTTCCCTTCTATAGTGGCGCCCTCCCTGTGGAATGCCCTCCCACCAGATGTCAAAGAGAACAGCTACCACCAGACTTTTAGAAGACATCCCTGTTTAGGGAGGCTTTTAATGTTTGATGTAGCACAGTATTTTAATATTTTTTTTGGAAGCCGCCCAGAGTGGCTGGGGAAGCCCAGCCAGATGGGCGGGGTATAAATAATAAATTATTATTATTATTATTATTATTATTATTATTATTATTATTATACATTCGACTTTTGAATGCCATTTTTTGATTATGCACATAGCCTGTTTCAAAATGTAGGTGTGCAAGCTGTATTTTAGCCTTGTCATAGGGTGATAAAAAAAAATTGCACACTAGTTTTTGATCACAATCACTCACTGTTTGTTGAACAGGGCAGTTGAGGGTAACAACTATACACAACGTCGCATACCCTCCCTGCAAATAATACGGAATGGATGCTCGATAAACAGCCGAGGATGTATATAACCTCCCCACAAGCTTTGTGCAAACAAATTGGGATGAATGCTCAATGAACCAGTGGTCTGGAAGCGACCAGAGAGAGAAAGGAGTGGCAAGGTGAGAGAAAAGGGGGTGGCCTGGCCACACACAACTGTCTGTGGTTCTGTCCCCATCCACATTGAGTTCTACCCTGTCCTCCTTTCATCTTTGGTTTCCTGCCCCAAAAATATTGCCCCCAAGGAAATGCGACTCTCATCAGGAGAAAAAATAAGTTGTCCATCCCTAGACTGGAGACTTGGCTTCTTTTTTCAGCTTTGTCAGGAGACAAACGCGTCACAATCCAATATTTGAGAAAATTAAATTAGAAGAGCTTGCCAACATCTGGGAAAAGTCCCTGGCAACTGGTGGTTTACAGCGCACACAGCTCTTGGCATGCCTTTTTTTGCCCTTTGATCATGTATGGCTCAATGACTTTTACTCTGCTTTTTTATTTCCCCAAGGGTATTTCCAAACCCATGACCCACATCTCTTAAAGCAGTGTTTCGGGCAACCTTAAAAAAATAAAATTAAAATTGGCACATTTTACTCTCACAGCTTGCAACATGTTCATGTGTTTTAGCTTATTCAGTCAGGTTAATAATAATAATAATAATAATAATAATAATAATAATTTATTATTTACACCCCGCCCATCTGGCTGAGTTTCCCCAGCTACTCTGGGCGACTCACAATCAAATGTTAAAAACAGTACAGCTTTAAATATTAAAAACTTCCCTGAACAGGGATGCCTTCAGATGTCTTTTAAAGATAGGATAGCTGCTTATTTCCTTGACATCTGAAGGGAGGGTGTTCCACAGGGTGGGCACCACTACCGAGAAGGCCCTCTGTCTGGTTCCCTGTAACCTCACTTCTCGCAATGAGGGACCCACTCTCAGAGGCGAAAAACTAAAAAAATCTAATACAGTGGTACCTCGGGTTACATACGCTTCCGGTTACAGACTCCGCTTACCCAGAAATAATACCTCGGGTTAAGAATTTGCTTCAGGATGAGAACAGAAATTGGGCTCCGGCGGCAGCAGGAGGCCCCATTAGCTAAAGTGGTGCTTCAGGTTAAGAACAGTTTCAGGTTAAGAACGGACCCCCAGAACGAATTAAGTACTTAACCCGAGGTACCACTGTACATGAAACAGTGCTGTAGCTACAGGGGGCTAGCTGGGGTTTTTGCCCCAGATGAAACCTCCGGAGGCTCCTAGACTGCGTGTGCATGTACACAAATGTGCATGTGGTGGGGAGTGCCAAACTAGGTCTTTTGCCCAGCTGAAATAAAGCCTAGTTTCACCCCTGCCTAAGATCTTTACACAATTCATTAGCCTGCTGCATGCCATACCAAAAACAGACCAACAAACCCATCTGTTTCATTTCCGGTCACCTTCTCATGTTATCCAGGATTTGCTGGTGTCTGATATCTACAGCTCTATAAGCCAGCTTTTCCGAGGAGACGGAAGGCCCAAAGAATGACTAGTGTTTGCCATGATAAATAGAGATAAAGACAATGGTTCCTTTCCCAATATCCCTTCCGGCTTATGACTTCCATGATGGCATCAGTTGCTAATGCAACACTTATTCATGAGTGCCTCACTATCAAAGCCCACCCAGCCACCAAAATGGAGGCTATAGATAAAACCAAGGACTAACCAGAATTCACAACAGCACACATGACATTGCCCACTGGGTTAAGTGATACAGTCCTCAATCAGTTGATAACTATTAGATCTTGGCGGATTCATTGTGTAAGTAGGCCACTATCAGCTCATGTGTTTTTCATTTCCTTGATATTGCTATCTGACATTGTTTCGATGATTGGTCTGTTGTATTACCATGCTTTTGTTGCATCTTTCTTTATATGGATAAGGTGTTCATTGCTTGCAAAACCTTTGAGTGGTACAGTGGTACCTCAGGTTACATAGGCTTCAGGTTACATACGCTTCAGATTACATACTCCGCTAACCCAGAAATAGTGCTTCAGGTTAAGAACTTTGCTTCAGGTTGAGAACAGAAATCGTGCTCCGGCGGTGCGGCAGCAGCAGGAGGCCCCATTAGCTAAAGTGGTGCTTCAGGTTAAGAACAGTTTCAGGTTAAGTACGGACCTCCGTAATGAATTAAGTACCTAACCCGAGATACCACTGTATATAAATATAACATGGCATGGCATTTCTGCGCTTATTGCTTCTAAATATTATATATCTTTTTTTTTTTGTTAAAATATATTTTATTAGTTTTTCCATACAATTATTTCACATTAATAAATTGTAATACATTTCCAATTTTTTGACTTCCTTCAGCTTCTCTGAGAATCATTCGAATTCTAATTTTTTGATACACATTTCCCAATTTCTATATTACCTTTATGCTTACCCCCATCTTATATTCTGCTTTTTTGCAATATTTCTTAATCTATTACAGAGCTTCTTTAAATGCCACTAACGTTATTTCATTATCACTTATACATTCCCAATAATCTATTAATTTTTTCCAATCCTCGATGAAACTTTGATCTCGCTGATATCTAATCTTCCCTGTCAGTTTATCAAGTTCTGCATAGTCCATCAGCTTTGTTCTCCATTCCTCCAACGTTGGTATTTGTTCTTGTTTCCAATTCTGGGCCAATAATATTCTTGCCGCTGTCACTGCATACAGGAAAATTTTGTAGTCCTTTCTATTTATTTCATTTCCTATTATTCCTAAAAGAAAAGCCTCTGGTTTTTTAACAAATGTATATTTCAACATTTTTTTCAGCTCGTTATATATCATCTCCCAGAAGCTTTTCACTTTCTTACATTCCCACCACATATGAAAATTCTAAATATTATATATCAGGCCCCATCTGCACTATACCCTTAAAGCAGTATCGTACCACTTCCAACAGTCAAGCCTTTCCCGAAAGCAGTGTTCCCCCAACCTTGGGTCTCCAGCTGTTTTTTGGACTACAGCTCCCATCATCCCTAGCTAGCCAAAGACCATTGATGATGGGAACTGTAGTCCAAAAGTAGCTGACAATCCAAGTTTGGGAAACAGTGCCCTAAACCATCCCAGATAGTTTGCTAAAGGTGCTAAGAGTTGTTAGGCGATCCATATTCCCCTCACAGGCCTTTCCTTGGACTAACAATGAACCCAGCATGCATAACTTAGCAACCCTCACTTCCCGTAGAATTAAGTGCAAAATAATTCAGAGTATACTGTAACAGAAGAGGAGCTTGCGGGCTCCGCATTCTGTTATTACAGCAGCCAAAAAGATGCCCAAGGGGAACCCCGAAACAGGACCTGAGTACAACTGCGCTGTCCCTACTTAGGATTCCCAGCAATTGTTATTCAGAGGCATGCTGCACCCAACAGCAGAGTTAGAACATAGCCTTTATGGCTAATAACGATTGACATACCCTCCAACATTTCTCCAATGAAAATAGGGACGTCCCATTCCATAATGATAAATTTACTATTGATACCCCACACATCTTACTGGGTTGCCCCAGCCACCCTGGGCAGCTTCCAACATACAGTGGTACCCAGACATTTCCCATCCGTAGCCTCTTCCTCTGTTTTTGCAATATGGCAGTTAAGGTGATGCTGTTAGAATTCCTAAGGGAATGTCAAGCAAGGAGGGAGCGGGGAAGAGAGAGAGTGGAATTCTGGTGGAGATGGAAGGTTGCAGGAGGCTTGGAAAGGGAGTGTGAATGTTGGGGGGGGGAGGCAGGTGAGAGTCGGTTGAGAACGGTGGGTTCTAGAAGGGGGGCACTTGGTGGGGGTCCTGAAGCTGGGCTGGCCTTAGGATCAGTAGTCCAGTCGACATCGCTAGGGGCACGTGGCTAAGAGAGGCTCTGCCAGCTGCCCAGGAACAGAAGTAAAGGTAAAGGTAAAGGGACCCCGGACCATTAGGTCCAGTCGTGACCGACTCTGGGGTTGTGGCGCTCATCTCGCTTTATTGGCCAAGGGAGCCAGCCTACAGCTGTGGCCAATACATGCTGTGGCCAGCATGACTAAGCCGCTTCTGGTGAACCAGAGCAGCGCATGGTAACACCGTTTACCTTCCCGCTGGAGCAGTAGCTATTTATCTACTTGCATTTGATGTGCTTTCGAACTGCTAGGTTGGCAGGAGCAGGGACCAAGCAACGGGAGCTCACCCCGTCACATGGATTCGAACCGCCGACCTTCTGATCGGCAAGTCCTAGGCTCTGTGGTTTAAGCCACAGCGCCACCCACTCTCCCGGGAACAGACTTCCCTCCATTTAGATGAGCCACAGAGCCAGGGCTTGGCTTGTAATGCGGATGCCCAGATGCGTCACACCACCCCCTCCAAGCACCTGAGAAGCAGCTTTACAAACTGTTTTCCCAGACATTTCCCATTTGTAACCTCTTCCTCTGTTTTTCTTTTCTGCCTCCCAGAAAAGTAGGCAAACTAAAGCCGGGGGGCCAGATGCGGCTCATTCGCCTTCTAAATCCGGCCCGCGGACTGTCTGGGAATCTGTGTGTTTTTACATGAGTAGAATGTGTCCTTTTATTTAAAATGCATCTCTGGGTTATTTGTGGGGCATAGGAATTCGTTCATTTTTCTCTCTCCAAAATATAGTTTGGCCCCACACAAGGTCTGAGGGACAGTGGACCGGCCCCCTGCTGAAAAAGTTTGCTGACCCTTGTCCTAGGACAAGCAGGCCACATAGGCAGCTGTGGATAGCGAAAGAAGGCGATGCCGCAATCAAAGTCGTGGTATGTTAATTCCATGGGGAATCCATTCCCCACATGTGCCAGGAGGTTGTGGTGCCAACCTGAGTGAAACAGGGCTGGGGTGGGGTGGGGAGAAAATAATTGGGGGAGGGCCCATGGGAACCCATCCCCTAGAGTAGATGCTTATGCCAGGAGAATACAATGTCCTTCTTCTTTCCCATGGCCATGGTTTGGGAGAGCAGCTTACCGTATTTTTTGCACCATAACACTCACTTTTTTCCTCCTAGAAAGTAAGGGGAAATGTCTGTGCGTGTTATGGAGCGAATGCCTATGGGTGGCGAGGGGGAATCTCCTGTAGTCGTGAGCAGAGGATCCATGGTTCCCCTTCCCTCCTCCGTGGCTCGCTTTGAAACAGCAAGGCGGGAGAGGAGCCGCTTACACAGGTGTAAGCACCTCCTGTCTGGTTGGCTGCTTTAAAGCATCCATGCTCTGTGTCCCTCTCTCCTCCCCACTCAGCTCGCTAAATAGCAGCAAAGCTTTTCAGCTCTCTAAGCCGGGGAGGAGGGAGAGAAGCAGAGCCTGCTTGTTTTAAAGGAGCAAAGCGGGAGAGGAGAGGAGCCTTCTCCCCTTATACCCCTCTTCTGCATTATTAGCAGCATCCTTCTCCACACACCCCACGCGTGCTCCTTGTCCCTTGAGTGCTTTTCCTTCCCTCCCCACTTAAAACGTGGTTACAAAGCACGGATCCACATGGATCCTCAGGATTTTTGCATTGGGCTACCCCAAACTCACCGTCAGATCACATGTCTGTGGCCACAGCATGAACCATAAAAATCATACATCCACTGTTTCGTTTAGAATATTTTTTTTCTTGTTTTCCTCCTCTAAAAACTATGTGTGTGTTATGGTTGGGAGCGTGTTATAGAGCGAAAAATACGGTAAGTCTCCGGCCAAGAAGAAGCAGCAGCAGCCCAGTGGTGCCAGGGGGAAACCCAGTATTTACAAGTATGCTGTGGCCTTCTGTGACTCTCCCATTGCTGGGGATGGGGATTGCCATTTCTTCATGCCCTCAATGGGACAGCCACTTCTCTTCCCCCCTGGCTATTGCCTTAGGGAACAGCCCCCCCCCCCAGGAGCTGTCTCCATGGCTATGGCTTCAGACCTGCAGGAATCAATACCAGCCTACTAGTCCAAACTTAAATATTTTGGGAAATATAGTTGTCAGGGAACTGCCATCGGAGCCTAGAGTGGAGGTAAGGCTCCCTAACGATGCAGGAGAAGGGACCAGCAGGGAGAGAGAGCAAGCTTCCTTTGAGGAAGGAAATAGGAGGGACACCAGGAAGCAAGGGGAGACTGCGGAGGGAGGGCTCCGAGACTCTTCCACAGAGAGCAGCGGGGACAGCCCAGGACCTCCGTTGGGCACGCCCACTCTGCGCAGGAGACTTCCGCGCAGAGAGGCTAGGCGGAGACTTGGGGTGAAAGAATTTTTATGCTGGAAGAAGTTCAGAAAACGCCCACTGACGGATTCTGCCAGCGACTGACACGGCCATGGAGAAAGGGCTGTCCAGCCAGGGAAAGGTTTAGCCAGGCAACGTTGCCTAGAGCTGCAGCACCCTTTACGCACAAACAACCCCAATTCCCTTTACAATAGTTTTCCATGTTTGGGCTTCAATTTAAGCATATAGCTGACCAGGACCTCCTAGATCTCAAACAAGGGCACATTGTGCTTATTCTTGCCATCTTCTTCTTTTCTTCTTTAGAAATGCTGCCCCCAAAACATTAACCCCAGAGCCAGGTTGAGAAATCTTATGAAATCTCAAAAGTTGACAGAAATATAATGCATTTCAGGTTCTTTCTTTGCCTTCTTAGCCCATATTTCTCCTAATTTCTGCATACCATAAAAATGTCCTTCCTGAGATTCTAGCCAACACCAACCGGTGGTCTCAGTTACGCTAATGAACCTTAGAATAAAATGGATGCATATATTTATCTGGAAGTCCTCCAACCAATCAGACTAACTGAGCTTGTTTCTTCCTTAGGAGAGGGGCACGCCAGAACAAAGGGGGAAAGGCTCACAGTTCCGGCAGGTGGAAATGCCAATTGAGTGCCCAATATTATAGGAATGTTCCCTTCCCGTGTCCCCCACCCTCATGCAACAGACTGGTGCTAGCATGGCTGGGAGCCAGGCACCTGCTGATGTCTCTGTTTTCTTTGCCGCGAGGAAGCCTTTCCCCAACATCTACTTTGTTCTGGCAAAATCCCTGGAGAGACATTACGACCCTCAGGTATGGGAGCAGAGGGAAGGAAGGGGTCCTTGTGAGACACCTTTTGGGGGGGTCATAGGAACACTCTCCTCACCTGTGGCTTCCAGGAGGTGTTTTTCAGAAGCATTTCTCCCTCCAACCGGTGAGGCTGAGCATAAACTTCACGGCTAGTTGCCGTGCATAACCCTCTGCACCATGCAATTGTCTTACCCTCCTTGAAAGCCACCTCATCCAAGATGCTCTTGTGGGGCATCTGATTCTCCTTGGCTTCCTTATTCCTGCAAGGAGGCAGCTCTTGTGAGATCGGCAGTGTGATCTTGTTCACTCTCCTTACAATGTTCCACCTGGTTCGCAATTGCACGTGTACATCATTCCTTGACAATTACAGAAAGCCTAGAACTTTGGCGCATCTAATTTGTGTGCATTTGGCTTTTGTTCTTGGCCCAAAAATCTAAAGAATCAAAATGGGGGGCCGAAAGGTGGGTGTCCGAAACTTTGGCAATCCCACCCAGCCCTGAACTCCATGTGCTTTGACCCTATGAGATTCTGGTTGGAGGCGCGATCTCCGGAACATAACCCCTATGAAAGTGGCAGGCTTCCTCTTGAGAGCATCCACCACACTGGACATTCAAAGGCCTCTTCTACCACTTTCATGGTCTTGGCTTCCACCAAGGAATTCTGGGAATTGTCGTTTGTCAAGGACCTACTATTCCCGACAGCTACCATTCCCAGCACCCTGAACACACTACAGGATTGCCAGGATTCTCCATGACTGTGAAAGTGGAGACAGAAGCCTTTAAACAGCAGTGAGGTAACCACTGTATATAAAAAACATAATAAAACATTAAACATTTTTTAAAAAAACTTCCCTATACAGGATTGCCTTCAAATGGCTATGGGGTTGGAAAACTCCATACCCTCCAACATTTCTCCAATGAAAATAGGGACATCCTAAAGTAGGACATTCTGGGATCAAATCAGAAACCGGGACAGCTTCTCTAAATCAGGGACATCCCTGGAAAATAGGGACACTTGGAGGATCTGTACTGATAGGCTTATCATCCAAAAATTGATCCAGTAATCTTTTAAAGCCCCCAAAGTTGGTGGCCATCACTACTTCTTGTGAGAGCGAATGCTGACAGTTTGTCTTTTTTTTTCTTTCTTTTTTTTTATATATTTTTTATTAAGAAGTTTTTATAACCACAAAAACATAACATAAACACAACAGATACATAAACAAACAAGAACAAAAACAGAACAAGAAACAAGTACAATTTCATATCTTAATTTCTTATGCCTTTCTTCCCCGACTTCCTCATGCCTCCCTTTTCTGTATTCCAGATTCTAATCAATTATTCAGCAAATCTTCCCTTATTTTAATTTTAATTTAATTTAATCTTCCTTATTCTCCTTGTCTTAACCATTACTAATAGTAACCGTTTACTTTCCAATCCAACATCATTCTAACTTTCATTAATTTTGTAGTATTTCTTTAAATAGTCCTTAAACTTTTTCCATTCTTCTTCCGCTGCTTCTCTTCCCTGGTTTCGGATTCTGCTCGTCATTTCTGCCAAGCCCATGTAGTCAATCACCTTCATCTGCCATTCTTCCAGAGTGGGTAGATCTTGTGTCTTCCAGTACTTCGCAATAAGTATTCTAGCTGCTGTTGTAGCATACATAAAAAAAGTTATATCCGTCTTTAACACCCCTTGGCCGACAATACCCAAGAGAAAGGCCTCTGGTTTCTTAGAGAAGGTATATTTAAATACCTTTTTCAGTTCATTATAGATCATTTCCCAGAATGCCTTAATCTTCGGGCACGTCCACCAAAGGTGAAAAAATGTGCCTTCCTTTTCTTTACATTTCCAACATTTATTATCAGGCAAATGGTAAATCTTTGCAAGCTTGACTGGGGTTATGTACCACCTATAGATCATTTTCATAGTATTTTCTCTTAAGGCATTACATGCCGTGGACCACATCCCGGTGGTCCACAACTTTTCCCAATCAGCAAACAAGATGTTATGACCAATGTCCTGAGCCCATTTAATCATACTTGATTTAACCGTTTCATCTTGTGTATTCCATTTCAGCAGCAAATTGTACATTTTTGACAAATTCTTAGTACTGGATTCTAACAATTCAGTCTCCAATTTTGATTTTTCCACCTGGAAGCCAATTTTACTGTCCAATTTAAACACTTCATTTATTTGGTGATAGTGCAACCAATCTCTCACCTTCCCTTTTAGTTTCTCAAAACTCTGCAATCTCAGTTTGTCCCCTTCCTTTTCCAAAATTTCCCAATATCTTGGCCACTTCGACTCCATATTTAACTTTTTAACTGCCTTAGCTTCCATTGGCGACAGCCACCTTGGGGTTTTGTTTTCCAGCAAATCTTTATATCTAATCCAGACATTTAACAGTGCTTTTCTGACAATATGGTTTTTAAAACCTTTATGTGCTTTAACCTTGTCATACCACAAATATGCATGCCACCCAAAAATATTGTTAAAACCTTCCAAATCCAAAATATCTGTATTTTCAAGAGAATGCTGACAGTTTGTCAGCAGCCCTGGAGAGCAAACTTGGGCCAGTGTTCACACTGTACATTTAAAGCACTATGATACTACAATTCTCAGAGTGGTTCATCAATCGATCCGTGTTTCCAAGGAACGCTGGAAATTGGAGCTCTGGGAGGGGAATAGAGGCCTCCGAACAACTCCCAGCACCCTTAACAAGGCACAGTTCCCAGAATTCTGTGGGGGAAGCCATGACAGTTAAAAGTGGCACCATAGTATGGTGTGAATGTGGCCTCTGACTCTGTCTGTGTGTACAGATAAGATAGTACAACCCACCCTGGATATCCCTGCTTTTATTCATTGACGGAGTCCGATTCCCTTGCGCATTATCCTCACACTCTTCACTCCCAGTGCTACTGAAGCTGAGTCATGCGTGAGGAATGCCAGGACTTCAGTGGGAGGAGTTGGGTCTCCCTGACCCAACAGTGTAAGAGATTAAAGAAGCTTCTACTGCCAATTGCAAGGGGAAGTAAGAAGTCGGAGACGATGCTGTGCCAGTTGGATAGGCCTATGTCTATCGATGCCAACTTCAGCAGGTGATGGAGGAGAGAGACCTTTGTACAGCACAAAGTCCTTTTCTTATTTCTCTCCCCTGCAAAGAACACAGAAGAAAACGAGAACATTACAGCTTGGGAAGAAAGGGGAAGTACAGTGATTCTTCCCCCCACCCTAGCATACCCTCCAACATGACACTGCCCCAAACCGGGACGCCATTTTCCTGTTGTTAAAACTGTTAACCGAGAAATCTGAGGGCTCCCTTGGACAAAAAAAAAAAAGGACACCAGCCAGGAATACCAGAGCAAAACAGCAGCCAGTAGGCTTGGTCTTTATTGAAGACTGTCGCGACAGGACTCCTACCTGCCACCAGGTGAAACAAGATGGAAGCCCAGAACAAAAGAAGACCCCAACTTTTATTAGCTACTAATCCCCCAAACTACACCCCTAAAACTACATCACAACTACATCATTGATACATCACAAAAAGGAGGGGTTGAGGGAGGAGTTGTGGAGGTAACCTGAGTATTCTGCCACCTGGCTGGTTCCTCCTTTCCCCCTCCCCATGAGTACTTTCCAGAGGACAAGGGGGAGTTCGCAGTTTCCTGCCCCCAGAGGGGATAGGTGATCACTGTCCTTTGTTCCAGTCCATGCTGAATCCACTCCCATATGCAGGTCCTTTGTGAGTGTGATGGTCTTCTGTCTAGGACCATCAAGGTTGGCATGCCAACTGGGCAGGTTTGGTACGCTTGAGAGATTATGGCTTCCCTGTATCAAACCTTCCCCATTTTGTAGTCCTTCCTTCATGGAGTAAAATAAAAGTGGAACGGTGCAGATCCGATGTATGGTTGATTTTCTATGAATTTATAACAGAGGCGTCGCGTATGTCATGTGTGTGTGAGTGTGTGTGTGTTGGGTTTGTACAAACTGAATGATGGGGGGCGGGTTTCCTGCGACACTGTGCAGGTCATGTGACCGAGATCATGACCCTAAAAAAAGCACTTTGGTGGGGCATGGTGTCCAAAAAATGCACGTTTTGGGGCACCGCGCAAAATCACTGCCCTGAAAAATGGGGGAGGGGCAAGATTGCGGCGCAAAATCGCAGCACCCAAAATGGCCGCCATGCTCTCGTGAGGAAAAATCAGGATGTACTGAGACAGTGGGGAGGGGAGGGGTATGCCCTACTGGAGCAAGCTGTGGGACAGAGGGCAACTGGCTACCTGGTTGGGGAATTAGCATCCAGCTTGTGGATGCTGGGAGAGAAAAGAACCTGCAGGAATCTATGCCCTATTCAGAGTTGTAGGCAGAGGTATTCTTGGCACTGAATGTAAAAGTTGTCTAACAGGAAACGGGGCATGATGTGGGAGGATCTATACAGGGCTGGCATCAGCAGTCAGAATTACCCTTGGACAAATGCCTAAGCCCTAGCACCTCACCCGGACCCCACTGATACTGATTCTCATGACTCCTTTGATTCAGCTGCCCCTAGTCCATGGACCTATCTGGTAACAGTGGCTGGGCCTGGGAAGCTGTCTGCTATAGTATTTGAAATTTCCCACAATGCTTTGGACTGCCTAGCGCAGAGGAATTATAAGAAATCGTTTGGCCTTGAAGAGTCCTCTCGTTATGTCAGGGTGCTATTGTTTTGATTATTATTATTATTAAAGATTTTCTTGATTTACAAAAGTGTGTGCAATGTCTCTCTCGTGTATTTTTTCCCCATGTAACATTTTTACAAATCAGTTTCATTTGTTGAGACATTAGGAGGAAAAGGGGAAGGAAAGGTGGAGGGGGGGAAATGGATGGAGGTGGGGTCGGGTGACGATGTTTCTATTTTACTTACTATATGTAGGGTTTGGTGTCAGCATTGCTTGTGCATGTTCTTTGCTGTTCAGAAAAATTAACCAATGAACTGAAACTGACACGGGGACAAATAGAAGAAGACACCTTCACCCTGGTATGGCTCCCCTTTATCACATACACAGCCCAAGAAGGCAATGACAAAAATCCACCAACAGCATACAAATCAATATGCTCGGGGCGGTGTTGTTGAGGGAAAACAGCTTTGTGGGTCAAACTGGGCTGATTCCACCTGGGAGCTAGGTTTTTAGGGCACACGCCAGCCGTCTTTGGTCAGGGGTTTGTGTACAGTTTCCTTTGTTGTGTTGGAGAACAGCCTAGAACAGGCATCCCCAACCTACAGCCCTCCAGATGTTTTGGCCTACAACTCCCATGATCCCTAGCTAACAGGACCAGTGATCAGGGATGATGGGAATTGTAGTCCAAAACATCTGGAGGGCCGAAGGTTGGGGATGCCTGGACTAGAAGGAGCTGCAGTTGTTGACAGTTCAGCATCTTTGTTGAGCAAGGAAGGAACCAGAAATACAGATTGTTGCAATAACCACTGGCAAGGAGACAAAGCCATTTTGTGCCATTTTTATAAAACCGCAAACCCTGAAACGTTTTCCCTAAGCCAAAGACGTGGTGTAAAATTCAACCTTCTCCTTCCTGAATGTTACCAGGCCAATGTTGCCCTCAGCACAGAAGGACGAAGGTCCAGGGCTCCATTCATACCCTCCAACATTTTAATCTTAGAATCTGGGACATGGCCCTGCCCCCCCCCACATAAGTCACATGACCCATGCGAGATCATGGAGCCTCAAAACACGAGTTCTGGAGCTCTATGATTGGGTGTTTTTGGATACTCACAGAGTCCAAAACCGGGATGTCTCAATTTTATTGGGGCAGTTGACAGGTATGCCCATTCAACACATATAAGGCAAAAAATATTTTAAAAAATATTTTTTAAAAAAATAAAAATGGGAAGGGGTGATGTTAAAGGTGAAATGCCAAGCAGGGCCTAATAATAATCTGCTGCCTAAAAATTTAGAGCTAGATCTATCCATTGCAAATTAAAGGAAAGGATTTTACAAAAGGATCCATCTGCACTCTATCTTTAAAGTAGTATCATTGCACTTTAAGCAGTTGTGGCTTCCCCCAAAGAATTATGGGACTTGTAGTTTGTTAAGGATGTGGAGAGTTCTGTAGGAGACCCCTATTCCCCTCACAGAGCTACCTGGAAAGCAGACAAGCCCTGTTGTCATAGTCTGCAGTCTGTCTCCTCTCTTCTCTTGCTTCTGGGTAGACAACGGAAAAGGCTAAGGAGTATTGCAGCAGGGTATGGATTTGATCCTGAGGCCTCCAGTTGCCGATTCCCTAGCATAGCATAAAGCAGCGATTGTGCAGAAAAGGAAGCCAGAGAATGTGGGTGAATGTTTGTCAGCTGCCCTGTAGAGTGGTGTTTACACTCCAACAGTTATTGCAGGGTGAGCTCTAATAAAACAGACCATCTATTATTGGAAAAGTGTCCTTTCCCTCTCTTCTCTCTCTTGGGGGCACAGATGCTAGACTGAGATAAACAAATCACTTTTAAGCATGGAGCAAATGGAGTTTTGTTTTGTATTTAATGACAGGCAGATGCCAAATAAGGACATTGTTCAACAATTTCCAAGAAAATGGGACTGTAGTGGAGCAAACAGAGGAATCCCGCTATTCCCAGGGATAATAACGGAGGCAAGATCTGTTCAAGTGACCAGGAGGAGAAAAAAGGAAATTATTTTTGGGAATTGGACTGGGAGAGAAATATGGCTTGTTGGCAAGTATAGATAGATATAGAACCAGTGGAAATTTTTGCTTCTACTTGACTCCTAACCAGTTTTTCACAGGCCAGCCAAAACATCTACATAGGAGAAATCTATTTTTGTCCTGGTGGATTAAGCAATGAACAATAACTCCATGTTCCCTTTTTGAAGTACTTTCAGACAGTTTTGCTCTAGGGCTGTTAAGAGACTTTGGAGTCCAGGTGCTCTAACCAAAGTGTTCGATTTGCTCCCTTTTGTTGCATTTGCTTGGAACATCTGGCACTTCTGTGGGCACTTAAGGAAACCCAGATAATTTGCAGTTGGTTTGCTAGGCTGCAGCATCAGGTGCCCAGCCACTTCTCATGCCATTTGACCGGCATGTCCTGTTTTTGTTTTGATTCCAGATTCCAATCTGAGCAGCGGTTAAGGCTGCAAAAAGAAGGCTTGCCTTATAGTGATGCGGGAACAGAGGTCCTGTGCAGCCCTGGAGCTGCAGTTGTGGTAGAGGATCTGAGGCCCAAATGCTCCTTAAGCATCTCTACTGGAGCTCTTCCCCCATGGCACTCAACCTTCCCAGCCCACTACACTGTCCCAAGCTATCCACCTCATATTGTTGTTTAGTCGTGTCCGACTCTTCGTGACCCCATGGACCAGAGCACGCCAGGCACTCCTGTCTTCCACTGCCTCCCGCAGTTTGGTCAAACTCATGCTGGTAGCTTCGAGAACACTATCCAACCATCTTCTCCTCTGTTGTCCCCTTGTGCCCTCCATCTTTCCCAACATCGGGGTCTTTTCCAGGGAGTCTTCTCTTCTCATGAGGTGGCCAAAGTATTGGAGTCTCAGCTTCACGATCTGTCCTTCCAGTGAGCACTCAGGGCTGATTTCCTTCAGAATGGATAGGTTTGATCATAACAGCCGTGTGACCCCCAACTTTCTCCTCCCCTCTCTGCGCCAAAGACTACTGCGCAGAACGGGCGCTGGCAAAGGGGGACTCGCCTCCCCTCCGCTTTGCTCAGGCTCGGTGTTGAGGCTCTCCCTGGCATCTTCTGATCCTTGCACCCCCCTCGCCACTGGAGGTGTGGCTTCCCTCCTTGCCAAAGGAAGAACTACTTGGCAAGATCTTCGGA
This sequence comes from Podarcis raffonei, assembly GCF_027172205.1. Classification (NCBI taxonomy): domain Eukaryota; kingdom Metazoa; phylum Chordata; class Lepidosauria; order Squamata; family Lacertidae; genus Podarcis; species Podarcis raffonei. The sequence continues at coordinate 18,004,159 of NC_070615.1, read as the reverse complement.
GACTCCCTGTAACACAACTGCCTTTCCACCTCTCGCCTCTGAGCTGATGGCAGTTCCTTGACACCTGAGATCAGTTAAGATGAAAAGCTGGTTAGAAATACACTAACTAGCCAGTTCTTGAGGCTACACACTATATCTTAAAAAGCACATTCTACCCCTTAAATGATTTTTGGCATGGCAGTTCTTCCCAGCAAGCAAGTTATTCCCAGCAAGCCTTAACGAACTACAGCGTCCAAAATTCTTTGTGGCAAATGATGTGCTTCAAATATGCTTTAAATATATAGTGCATACACAGCTCATCAAGGCCCCCCAAATTTAAGTTTTCAGATGGTAAATATAAGGATGGCAAGTCACTCTAGAATTTCCTTTGTGCTGTGCTTCTTCCAGGCATTTCTCATTCAAGTGATCTGAATGAATAAATAATGCCTCAACTAGGCAACATCGCCTTTCTTCATTTGGTTACCATTTAAATCATCTTGCCGCTTGACCTCTCCTGCATTCAGATTCTCTAAAGCCCACGTGGCCCCATTATCTCTCTCCCTAGCAATCTTCCCCTCACCCTCCCCGCTTGGTTGCCGCCAATCTGACCTACAATGCTTAAGCAGACTAGGTCACACCGCAGTACATCGAGGTCTACATTTTATAACTCATTTATCTGAGCTCCAAGGAGATTTGCCAAATTAAGTCTCCAGCAGCTATGTATGTGCTTGTGACATGGTGGGGGAGGAGAAGCTGCAATTTCCCAACAGTCTCAAAAAAGATTAAGTCCTATGCCTGCTACTAATCCTTCGGCTGGGACAATCAAAGCCCACACTCAATGGCTGGTATCTCTTTCGAGGGACCAGCTACGCATCCTAAGGTAAAGGTAAAGGTACCCCTGCCCGTACGGGCCAGTCTTGCCAGACTCTAGGGTTGTGCGCCCATCTCACTCTATAGGCCGGGGGGCCAGCGCTGTCCACAGACACTTCCGGGTCACGTGGCCAGCGTGACAAGCTGCATCTGGCGAGCCGTTTACCTTCCCGCTAGTAAGCGGTCCCTATTTATCTACTTGCACCCGGGGGTGCTTTCGAACTGCTAGGTTGGCAGGCACTGGGACCGAGCAACGGGAGCGCACCCCGCCGCGGGGATTCGAACCGCCGACCTTTCGATCAGCAAGTCCTAGGCGCTGAGGCTTTAACCCGTACGCATCCTAGCCAGTACTAAAAATAACCAGGTACCACCAAGCAACAAGTGCCAGGAGGATAAAAGTTTAACAATGGCATCGTATGGGATGTGGGGCCAGTAGCATACAGTGGTACCTCGGGTTAAGTACTTAATTCGTTCTGGAGGTCCGTTCTTAACCTGAAACTGTTCTTAACCTGAAGCACCACTTTAGCTAATGGGGCCTCCTGCTGCCGCCGGGCCGCCGGAGCCCAATTTCTGTTCTCATCCTGAAGCAAAGTTCTTAACCTGAGGTAATATTTCTGGGTTAGCGGAGTCTGTAACCTGAAGTGTATTTAACCTGAAGCGTATGTAACCCGAGGTACCACTGTAGTGGCAAATTCAGAAGTCCGGGGTCTGTTCCAGACATAGGTGCCAACTCCCTGGAGGCCTTGTGTTCCCGAGCACCCACAAAATTCCCCGTGAAGGGGCCGGGCACCCACAAATCTGGGTGCCAGGGCATTGCACGCTGCATGGCATCCATGGCCCTGGGCACCTACAGTCGTGGGGCCAATGTGGCACTCATGCTTCAAGATAGTCACACCACGCCCCTCACAGCCACGAGTCCTCCTAATTAATTCGTTCCGGAGGTCCGTTCTTAACCTGAAACTACTCTTAATCTGAAGCACCACTTTAGCTAATGGGACTTCCTGCTGCTGCCGTGCTGCCAGAGCACAATTTCTGTTCTCATCCTGAAGCAAAGTTCTTAACCCAAGGTACTATTTCTGGGTTAGCGGAGTATGTAACCTGAAGCGTATGTAACCTGAAGTGTATGTAACCTGAAGCGTATGTAACCTGAAGCGTATGTAACCCGAGGTACCACTGTACAATAATCTTATAATTATGCAACAATAATAATTAGGGAGGCTCCAATACTTTGGCCACCTCATGAGAAGAGAAGACTCCCTGGAAAAGACACTGATGTTGGGGAAGATGGAGGGCACAAGGAGAAGGGGACGACAGAGGACGAGATGGTTGGACAGTGTTCTCGAAGCTACTAGCATGAGTTTGACCAAACTGCGGGAGGCAGTCGAAGACAGGAGTACCTGGCGTGCTCTGGTCCATGGGGTCACGAAGAGTCGGACACGACTAAATGACTAAACAACAACAATAATTAGGGATGCACTGCAATGATCAATGCAGATCTCCATGTGTTGCAGTATCATACCACTTTAAACAGTCACAGCTTCCCCCCAACAATGTTGGTGAGTGTAGTTTGTTAAGGGGGCTGAGAATTGTTAGGAGAACCCCCATTTCCCTCACAAAGTTACATTTCTCAGAGTGGTTTAACAATGACTTGTCACAGCGGATTATGGGAATTGTACCACGGTGAATTGTACCATCTGCACCATCAATTTAAAGCAGGCTTCCTCAACCTTGGCCCTCCAGAAGTTTTGAAACTACAATTCCCATCATCCCTGACCACTGGTCCGGCTAGCTAGGGATCATGGGAGTTGTAGGCCAAAAACATCTGGAGGGCTGAGGCTGAGGGAGCCTGCTTTAAATTGATGGTGCAGATGAGGCAGCTTCCTGTGTTCCTTTTGGCTCTGCCTGTGATTGGCTCTAGTGCCATCTACTGTTTGGCCTCCCTGTCTTCCACCCTACCAGGTTCCACTGACTCCCAGCTACTGTTCCACCATTGATGTGACTTGACCAAAACTAAGAAGATACCCAGCTTGATTCCAGCACTGGACTTCTTTACAATGCCATAAAACAGCGGTCACAGCCTTTTTGTTTAAAAGAGGGGGTAGGGGAATCTGGGAAGAGCACCTCTTTCTCCTTCTCTCCAGTCTTAACCTCAAAACTGGAGAAGAAAATGCGAGCAAACGTTTGAAAAGCCAGATGGAGATGGGAAACTCCCCAATAGTTCCACACACATTCCTTCCTCCGCAACACATGGAGTATTCTGTGCGCTTTAGAGAAAGTAGTCACCCAAACACAGCTGTACTGGGGAAATATTTCCGAGAAGAAAGGCAAGAACGCTTGGGTCATAAGCTTTCATTTGACATTCTGAGCAGATTTAATGCAGAGGAAACGATACGGCTCAATAATCTGATTCAAATTCCTGTTATTCTTTTTTAAAAAAATAAATGAATCATTTTTATTAATTTTCCAAATACAAAAAATACAGAAAAGAAGAAAATAGAGGGAGGGAAGAAAAATACAGAAATATCAAGAAATTCCACAGACCAGACCAAAGCATAGCTGTCAAGTGTCCCTTATTTAAAGGGGCAGCCCCTTATTCCAGCGCCATGTCCCGCTGCTGTCCCTTATTGATGGATGTCCCTTAAATGTCCCTTAAATGATGTCCCTTAAATTTCAAATGAAGCAGCTCCTCTCCCTCCCTCCCTGCTGGCCAGGGAGGAGGGAGGCTCCAGCTGTGTTGCTTGGCTGTGTTGCTCACCCAATAAGAAGTCTAAGAACGACTGGGGGATGGAGCTTGCATGCCTTGTGTGTGGCTAGTTAATGCAAGCTGAGGGTTTTTTTGAATGCTGGACGCCATTTTGTTGCACGTGCTGCTGCAAACTTTGCAGTGCAAAGCCAGGCCGGGGAGCCATCTTCAGTTGAGGCTGCATAGGCCTTGTGGTGCATGTGATTCAGATTCTATTCAGTTGAACCTCTGGTTACAAAGTTGGTTGGACAGTGTTCTCGAAGCTACCAGCATGAGTTTGACCAGCATGAGTTTGACCAGACTGCAGGAGGACAGGAAGACTGGAGTGCCTGGAACAGGTGAGGCTGCAGGTCCCTTATTTTGGCTGCTGGTCCCTTATTTTCAAGGCTGCTGGTCCCTTATTTTCAAATCTGTAAGTTGACAGCTATGGACCAAAGATCCCGCCCCCTTTCCCAACTTATAACAAATTTTAAACTAAAATATGACTTCCTTCCATCAATGCTTGACCTTATTTTAAAACTCTTATCTTTATTGTTGTGTTGTTGTGTTGGTTTTTTTTCTTTCCTCCCCCCCCCATGTAAGTTTTGTGTCAGCAAATTAGGATGAATACTCAATAAATAGGTCCTCTGCAGGCCCCCTCCCTTGGATTTCCACAGGCACTCTTCAAATAGGAGCAGCAGCATGCAGAAGACCACCAACCCACGCAGGTGTGTGAATCATATAGATACTTGTATGTCCCCATCCCCTTGTCCCACCATGAAGCATAAAGCAACTTGAGTTGGTAGCTGTAGATAGGAGAAGAAAGGGGCTAAGCATCTCCTTCCCCAGCACCACTCCCCCAGTCCTAGCCGCCTTGCCCTTCCAAACTCATGCACCACAACTGTTTCAAATTTCAAAAATACCCACAAGAGATCTGATCATAGTTTACCAGCATCTCTCATCCGGTGTGGCTCTTCGAGGTCACAACCAAACAGGGAGCTGGAATCATATGCGGCCCAACCCTCCTGCAATTGAGTGGGATATGACAAAGCCAGCAACTCAAATTGTGCCCAGAAGGTGTAGCAGGAACCCCCCCACCCCAATCATTCTGTTTGTACAAACTTCACACACACACACACTCACACACTACATACGCCACATTTCTGTTATAAATTCATAGAAAATCAACCATACATCGGATTTGCACTGTTCCATTTTATTTTACTCCATATGACAAGAACTATCAAAGGGGGGTGGCTTGGTCCTGGTCAGCCATAATCCCTTCACCGTCTCAGCACATCCACAGGAGCCCTGCCCAGTTGCTATGCCAACCCTGATGATCCCAGACAGAAGACAATCAAGATCACAAAGAACTTGCATATGGGAGTGGATTCAGCATGGACTGAAACAAAGGACAATGATCAGATCTTCCCTCAGGGGGCAGGAAACTGCAAACTCCCCTTTGTCTCCTGGAAGTGACTCATGGGGAGGGGGGAAAGGAGGAACCAGCCAGGTGACAAGACACTCAGGTTACCACCAACTCCTCCCTCAACCCCTCCTTTCTGTAATGTATGCATGATGTTTCTGGGGGTGGGCTTGACCTAGAGGAGGGGAATTTCAAAAAGTTTTTATAAGACCTTGCACACTATTTTTCTGGGTCTTTCCTCTCTCTTGCAAGTGAGGGGAACACCCTGTTGCAACAGTTCAATAAAGGCCAAGCCTACAGGCTGCTGTTTTGCTCCAAGTTATCCTGGTTGGTGTCTTTACTTTTTGTCCAAGGGAGCCCTCGGATTTTCCCGGTAACAAAGGCAATAGGGACCAAGTGGAAACTCTGAAATAGCCATTCCCCAGCTGGTTTCAAGCTAAATCCTCCCCCCCCCATAGATTCCCATCTGCAGCTTCATAAAATCACATATTTTGCAGGGCACTGAAACCGCAATTGATTCTGGCTTGCAGGAGCCCCATATTCAGGAAAGGCTTTGCCAGTGGCTCATTCTTCCTTCTTTATGACTACTCCTTTCCTTGAACGGAAAGGAAAATCCCCTCAAATAATCAAGCCCTCTCAAGCCAGCCATGTGTCCTAAATAAAAGCCATGTGTGGACTGTCACCAGCAGACGGCTCCCAGTGGGGCTCAAGCCCCTGAGGCTCTGACGCTTGTTATGCTGAGGTTAGGGGTGGGGGAGAAATTTGATTCAGTTTGTGTTTACAGGCAAGCCTACCTAATTTACCTAATTTTCAAAACAGTGTATAAGCTGAAACACAGCTTTGCTTAAAAACTCGCATCCCCCCCCCCCGGACTTTTGCAGCCAAAAATTAATATCCCCCCCCCCGGACTTTTGCAGCCAAAAATTAATATTCTAGGGGAAGCTGCCAGGAGCAGACAGCAATAAAACACCCAGTGTCTTTAAATTTAACTGTTTATTCATATAAACCAAAACAGCACAGGCTTCGTGATCACAGCAACCCTTCCTGGTAGGTCTTGCCCCAATGAGGCAGCTGAGAGGATTGAAGGTCTCTGCCTTCCCACCACTCTCAAAGGCTCTTTCCCTGGTTCTTTCACCAGCAGCCTAAGGCTCTGTCGCTTTGCATCTCATTGCTCAGTCTCCCCTCTTCATTTATCGGTGTGTTCTGGGAGACCGGGGGGAGGGGAACTGGTCACATCAGGAGGCTGGCTTCTTCAGCAGCCTGCCTCCACGCTGCCTCTTGACCCACCTCTGCTGCAGCCTCTGATTCTGGAGTGCTCTCTGCCATAGCCTCTTCCTGCTCACTAAACCTGGCCACCTCTTCAGCTTCCGACACCTCCTCCCAATCTGCCCCCTTTTCTCCCTCTGACCACTCATCGCCATCCCACCACCAATCTCCTGGATCTGAGCCTTCTTCCCCCAGGGGTTCCCTTGGGGATTCCCCAGCTGGTGGCGCTGTGGTCTAAACCACTGAGCCTCCTGGGCTTGCCGATCAGAAGGTCGGTGGTTCGAATCCCTGCAACAGAGTGAGCTCCTGTTGCTCTGTCCTAGCTCCTGCCAACCTAGCAGTTCGAAAGCATGCCAATTCAAGTAGATAAATAGGTACCACTGTGGCGGGAAGGTAAATGGCATTTCCGTGTGCTCTGGCTTCCGTCACGCTGTTTGTTGCTCCAGAAGCTGTTTAGTCATGCTGGCCACATGACCCAGAAAGCTGTCTGTGGACAAACGCTTGCTCCCTCGGCCTGAAAGCGAGATGAGCGCCGCAACCCCATAGTCGCCTTTGACTGGGCTTAACCATCAAGGGGTCCTTTATCTTTATCTTTACCTTCCCCAGCTGCTGCCTCAAACCACTCCTCTGCATCCAACCAGTCCATGACGGTAGCATGTGCACAAAAATGCACATATTTGTGGAAATAGCACACAAACAAAGCATGACAATTGGGCAACACTGCTTTGCAAAAATGTGTATATCAGAGAAAATGACAGGAAAATGTGCCCATGAGGAGAATTTTGCACTAAAATGCTCGTGGTTTTTTTATTTACCTGTCTAAACGGTTCATGCACCTGCATTGGTTTGTGGTCTACATGATGCAGGGACTGTGAGCCTTCCTTGCTGCTGCAGGTGTTTGAGCAGTGCCTGCGGAAAGCCAAGAGAGGGGATCCTGCTGCAGATAACCTACTTATTGTGTACTCATTCTGATTTGCTTACACAAAGCTTCCATGGAAGAAGAGGGGAGGAATTCTGTTCAGATTTCATTTAAGGGAGAATCTACCAGCTCCACACTTATTGAAGCAACATGCAAACCACAAGGCAGTCATCCTCCTAAATACACACTTCCCTAAATTATGCAGTGCAGTTCTCCAACCATGTAATGTGTACAAAAATGCCAGGATTCAGTGTCTATATATGAATGCATGTATTAGTGAAAATAATATACAAGATGCATTGCATCGGGGAAAGCAGTGGTTGCCAAAATGTGCGGAAAAGACAAAATTGCATATTAAAATGTGGGTATTGGAAGACATTTGTGCTAAAACGCAAATGAATTTTAAAAAATAAAGAATTGCAAACTGAGGAGGGAATGTGGAGAACTGAATTAAAGATGGGGAAAATGAGAAATTGGGAGAGACAAAGCTTATGGCACATTTCAGAAGATGGTGTGTGTGCGTCTCAGTGTGTAAGGAAATGTACAGGATGTTTTCCATAGGTAGGAAAACTATAGGGTGCCATGTAAGCAATTAACAGAGATCCCCTTTCTTTCCACACTTCAAGTTGAGAAGGGATGTTTATAACTCCATTACACTCCTGTATGGCTCAGTTTGCCCCCCACCTTTCAACCCAGTAATCCTGGCCACTTCTTATCATAATTGCCCCCTAGTAGTGGTTTAGTGGCAAATTTTGAAACACAGGGGCTTGTAATGACAGCCTACACAGCTGGGCCCCCACAAAGGCATATCCACAAGCACCAAACCAAAGCTGTCAGCCTAAACCTTTTTATTTCCATCTTACTTCTAAATGACGATGGTTAAATCTGAAATGCAAAGGCAGCAGTTACAAAAACTACATGTGCTTTCCCTTCTCTCTAGTGTGTATGTACCCTGAGTGTGCAGGCTTGACTTACTTACCTCAGTTGCTAGGGCTGCTTATTGCACAGCCTCCCCCCCCCCGCCCCACAGTGCATTCACTCTCTGTTGGGGCATGCATATTACTTGTCCTTTCAAGGATGGTGTTTCAGGACAGGTTTTTATTGTTGCTCTTCATGGATGCAAGAATTTCCCCCTCCAAGCACCCATCTAGTATTGCTGGCATCATGCTCCAAGGTCATTAAATGCTGACTGACCTTTGGGGAAAATAATAAGAAGAAGAGTTTGGATTTGATATCCTGCTTTATCACTACCCTAAGGAGTCTCAAAGTGGCTAACATTCTCCTTTCCCTTCCTCCCCGACAACAAACACTCTGTGAGGTGAGTGGGGCCGAGAGACTTCAGAGAAGTGTGACTAGCCCAAGGTCACCCAGCAGCTGCATGTGGAGGAGAAGGGAAGCGAACCCAGTTCACCAGATTACAAGTCTACCGCTCTTAACCACTACACCACACCGGCTCCCAGGTGGGAACCAGGTAGGAACCAGGAAATGAAATGGAGTATCCTGCAGGAAGACAGCCGACTGGAACCCTGAACACAAGCGCTCCCTCACAGTGCCACATTTTACAAGTCCCAATTGTAGTAGAAGAAGTAGCAGCAGCAGCAACAACAAAAATAACTAACTAAATAAAATTCGCATATAAAGAGCTTGTCTCAAATATCAGAAGTTTTGAAACTTGTTCTAAAAAAAATAAATGTCTCCAGCACTGTATCTCAAAGCAGGGCTTCCTTTTTTCTCACTATTTGTTCTAGATAATTAAGCACAAAGATGGACTTATCTGAAGTTCCTGGTGTGATACTATGACAACTAACAAAGGTAGCATCTCCAAATCAGTGATGATTCCTTCTCAGCCAAACGCCAAGTACCTATATAGTCATATGGGAAAAGATTAGCGTGAATCATAGAACAACCAACAGCAGTTCTGGGAATTAAGATTCCCTATGAGATTGTGGGCCAATGTGGAAATATGGCTATGTTCACATTAGCAGCATAAAATGCAGTGCAGTTGTCTTCCCAGCTGCATTTCAAGTCCTTTTTTATTTTACTTTTTACGTTGCCCAGAGAAAAGACAATGGTGTCTTCGTCTAATGCACATTGCCAGTTTCCCTGCACTGAAGTCCTTCCTAGTCAATGAAATTGTCATTTGCGCACAGTGCCAGGTTTACGTATAAGCTAAAGAAACTATAGCTTAGGGCAGGGGTAGGCAACCTAAGGCCTATGGGCCACAAGCAGCCCACGGGTGTCGTTTAACTGGGCCACAAGCTGTCCCCAAACTGAGCCACCCACTCGGCGAGTCCCCGTGCGCTGTGCTAAACTGGCACAGCACAGTGCAGGGACTCGCTTCTGCGGTGCTGGAAATCGCATCTGCGCAGACGCCAATGCCAAAAACTGCATCTGTGCAGACGCAGACTCCAGAAATCATGGACGCTTACATGCGTGCACAATCTAGCTGGATCTCCGCTGGAGTGAACCGGCCCAGGCAAGGTAAACCTTGCTGACCCCTGGCTTAGGGCCCCACTCTCTCGGAGGCCCCCCAAAAAATCGAAGGAAAAAAATGGATTTCCAAAATATAAGATAAAACAAAAACCTACATACAGCAACAGTGTTTTGTGTTGTGTAGGCTCCTATGATGTACGTAATTACCATTTATAGCATATATTCAACACAAAACACAGCGACAATTTGTTGTTGGCAAAGGGCAGCTGGACATATAAAGGGCCCCATTATCTTCAGTAGCTTAGGGCCTCATCAAACCTAAATCCGGCCCTGTCTGCGCATGAGCAAGAGGTGTCTCGAAAGCACATGCCACATCTAAACCGCAGCTTACCTTTTCAAATCAGATGGAAGCTGGTTTACGGGTAAATGCAGAAAACAGCAGCATTTCTTTAAAAGCTGCAGGATACATATGGACTGTGGCTACACACGGCTTCAAACATCAGAGGCGGGAGCACACTGGAGCCAAAGTAAAGTTGCAATGTGCGCACAGCCGAAGAAGGGTAAAGATGGCATAGCAGGGTTGGCGACTCCCCACCCTCACCTGCCCCAGGTCCTCTTTCTGTGCCTCTAATTCACAGACATTGCATCTCCGTGCTGTGAAAAGTATTGTCGGGTTATTTCTGCAGCGCAAGGTGTTGTGAAAGGACGAAGGACCAGGCAATGTGCAAAGCATCTGCCTCCCACACCCTGATTCTTTGGGTGCTTCCAGACAGGGGCTTCACCTGCAAACAGGTCACTGGGACAGATCTCTGGTGTGGGGCAGATAAAGCCGCAGCTGCAAAAGGAACAATTGGGAGCGCTAGAATTCATAGAATCATAAAGGGACCCTTAGGATCATCTAGTCCAGACCCCTGCAGTGTGGCAGTATCAGTGGCGTGTGGTGGAATTTTTCGTAGGGGAACAGGGCCAGAGGTGGCAGCATGTGAGGGTGATTGGACGGGATGGCATTCTGACATTTCGCCCTCCCTAAGCCGGACAGAAGCTTCCTGGGTTTTGGGGAGGAGGTGGCAGGCTTTAACACTTTAATACTTTAATTTACCGGGAACATTTAGGGGGCTAGCTTAGTCCACTGATCGCACACCACTGAGGAATATGCAGCTGTCCCTTACAGGGATCGAACTTGCAACCTTGGCATTAATAGTATCACGCGCTAACCAACTGAGCTATCAATTACAATTCAACAGCAAAGGCCAGTCGGCTGGGATCAATCCTTAGTATTTTCCCAGATGGTGCGAATCGAGACAGGAATCCTGAAAGGCAGAACATTTAGAAAAGGAACCTCCGTTCGAAATATGTCAAAGAAACACAGGCATAATGCTCACCCTGTTTTTCTACGCTCTTTTCTCTTCTTTCATCTCTCATATTTCCTGTATCGTTGCTTGTCTTCCTCTCCTCCTCTTTTTCTTCTGTTTGCTTTTCTTTCCCCCTCTGCTACTGCTTGCGTTTTGTTTCTTTTACTTCTCGTTTTCCTGCTTCCTGCTTCCATCCCTGGTTGCTCCTTCCCAGGCCCTCCAGTACATCCTTCTTCTTTAAACTTGTGAGCGGCTGATACACATCCGATGGATGAAACAAGAAGCCTTGTCCCGAATGTCAACCGCAGTCTGCTGCTCATCTTTAGGGAAATTTTTAATGTTTGATGTTTCATCGTGTTTTTAATATTCTGTTGGGAGCTGCCCAGAGTGGCTGGGAAAACCCAGCCAGATGGGTGGGGTATAAATAAATAAATAAATAAATTATTATTATTATTATTATTATTGAAATGTATGGAGCAGCAGTGGTTCCAAAGGTTGCACAGCACAATCCCCGAATCCCCGCGACAGGGTGAGCTCCCATTGCTTGGTCCCTACTCCTGCCAGCCTAGCAGTTCGAAAGCACGTCAAAGTGCAAGTAGATAAGTAGATACAGTGGTACCTCGGGTTACAGACACCTCAGGTTACAGACGCTTCAGGTTACAGACTCCACTAACCCAGAAATAGTACCTCAGGTTAAGAACTTTGCTTCAGGAGGAGAACAGAAATCGTGCTCGGGCGGCGCGGCAGCAGGAGGCCCCATTAGCTAAAGTGGTACCTCAGGTTAAGAACAGTTTCAGGTTAAGAACGGACCTCCAGAACGAATTAAGTTCTTAACCCGAGGTACCACTGTAAGTAGTGCAAGTAGATAAATAGGTACCACTCCGGCGGGAAGGTAAACAGCGTTTCCATGCGCTGCTCTGGTTCGCCAGAAGCGCTTAGTCATGCTGGCCACATGACCCAGAAGCTGTACGCCGGCTCCCTTGGCCAATAAAGCGAGATGAGCACCGCAACCCCAGAGTCGTTCACGACTGGACCTAACGGTCAGGGGTCACTTTACCTTTAAGTTAGAAATATGTCTTTGTTTTATTTATTTATTACATTTATACAGTGCTTTTTTCTTTAAAAAATGTTTAGGGGTACTCTCATTTTAACTCAATAAAATCACCATTTTATAGTTCACATCAGGGAAAATAAATACAGTTAATGGACAAAAGTACAAAGATTCACAAAATATTTAGGGGTATGCGCCCCCCACAGAAAAAAAGCACTGCATTTATATCTCGCCTTTCCTCAAGGAGCTCAAGGTGGTGTATGTACCTAGGTCTCCTCTCCATTTTATGCTCAGAACAACCCTGTGAGGTAGGTTTGGCTGAGAGGTGGGTCACCTGGTGAGCTTCATGCTGAGTGGAGATTCACTGGCAGTGAACATGTCTCGGGGGCTGGACTAGATGATCCTCAGGATCCTTTCCTGCAATTCTATGATTCTATGTTGGTTGCCTAACAATAGAACAGGAAGTATCATATCCCCCACTGCTGGGCTGGTATCTCAAGTCAAGACTAGAAAAGGGATCAATGATTGGATCTCCTACCTCATCCAAATTTTGATAAAAAGCAGTTGTGAAATGCAAGAGGAGGGATATGGATCGGGACTTTGGCACTGGGGGGGAGGGAGTTTAACCGATTTCTCCAAAACAGTTTTTCCTATGAAAATTGCCCCACAAAACTGGTGGGGTTTTTTTGCCCTGTTAAAAGAAAATATACCCATCACCGCTCCCTTAAAATGAAAGTGACAAGAGTATGAATTATGGATCTCTGTTCTCTCACCAACTTTGTTAGTTTTTAAGGCAGTAGTTTCCAAAGTTTTTTAAAAAATAATAATAATAATAATAATAATTGCTTATTGGGATGAAAAATTGCCACAAGATAATATATTTATTTATATTTATTTTTTGTCATTTGAAGTACAGTGGTACCTTGGTTCTCGAACTTAATCTGTTCCTGGAGTCCGTTTGACTCCCAAAACTGTTGGAAAACCAAGGCGCGGCTTCCGATTGGCTGCAGGAGCTTCCTGCACTCAATCGGAAGCTGCGGAAGCCGCGTCAGACGTTCAGCTTCCGAAAAATGTTCGCAAAACGGAACACTCACTTCCAGGTTTGCGGCGTTTGGGAGCTGATTTGTTCAGGAGCCAAGCCATTCAACTACCAAGGTACCACTGTAATAATAAATTGATGGCGATGGTGATAATGATGGAAATTTTAATTTCAATTATTTCTCCCGGCAGCCAGTTTAGTATCGAGAGAGCCGGTAGAAATGTAGGATTGTACAAATTTCCGGTAGCATATTGGGCTTCTAATGTCCAGGCTGTTCTAGAATCTGTCCAGACCTAGTGGCACAGTACAAAGAATGCAAACAGCATATTGATATCTCACTACAAATAAAAAAAACCAAGACCAGCGAAGTCTTGCATAGAAGGGAAATCACTGAGTCACCAGCATTTCCTGTGCCACAGTGCCCCCTAGCACTTGTACATGGTATTTTGTACATTATTAACTGGGCTTACCCATTTTAATTATAGATGCTTGCAGGTATTTGAGTGTAGGTTGTAGGACTTGGTATACGTGCCTGACTTCCAGTTACCTCTCCAAATATTTGCCAAATGTTACCCAGTGGCGGTTCTAGGATATCTGACACCAACAAGGAGTGCTAATGGTGGACTAATTTCAAGAAAGGCACTAATTTGCCAAAAGAGAGACTTGTGATACTTTTAAATACTAGCAATGATCATCCTCATTATCATTATTATGTTTGTTGCCCATCCTTCGCCATAGGCAGCATTATAATTTAAAACACAGTATTAAAAAGAGTTTATAAACAAATTACAGCCGCAGAAGTAGGGCAGGTCCTGAAATCACACACCTTGGGTGTCAAACGGACAGGGCAAAGAGGCGAGTCTTCAGCATTTGCTAAAAACTGTAAAGTGAAGGTGACTCTGTAGGGAGGGAATTCCACAACTTAGGGGGTGCCAGAGATAATGCTCTCTCCTGGGCTGCTTCCACCCTGAGCTTCTAAGGTTGGTGGAACTATCAATTATGGTGCAAGCTTTCATGGATTAGAGTTCGCAGATGCATGAAGTGTCATCCTCATTTGGCTTATTCTATTTCACAAACATCCTGTAAGCAGTAGCCTGAGCTAGAAAAGAAAATGACGTACAGCCTCATTTATAAAGCATAAGTTTTTGTGCACGTACTTAAGTAAGCAAGAATTACAATTCATCACTGATTTCATTTGAGCTCCTGAGAATCTTAATTTGTGGGTGAACATATCAAACGACACAGCAATTCTTCAAACAGCTCTTGTTTATTCACAGAACAGAACTGAACTGAAGGGTTCAGCCAGCCTGCTTATATAGAGCTCCACTAGAACACAACAGTAACCATTTTCTGTAACTATCCAATCACTGAACGTCACTTTCAATCCCTTATTTGCATATGTGGACCTGAGTGAAAACTATCTACAGTATCCCCCTCCTGGCCCAGGGTGAGAACTTCAGTACATAACACCCTCCCTTTAACATCATACTTTCACTGTGATCTGGGAATACCCACCTACCTACCTACCACCCCGGCAACCATAGGCGCCGACTCCATGGGGCTTGAGGGGGCCCGAGCCCCCTCAAAAATTCGTTTGGGGGGGCTCCGCCCCCCCAATAATCTCCGGCGCCCCTCCAGCAGAGCGCCATCGCCGCCCCTCCCCCAGCCCAAAATGCACAGGGGGGGCGGGCTGCATGCCTCCTGCCCTCCCTCCCGAGCAAAAGCTCCACCCAATTTCCTTTGGAGCTGATTAATAGGCGCAGCACGCTCTCCCCTATTCGCTCACGAGGAGGCGGCGCCACTTTATTTGCATATTCATGAGCTTATTTATTATTCATGAGCTTTCCCGGGCCCCCCCAATATTTTTTATAAGTCCGCGTCGCTGCCGGCAACAGGTTGAACAGGGGCTCTTTAGAACCTAAGAGCCCTGCTGGATCAGACAAAAGAATTTGATTTTACTTTTTGAAGGAAATGAATGTTGTGGGTGTTGTCTGGAGCCAGTGCTGCAGCTGTCTTCGCAGGGTCCTTAAATACCGTATTTTTCGCTCTATAAGATGCACTTTCCCCTCCTAAAATGTAAGAGGAAATGTGTGTGTGTCTTATGGAGCAAGTGCAGGCTGCGCAGCTATCCCAGAAGCCAGAACAGCAAGAGGGATCCCTGCACAGCACTCCCTCTCGCTGTTCTAGCTTCTGGCTTAGCTGCACGCAGCCTCTTCAGGGCAGCAGGGAGCCTTCATCCCGCTGCCCTGAAGAGGCTGCGCAGCTATCCCAGAAGCCAGAACAGTGAGAGGGATCGCTGCGCTCCCTCTTGCTGTTCTAGCTTCTGGCTTAGCCGTGCTCTGTCCCTTCCCCCACCTCCCGGAAAAGCCCCCAAGAGCCACGCTCCCTTTAAAGAGCCACGTGGAGCATGTGTGCGGCACTTGGGGGCTTTCCCCCGAGAAGGGAGAAAGGCAACCCGTCAATGATGGGCTGCCCTTCTCCCTCCTCGAGGAAAAGCCCGCAAGCGCCGCACACACGCTCCACACGGCTCATGAAAGGGAGCGCTGAGCAGAGCCTGGGATGCATACAGGCTTTGATCAGCGCTCCCTTTAAAGAATATTTTTTTTCTTGCATTCCCCCTCTAAAAACTAGGTGCATCTTATGGTCAGGTGCGTCTTATGGAGCAAAAAATATGGTATATAGAGCCTAACTCCTGCCAGATACTGACACTCCTTTGCCCAATATTCTTCGTGTTAAGAGAAAAAATGGCACACACAAATTGAGAAAGCAAAAGAGAATTAATTTGGGATCTGCGCTCAGTTTAGTTCCAGGAAAGGGCAGAACGAAACTGCTATGTTAGCCCCGTATTGCTATAGACACATTCTTATTTGGCACAATGCTTAAGACTAGGAGATATCCACAGAGCATTCAGACTGTAGAGCCAGCTCCTGTTTGCTAAATCTACCTTTCCTTACTTTGAAGCATTTACACCACCTCCTCCATGCATGCCTACTACCCAAACCATTAATCATGCTCACGCACATTACCCATCTTTAAAAGCAAGCCTCTGCATTTTTTTAATAGAACTCGCAGTGTGTCATTATGCTGTGTGTTACACCCACAAATGCATGCAGAAACCACACACTTAGCTTGCATGGAATCGCTACTTAAAGGAATACAGGATGTGGTTGGTTTTGCAGCGTAATTATTATTATTATTACTATTATTAATCTAATCCCCTTCTATCTACACAATCATCTCAAGGCTATGTACATTACAAACATGATCATAGAGCTTGAGGAACTTATAGTAAATTTATGTTGGTGTTTCCTGAGAGCTGGAAGAAGTTTGCTTCTGAATTAAAATTAAAGCATAAAAAGAACCCAGTATCCAGATGCATACTGCACCTGACAGCAGGGAAAGAACATGCCTGTCAGAGTTCGTAGCCCCTGAAAGTCTTATCCACCACGAATTTGTCTAATCCTCTTTCAAATATTATAATAATAATAATAATAATAATTATTATTATTATTATTATTTATTATTTATACCCCGCCCATCTGGCTGGGCCTCCCCAGCCACTCTGGGCGGCTTCCATAAAAACCAAAAATACAGTAAAATATCACACGTTAAAAACTTCCCTGAACTGGGCTGCCTTAAGATGTCTTCTGAATGTCAGGTAGTTGTTTATCGCTTTGACATCTGCTGGAAGGGCGTTCCACAGGACGGGCGCCACTACCGAGAAGGCCCTCTGCCTGGTTCCCTGTAGCTTTGCTTCTCACAATGAGGGAACCGCCAGAAGGCCCTCGGCGCTGGACCTCAGCGTCCGGGCAGAATGATGGGGGTGGAGACGCTCCTTCAGATATACTGGACCGAGGCCGTTTAGGGCTTTAAAGGTCAGCACCAACACTTTGAATTGTGCTCGGAAACGTACTGGGAGCCAATGTAGGTCTTTCAAGACCGGTGTTATATAGTCTCGGCGGCCGCCCCCAGTCACCAGTCCAGCTGCCGCATTCTGGATTAGTTGTAGTTTCCGAGTCACCTTCAAAGGTAGCCCCACGTAGAGTGCATTGCAGTAGTCCAAGCGGAAGATAACCAGAGCATGCACCACTCTGGCGAGACAGTCCGCAGGCAGATAGGGCCTCAGCCTCAGATTTGACCTGTGCCTCCATGGACAGCTGTGAGTCCAAAAGTGACTCCCAGGCTGCGCACCTGGTCCTTCAGGGGCACAGTTACCCCATTCAGGACCAGGGAGTCCTCCACACCTGCCCGCCTCCTGTCCCCCAAAAACAGTACTTCTGTCTTGTCAGGGTTCAACCTCAATCTGTTAGCCGCCATCCATCCTACTCTCAGCCTTCTGCTTCAAAGCTGCCTTATTGATTAGGCCACACAACAGCTCTAAAGAAGGTGGTTTTGTTTATTTGATTTGTGGATATCAAGTCAATCACACCCCTCATTTCTCTCTCTTTTTAATTTTAAAATAACCTTTATTATACAACAATTTACATATAACTTAGACAGTACATACAATACATACAACATAGACACACCATAGACACTAACGTACAATTTCTCATCAAACAAAACACCCTTTTAACTTCCAATTCACTTCATTGTACTTTTTACATTTTGTTAATCTATACGCATTTCGTTATGATTTAGCTTTCCCATTATTTGTCAAGAAAAATTTGTTATATGCTTTCTCCATCTTTCAAAATTCAATCTAGGTCTGTTGGGAGATTTGCATTATCACAATAATTTTTAAGGTATTCTTCAAATATTATCCAGTCTTTTCTAACTTTCTGATTTGAATTTCCTCTTATTCTCCCGATCATTTTTGCAAGTTGTAAATACTCTATCATTTCCACTTGCTAGTCTGTTTTGGTGGGGATACTGTTGCTTTTCCAATTCTTTGCTATCAAAATCCTAGCCGCTATGGTACATGAAGAGGGTTTTAAAATTTATCTTGATTCACATGGATTTTCCCCCCACACCCCTCATTTCTCAGTGGCTGAGCTCTTTGTAAATGCATGTTTGCAGAACACATGTTAAATTAACAGTGGTTCTGGGTGTTCCTCTCAGGGTTGGGCTGAAAGCAAACAATATTTCTTTGTATTGCAAATACGACTGCAAAGCAAGCAAACAATGGTAACCAGGAGAAAACAAATGTGGGAAGGTGGGAACCATCAGGCCTCACAACTGCCGGGATGTGTTGCTGTACCCACTAGGCCTGGCATCGTCAGTTGACCTTGTTGAATAAAGAGTTAACTTCACTGATGCTGTGTGATTTATCTCCTGGCACCTGCTCCTGATAGCGGATGAGGGAGCAGCCATGCCTGAGCAGAGCACCTGCGGCCTTGGCTGCCCTGAGAGAGCCCGAGGCAGCAGGTAGGTGGGCAAGGGAGTGGGTCTGGTGGCAGCAGTCAGGTCCTCCTCCCCATGTGGCTCCTCCTTTGCCTTCACCACACAGCAGCCCTTTTTTAAAAAAACAAACCTGGGTGTCATGGGGGGATCTTTGTGTGGGTGAGGTGGGTACCTTTGTGGGTGTGTTGAGGTAGGGGAGCGGTTCATGACTCCATTTGTTCTTACTCCTTGTGGCACTTTACATTTTAACCCACTTCCCCCACCACTTTGTAATAATAATAATACAGTGGTGCCTCGGGTTACATATGCTTCAGGTTACAGACTCCGCTAACCCAGAAATAGTACCTCAGGTTAAGAACTTTGCTTCAGGATGAGAACAGAAATCGTGCAGCGGCGGCGTGGCAGCAGCAGGAGGCCCCATTAGCTAAAGTGGTGCTTCAGGTTAAGAACAGTTTCAGGTTAAGAACAGACCTCCAGAACGAATTAAGTTCTTAACCCGAGTGTAATGGTTCTAGGGGTTGCTCGTGCGTAAGTTGCCGCCACTCCTGGCTAGGTTACCTGGTTGAACCCTTTCTGTCTGGACAGCCTCTAGCTTCGTGGCTGTCTCAGTCGCTGGCAGAATCCGTCAGTGGGCGTTTCTTGAACTTCTTCCAGCAAAGAAGTTCTTTGACGCCAAGTCTCCTCCTACTCTCCCTGTGCGGAAGTCTTCTGCGCAGGGAGGGTGTGGGCAGCGGAGTACCCGTACTCTCTCCGCTGGTATCCGGCGAGGAGTCTTGGAGCCTCCTCTCCGATTCCCCCCATCTGCCCCCCTTCTCCACTGGTGTTACGCTGATTTCCTTCCCCAGCAGATGGGCTGCCTCTCTCCCTACTGGGACCCTCTCCGGCATCCGTCTGGAGCCTTCCCTCCGCCTCTAGCTCCGATGGCAGTTCCCTGACACCGAGGTACCACTGTAGTAGTAATAATATATTATTTACAGTCATACCTTAGGTTACAGACGCTTCAGGTTGCGTTGTTTCAGGTTATGGACCGCTGAAACCCAGAAGTACAGGAACGGGTTACTTCCGGGTTTCGGCGGTCGCACATTTGCAGAAGCGCTAAATTGCGCTTTGCACATGCGCAGAAGCGCCGAATCGCAACCCGTGCCGCTGCAGGTTGCAAACGTGCATCCCACACAGATCACGTTCGCAACCCGAGTGTCCACTGTATGTATGTATGTATGTATGTATGTATGTATGTATATATACATACCCCGTCCATCTGGCTGGATTTCCCCAGCTACTCTGGGCGGCTCCCAACAGAATATTAAAAACACGATAAGTAAATCAAACATTAAAGCTTCCCTAAACAGGGCTGCCTTCAGATGTTTTCTAAAAGTCCGGTAGTTCTTTATTTCCTTGACATCTGATGAGAGGGCGTTCTACAGGGTGGGTGCCACTACCGAGAAGGCCCTCTTCCTGGTTCCCTGTAACCTCACTTCTCGCAGTGAGGGAACCACCAGAAGGCCCTCGGAGCTGGATCTCAGTGTCTGGCTGAATGATGGTGCCAACGAGCGCCCAAAGATAGGGGGAGGAATTCAACATTGTTCCATGAGGGCAAGCATTTCAGCTTGCTACATGGAATGAGCACATCCCTCTCTGCCCCGTGCACCGATCTGGGGTTTCTCCTGGCTCAGCAGATCCAGTTTTCTGGGGTGCTGAGAAAGGATAGAAGGAAAAGCTCCTTTGCCCAAGTGGAAGCCCATCTGCTGATGTTGAATCCCATTAGTTGAATCCCACCCAGGAATTTGTTGCTGTCATGTGTGGTTTGGGCCTGAGCTGTGGTTCAGCATAATATAGCAAGGCATTTCCGTTTTCTCGTATTAAGAACCTGAAAATGTCCCTCCCCGCTTTTACAGAACCCCCTGTATCATTCAAGCTTCTGTAGCACCACTGCAGTGGTTGGTGTTTTGGTTTGGAGGTTGTATGTCCAGTCCCTGTAGCTGAACAAATAAAGGGGCTGGCCGTGTCTCCACTGTACGACTTGTGGCACCAGTGGAGAATTGAGTTTGTAAAGGGCATGAACATGGTAGAGAGAGAAAAAGCTTTGCCGAAGGAAAAGGAGCATGCAGTACAGTCATCATAATCTAAATATATATTTAGGAAAGGGGCCTATTCTCTTTTGAGAAAAGTGAAAGAATGCCCGGAGCAAAATGTAAAGGTTGTTGCTCTATTTCCTCCCTCTCCGTTGGGTTTAATTAAGCGCCAAATTAAAACAGTAAAGCAAACACAAATTGAGGGATTTTCTTTTTAAATGAAACGGGAGCTTGCTCACTGGATGGGGGGGGGGACCCCTCATGCTGCTCTGGCAGTGATATGGATGTAGACTAGAATGTCCCTATTTTCATTTGAGGAGTGTTGGAGGGTATGCTGTCTAGTCACCACTGTTGAAGTAAGATTCAGCCATGAGTTCAGTTAGCTTGTGTACATAGAGCAGGGAGTGCCACCTTGGATGGCTGTAAAAGGGGATTAGAGAAATGTATGGAGGAAAAGGCTATTGAAGACTACTGCCCATGATGGCAACGCTCTGCCTCCACAGTTGGAGGCAATGCTTCTGAATATCAGTTGCTGGAGGAAAGAGGGCTCTTGTGCTTGGGTCCTGCTTGCTGGTTTCCCAAAGGCATCTGATTCGCCACTATGAGAACAGGATGCTGGACTAGATGGGCCATGGACCAGATCCAGCAGACTCTTCTTATGTTTGCCAAACTGATACCCATCTCCAGAGGTTTGGGACTATAACTCCCTCTGTGCTTGCTGGGACAGATGAGAGGTGTAGTCCAAAACATCATGAGGGCACTAGATTGGCAAAGGTACCTGTGTCAGGAGTGAGCCGACAGTAATCACACTGTGCAAGTTGGAGTTAACTCTTTATTAGAATGAACATAACCTGCACAGACTTGGAGGAGTGTCAGCACAACTGAACACAGCAGCTCTTCCCTGATAGGTCTTGCCCCCTGATAGGTCTTGCCCCTGATAGGTCTTGCCCCATCTAAGTCCTCTTCTCTCCAAGGTTTTTCCCAATCAGAGACTGCACCTCCGTGAAACCAACTTCTCCTTCACTCTTTTCATGCCTCTCTTCATTCTGGGAGGCCAGTGGGGAAGAGAGCTTATTGCAGCAGGAGTAGAATGCACCCATGACTCTTCACCAGCCTAACTCATCTCTGCCTCTTGACATCCCTCCTCCCACTCGCCTACTTCAGATTCTGCTTTTGATTCTGGACTTCTCTCTGTCACAGGCTTTCCCAGCTCAATAAAGCCTGTAACCTCTTCAGCTGTCAACACCTCATCTTCTCAGTGTTCTCCCTCGGACCACTCATCATTGTCCCACCACCACTTCCTGGGCTCTGAACCTTCTTTCCTTGATGGTTCCCCAGCTGGTTCCTCCCACCATTCCTTTGTGTCCAACCAGTCCATGACAGTACTCTAGGCAGAGTCAGGCATATCTATGCTCAATTACTTCATTAAGCAGGCTTACATGTTCCAAATTACCATGGGATCAGGCTACATGTTTTAAATTTAGCCATTTCTTCCTGATGGCTTTGTTCCATTCCTCCATGGTGACTCAGAATCTTTGGGACTTAGTCACCTTGATAGACGTACTAGCCTTTGGAAAATGTGACTACATTCTTACAAACTTGTTTTTATAAATTACGCTTTCAGCAAATGCACACAAAAAACGCCCAACACAGTAGTGAAGGAAGGATATTTTTACAGAACTATGTCAAACACCCAGGATACTAATATAGTCAGAATTACTGTAGAATAGTACTTTTGAGACTTACATAATTTAGGACCAAGTCACCATTTTAAACTTGGGAAAACAGGGCTGCCTCAGACATTGACTATGGGGAAAGATTGTAGCTCAGGGTGGTAGAACACGTGGTTTAGATTCAATCCTTGGCATTTCTAGTTTAAAGTATCAGGGTTAAGGGTGCTGAAAGTTGTGAGGATTCTCTGCACAAAGTGGTGCCAGACACGCCTCTGTGGGGAAGGAATTATACAACTTAAGGGCTGCAACACAGAATGCCCTCTCCTGAGGATGGTGAAACTACCAAGAGGGTCCCCACTGCTGATCTTAACACCCAAGAGAGTCTGTAGGCAAGAAGGCAGGTTTTAAGACATTTGGAGCACAAGTTGATTAGAGCTTTATACACTAATGTCAGTACTCAGAATTGGGCTCAAGAACAAACTAGCAACGAATGCAATTAAAATTTATGAGTTCTAAATGGAACCCTAGCTAGGGTTGCCATATTTTCAGTTGTCTAAGATTCAGGACTGCTGCCTTTCAGAAATTACCCCCGGACGTCATTTCCACCTTTTGAAATCCCGGTAATGTCTGGACGTATGGCAGCCCTAACCCCAGCCAGTAATCTCACTGCCGCATTTTGGACCTGTTGAAGTTTCCAAGTCATCTTCAACGGCAGCCCAACATAAAGCAACAATTGCTGTCTCCTTTTACACCTTCTGTGACAGTGCATTACAGCACAGGTGCCAGTCAATCAGTGCCACCTATAGTCGTTTTCTGCTGCAAACTGACAGAAGAGGATTTCCTGAGCTCAGGTCCAAAGATGTTGCTTCCACAATAGTTTGTATGCCCAAATAATGTACTTAATAGTCACACGGATCCTCTGCAGGGGCTGTCTCTGGGTATGAATTCTAATAGAAAAGAGAGTCATTTATAGAGGAGCGTTAGAAACTCCTATGTCTGGTTTGGCACAGGGTCCCCATATCTTCTACCCCAGCCGTGCAATATGCAGGCTAGAATAAGTATTATTTTTGGTCTATTTTTGCTTTTGCTGGTGGCTGTTATTACAGCTACCAGCTGCAGTTTGGACTAATCTCCCAAACTGAATAAATGTTTACACTTGGTCCTCAAGCCATTTTGGAGCACTTCCACTAAATTCAGTAGGACCATTCTGAAATAAGTGGGAGGACTGCAGCCGCTGCTATCAAGAGGCAGCGATGAGAACATATGACTCAATTATTCTGTAAGCACATGAGAATCCAAGACACACAAAGGAGCTGTCACGTTGAATCAGCAAGTGCCACCTTTGGCAGTCGCTATGAAGGTCTAGTATAGCAATCGCATGCACATGATAATTTGAAGGCCAGGCAAATGTTAAGCAAACCATTCTTTCTATATTCAGGGTCCAAATGTGAGTGTCAGTGCTTTTGTGCCAAAATGTCACCATCCACACACAAGAGGGAAATATTAGCAGGCTCATGGGAAGCCCAAGCTTTGCAGATGTGCACATACAACCCCCCCAAAAAAAAACCAGAGAGCACCTAATGGGGAGGGAAACCCCAAAATAGCTCAGAGGACTAGATTTGCTAAGTGTCCATGCAATGCTGACTGAATGTTGGAGTGAAACAGTCCAGCTAGAAGGGGAAATGGAATGCAGTAGCCATTGACTAGCTGGCAGGAGCGCTCCAGCATGCAATGTTCCATTGAAGGTATCACTTATAATAAAACATTTTAAAAAAACGTAACATTTGGTATTTTTACAAGGAAAATATGTGGATCACTGAAACTGAGTTATGCTTTAAACACTTGAAAATAGAGTGCCTTCTCTTTCGCCACCTTTCCACTTTTAACTTGCCCCCTTCTCTAAAAATAAAATTTGTACACAATGTGTACTTTGCCCTTCAGGAGGAAGCTCATTGACCTTTGGCTAATCATAGTTTCTCAGCTGCCTGTACCTCGCAGGGTTGCTGTGAGGATCAAATAAAAGAACACAGTATGCTTAGCACAGAGCTCACTGGAATGAAGTCTGGATGCAAATGTGATGAACAATTATTTTATTAGTGCAAGCTCACCATCAACCAGCTTTAAAGCATCTAAGAGACCTCATTTTAGTGGGGAATAAATAAAACCTCAATGGCTGCAGTTGGGATTTTTATAAAAGTATTTGCTGTCTTTTTCTCTCCTCTTCCCCCAGTTCCTTCCTTCTTTATTAATGATAGCAATAATAGGAAACACTCAGATCTGCAGCTAATTCCTATTTGTTGTGGAGAACATTCCCCCTCCCCCATGTTGTTATTCATGACCTTTTTTTAGTGCTCAAAAAGGATTGCATGTGTGTAATTGCGAAGAGGACAATACTACTAATTTCTGGTAAGCTGAGTATGAAGAATTTTCAGTCGCTGCCCAAATATTTAGGATAGAAATTCCTAATGCATGCGACTCTAGCATTCTTTAAAAGGCACCAGCTCTTTCTTCATCCAAGAATAGCTGATGGAAAGGAAGATCTAGAAGTTAAAGCGTAGAAGCATGAGTCAGACCAATATATCTCTCACCAGCTGCACGCCTGCTTTTCTTTTTCTCCCTTTGGAGGGGTTTGTAAAAGAAAAAAAAATCATTCCTGGTCATCCTTTTTAACTATGTTCACTATGGCTGCAATGAGAATAAGTCATGCCTAGTGAGTGAATTGTAAGTGCAGATGTGTTACAGGACAAGACAATCACAGGACAGGGACAAGGACACAGTCATGGCATGCCCTTGTCTCTCTCAAAATACTTTTCGTTTTAATGCCCACTTGTATTTTTTGACATGGCTTGTCACATGGAGTATGTCACTTGGGGCACACGAGGGGGGGGGGAGATAGGCAGGGCCAGCTCTTTGTGGTAGCCCACAGCCAAATGTTTGTACTGAAAGAGGAACTGCAAAGGCAGCTTTCCGATCTCATTGGCAGTCTGTGCACAGCAGCTGCCTTCCTCCTTTCATATCTTCTGCATGCAGCACGGGCCTGCACACTTGGATGAATAATGAAAGGGGCTGTTCCTCACTCTGTTTGGACCAGCCTCTCTGCGCAGCCTACAGGCTGGCTTTGCACACAGAGGAGGAGAATGAATGGCATTGGACAAGGGACCTGTTCATAAACACATGAGCTGCCACGTGCAGAGGCTAAGACTGCACTTAAAGAGACCCGCAGGATGAATCATAGGGCATCACAAAAGGATCTGTGGAACTCCACCCTCTCTCCAGACAGTGTAGGCAGCCACTTGAGAAAAGGTCAATAAATGGCTAGAGTTTTGCAGAGTGCTATTTAGGGATGAGCAAATATGCCACGTTCAGTTCCTCTCTGTTTGCCATTTTCTCCGATCTTGAATTAGTTCCACGCATTTCCGCATCAGTTTGTGATTCTTTGAAAAGCAATCATAAAAAAAATAATCAGCATTTTAGTGCAAATGCCTCTTAATACAGTATGCACATTTTGTATGCAATTTTGTGTAATATACCAATCTTTGCAAAGCAACATGGCTGATATTATGCATTTCGTATGTTATTTTCACTAACTGAATTTTGTTTGATTTTACTATAAAGTGCTGTGATCCATTTATCCTGGGGAAAGCTGGCACTTTCCCAGTGGGGAGAAAACAAGTCGTGCACAGGCCGCTATACATTCTGAGAGGGAAACATGGCTTGCCTAACATTACAAGCTTTTCCAAGCCAGGCGAAGGCCTTTCTATTTGCCCATTTTTAAG
Organism: Podarcis raffonei; assembly: GCF_027172205.1. Classification (NCBI taxonomy): domain Eukaryota; kingdom Metazoa; phylum Chordata; class Lepidosauria; order Squamata; family Lacertidae; genus Podarcis; species Podarcis raffonei. Next base: position 17,978,238 of record NC_070615.1, on the reverse strand, counting down.
ATTTCCCTGTTGTTTTCAACATCACACAGAAAGCTGCCTTGGCCCATGTTGCTCAGTACTGTCTACACAGATCGGCATCAGCCCCACCTGAAAACTGAACCCTTTCGCATGCAAAGCACCTGTAGTGGTTAAGAGTGGTAGTCTCATAATCTGGGGAACCGGGTTCGCGTCTCCGCTCCTCCACATGCAACTGCTGGGTGACCTTGGGCCAGTCACACTTATTTGAAGTCTCTTAGCCCCACTCACCCCACAGAGTGTTTGTTGTGGGGGAGGAAGGGAAAGGAGAATGTTAGCTGCTTTGAGACTCCTTCGGGTAGTGATAAAGCGGGATATCAAATCCAAACTCTTCTTCTTCACCTGCTCTCATAGTTGAGCTATGGCTCCTTTCTGTTCTATACAATATTTCGAGCTTTTGAAGTTTGTGGCTCTTTTTTATTTTTTTGTATGTACAAAAGGGAAAGGGAGAGCGATGAAGAAATATTATGAATGAATGATACAGCCTGAGGCAAAAGAACTGAGGCAGAATCTTCCACCTGAGGTAAAAATTAAAAAAACAAAAAAACCAACACCCATCCCGCCCCTTTCCCGCTCATTCCCTCTTTCCCCTCAGCGCGACGCAACGCTCAGGCACGCGTCACTTCTCCACCCAGCCCTGACTGACACCCCTCCTGGCCCAATGGCGCCTCGTGTCTCCGCCCAACTGCGTCATAAGGAACCAATGGGCATCCTCCTCCTCTTCCTCCTCTTCGCCGGACTGCTGCGGGGAGGGCAGGGCGGCGTCGGCGTCGTTGCTGCTACCGCCGCCGCTGCCGCCGCCGCCGCCGCCCTGACAACCTCCAGGCCCTCCTCTTCCCACCCCCTTCTCTTTCCCAGTTCCCACTCGGACGAAAGGCCGGCTTCCGACAGCCAATCCGGCGCCGGCTGAAGGTGGAGAGTGGCAGGCGCGGGCGCCAATGGAGTGACAAAGGCGGCGGCTGAGGAGAGGGAGCGGGGAGGGGTAAGCTGGGAGCCCGAACCAGGCGCGGGTGTGTGGCGGCGTATCTCGATGGGAGTCGCAGTCAAGACAGAAGAGAGCGGGAGAGCCCGGACCGGGCCTACGCAGGTGAGGCTGCGGCGTGAGGTGCGCTGGGTGAGGGGGGGGGCGGGCACGAAGAAGGGGGAAGGGATGGCTGTTATGTGGGAGGGGGGCTGAGGCAATTTCCCAAATTGGGCGGCGACGAAGAGACAACCCCCTCCCCCCAAAAAAATGGGAGGGGGAGGATGTGGTGGCACTATTAGTCCCCTCGCCCTTCTTCCACTTGGACCGGGGGGGGGGGAGAAGCGGGAGGCCGAGGCACCTTCGCACCTGCCTAATGTGGCGAAAAGAAGCAGGTGATGGGTGGGGAGGAGCGCGGCTGGTGGGCTTCTGTCGATTCCCCCGCCTCGCGCACTCCCCCCCCATTTTGCCACCCAAAGCGGCGACAACGTGGGGGGGGGCGGGGTTGGCTTTGTGACCTTGGGCCCAGAGGCCTCCCTCCTTTCCCAGCCATGCCCGGGGTGCCCATCCATCATCATCACCCTCTGCAGGGAAAGGCAGGCCCCTTCTCTCCCCCCATCACAAACGCCTAAATTCCTGCTGTTGATTTCTCCTATTCTCCTTTCCAGCTTCTATTTTTTCTTCTCCTCCACCTCCCTCCTCAAACTGTTCGTTTAATTTAATTTTAAAGACATTTTTAATTAGATGTTTCATATACACACAGAGAGAGAGAGAGAGAGAGAGAGAGAGAGAGAGAGAGAGAGAGCCGTAGCATCTTATGTGGGCTTCTCCCTCTCAATTGCTCTCTTTCTCTCATAGGTTTTCCACAAGCGTTTGGTTGGTCGCTATGAGGATAAGATGCTAGGCTAGATGGGCCAAGAGCCTGATCCAGCGGGGTGGTTCTTAGGTTCTCTCCTCTCCAACACCCCCCCCCCCGCCACACACAATTATTTTGTTACTGTTCCATCTCTTTGAGTATTACTTAATAATGGAGTGTAGAAAGTAGCCTAAACAAAAAATACTGGCTCCAGTGGCGTCCCTATAGCTTTCCTCTCTCTGCACGTTAAAATCAGCAGGCCCGTCACTTCAAAACTGGGGAAAGAGGGAGAGTTTTCAGTATCGGGGCTGTGTTTTAAAAACAGCCCCCCCATCAGAATAAAGGTCTATTTAGTAAGCAAAGCCTGGAGGCAAGGGTCCTCCCCTGTTCAATAACAGGGGTTGCCTGTGCCCCAGAAAAGGTGGTAAAAAGGTACAACGATTACTCCAAGATTAAGTTGTAAAAGTTGTAAAAAACCCAGCATTTTATGTGGTTATTCATTGTCATAATGGAAATTCTCTTGAGAAATGATAGGGTCTACAACTCCAGAATTGTAACAGAGTCTGCTTTTTTCATCCTAAATGGTCTGTAACAGTGATGGCTAAGGTTCTGGCCTTTACCAACTGTTTCCTCTTTCACCTTTTACAAAGGCTCTTGTCTGTTTTATGGGTTTGGTTTCATGGGCTACGCCTATCATGCCCATTGTTGTTGTTTCCCCATTACTTCATGGGTTTAATATAACATGAAGTATTACTAGACTCGGTTTATCCTCTTCTCACATTATGGACTGGGGTAGGGGGTTGAGGTGAGTTCACATCTCTCTCCTTTTCTCCTATTCCCCAATATTTTTGTGTGTGCAAGGGCAGCAACATTTACTGCCTAGGTTCAGCATCTTTTCCCCACAGAGTAAAAAACATTCTCCCTAATTTTTCTTTCAAATATGCTTCCCTTCCTGTCATCTTGTTTATTACTTTCTGGTCCAAACTATGGTTATCCAAGTGCTAGTCACCTCTATCCTTTGAGCCATGTGTTGCTTCTGCTTTGGGAGATTTCACTGAACTAGCCCGCTGTTCCTCCTAGGGTGTTTCTCTACTTCCTGCTGTTTCTGAATTGTACCCAAGACAGACTTCCTATTATATATTGACTGGTGATTATGATCTTCTGTGCAAAGCATACATGTTCGCCCGTATCCAGCCAGCAAAATGGTGCCCCACCAGGCGTGCTTCAGAATTTCATTGACATTAGTTGTTATCCCCTCTCTACAAGTATATGTTGCCGGAGGGAATAATGACAAATGTCAATGAAATTCTGAAGCAAGAAGCCGGGAAGGGCACTGTCTTGCAGGTGGAATGTGAGGTAATGTGTAGACATTTGTCTTCCTATTCCTGAATCTTATCTATTCCACACTTGTCTTATAGCTAGGCTTTATAGATTGGTTACTTAATTTAAAGACAGTTTATAAAGTTAGTTGCTCCAATCAACTGGGATTATTTTGATTAATTGATGTTGTTATAAGCCATAGAATAGATGAGATTACACTGATAGAATAAGACTTATTCTAAAATAATCCATGCACAAGAAGACTAAAAGGGGGCATTTCCCTCTTGCTTTTGCTCTTTTGTGTTATACAGTTATACTGCTTTAGATTTCACCCAATTGCTGTTTTGTCAATGACGACCTTGTTAGCTTTGCATGAAGAAATGAAAAGTACTGTAAATCTTGTACTGTGTCCCTTAAGGGTATTAAATACAACTGTACATATTCTGTAATATGTAGCAGTTAAAACAAATAGCTGGCAGGGCTTGTCACCCAGTGGTATATACATGTTCTGCATAGGCAATCCTAAATTGTCTCATACAGAAAAGTGAGATGCAGAGATGCAGTGACAAAGGCCAGAGCGGGTGCTGGCTTTGAGTGGCAACAAATTTGGTTTCTCTGATTCTTCTGAGACTTCTTCGGCCATAAAGACCAAATGTCTCCTGCTGAATATGTGTCTTGTGACTCTTGATAATGCGCTTTTGTGCTTATATTCACTGTGGGCCTTGCCATCTTGCTATTTGCTTGATTTATCTGTTACATTTTATAAATGATGTTAGCTGTTTTGGGACTTTGGTTGAAAAATGGGATATAAATCTACTAAATACCTAAATATGTACTTGCATATTTTTTCTGTGTGTCTGAGTCAATTTAAAACTGTCAAGAAAGATCTATAATGGTTTGTATGAGTCGTTCTGAAATATGTTCTATGTATCTGTAGTAGTACTTTCATAAATGTACTACTACTTTGATAAATGTACTACTAGTTGGACCATCACCTAAAAGATTTAGATGATGGTCCAACTAAGATTTACTCAGAGTAGACCTATTGATTCTCCTTGCCTTTTAATTGGTCTCTTAGTATTAGTATATCATTCAATACACCCATAACATTGTCAAAGGATCATACTGCATAAATCAGAAGTTATGTTTAGACAATTCCTGCTTTTTCACTATTCAGGTTACAGACAGCAACTGCAAGCAGTCAACCTTTCTTGGACTTAAAAGAAACTCTCTTCTGAGAGTTATCTTGCACAGAGTCCAACAGTGTTGCTTCTGTTTAAGCAAACAGCATGGGTGTTTATCTCTTAAGAGTTCTGGCACTCAAAACTGCTCATATAATATAATAAAAAACGTATCTGACATATTACTGGATCCATGTCTTTTTCATAGCGAATATTTTGCCCACATTATCACTTTGTCCCTCCCTTATAGGGACCCACCCAATTCTTCTGATTGCAAATTGCTTTAACTGATTTTAATATTTTATACTATTACAGTACTCTATTTGTTTTAAAATTCATGTTCTACTCTTTTCTTTCTAAACTGTGTCATGTCATGCCATTGTAACATTATCATTATAACAGAGTTTGGATCAGTCTGCTTTTATAAAGTCCTTCACTCTCCTGGGCAGATACTTTCATATCTTAAGGCAGCTGAGACAAATAAATAATCATCTAAGCATTCTAGTTATTGTGTAGGAAGTTTTGAGCTATTTTGGAAGATAAGTTTTTATTGTGGAATTATAGATTCATGAAGGCTTTGTTTGGTAGTTAGATTCCATTATTGAAATAGAGAGGTATTTCACTTCGTTGGGAAAGGCGCTAAATGTGAAATTGCTTATTATTATACTTTGAAGGTGCTGGCTGGCTATGAATTAATGTTTATCTTTCAGCTTGGTTTATAGCATTCTTTCAAAGTTTTCTTCTCATCCTGAATACTGTGTAATCTTAAATTACTATGACATTTCATAGAAGAAGTAATTTTGAAGATCTAGGAGTGGAAACTTTGGGTTGTGCAGTAGAGATTACCAGAGCTCTTACATAGGAGAAGCAGGGTATTTTTGTCTTTTTAAAAAAAATATTTGTGTGGCTTAAAATTAGTTGCAAATAAACTCATGCTGATAACTGGCATGTAAAAAATAAATGAGAACTATTTAGCATCACTGTTGGTGACCTGTTTGGCCTTGTGACTAATAATATTTACAGTTTAATTATACAGTAGGACATTTGGAACTTCCTGTCATTTAGCACTAAAAAAATGCAGATCACGTACTTGTCAGAATTATGTAACAGTTCAGCAGTGAATGATTATATTCCAAAGTTCACTTTCTTTTGAGAACATTCTGTAGGCCTGAAAATGTATATAGAATGAAATATTGCTCATCATCAAACCAGTATTCAGAACTGCAATGGGGAAGTTAAATTGTATAGCAGCTTGTTTAGCTCAGCAAATGTTTCCAGCGACTGCAATTGAAAACGAAGAAGGGGCTGAAGTAGATAAGTCCATCTTCTGGCAAGCAGAAGATCTCTTCTAATACTAGTTCCATGTGCAGCACTGGAAAAATGTGTAGGTCACAGTGTTTGGGGTTTTTAGTTGGAGAGGGAAGGCAGGTGAGAAGCACATGATAATGGTTTATAAAATTTGTGAAGAAAGTGGATAGAGATTATTTTAATAAAGCTGAATGATTTGAGATTCAGAACAGTCAAAAGGAAGTACTTCATAGGTAAAGGTACCCCTGACCATTAGGTCCAGTCACGGATGACTCGGGGGTTGCCCACTCATCTCGCTCTATAGGCCGAAGGAGCCGGCATTTGTCCACAGACAGCTTCAAGGTCATGTGGCCAGCATGACTAAGCCGCTTCTGGCGAACCAGAGCAGCGCACGGAAACACTGTTTACCTTCCCGCTGGAGCAGTACCTATTTATCTACTTGCACTTTGACGTGCTTTCAAATTGCTAGGTGGGCAGGAGCTGGGACCGAGGAACGGGAGGTCACCCTGTCACAGGGATTCGAACTGCCAACCTTCTGATCGGCAAGCCCTAGGCTCTGTGGTTTAGAGCACAGTGCCACCCGCTTCATACTTGCGTATAATTAAACTATGGAGTTGGCTTTTGCAAGATGTGGTGATGGCCATCAACTTAGATGGCTTTAAAAGGGTATTAGACAAATTTACGAAGGATAAGGCTATCGGTGATTATGGCACACATCCAGGATTAGAGATAGCATGTCCCTAGTTGCTGGGGAATATAATTCTATTGCCATCGTGTTCTGCTTTGTGGGTGTCTCAAATGCAGCTGCTTGGCCACGCAGAAAAACAGGATGCTTTACTTACTAGATAGGGTCATTCATAGCACAAGCAAATAGGCAGTGGTGAACGCTGCAAGCAGATGGGCTTCCTGAGGACATATTACCTAAGAGTCCCAAAATTGAGAGCCAATGCTGACTATGAAGCCTCTGATTGCTTATATGGAGTTTAAAAGAATGAGAAGTGAGAGATCTTAATAACAGATCTTCCACAAACTACATTTAATTTGACCCTCATTGTATTCTCTGAGGTGTAGAATCATGAACTGAAGAATGTAAGCACTAGTTAAAGATAGAAATGTATGTGGAATTCAGACTTGTAGTGGATTAGTCTTTGCATGTCTTTCAGATCTTCAGTAACTTTCAAAGTGAAATGTACATCTTTTTGAAATAGAGGCTGCAGATTTCCAAACCTTAGATATTAGGTTGTAGAATTTCTGTAGTGCTTTGGCATATAAATGCTTTCATTAACATCAGTAACTGGTGATCTCTATTTTTGCTTTTGACTGTACATTAAATGCTTCATCCATCCAGTCCAAAACAGTAGACCTTTATCATACCTTTGTATGATATACCTTTATAGCACCTTGAGAATAAAATACTTTGCACATTGCTTCTTTATCAAAAATCCAGGTAGAGACTATGCTAATTCCAATTTATGCAGATGGAGATCTGAACTTAGATAGTGATCTTGTGCAATATTAGTGAGCAGTGACCTCAGATGTTTCAAATCTGAAACTCTGTCCCTCATACTGGGTCACTTGCACAATCCTTGTAAATACAAAGTCCATATATTAATAATCTCTTTCCTCTTGATAATAAAAAAATGTTGAATAAAACCCCCTTCATATCCTATTTTCCTGATGGAGAAAATTATTTACTTTTCTGATACCTGACAGTTTATGCAAACACACATGGACTATGCCCCGAGCAACTGCGTTTCTGAACCCTGGTACCCTTGGCGGAGACGAGTGGGGATGGCATATGAGTTAAGAGTGTTCCACCCTGAATTATAAGAAGTAGCTCTTATAAATGATGAAAGAACAGCTGTGAGCTCAAATTCCAATTCTTTGAACAGTCTTTCCCTTCCTTTTGTTAGCTTTTAAAAAGGGCATTGGGTAAGGAGAAAATGTTGAGCTGGTTGTAAATACTTCTGTCTTCTTGGAGGAACTAGATTAACAAATAGAAGAGAGTGCTAAAGGTCTTTTTTAGATTATTTGATTTCCACTCCTCTTCCTTCCTTTCTCCTGTCCCCTTCCACCTTTTCTCTAGATGAGCACAGTTGTGATTTGGGTATACTGTATTATAGACTGGCCCTAAAATTCCCCCTCCCATGCTTCTGACACAGCTTTGTTACTGGTAACTGCTTCCTCTCTTTGTCTGTTCCTAGAATGTTTAAAGAAGAGTCTGGATGTAGCAACAGCTCACTGGGGGATTCTGACTTTCCCATTGTGGTGCTTCCTAGTAGAGTTGGCTATGACATTAGGTAATGAATTGGTCATATGGAGAATAATAGAGAAAGAGCTCTTGTGAAGCCTCAAAGGCACTAATCTTTTTCAAAGATCTTGGGTGCTTTGGCACCTGAAACCTTTCACAAAGGTTCTCCCCTTTGAGGACTCACAAGAGCCCTTTCTCACTTACCCTCCTCAATGTAAAATGCATTGCTATTGGAAAGCATCACAATGGGGGAATACAGAAACCCCCAGAGTGAATGAGATGTCACTATGCCCAGCCACCTCTCCTTTTAAACATCCTAGGAGCAGACTAAAGAGGAATCTGTCAAAGGTAACTTAAGCTACATTAGAGACAACTAAACTGGTGATAATTAATGCTCATGGACATTAGCCTATTCCAAATTGGTGCCCTCCTGATGTTTAGAACAGCTCACATCAGTTTCAGGTTAGAGGGCACCAGGTTGAGGAGGGCTGGTTTAACACACACTGCCTTTTGCTTCCCAATTTCTACCGAGCAGTCAGACTTGAAGCTACAGCTCCTGGATTCCTGCTGTCTAATTACTAGAATGCTTCCTTGTTAAAGACTCAATGTTCACCCAGCTCTCGTGTCTTGGAGTGTGCTCTCCTAAGAGCATAAAAGCCTTGGTGGAGCAGCCCAAAAGCTCATCTAGTTCAGCATTCTGTTCCCATAGTGGCCAACCAGATGGCCATGGAAAACCCACAATTAGCACTCTCCCTACTTGTGCTCACCAGCAACCTCTAATATTGAAGGTAGCACATAGCCATCATGGCTAGTGGCTGTTGATAGCTTGTCCTTCCCAGTCCTAAATAATGCACACTTGTGAATTCACACTGTTAGCTCGTCTTGGAGGGGCAGCACCCATTCTGAACTTAATGTCCTTATTAGCACTTGTCCTTCTTTGCCAGTTTAGTTGTTTGGGCAGTAAACATAGGGAATGAAAGGCATGCATTTGATACTTGTGGACTTCTCTGCTTTGTCAGGTAAGTAGACTCCAATTTATTTTTAGTACTGTATCGGTGCCCATTGGAAGTACTCTCAGTACGTTTGATAACAGGCTCTGCCATTTATACCTTTGAAGGATATAGAACATATTCCAGTTTTGAATTTTGAATTATTTAGCTTATTAAAGAGGTGAATGACACTACAGCCATATTCCTTCCTCCCTGTTCCCTGGGTGCGGCAAGGGTGTATGCTCTACTTCTGCAAACATTCCCTTTAAATGTCAAGAGCTTGATTGGAGTTTGAGTTATTACTAACTTCCTTTGCTTTAGGCTGGTTTAGTTTCTTCTAGAGTATTTAATTGCTAGCACAGGGTGTTGCATTTGATCTTATCTCTTATTAGTCCCACCCTCCAGTCTTTCCTTCATAGGGATATTCTACAAAGCATTATATTATCTATATGTTTCTGCTTTCATACTCCTCTACGGCAGGCTTCCTCAGACTCGGCCCTCCAGATGTTTTGAGGCTACGATTCCCATCACCCCTGATCACTGGTCCTGCTAGCTAGGGATCATAGGAGTTGTAGGCCAAAAACATCTGGAGGGCCGAGTTTGAGGAAGCCTGTTCTACAGTATTGCCTCAGTTCCTGTGATTACGCACACCAAAGGTTTTATCCATTGTAACAGCCATCACTTCAACCATCTTTCATCCAGCAGATATTTTGTACAGTTTTGCATTAGCATTGACTTAACTTCAATGTAGACTTTCTTTGAGTTTTCTTCAGGTAAAACGTTGCTGCTGTCAGATATGTGTTGGGGCAGCTGATATTGAACAATACAAGTTTTGCTAATGTTAGAGGAATTCGGGTTGAACAACTTTTTATAGTTTATAGGTACAAAAGTTTTTATTGTCAGCTTAATTTTGACTCAGGCGGTGTACAACCTTGTTCTCCTATGTAGCATAAATATTATACAGGACTATATCTCATGGCACCAGTATTGCTGATTATGCCAGCTTTTATTGGCTTTTTGTTGTATAAAATGGGAATCTACTACTGTTTCATAGATTATATGTATATATAAATCTGTTACATAGATGCAACATACTGTTACATAGTTTATATGTATATATTAATCTATGTATAGATTATATCTTCTGCCATGCTGTTGTCTTTGCAATATGGATTTGCCAAAACACGGAGGCAAATCATATTCACTGATTCATATGGTGAGCTACTGCACATGATTAGCTCTCCAACTTCAGGTGGCCCCTGGGTAGCTGACTTGCATGAAGTGGATCTAAGACAGCTATCCTCTTGTGTTCTAGATGGGTTGTGCTCTGAGCCTTTTGATGTGTTATTATTGCCAGTAAAATAACATTCAGTATGTCTCTTATTTTATAGGTTAACCTTGATTTGAACAACATATTTGCTTAGATGATTCCCGAGTTTCCTGCATTTAAGAATAAGTGGCACACAGCACAAGGTGGGTTTTATGTGCTTGAATGCATTATTTGAGAGTTGTCAAGGACTACTCTCAACATCCTGTAAATTATTGCTAAACAGAGTGCTGCTATTTTGGTATGTAATCTAGCAATGCTTTTTCTGCTAGTCTCAGTTGTGGCCGAGTCTATCGTGCCAAAATTGTTGTTGAGGTTTTATTATATGGAGGAAGCTTAGGTTGCCCGGGAGCATATGTAACGGCTCCTAACAAGTCCAGATCAGCTAACCAGTTAGTTAAGCTTTCAATAGAGGTGTAGCAAAACCTCTTACTTGAGATAAGGCATCTCCAGCCCCATTTCTTGCACTCTTGCCATATGGAGAAACAGGTAGTCCATATAAGACAAATTAATTTCATCTTGCTTTGCAATTACTTCTGATTCCCTTGATTCACAATAGTCAAGCATAGATTTGTGGACTAAACCTGACAAAGGAGTTCCAGACAATTTATCTAAAGCACTACGGGTCTGTGTTTTTGTGGTAACTGTATTAAAACTGTTAAAACTGCAGAGTCTCCTTTGTAGCATTGAGCTTTTAAAAAGCATTCCTTATCAGTTGAATGCTAAATGCTACTCTCCCAGTGCCTGTCCTCCATTTAAAATATATTGCTTTTAAGCCCACGTAAAAGTAAAAACAGATATGCTCCTTGTCTGTATATTGCAATTAACAGTAGTGGCTGAGCCAACTGACTTTAAAACTATTCAAAATAACAAATTAAAACAGACCACAGAGCTCAAGGACAAACAGCCTTACTCATTGCCATGTTCACGTGGACTTTTGTAGCTTGTTCTGGGGAAACTCTTAAAAGCTTCAACGAGAGAAACTTCAGTAACAAATTGAGCTTAGTAATAACAGATGGTTGCGTTTTTCACTAATACTATATTCATTTTACAAGCCCACCATTCATCATAATGATCCCAGGGTGGGATACAACATAAAAAGCAACATAAAACAGAGTGAGCTATTGCAGTGACATTAACCATTATCATAACATGTCATCAGATTGTTGGATAAAAATTACAATGCAATTTTTACTAGTCCAGCAAGCCGTGTAATTGGCCACATAACCTCAGCACTTACATATGCCTTAGATCTAGAAGGTAGCCCCCACTTGTGGTCCCATCAGTGGACATGGCCTTTTTGCTGGCGATATAGGATAGGTACATCTCTGTGGCTGCAGCCTCAAAGCAGAACTCCTTCGTGGTAGGGTTGTGATTGTCCCTTACATCTTAATTATTACACTGTTCCTAAGGACCCCACTTGTTTATCCAGGAAAGGAGAATGGGGCCAATGAATTCCTTTTCTGTTGTACTTGTGAGTTCTGTGTCTTAAATTGTATTATTGATATTATTTTGTGTTGTGTTTTTTTAATTGCTTTACTGATATTCTGCATTGCGTTTTTAAGGTTGTAATGTTTGAATTCTTTGCTTATCTGTACTCTTCCTTGGAATGGGATAGAAATTCAAGGTTATCCAACCATGTTTATGTGGCAAGTTTGTCAAGGAATGGCTATAGCTGGCAAACCAGCTGGTGCTGACAATAGACACTCCTTGCCATTGACAGTTGCACAAGTCATCTCCTGCATGGATGCATTTGCTTCTACTCCTCCATGATTCAGCATCTTTGTGTAACTTCTCTTGCGATTCTTGTTTCTTGTTTCAGTTAGCTGATTTTGTTTTTAGAATAGGCACCAGAATTGTTCCTTTTTATCCTTTGCTTGGATAGGAGCTTTATCAATACTGGCAGAGTCATCAAACAACATTTAGAGTTGGAGTGTCTAATCTTTAATTGGTAATATAGAGATAAAAATCAAGATAAGGATTGTCAACCAAGAACAGAAATCTCTGCTTTGTCAAAATGTTCTGGTGTAGAGTCTAGAGATTTATTGTGTATGTACACATAGCTCTTAAGCTAAACTGGATAATCTGTTCTGTGTGAGCCTGCCCTGATCTGGGCTTTTTATGAATGTTTTTTATACATAAAAGCATTTCTAACAATACTGTTTCATGGCACCACTTTGTAAGCATGTCTCAGTTGCTGAAAATAGATTTCTGAGCTTTATTTTTCTTTCATAGATTTCAAGATGAATTCCTTAATGGAAACCCCTGAGCTGCCGGCAGTATTCGATGGGGTGAAGTTGGCTGCTGTAGCTGCTGTTCTTTACATTATTGTCCGCTGCTTGAATCTGAAGAGCCCAACTGCCCCTCCAGATCTCATATACCAAGACACTCCTTTGTCCCGCTTTCTACTCAAGTCATGCTCTCTTCTAACCAAAGAGTGAGTACCCAACGAATATATGAATGTTTAGGTGTCCAAATGCAAAAATTCATATATAAGAAGGGAATTATTTACAAATGGGGAGAGATCTTTTATTGGGAATAGAATGGAACATTTTTGTGCAAATATTAAGAACATAAAGGCTTATGTGAATGAAACATTTCTATCTTTGGAAACTTGTGTATCGTATAGAGGTGTTCGATTTAAGAGAGCGAGGCTGACTGCATCCTGTTGTCTTTTATTTTTGGTGTGTTAAAGTGAATATATATTATTTTTAAATGAAATTATGCGCAGCAGGAGGCCCCATAAGTGAAAGTGCACCTCAGGATAAGAATGGTTTCAGCTTAAGAACAGACCTCTGGAACGAATGAAGTTCGTAACCAGAGGTACCACTGTAATAGCAGGAATTTCTGCATCTGTATCTACCACAACTCTGCTTTGATGCAAATGTACAGCAACCCCCTTTTCCATTATGGAGATATGTCCACTGTTACATCTTCTTACTGGTTGAGTTTCATTGAAAGAAGGCAGCAAATACAAAGGAAGAACCTCTCAGAGAAACTTATTATTGAATCCAGTAGTATAGAATTTCATACTTCATGGCTTCCCGTGAATTATCAGAGCTGAATATAATTATACATAGATAATTATGTAGCTAAATAAAGTGTTGGTTAAATCACTAATGTAAAATTATGTTTGATATGTGTGGGAAGCAATAGCTTTATAGAAAGTTTCCTACCTTTATGATACAAAAATCTGAAAGATTTTTATACAGATAAACTATTGCAAGTCTGTCTTGTTTAAATGTGAATATAAACTAAATGTTGGATTGGAAAATGAATATGTATTAAAACAGCAGAGCAGTAAAAAAAAATTCAGGAAAAAAAAGATTTCAGGAAAAAAAGTGTCAGGTGCCTCTCCATAGGGAGGAGAGCTTTCCAGAAATGAGGCATTTTCAAATACTGCACATCACATTGCTACCTGATTTTTGTTTTTTTGCCATTATAATTTGAGTGGGTTGAAGGAAAACCACCTTCAACCACCTGAATTTGCATTACTGTATAGCCAAATACTTGTCATACACTTGTTCTTATTTGAATTTTAAAAATCCTATTCAAAATTTTAAAATGTTAATTTTTTAATTTAAACAATTATTTTTATCACTGAGACTTAATAATGTCTGCATTTGAAGGCTCTTCAATAGTTTAGTGAGCATGTTCGTTTTTGGGGTTTTTTTTAAATCTACTTGGGAGTAAGCATTGAACACAGAGGAACTTTCTTCTCATGAAACATGTGCAGGATTGGGTTCCTGTTAACCAAGTAAAAAACTGCTGTTAAACCTTGTACAAAATGCATGGAATCTTAATTACTGTGTTCCTTGGGATATTCCAAGGACCTTACTGAGGCTTAAGGGATTTTGCATGCCTCTTCTAGCTTGATCTCCTGATTTTAAAGGACTGCTGGAACAAGTGAGTAAAAACACACACAGGTCAAACTGTAATTTCTGTTTTAATCAAGTTAGCTTGTGTTGGAACTGGACTCCTGAAAGGAGCGTAAAATAATGACAAACACAGCACAGTTGATGAGGTTTAACTTCACTTTCCATCTGACCAGCATTTGTAGTAATTTTTGAGTTTTTGTTCTCTTTCCCCCAAAATCATTCAGCAGTAGTGAACACTTGTCATGGGGTGGCAAGGTCAGCAGGACTGCAAGCAGCACATGATAAAGTGTTTTAATCCTTTTGGCATAGTACATAGCACAATACTTCTGTGTTCAACCTGGATAAAATATTTTAATGGATAGTGGGCCAAGCTGAGCTTTTTACATTCTATATTAAGGTAAAGTGTGCAATTGGGTGGAAAGGCAAAGCACAATTTTAACAAGCAAGTAAAAATGGCTTTTGCTTGCTTGCTTTTGGATCAGCTCTCAGGGTGATATGGAATACATGTTGCAGGCTAGACAGTTGGTTTCCTGTGCTGAGATGGTGCAATACTGAAAAGCAAGATTTTATTAAATATTTCCATGTACATGATCCTGAGAGGCTTGAGAGGCTAGTTGACTGCTAGAGGAATGTGATTTGGAAAGCAAAATACTAACACTCAAACAAAAAGAATATTCCATACATTCGCATCACTAGTGCTTTGGTTATGGGCACTTGGTTATGAGACACTCTGCATTGGCCTTGGGAAACAGTGCACAGACTCATCATTATTCCCAATGCTCCTGGGCCACTCGCAGAATATGAGCTATTTCATATGAGACTCCTTGTAGTTGGATGTGAATTAAATTGCACGTTGGGGGCCTCTTGAAAAGCCCTTAGATATTAATACCATGGAATGGTGGCAAAAGAGGATTGATCCAAAGTCTGTCAGCGGTACAATAGAAACTGCTCACTGATAAACCACTCCCCAGTGACAGTGTTATCTGTTATCAAGTGTAATTGTGTGCAGCTATGCACCGTTTCTGTGTTTCTCACCAGCATAATGCATGTTTGAACTGTGAGTAACTGCACTGCAAATACACCTTTATTATGAGAGCAGACATGAAGGAGAAGAAGCTGTGTATTAGGCTGCTAAATGCTTTGCTTCATAAAGGAAGTGTAGAGTTTGGTGAAACTCTTGAGCCATATAAATGTATAGTGTTTGTGGTTGGTGAGAAAAACAGGAAAAGGTAGTTCCCGCTGTGAAAATTTTGCAAGAACTACTTTGTGAGAAGAACACTGCTGTGGGGCAAGACAACTAAGTCATTTTCAGAGTGGTCCCACTGATATCAGTGGTTTAATTAAAACACTTAGAACCAGTGACAATTAAAGTTAATTTCCCCCCCTAAAAGTTCCCAGCAGCCTAGGGTGTCCTTCTGTAACCTATGTTTCTACAGTGTACAGCATAGTTAATATTTTTTTATATGTTTTCCCCCTCTTAAACTGTTTCAGCTTGGCCATAATTCTGGATCAGTAATAACTTTAATGTGAGAGCTGTAGCACTAAAGCCCAGGACAAAAGCACAATTCTAGGCGCCATCATTTGTTTGCTTCTTTATTTATTTTTCATTCTGAATCCTGCCTTTCTTCCATTGCGGAACCCAAGGCAGCATCTATATGGTTCCAAGGCGATTGCTGACCTGACCCAGACCTAATTAGCTTCAGCAAGGTAGAGTATAGGTAGCACAGTATCAACAAGATCTTGTAGCTGATGGCAGTCTTCTTAATTTGGGAAATGAGCTCTGTGCCCAAACTAAAGTTTACTCATAGCAGATCTTTTAATTCAGTCATGTCCATTAGTGTCATTGGGTCAACTTTGATTATGACTAAATTTGAATAAAACTTTGGGTTGCTCAAATTTGGCTAATGATAATTCTACCTTAACATTTTTTTAAAGATTCAGGCATATTCTTAAGCAGCATCTTAACAACACTCTCTTAGTAAAGTTTCCAAACTTCGAAGTCTTGTCATATGCCTATAATGGAAACAAGTAATTTAAATGCTAGTGCAGCTCATTAATCTGAAGATCCTGTGAAATGCTCTTGTCCACAAGAAACTAGGAGCATCTCTGGCATTCTTTTCAGGGTAGCATGACTATTAAGCAGCACAATTGCATGAATGCAGTGCTGTTTACTAGAGCAAGAAGAGGAGCTTTGTGTAGAAACTGAAGCTAAATGTCTGTGTACATATGTTCTACTTGCATATAATCAACATGACTTATGTATCATTTGCACTACCGTTGTAGGAGCTGCCACGATACTGGTCTATATATTTTGGAATTATTAACTACAAGGCTGTTAAGAGCATTTAGAACACCAGTTTAGGACAGCTAACTGCATAATGGAAGTTTCTTTTTTCCAGCCTGCTAAAAAACCACCAACTATCTGTATTTCCACTGCTGGTGTTTAATGTCTAATAAGATCATGCTGATGACCTTTCATGAATAATTCTATTAGCAACACCAAACATTGCACAGGTTATGAAAGATGTATGAATGTGTTTGAACAAATTGGATAGGATTGCAGTGCTAGTCAATTGACTATCTGTTATTTGATTACTGTCAAAGATTCCAAAAAATCACAAAGTCTGTGTGACTGATAGCCCCCTTTTTCATTGTATCATGCTGTCCTCTGATATCAGTACACTGAGGGCCCTTTTGCTTTACCTACAAGACTCAGTAAAGCCGTTTGTCTAATTTTAAAAGGGGGCAGGCACCTCTGCACTGCAACTCTGTGTTTTCTGTATTTATTTATTAAATTTGTATTCCCCCCTTCATCCGTAGATCTCAGGGCAGTTGACAACATGCTTTCCTTTATTGATCTACAAACTTTTTCTATGTTCCTAAGCAATACTGACTGGCTGTCCTCTTAATAATGTTTACATTATTGGGAATCAGTTGTTGATTAATGCTCCTGCGTTTGCAACAATACTATTCTGTGTGTGTCGTACAGTGTGACCTAGCTGCAGCTCTGCAATAATTTCAATATGCCTACCTGCCCTCTTCCAAATTGGTAATCCATGTGGCCAACTTTTCCCACTGGCCATGTGCTATACGTACAGCCATGTCTAATCAGAAGTAAGACTCAAGAGAAAGCATAAATCAAGCATGCACATGTTGCAAATGCCCCAGACTTGGGGCTATCACTGAGACCATTTCATTTGCTCTGGGGTCATGTAGAAGGGATTGGGCTCTGATGTTTTCTAGAGCCACAGTATCTCTTGTAGTTTTCATATTCCTCTCTCTTCTATTAAATCTGTGCTTCAATATTTGGCTATTGTTTGACTGGTCAGGTTACTGATTTATTTATTTATTGGAGCAGGTGCATGCACATGTGTTTTACTGGTCAAATGTTGACCTGATCTCTCTTCATAATGGGTTCCCAGGCCTTATAGGGCTTAGGACACAATAAGTATTGGAGCACCTCTCAACATAAGAAGGGAAGAGGGTTGTTTCTCTTATGAGCTCCTGGTTAAGGAATGTTGTCTCCTACGATGACTGTCAGCTGCTTATGTTAGCAACTTTACAGCACCAAGTTCATGTTTTCACCAGGCATTTGATAGAATGTGCTGTTTTGACCATTTGCTTGTGTATTACTGGGAATTACTGAGAATCAGTTGCTGACAGACAGTCAGTTCCTGTAGAACAATGTGTAAAGGGACCCCTGACCATTAGGTCCAGTCGTGGCCGACTCTGGGGTTGCGGCGCTCATCTCACTTTATTGGCCGAGGGAGCCGGCGTACAGCTTCCGGGTCATGTGGCCACCATGACTAAGCCGCTTCTGGCAAACCAGAGCAGCGCACGGAAACGCCGTTTACCTTCCTGCCGGAGTGGTACCTATTTATCTACTTGCACTTTGACGTGCTTTCGAACTGCTAGGTTGGCAGGAGCAGGGACCGAGCAACAGGAGCTCACCCCATCATGGGGATTCGAACAGCCAACCTTTTGATCAGCAAGTCCTAGGCTCTGTGGTTTAACCCACAGCACCCCCCGTGTCCCAGAGCAATGTGTAGTGACATTCTAATGCTGTTGTTTTTCTGTGTTTTGTATTTTTGCTCCAAATTAGTAATAGCTGCTCCGTTTTAAATTTTATTGAGTTTTATTCTGTTGTGAGTCACCTAGAGACTCTGACAGGTGGCAGATAAAATCCAATGATAGTATAAGCACATAATTTAGACATTCATTATACTTTTATGTTGGGAGCTCAGGTTCTGATGAGCTCACCAGTGTCAGGCATGATTGTTCTGTGTACAGTCGAAAGCTTGCTTTCCACCACTTTGATATGCTCATGACCTCTGTATTGGTACCAAGGACATACTTCTTTTGAGTAATGAACTAGGTTTCCTAATATGCATTGAAAAGGTCCCTCCTGTCTGGCAGCTTTGTATTGCTCACCTACTGATTCCTTCCCATTTAGATTGGTGTTCCTAAAACAGATAAAGTTATCAGCTTTATATCTTTCTCTCCTGGTGCTTTGGCACCAGGCTGTACCACCTTCCTGATAAGCATAGTACAGATGTTCTCTTCTTTGAAAGGAAATGCTTTTGTAAGCATTCTGTAGTTGGTGTTTTTCAGAGGTCACTAAATCATACCTGATACCAGATCAATAGGTTGGGGGCTCCAGTTCTATATCTGTTGGCCAATGCACTTACCAAGCAGCTGCTCCTTATTTTTACCCCTACACATCAGAAAATACTACTCTAGGAAGGAAGTGCCCTTGTTTCAATAGCAGATCTGTTTTCCTAAAGCAAATAAATGCATTTGTTATCTTTTTAGGTACATTCCACCTCTGATCTGGGGAAAGAGTGGGCACATTCAGACTGCCCTCTATGGGAAGATGGGGAGAGTAAGATCACCGCATCCTTATGGACTTCGCAAGTACCTCACAATGTCAGATGGTGCAACAGCAACTTTTGACCTCTTTGAACCACTGGCTGAAAACTGCATTAGAGGTGAGATAACCAGCTGTTGTGGGTTTTTTATTAGAAGTTTGAGTAAATGTGGGGGAAATACATTACTATTTTTGACTACCATTGGCAGGCTGGGGGGCCACTGCTTTCACAACTCCGGGACATGTTTAGATGGTTGTAAGCTTCTGCAGCTAGTGCTGTTATGAATCATGTATCAAAAAAACAGTTTTTACAACCAAGTGATAAGATACAAGGTTTATGGCCTAGATTTCCAGTTGAGTTAATGGGCATGAAATGCTATTCCTCTGACCCATAAATAACATAATGCTTAGGATTAAGGTCTCTAAACAGGCTGTTTTGCCTGTAGGACTTTTCTCTTGTGTATATGGGCTTAATCACATCTGGAACGTGTGTGTGTGTTTAAAAACAATATATCAAAATTTAGTGAGTAATGACATGTCTTTCTGAAGGTCAGGTATAAGGGGCCATTGATCCTGCTTGTTTTGAAATGTTGCTCTAGTGCATAGGAAGCTGCTGCTAAATATTCTAAGAATTTCACTCTCAAATATGGAATTGTACCAGATGCTGGAGGGTTGATTCTTACTACCAAGCATTGTTTCCCAATGTAAATAGCAATGCAATGAGCTGTAGAGCTGTTCTCAGCAGTTGCTTTCTCAGCAACTTTGATTTGATCTTCAAATGAAGGAAGCATTGCTGACCAAATGGATATTTTTCAGATAGATGTATAAATCTGGACCCTTTATTTAGTCAACAGACATGCCAAAAACAAACAATTCCTTCTCTTACAAAGTTATTTCTAGTTAGCCTCAAAGACCTTCAGCTTTAATCAGATACATTACCTCAAGGTTCTTCATGAAGAGTTTCAAAATAATGTACCAAAACTGATAGAAATCCTCTCTCTCAGTGACATCGTTTGGAGTAACATCTGTAGTAACGTGTTAAAATAAACTCCTCTCAGTCAGATGAAAGAACCTAGATGAACAAACTCTGAAATTGTGCAGGGCATATTGTTTATTTCCCTTGATGATATAAACATAGCATATAAAACATCACTACAGATTCAACAATGCATGAGGAGCAAAAATAGCTTTGTTGTGAAATAAATGTGTTTTGTCTTTGTGGAATATGAAACTGGTATAACTAGCATGTATTCTTTTGCTTTTGCTTTAAAACTTACCTCTCCCGACCTTTTTCATTGTGCAGAAGATATCACAATGGTAATTTGTCCAGGAATAGCAAATCACAGTGAGAAGCAGTACATCCGCACCTTTGTTGACTATTCGCAGAAGAATGGCTATCGATGTGCTGTGCTAAACCACCTTGGAGCTCTGCCAACTATTGAGTTGACTTCACCACGCATGTTCACATATGGTAAATATTGGCTCTTTCATCTTAACCTTTCAGAGTTACTTTGCAACTGGACAAAGTCCTCTAATGTCAAAGCACACTAGATGGTGCCTTCTGAAGCTTGAAAGTGTTGTCTGTGATAAAACCTCCTCCTTTTTCCAAGCAGGATGACTTATTTGCTCAATTTCAAAAAAAACAAAAACAAAAAACAGTATTCGAAGTAGCAGCCATTACTTGTGCTAAGTCTGCATTAATTTTGATTCCAAAGGTTGATTCCTAAAACCCCTCTCTTTACAGTACACTATATTGGGAAACATTGGGAAGGGAAAATAGTAGGGACAAGATGACTTGGTGAGATAATGCCATGATCACCTTGCCAATGTTTTGCCATATATAATGCTTCACAATAGGATGACCATGAGATAGCAATTGAAGATGCAACCACTATAGCATTACCAGCTTCCCAGCATCTGTTTGTCCAGTACATTCATCCACCTAGGAGAAAAGTAGCTATGTATTTACTCTGATTCTCTTTGCCAGAAAAGTCAGTGATGTGTAACTTTTCAAGATAGCTTTAGAGAGCAGGTGAGCATAAAGCTGATATCTATTAAAGGAGAGTGGCGATCTCTTTAGCTGATGTAGGCCTGTTGGCTCTTGTCACATCTTGTATCTCAGTGCTTGTGATTAGAATTTCAAGCCTCCAGGGTGAGGTCTACTGCATGGCTGCTCTTTAATAACCATAGTCTATTCCGCCCCCAGGAGATAATTCTGGAGTGTTGTTGAGCAACCCAAAATGTTGTTGTAAAGCTCTGCACCGCCCCTCCTTCCTATGGGAGTTATGTTCTTTGAGGCTTAGGTATGGTGTTCATAAACAAGGCTTGAAAAACATTTTCAAGAATGAAGATGCATCCTCCCTACCAAAAAAGTGCTGTGCAATGTCTCTCCTCCCCAAAGTATTAAATATCAAGCTGTGACACATGTATCCTCTCAGGGGCTGGGAAATCAACTCGGTATATAACAGGCTGAGCATGCCCAGCCACGGAGCTGCATCTGGTCCGAATCTAGCCACCCTATCCTCTTGTTCTTTTTGGGAAGACATCCTCTGAAAGGAAAGAGATGAAGTGCATCCAAAACCTTAGTATAGGGTTGCCATATTCCCAAATTGCAGTCCGATTAAAAAAAATTGCAGTCTGATTCCTGGACATGTGGCAACCCTACTTTAGTGCAAAGCTAAGTACCCTTTCCTCTCCCAGAGAAGAAGGCAGGCAGGGAAAACAAAAATGAGGCTGCTATGTTCTAAGTTCAGGAAGCATGCTGCTTCACAGTGGTGGGAAGGTAAAAGAAAGTAAGATGGCGATAGAGCTGCTGCAGCCCCAAGAGAGCTAATGAGAGAAGGGGTTGGGAGCCAAAGAGAAACTGCATCTGTAGCCAAGGGTCCGATATGAAGCTCACTGTCCAACCAATGTCTGAAATGTTTTGCCAAGATCCCCATCTCCCCATATTCTGTGACCCTCCAGAATATGGAGGTGAGAAGCTTGGCAGTAACTGTTTGTGCCCACCTAAGGGCTGACAGAGTATCTCAGAAACCCATGTTATGTTGCTTAGCTGGAACACAACATAGTCCTGTTTCAGTCACTGCAAGCAAGCCCTGGGGATCAGAGTGGTATTGGTATTAAGGCTTCTTGGTGCTGTCCCTAACTCTAAAAATTCCTGAAGTGTTATTATAATGTCTCTGATGGCTGTAGCTCAGATGTAGAGCATCTACTTTGCATGCAGAATGTCTGGGATTCAGTCCTTATAATCTCCAAGAAGGGTTAGGAGAGACTCCATCTTAAACCATGGAGAGCCACTGTAAGTCATTGTAGACCCTACAGAGCTAGATGGACCCCATTGATCTTGAATCGGTATGAGGCAGCTTCCTAGGTTCCTGTAAATGTTTTTAAAGGAGTGGCCATTGACAGTAGAAAATAATAGTCAGGTCATGTTTGCACAGGAGTGCTGTGTGTATGAATACAGTCTTCAGTTCCCAAAAGTTTGTACAAATCGCTGCACATGAAGGATTACAGTCAAATGCACTTGATCGCTGAATAGCTGCTGGAAATCTGGACTGTGTGCAGCAATTTGTGGGGGTTTTTTGCAGGGAGGGGGGTACTTTATAGATTTCTCTCCCAGTTCACAGTTGGAAGAAATAACAGTGTGTGTAGTATTTTTAGTTACAGCTTTTGGCTGGGACCTGATGACTGCTGAACAGAGAATGAAATATTTTGAAAAACTTGCTTTGATCCTTGGGGGGAAAAGGGGGGGGGGAGTTTGCTGCTGTAGCCGGCAGTTAGAGGCTCTGTTCATATGGCAGTAAAAAAGGCCAGAAAAAGGTTCTTTAGAAGAGCAGGTGTGGGTTTCACTATTAATGTTGGTGTATTCTCCCTCTGTATGATCTTCTGGAATATCACTGTATATGTCCAAAAATGCCCATTGTGCTTCAATAATGAACAATGTTGTTAGAAATGTTGTCTCTTGAAGTGCATATGTGAGCTCTAGGGGAAGATTGGGACTTTAAATGCATCTGTGATATGTGATGTTTAATTTTAATTTTTATTTTTTTTGCTGTTCTACAGGTTGCACATGGGAATTTGGAGCCATGGTGAACTACATCAGGAAAACTTATCCTCAATCCAAGCTGGTTGTTGTGGGCTTCAGCCTCGGTGGAAACATAGTGTGCAAATATCTGGGGGAGAACCAGACTAACCAAGAGGGTGTATTGTGCTGTGTCAGCGTATGTCAAGGGTACAGTGCACTGAGGTAAGCTTGGTCTTGTAGAGCAGGAGAAACTTATGGTAGATGTCTAAGGAAACAATCTGCTGGTCATGGAGATATGATACAGATACCAAAAGCTTTCTTTGGGGTTCAGGGGCATAAAAACTTTAGTTGTGTGAAGTTTTGTGACTAAACTTCGTTTTGAACTTTTTGCACAAAAAGGGGAACTGGGAACTTACAGCAAATTTCATCATTAAAATTTCTGTTGGCATATTCAGTTGCTGTAGGCATTTAGTTGAGAGAAAAGGGTGCAAACCATTTCCACATATACCCAACCTATTGATCTGTACTCTTTTATTCAGTATTAGCAGTCTCTTTTGAAGCTTTGTTGTGGCCAAATTTTCTGATATCTAGTTATGCCATGTCATTTCTGCTAGTATCATTTCTGCTTACAGTTGTGCTGTGTATTTTGGGTTGAGAGCTGGGTTGAACTAATGCTCCCTGCAAACTACTATAACAGATTCCGGGATGTGGGGGAGGCTGCCCTTTTTAGCAGAGGAATAGAGTGTGCTTAACCTTGCTAGCATTTTTTTCTGCAAAAATCCAGACCTTTTTCAGCTGCCACCTCCCGTTGCATAAACACAAATCTAGAACTCAGGTGTAAAATGGGGATACATTAGCTGGGCAGAGGTGATTATAATTCAGAAAAGTGCCAGTGGAAAGAATATTAGGCACACCCTTCCCACCTGCTGTTCTTTTGTTCAGAGTCACAGTCTCCCAAAACTACTTTGGCTCCGTGTATTTCCAGTGTTGAACTGAGGCTCCAAACAGGATGTATAGTAGTGCACTACATATATCCCAAGAGATCAAAAGTGACATTTTTAAAAAGGACCTTAAAGATGCTTGCTTTGTCTGTGCTACTTAGAAGCATGACACCTATATTATATTATATTATTATATTCTGCCCTATACCTGGAGGTCTCAGGGCGGTTCACAGAACAAAATCAAAATATAAAACCACAAAATAAATAATCAAAATGAAAACAACAACCCAATAACCCCCTCCCCCCCAAACCCCCATATTTTAAAAGGGCATAGGATGTCAGTCAAATCAACCAAAGGCCTAGTTAAAAAGTAAAGTTTTTGCTTGGCACCTAAAGTTATATAATGAAGGCACCAGGTGAACTTCTCTGGGGAGAGCATTCCACAGATGGGGAACCACAGCAGAGAAGGCCCGTTCTCAGATGCCACCCTCTGGACCTCTCAAGGAGGAGGCACACAAAGAAGGGCCTCAGGAGATGATCTCAAGGTCCGGGTAGGTTCATATGGGAAGAGGTGGTCCTTGAGGTATTGTGGTCCTGAGCCGTTCAAGGCTTTACAGGTCGAAACCAGCACTTTGAATTGGGCCCGGAAACAATTGGTAGCCAGTGCAGTCAGACCAGGATTGGTGTAGTATGCTCAATCCATCTTGCTCCGGTGAGCAACCTGGCAGCTGAATTCTGCACTAGCTGAAGTTTCTGAACTGTCTTCAGAGGCAGCCCTACGTATAACACATTGCAGTAATCCAACTTTGAGGTTACCACAGCATAGACAACAGTAGTTAGGCGATCCCTGTCCAGATAAGGGTGTAGCTGGGCCACCAGCTGAAGCTGATGGACGGCACTCTGAGCCACTGAGGCCACCTGAGCCTTGAGCGACAGAAAAGGATCCAGGAGTACCCCCAAGTAATGAACCTGCTCCTTCAGAGGAAGTGTAACCCCATCGAGAACAGGCGATCTCCACCCATCTGGTCTAGGGAACCACCCACTAACAGTGCCTCAGTCTTATCTGGATTGAGTTTCAGTTTTTTGGCTCTCATCCAGTGCATTACCAAGGCAAAATACTGGTCCAGCACTTCCACTGCCTCACCTGCAGATGTAAAGCAGAAATAAAGCAGTGTCATCGGCATACTGCTGACAATGTACTCCAAACCTCTGGATAACCCCATCCAGTGGTTTTATGTAGATGTGAAGGTTCCACGGGGCTGAAAAGCATTCCCCAAGCAACACCCTCTGGGAATGGCCATCCAAGTAGGACTGGAACCACCGCAAAGTGGTGCCACCCAACCCCTAGTTCGGACAGTTGCTTCAGAAGGACACCATGGTCAACGGTATCGAAAGTATTATAAAGCTAGATTACACTGGAATATTGAAAGATAGAGTCTTATATTCTTGCAAGTCTCCAAATGATGAGTAGAGGTTTAGGAAGGGAATTTCTTTTGTGTTCTTTCAGATCTGATTAGATATTTGTACATTTACAGTAATGTTAATTCAGGCAGAGTATGTAGCAGCCATGCTTTTTATAGTAATGTGCGCTGAGGGCAGTGTACTCTGAAAGAAAGGTTAAAAATCGTTTAACCTAACCTTGATGATCTCTGGTGTATTTTAAGGTCAAAACCCAAGGGGAGGGCACTGTTCTAAAAAACAACAACCAATAATTTATTTCATCACCCACTTGCACAAATGGATTTAGAGTTGGAAGCCTTCCCTAGAATGACATTTAGTATGCAAAGTTCTGCTTATTAGGAAATAAATGCAATTGAAATCCATTAGTTGCAGTACTGTAGCTGTAACTGCACTTTAACTAAAGGATGTTGTATCTGAATGTAAATACTACACAGGAGGCCCTTCTGGTTGGAGAAAGTGTCGAGCAGGCTAAGGAAATGGCAACCTCCATATTAATAGAACACATAGCAATTCAGCTCTGGTTCCAAACTGGACAACAAAGGCTCCCTTTATATTTAAGACTGTGCAGCTGCAGAAATATTGTGGCAGGATTAATTTTTTTAAGCAAGAGGATTAGAAATTGGAACAACATAAGCTTAATACACCATGTCTTCTCTCCTCCCCATCTCTAAAATATTTGTCAAACTTTGTTTGAACCTGAGAAAAATGTGAGGATACTGCATGTAACTGCAAGATAGATTTTAGACTTTTACAAATTGCTTCACAAGACTGTGCCACCTTTGGCATGTGTACACATTCAGGGACTGCTATTTTAAAAGGGAGGTGGGTATTGTGCAAAAACCTCTCATTCTTATAAAGTACTAGTTGCTCTGTCTGTGTTTTCCTTACTTAGTTAACCTTGTTTTTTAAAAAATAGCAGTTTCAAATACAGTTTTGAGTTCAACTGTCCATGCTCTGTCAATTTTTGTAACGCATGTTTGAAATTACCTGTCGAGACAACATAGAACAACCCATCTCTTCCTGGAAAGTTCTGTTTTGCAAGCTGTTGGCTGTTTTGTGCTCCAGTTTCTAATGCTTTTGTTCCCCCTGCTGGCTGAATCCTTTAATGACACATTTTTCTTATGCATTACTGTGCATTTGAAAAAGGAAAAAAAAGCTGATTCCTTTTGAAGGTGTGATAGCTTATAGGTGGCCCCTTGAAGTGAATCAAATTAGTTATGTGGAAATGCTGCCATCTATTTGCAGAGTACTTTTTGTTGCTATGACCCTGGAAGCTTGCTTTTCCAGCTTTTAATTAATTTGCCCCATGTCATATCTTTAGGGCACAGGAAACCTTCATGCAATGGGATCAGTGTCGGAGATTTTACAACTTCCTCATGGCAGACAACTTGAAGAAAATCATATTGTCTCACAGGTACAAAATGATGCTCTTTATATTCTAAATGGGCCTCTGTGTCAGCTGATAATGTGCAGTACCATAAATTGTTCTTATGTGTCGCCAAGTTGAGCAGGGTACCAACAAAATTAATTCTCCTCTGGATCAGTAGCTACTGAAGAACCATGTGCATTAGTAACCTTACTTTCAGAAACATCTTACTTAAGAAAGTCTGTGACACTTTGGCTGTGCTTGGGGAAAGGGTGTGAAACTACAATAACTGGTTGTTTGAACAGTTCCAGGTTAGCAGTAGTCAAAGCTTGTAACTGTAGTTGCTGTATTGCTTCCTGTTTAAGCCAGTATGGAAAAACAGCTTTAAGAGACTCTAATTATATATAGGATATAGAACCCCCTTAATTCATCCCAGATAACTAAATATTATGACAACTTAACTAAATATATTAATCTCCCTGTTAAAAGAGCTCTTAGTTGTAAGCATGAGCAACCTTTGGCAGGTTTGAAGGACGGCTTGTTAATCTACAAAAACACTTTTGTCTCCACAATGGATCTTTTGTGCTCCAAGGCCAACCCTCAAACCAAACTTCCTTTTGCACATTTTCTGCTCCACCTCTGCTTTTTGGAGAACATGATCATGCATCTGATACATAGTCTACAGCACACACCCTCTTGCGTTGTTCTCACCAATGCTGACAGTGCTATTGCTTAGTAATGTAATTATCCACAGGGCCTAGTGCAGGGAGTGCTAACCTCTGGCCCAGGGGCCTCATTCAGTCCCCCAAACAGATTTTTCAGCCCCTGAAGACCCCATTGCTTTTTGCAGCAGCACAAAGGTGGAAATAAATTCCAGCACTGGGATGGGCAGAGAGATTCCTTCTTTCAAGGAGACCAAGGTGGCATACGTGGTTGCACACACACACACTGCCATTTTATTTTTCAGCAACGCTGTGAGAAAAATGAGACTGAGAGGTCTGGCCCAAGTTAAGTCAACACCAGCAAGCTTCATGGCTGAGCAGGGCTTTGAACTGGGATCTACTGCTCTAAGGCCAACTTCCTGACTACTGCAGTACACTGATTCTTAAGCACTTCTGACCTTGGCTCAATTTTACTCCATTTATTTATTTATTTATTTATTTATACATACATACATACATACATACATACCCCAGAGTATTAGCAACACGATAAAACATCAAACATTAAAAACTTCCCTAAACAGGGCTGCCTTCAGATGTCTTCTAAAAGCCAGATAGTTGTTTATTTCCTTGACAACTGATGGGAGAGTGTTCCACAGGGCGGGTGCCACTACCGAGAAGGCCCTCTGCCTGGTTCCCTGTAACCTCACTTCTTGCAGTGAGGGAACCGCCAGAAGGCCCTCAGAGCTAAACCTCAGTGTCTGGGCTGAACAATGGGGGACGCTCCTTCAGGTATACTGTTTGTATCTGCACCAGTTTCTGCACCAATGTCAAAATCTGTGCCAGTATCAAGTCTTCAGGGCTGAACAAAACTGCCTTTTGTATTTTTTTTCACACGGGACATATTCAGAATTGTATTGGAGATGACAGTAACATGGATCTTAAGATCTGTGTCAACATAAAGCAATTTATGAAGTAACCTTCAGATCAGCAGTAAACCCAATAGAGTGGGTTCTCTAATAGTTACAGTATGTCTGTGTTTCATACTCACTCACTTCATTCTCTATGTTTCAGACACACCTTGTTTGCTGAGAGCCCTAAAAAGCCTCAGAGTTTATTAGAGTCAGACTTGAGCAGACTTCACACAGCAACTTCCCTTATGCAGATTGATGACAGTATCATGAGGTATGGACATCAAGAAGCACATTTGGTAACTCTCCCCTGTCATTTAGACCTTCCTGAAATGGAGGCTGTTGCTATCATCATTGTGCATATAACTCCCAATTCTTTCTTGATCTTATTGTTTACACGTTTGTCTTGCCTCTTGTTCGTTAGACTTTTAAAAATGAATTTACCATGCTGTAAATAGCAAAGTTGTTGAGTGAGTAAAATTAGGGTGCAGGGTGACTAATCGGACTATGCAGTTGAGGTTCTACAGTGTTTTTGTGAAACATATCTTAAGCCAGTACTAGAAATCTTTTCTGAATGGTTAGAAAACAGTGATCCTTGTCATCTAATTCCTTTGGCAAATTCCAGTAATTTGAGTTACTTGGTGGTGCTACAGAAACACCTGAGGGGTGCTGGTAAAAGTTCATCAGAATAGAGCCAGGAGTGTCATTTTGTTAGAAGTACCAATGGCCCCAAATGCTAGCACCAGTGCTGAATCACTTTCAGTTATGGTATAGATGGAAAATGAAGCTGGTCTGAATGAAATGTGTATTTTAGATTTGTAGTTGCATCAAATTCTTCATATACTGATTAGCCAGTAGCCATTGGCATAAGCAAAAAGTTGTGATTCCTTATGATTAGTGCTTACCACTTTCTACATAATTGTGTTACATAGCTGAACTTCTGTCATGGAGTTTCAAGGGTAGGTTTTCCCGTAGAAATTAGATAAAGCCTTCGTTGGTTAGCCTTAGTTTCCCCTACACCCTATAGTGATATGGCAAGAAATCAACCCTGTCCTCACAGGACACCCTCCTTTTTTTGGCTGCACACTTGTTCCTCAGTAAAACTTGCATTCCCAAATAGGCGGACTAGGAGTTGCTATACCTCCTATGTGTGTTTCCTTGCTTGTTTTTGCTTGCTTCTGTTATTTCATCCAAGGAGTGCTGGAATGTATTGTACACAAATAATTCGTAGGATGGCCTGTTTATGGCTCATGACCAGTACAAATAATATTTAAGATGACTGAGAGTAATATGAACATCAGCATTACTTTCTTCTAGTTGGGTAGGGGGTTGACTTCTGTTCTTAGAAGAACTGGGAGCCTCATGTTGCATCTAAAGAGGGGCTAGTAATACAGTTAGGTTTAACTTCCTTAACTTAGGGGTTCTGCAGTTAAATCGGAAAGGATGTTTCCAGTGTATTTGATATGGCTACGTGTGTGTACATTCCTTTCCACATATTTGTCTTACTGCTTCCTTGCCTGGTATTTTGTTCCCTAGCTAATTGTTTACTAAGTAGCCACATTCTTCTTTTGATGCTTTTTTTCTGCAGGATAGACAGTCTTGGGGAATGGAATTTAGATATTAAAGCTAAGAACAAGAGGAACATATAAATAGTTCCATATTCTCTGGATGTTTCACTAGTTTTTTTGAAGGCCGAAGCAGAATGTTGGCTTTAACTTGTATAGAAGTAATCATTTCCAGTGTCTTATTTGGAGAACTTTTGTAATCCTGTGTATAAGAATTAGAAGAAAATATATGTGATTCAATAACAAGAAAATCTCTAAATGCTTAAGCTTTCTTTTTACCGTGTCTCAGGAAGTTCCATGGCTACAGCACCTTAAAGGAATACTATGAACAGGAGAGCTGCCTGCATTACTTGCAGAAAGTAAGTTGATATGATATTATTACTCTAGTTTTTGACATGCACCACATATGTCAGTATGTGAGATTTGTGGTGAGATGGAGAACGTCCCCATGTGCTTCTAGCCAAGTTTATAGCACATGTTGCTGAATAGTAGCTCTTTATGTGGGGTCATCATAAATTAGCAATAATTTTCCTTGCCTTGGAAAGTATGCTTATTTGTGGTATGGTCAGCAAGTGGAAATATGCATATCTGTGAAATTTTTACAACCAGTTTATTATCTTTTGAAGAGACTAAAGCTCCTCTATCTTATGGTCAGGTACTTGGGAGACCAACATTTCTTATAGAATCTATTTATCTATTGTTTTTCTGTAAGGCAATTTCTGATTAACTTCTATGGAATAGGCTACATGTGCTGTCATTAGTCCTCCCCTCAATTCTTTTTCCGTTTTCCCTAAATTTAGAAAGCAGCAGATGTCTGTCACTGGAAATGTTAAGTTTAAGTCACCGTAGCCAATTCTACACTCTTGAGTTTTATACTAGTTCAAAATCTTTTCACCTATAGCAAAACAGTGAATTGGTTTTGCCTCAAACCCAGCACAGCAGAAGATATGCTATTGACTGCTGCTTGTAGTAATAAAAGTTTTCTGTGACAGAAATCACTTACACTAGTGCTAAGGAGCCCCCTCCATCAATTTTAAATGTGTATTATCTGAACAGTGGTGTTTCTGCAGGTTCAGGGCACCTACAGCACTTGATGTACTCAATTGTGACTTCATAACTAGACTACAAAAAAGATTGTGTTCCAACACAGAATTCTTTTTTTTTAATCTGCAGATCTTTGTTCCCCTCTTGCTGGTTAATGCTGCTGATGACCCTCTGGTGCACGATAGTCTCTTATCAATACCAAAAGCCCTCTCAGGTGAGCTGAAAGCTTCAGTAAATAGATTTCTGCAAGGCAGTGTAGCGTTGTGATAACCTAAAGATAGTCTTGGAGGGCAGAAGGCATGTTTGTTTTTCCAGACAAACTTGTAACCTATGCATGTGTCTAATATAGAACCATAATGTGCATATTCTTTACAGAGCCCAAAAGGATAGGCCCCTTCCCCAAGGAGTTTGCAACCTAAAATTTGAAACTAAAGGGGCAGTAGAAGAGGGTAATGGGGTATCTTACTTTCTAGAAGGATCAGTGGAAAATACCCAGCACAGACTTGATTTCATGTAGCTTGCATCTTGACTAATGCAACTGCCTTATAACTGGAGTATCATGCCTACCTGGAACACAGGTGGCTGTATATATATTTTCCAGCCAAAATAATACAGTAGAGTATAAGGGACGTGGGTGGCACTGTGGTCTAAACCACAGAGCCTAGTGCTTGCCAATCAGAAGGTCGGTGGTTCGAATCCCCACAACGGGGTAAGCTCCTGTTGCTCAGTCCCTGCTCCTGCCAACCTAGCAGTTCAAAAGCACGTCAAAGTGGAAGTAGATAAATAAGTACCGCTCCGGCAGAAAGGTAAACGGCATTTCCGTGCGCTGCTCTGGTTCGCCAGAAGCGGTTTGGTCACGCTGGCCACATGACCCGGAAGCTGTACGCTGGCTTCCTCGGCCAGTAAAGCGAGATGAACGCCGCAACCCCAGAGTCGTCTGTGACTGGACCTAATGGTCAGAGGTCCCTTTACCTTTTATACCTTAAACCTGAGGTTTTACTGGACAAAGTACTGTATTTTGGTAAGATGCAGATCCTGTTGAGTTCTAAACTTGTGTTTTTTCACTCTTGCAGAAAAGCGGGAGAATGTCATGTTTGTTTTGCCATTGCATGGAGGTCACCTGGGTTTTTTTGAGGGTGCAGTACTCTTTCCTGAACCCCTCACCTGGATGGATAAGCTTGTGGTCCAATACGCCAATGCCATCTGTCAGTGGGAGAAGAATAAATCACAATGCTCCGATACGGAACAATCATCTGGCCAAGAATAAACAGTTCCAAAGACTTCAGGTTGTTTCACCTTTAATCCCCATCTTCTGGAACTCTTAATCTCTTCTGCTTTTCCAGACCTAACTTCTGAACACGTTGAACTTGGGCATTGACCATAGTGTTTCATGCCAAAGTAGAGCTACAGCCAGAGAGGCTAATGACTGGCACTGAGCAAGTCGGGAGTATATTTGATCATTTGCAGTACAGTTGTGATTGGAAGAACTGATGCACTGTATTAGTGGGTCGCCATCTATAGCTTGCTTCAAGGTTCTGAAACAAGTGCAACGAAAGAACATTTTTGAAATTAGCAAGAAGTTTTGATGCTCTTGACCATCTGTTCACACTTTCACTGATAGAAACTGAAACAAAAAAACCCACTTCTGGTTTTTGCAAAACTTGTCTAGCAGTCAGTGATGTGCGTTAGGAGTTACAGTCTGTTTGTGGTTGCATTTTTTCCCTCCCCACCTGGGGGGAGACATCTATATCTATCTGTAGAGGAAATCAGTCGTAGTTCGCTCTGCAAGTCATCAGAAAGGCTGTCCACAAAACAAGGGGAAAGTTGAAAGAATTTTGAGTTTCCGGAATTGCATCCCTTTGAGAAGGGGGGTGGGGGGGCTTGCCCTTTCTGATTAATGCACTTCAAGGGTTTAGATTGCTTTGAAAGTGTTTGATGTGTAATCAGCACTACAGTTGCTCCAGAATTCTGGAGTGATGGCTGGGTGTGTACAGTCACATTTTGCTTTTTGTTGAGACTTGGCTCATAGATGGCTTCTGGGTTGATCAGTCCAGTGGATTCCCTGTTGTGTTACTACTCGAGACTAAACAAGTAGCCTTGTGATACTTGCCTTTTCTAGTATAAGGAATTTTTATTTTGACACAAGACATTTGTGTGCTCTTAACCCAGGCCTTTTAATACGGTCTCCGAATGGAAGCCACTTGCTATCAGTTTGTAGGTGGCCCCTTTTTTGTGTTTTGTTTTCTAGAGTACTTCTTAGCAAATCTATATGTATACTCTTAGGAACTTTTTGTGTGTGTGAAAGAGAGAATATAATATCCATCTATGCTTTTTTTTGTTGTCTTGCCCACATTTCATGTCTGCTAGGGAAGAACATAATAGATAAATAAATTAAATCCCCAGACTTCTAAAGCGTTGAACTGGCTATTTTCAGTCAGTATGCCTTGCCTTAGAGGAGATGGGGATTTGGTGTCTACAATACTGAAATGCTTAAAAGGAAAAAAAAGAGTTCTGTATCTAATGCATCTACAGTTACTAGGTTATATAGGACAATCTGATGAGTCCAGTGTTCTGACTTGTCTTTCAGAGTAAAGACATCAACAGAAAATTGGTGAATGATGCATTAGGCTGAGTTACAGTGAAAAAGTTTTTTTTTTTTACTACCACACAATAGAGAGACATATTTCTTCACTGAGCTACAGAGTTTCCACCCTGGAAGAAAAATATTCAGCCATATATGTATTAATAAGATTTTTTAAAAATCTGATATTTAGATTACTTTTCTATTAAGACAGTGGAACATTGTAGTAAGACACTGCTTCCCTTCAGAATTGTCAGCTCACTGTTGC
This sequence comes from Podarcis raffonei, assembly GCF_027172205.1. Taxonomy (NCBI): domain Eukaryota; kingdom Metazoa; phylum Chordata; class Lepidosauria; order Squamata; family Lacertidae; genus Podarcis; species Podarcis raffonei. Next base: position 17,944,462 of record NC_070615.1, on the reverse strand, counting down.
CTCCTTGTGGTCCCTTTCACCTCTTTTTGCAGGAGTTCTCACGCAACCCATTTTTCATAACAGTTAGCACTTTATTGTTTAAACCTTTTTGGTTTTGTTTTTCAAGGCACTTTAATTATAGTGTGATTTTTTTTTTAACATGGATAGGAGTCCTTTCTGAACTTGGATGCTTCATAGAACATATCCTGGAGCAGCTTTGAAATTCAGAAAGGTGTATGTTGAGTTTTCGGAGGTTATTCTATTCTCTTCTAGTTTTATTTATTGAGCAATAATTAGCTACTGTAGCAGAGGTGCATTTCTCACATCAGGAATAAAAACTCCTTCAGCCTTAGTTCAGCAACCTTGACATGCCTGGCAAGCTGTGTAGAACTCATGTTCTACCCCCTCAAATCTGAGGGAGTGACCAAGCCTAGCAAGGCATGATTTGGCCGGTGCTTAAGGCCTTTTTCCTTTTCCACAAAGAGTTGGCTCTCCATTCTTTTTCAGTATGTTATTCTTTGGAATTTTCTTCTATATCCATAAACTGCCAAAATCCTACGTAAACCCTAGTGTGGGGATGAAATTATAGGTGCATAAGCAGTGCAGGTCACTATCTAGAGTCTCCTTTCTGTTTGAGTGGAAGTAGATGTTGAACTCATTTTTAGTTACTGCAAATAAGTGAATGTAGCTTCTTTACCCCCACTTAAAATTTAGAAAGTTAGCTATGAGAGTGTCTGTTTCACATCAGTCTCCACATTATTAGTTTTTTCCTCTTTAGTGTGCAGCTGTTTTGCCAAAAAGAGTTTGCCTAGCAGCACATAAGCATAGAAGTTCCTCTAGACCTGCCACTGAGAGCCATCTTTCTCATCTGCCCCACTTCTGGTTTCTCTTTAGATCATATAAATCTCATCTGCCCCACTTCTTAGCAAATGGGTGCTAAATAGCGGAATTTAACACTACCATTGACTTCTACCCAAGTAAGACATTTTTGATGCATTTAAAAGGGAAACTGCATTTTTCACAAAGGAAAGGCTTTTATTACCTTCTCCTGCTTGAAGGTGGATGTGAGGATGCAATTATTTGTAAAGGGCCCTTCAGCTATGGAGCTAGTTTTGCACCTGAACAAGAAGATGAGTTGATGCCTGCTTTTGATGGCACTCCAGTGTTCATATTTAGGCATTCTTAAGCTTCAGTACTCAGGGATCACATGGCAATGCACCTATGTAATACAGCCTTTTCAAAGAAGATCACTTCAGTGGTTAAAATTCTTTTAAATGGAGGAGAGCATGAACCACTCTTGTCTAAAACCATCAAACCCTTGAAAACCATTAGCGCTCTTGTGAAATGTTAGAAGGGATCCCTTTTCCCTACACACACACACACACACGCACCCCAAAATGTGGAGCTGTTACAGAGTCTTTAGTTCTCACTAACATGGCCATATAGAAATTTGGAAACCTATTTTGCCCCATAACACTGCCAGTGAGACCATAAAATTGAGGTTCTCAGTCTGCTTGATAGACACTCTTGGGGATACACTTAATGCTCCCCACCCCCCAGAAAAAAACCCAGTAAGGGAAAGAACGTGTTAACTTGATCCAACGGGAGGAAGTGGCTTTACAAATTCCATTTTAAAAATATATGTGATTCTGACTTTCAGTTAGTATTTTCCAGTAAATCTGTGATTCTGCTGTAATGCATCTCACTGCTTATCAGTAGGCTAGACTTCAGCCCCCCCCCGAAGGATATTACATGGAAACAAACAAACAAAAACAAGGAAGCATCCAGTACACTAACATTTCTTCCATCCCGTTATTTTTGCCAGTAAATTTGATCTTGGTGATGCTTTCTGTGTTACGATTTGCTGTTTGTAACTGTGCAAGGAGCTCACCAGATCATGTTACTTTTTTTAAAAAAAAGCAGCACGCCACTTCAGACCTTTCTGTTTGAGGTGATCTGTTGCATTCAATTGGTTTGCCACGTGGTAAGAGCTGCCATGTTCAATTATTTTCAAAGCAGATTTCATCAGATGAAAGCATAAAGCAGCTCTTCACTGATAACATTTGCAGCTTTCTGTAAACTGTGCACCTATTTCAACATTCATATCTTCACTGTATTCCAGATACTCATGGACTCTTAAGGTTGGGTACCTTTTTAAGATTGGCTTCGGTCTTTTTGTGAAGGCTTATATTACTAGGTAGCAGGTCATGTTTACAACTCTCTCTTTTTTGTCCCAGACTTATGCTGAAAGTGTTTGGTATATTCTTTTCTAAAAGGGCATGCCCTACATTCAGTTATACAGACTGAGGTTAGCAGTTTTCTTCCAATTGTATTGTCATTGGCCTTTGAGTTTTCTGCCAGAATAGAACTTCCAACTTATCATAGGAAAGCATCTCTACAAGGAGAGGTCCAGGTGTGTATCACTGAGTAGTCTTGACAAGAGTAATAATAGCCAACAAGATGGTTGTAAAGTATCTGAAACACACCACCGGCCCCCTCCCATATATCAGTTGCCTAAGCAATCCTCCTTAGCTACATCTTATGCAGACCTCTTAGTCGCACACCAGGCACACTTATTGCCAGTGATATAAATGAGGGCGAAAAGTAGCCTGCTGGTTGTGTACTGAGCAAGGTCTCCATTGAAAAGGGGTGGTGGGTGCCATGCAACGCTGCTGGAGTTTTGTGGCCTTCGTACTATTCTAACATCTTGTTTCGCTGTCTCCACATGTTCCTTATCTGGAATTGTTTTCTTTTTAAAATCTCCTTTGCCTTGAAGCGCCTCTGGTTTGGTTGCTTGACAAAATGAGATGAAATCAGCCGGGTGGAATGCGGGGGCAGTGGGATCTTCCCCCCCTTTTTTTTAATCAAGAACTGTACTGTATCTCATTGAAGCATCTGGTGTTCTGTTCTTTTTGCTGGTTACATTAAAGGGCACAACCATGAAAGGGCAGCATTTATAAAGCTGGATCTGAGAATTGGTATCCCCCCCCCCCGCCGCTTTTTTCCATTTTGCAACTAGAGCAACCATCCCTATTTCCTCCGTGCAAGACATTTCCTCAGTTTCTGGGACCACCAACCTTCCAGCACTTTTGCTGGTTCAAACCCATTGTTTCAAAATTCCTGAGATGGGGATTCACTGTCTTTCAGCATAAGTTTTTTTTTTTTGCAACTCGCAGGAGTTATTCTTTTGCTATATGCAGCAGAATCTCTGCTTGTACCAAACAGCCTTTTCCAGAATTGAAGTAGGTTCAGTTCCAGATCAATGGCTGATAAAAGCCTATGCAGACATCACGGCTTAATTTGTGTGGCTGTTTCGTACTGGGAACCTCAAGAACTTAATCTGCCATTGAGATTCATCAGTGTAGTGTGTTAGAATCTGTGAGTCTGTCCGTTCAATTATTTCATCACAGCTATTTCGATTGCATTTCATAGTTAATTCATAGATTCGTTCTGACAGCCTTTCACCTTATTTAAGAAAGCACAACTTTAAAAGATAAACACCCCATTTTTCTCCTGAACACACAGAGGAATATCCGAACACCTCAGGAAGCTAGACCTGTACCTGTGCGCTCTTTGATTTCTGTCACTGCAGCTGCCTTATTGGAGTGAGTTGAGTGTTTGGTTTTTTAGGGTTTTTTGTTTTTTTTTAAGAAAATGTCTCTTCAACCTCAGTTTTTTCTTTTTTCCTTTTTGGTAATTTTTGCTTCCAGACAGACATTTTGGAAAACATCACTTTCACATTCCTAATTCCTTTGGAAACAAAAATGCTGCCCTGAACAGGTTTCATGTGTGTAAGTGACTCTCATGGTTGCTGGTTCCTTTCTTGTCTCTTAGGAACCAGTTGCTGCTGAGATGAAAATTTGCAACTAGCAATGCAATTTTTCTAAATCTGCTAACGTTTCAAGTTATTAAAAGTGTGTCCTTGATCTTTTTTTCTTAATTTTTTTTGTTCTGTGTGTGATAAACAGAGTCATGCGGAACAGAGTAATTTTGTTATATTTGATTCAATGGAATTTCTTTGCTTAAAAAAATAAAGAACTTATTTGAGTTCAGAACACGTTGTTTTGTCTGTCATTGGTTTCAACTAGCATAGGAGGTACAAAATGGAAGTGATATTATGACAACTATTCAGGGTGGATTGATTTTAAAGCATAATTTTAAACCAGCAAGGGGGCGGGGAAACTGATCTGCAAGGAAATCTGACTACTAAACCAAGTTTAGTTTACAGCAAAGTAGAGTATTAGTTACAGTTTCATTCCTATACCCAGGCCTTGAAGCTCTTTGTCACACAGTATACAGTGGTTTAAGAACACCTTAGTTTATGAACAACTTGGATTAAGAATGCTGCAAACCAGGAAGTTGGTGTTTTGGTTTGTGAACTTTGCCTTGGACTAAGAACATGTTTCACTTCCTGTTGAGTGTGTTCCATTTGTAAATTGAGTCCCCCGCTGCTATGGGAAAGATCACCTTGGTTTAAGAACGCTTTGGTTTAAGAACGGACTTGCAGAACGGGTTAAGTTTGTAAACCAAGGTACCACTGTACATTGTGCATGATTTCCTTAAATAGATAACAATGAAAATCCCATACAAGCTCTTTCTACAAGCAGCTTCCATAACATCTGTGAGGTTGGGTGTGAGAATTTAGGAACCTGTGCACTGGACAAGTCTTCTTTCCACACTTGCTCATTTCTGTTTTTCTATGCCTTGGCTACCCCAACCCTTGCAGAACCAGCAGCAAACAAAAATGACTGCTATGTGTCTGTGATTAGCATTTTCCTTTCATTTGCCACTTGGTTTTTGTGAGGATTGAACTGGCCAAAGCACAGCAAAAGAGAAAAATCTGGGAGTCACTGGGCAGACTAGAACAGTTTGTTTCCATCTAACAAAAATGAAAATGTCTGTGCATGGCACAGCAGATAGTTAAGTATACATATTTTGAGAAATAATCACATTGATTCTTCATTTACATGGAAAAGCCTCTTAACTCGCAATGTATCTAGTGGAAGCATTGCTACCCCTACAGTTAATCTTTGAACTGAGTCAACTGTACTGGTAACATGCTTATATCCAGATTTAATATTAACCTAGTTATTTAAGAGAAAAGAAGCCTAGAGAAAGAGACCTGGGGGGAGGAAGTACAGCATTGCAGAGATGCACAATGCTTCAGTTCACAAATTGATCTGAAATAACCATCCAGATTTGGGGCTGATGGCTTCTAGTCAACAACACACAACAAACTGGCTTTTTGTACTGCAACCTACTTAAGCCCCCAGAAATTCTAGGAACCAAGCTGTATATGACCCACAAAATCTGTCACAGCATACTGCAGGTCTGCATTGCTTACGCTAAGTTACCCGCATTTGGGAAAACATCAAGTCAAAGGTGTTGGTGCAGCTGGAACTCCTTTCTATAACTTGCTGATTTTTGTGATCCAGGGAGAGATGCTTATTCCGTATACTAGTTTTAAGGGTGGTGGAGTGATGGGTGCTTCTTTTATTTCTGTGGGAAACCTTAACCTGACTTAACATGGGTGAATTCATCAGAAAGAGTGGCAGAGGGACACTTGATTCCATCCACATCCCTTGCTCCACCTAAGTCATATTAATGCCTCTGGGTAGGGTGAGATTGTGATCGGTAGCTCAACCAGCTTCCACCCCACTCTCCACTCTGAAAGACCCCTGTCTTCTCTGCAGCATCAGAGTAGATATCCTGTTTGGCTTGAGTGGGAGCCAGTGGTCTAATGAATGCACCTCTTGTAGGCTTCTTCCGAGCTTTTTCTGTTTCAGAGGGACCCCTGCCGGTTTGCTTTACAAATCAAACAATCCTGGTATTTATCTCTAGGAAGAGGAATAGGAGAGAGGTGGGGATTGCTGTAGATCTAATTTCATAGAACAAGAAAGAGAACCTACTTCTCTTTGGGTAAGCATGTCTGCTTTCCAGCACTGCTGGTGCCTCTTGCCTTAATGAGCAAAAAGGGGAGTATGTCTGAAACATGGGTTGTATGAATGAAATTGGTCAACTGATCATATCACTACTCTCATCTGAAATTTAGTATTCAGAGAATACAGCGGGTCTGTGTGCAGTAAAAATGAAAAATCTGGCTGAGGCAACAGTAAACATTGCCACAGATTCGTTGCTGGGCGCCTGTGACATGCGTACGATGTGCGCCAATCCCCCCCCCCCCCAGACTTGGGTGCAAGACAGCGCCTCTGTCTGGGGCCTTGGAAACCAGCATGGAGGACCAACAAAGACTATGGAAATGAAGAAGTAAAACAAGATGGGGAAACTTTTTTTCAACCTGAGGATTACATTTTCTTCTGTGCAACCTGGGGCCCACATGCCATTGGTGGTCAGGGCCAGAGGTAAGAATGGGCAAAGCAATGAATGAATTTCCTTTATACCATAGACTAGTTTCTAAACACATTCCCCTTTGACTTCATCCAGGCGAGCAAGAAGCATTTTCAGAGTTCAAGGAGATGTTCCAGCCAGGCAAAAACCCTCAGGGAAGTTGCAAAGCAGGGCTCTTCAGGGCTGTGGCTGGTGAGAGTCTTAAGAGCCAGATACAGAGGCCTGAAAGGTTGTATTTTGGCCCTCAAGCCTCTGGACCTCCATATCTAAAGTAAATCAAACTCGTGATTGCGCAGGGGGAGGGGGAATAACTTTGTGGATGTCTTTTCTAGGAAGAAGAGGAGTTTGGATTTGATATCCCGCTTTTATCACTACCCTAAGGAGTCTCAAAGCGGCTAACATTCTCCTTTCCCTTCCTCCCCCACAACAAACACTCTGTGAGGTGAGTGGGGCTGAGAGACGTCAAAGAAGTGTGACTGGCCCAAGGTCACCCAGCAGCTGCATGTGGAGGAGCGGGGACGCGAACCCAGTTCACCAGATTACGAGTCTATCGCTCTTAACCACTACACCACACTGGCCTGGAGCGTTTTCTGATGGTGAAGCCACTTCATTGTCTCCACAAACCTCAAAGCACATTCATTGATACCATTTCCAATGAGCTATTTCTGGGTCTTTTGCTAAAGTTGCTTTCAAAATGTTGAAGACATGTCTCCTCTCCCAGTGGCTGCCATTTCCCCTCTTTCACCTTTTGCCCAGGAGTGATAGAGAGGGATCTCTCTCTCTCTCTCTCTCTCTCTCTCTCTCTCTCTCTCTCTCTCTCTCTCTGTGTGTGTGTGTGTGTGTGCGCTGTGATTCGAGGAAGTGCAGAAAACTGTCGGAATGTGGGATAACCCACAGAATCCAGCTTCCTAAGAATTTAAGCTTTTAATTCCTTGAAACAAGAACAGCACACCTTTTTTAGGAGCATACACTTGAACATTTTGATCAACGCCTTCTGAAATCTTTGAAGCCGGAGGAATTGCACATTAGGATTTCTAGTGGTTGGAGTATGGGGCCTTAATGCCATCTATAGGTCATGGCATGGTTGCTGGGAACACAAAGCATGTAAAATAGTACAAATTTACTGAAAATATTCTGCAAAAAATTCAACCGTAAGTAATTCTCATGGGCTGCACAACTGGGCTTCTCAGAGAATTTTGGTTTCTCCAAAGCACAGAGAAACTTGCGAATGTTGCTTTTTGTGACTCACAAATGAAGAAAAACACCCTTGCTGCTGTTATTTTTTTATTGTTATTCTGTATTGAAAACAGTCCTTGGCTTGTGTGCTGCTGCAGTAATGGACTGTGGCTGTGCCATTTGCACTGCCTTTGTGACAGCTTTGTCTGTTTCCTCTTTCCTTAGCCACTTGCCCCCAAATCCAGCGACACCTGGGCTCTAAAATACATAGCTATATATGGGTGCACACTTTCTCCCCACCATTATAGGGCAAGCCAGTAAATCTATGAAGGCACATCTCAACTACTTGACTACCTGAATGCTTGGTCAACAAAGCTTGTACTGCCTCATCTAGAATGTCCCCACCACAGACCATCTCTCTTTCTCCTTCCTTCCCCCTCTCATTCCGCCTGCTTGTTTTTCCTGGGTGGGGATGAGGTAATAAAAGGAAAAAGGATTATTCTTGAAAGAAATGGCAGGGGACTTTTCATTGCTCTACTGCCATCTGGTGACAAAGAATGAGAGAATGGCAAAGCAATGTACACCCAGATTTTATGGCCACGACAGATCTTTCAACCAATGCTACGTTTAACAGGATGGCTGGGGGACACCTCTGCGCCCTATCTTCTATGCCAAGATGCTGCTATTTAAAGAGCTGTGTCTTCAGCATCAGGTCGGGTCCCAAAAAGCAGCTCCGCGGTGACTTTGCCATCGTATTTGGGCAGATTGCCCCCAAAATCTGCTGGCAGGATATCGGCATCGATCTCTCGGTAGAAGGTGTCAAGTTCGTCGCCATGCACAAACACCTGAGTGTGAAAAGGAAGGCAGAAAGGTTGAGCTGAGAGATTCTGTGTAACGGGGGGCAGAGTTCAGCTATTTGAGCTATTATTTGATATATAACTGGGGACGCGGGTGGCTCTGTGGGTTATACCACAGAGCCTAGGACTTGCCGATCAGAAGGTTGGCGGTTTGAATCCCCGCGACGTGGTGAGCTCCCATTGCTCGGTCCCTGCTCCTGCCAACCTAGCAGTTTGAATGCACGTCAAACTGCAAGTAGATAAATAGGTACCGCTCCAGTGGGAAGGTAAACGGTGTTTCCGTGCACTGCTCTGGTTTGCCAGAAGCAGCTTAGTCATGCTGCCCACATGACCCGGAAGCTGTACGCCGGCTCCCTCGGCCAATAAAGCGAGATGAGCGCCGCAACCCCAGAGTCGACCACGACTGGACCTAATGGTCAGGGATCCCTTTACTTATGATATATAATGACTTGAAATATATGTTTCAAATAACCTTGGCTAAAAAACAACAACCTGAAGCTTTCCTTTTAGGAATTATAGGTGCCGAAATCCCAAGGGAGCAGAAAAGACTATGTAAGCGACCACAGCTGCGCAGGTGTTATTGGCCCAGAGATGGAAATAAGATAAAGTCTTCTACCAGAGAAGAATGGCAAATGAAGTTGATGGACTATGCCAAAATGGCTAAAATGACAGGAAAAATCAGAAATCAGGAAGACCAAAATTTTAATAAGGAATGGGGGAAATTTATAACTTATCTTAAGGACCATTGTAAACAGCTAAAATTGTTAGCAGGATTGGAATATCACTTGTAGCTTAATGGTGAATTTTAGACACAATGGAGAGGTAAAAGATTTGGATCATCATAAAAGATGCAGGAGGAAATGATTAATAATAGGACCCACAAAGGGGAGGAGGGAAGTCCAAGAGATTCATTGGAATCATATTTTTATGTTCTATGTTCGATATATGACTAAAATTTTAATCTGAAAAACCAAATAAAGTATGTATGCATGCATGCATGTAGGTAAAAAAGAGATTCTCAGCTATCATTTCAAAAGCGAAACATGTTTCTAGCCCATATGACTGAGTGGCTGGATATAATATCAACAAGTGATGCAAAATCGTAACACCAGGAGTTTGCTACCCTTGCAAGCAGCAGCTAGGTGTGGGGAAACCTTTGGCCCCTCCAGATGTTGCTGTACTACAGCTCCCATCATCCCTGACCATTGACCATGCTTGCTGGGGCTGATAGGAGTTGCAGGCAGTGTGGTGTAGCAGTTAGCGTGTCAGGCTAGAATGTGGGAGACCAGGGTTCAAATCCCCACTGGGCCATGAGGCTCCCTGGGTGGGGGTGACCTTGGATCAGTCACTGCCTCTTGGCCTAACTTACATAACAGGGTGGCTAGGGGGATTAAATGAGGAGGGGAAGAACCATGTACACTACCTTTTGCTCGTGGAGAAACATGTGAGATACGAAAGTTGTTGTTTTATCAATGATAGATCAGCAGCATCTGCAGGGCCAAAAGGTCTTCATGCCTGCAATTCCTGGCAGAAGATACCCAATCCCAGTAACATCTCATTTCTGGCCTTGCATGCTTGCATTCCTTGACTGACAATGCTGTATTCGTCTTCTCATTGCTCCTTACCCTTCTGCAGCATAACTCACCCTTTCCAGCAGTTTGTTTTTCAGGAACGGTTTCACCACATTGTAGGTTGTGGTGAAGTACCACGGCTGGTGGATGAAGTGGACGGCCTTGAAACGAGCTGGGAAAGAATCCTAGGGATTTCCAAAAAGAGCACATGGTTAAGGCAGCCAGCCGCAAAAAAAGAATAATACAGTGGTACCTCTGGTTGCAAACGGGATCCGTTCTGGAGGCCCGTTTGCAACATGAGCAGAACACAAACTGCGCCGGCGTGTGCCGTGATTTGCTGCTTCTGCGTGACGTCATTTTGAGCGTCTGCGCATGCGCGAGCAGCGAAACCCGGAAGTAACCCTTTCCAGTACTTCTGGGTCGCCGCAGGACGCAACCTGAAAACACGCAACCTGAAGCAAACATAACATGAGGTATGACTGTACTGCAAAGGTGAGACAGAGCAGCTAGGCAGAGGGGACTTTTATTGCTTCAAAAGCCTGATTTCTGCTTTTTGGATGGGTGGAGGAAGCGAAGCAGTTCCCCTAATCCACCACTTGAGGGTTGTGCTCTTTGTATGGATATAAAGGGCACTTTGTGTCCAGGGGCCAAATACAGTGGTACCTTGGGTTACATACGCTTCAGGTTACATACGCTTCAGGTTACACACTCCACTAACCCAGAAATAGTGCTTCAGGTTAAGAACTTTGCTTCAGGATAAGAACAGAAATCATGTTCCGGCGGCACGACGGCAGCAGGAGGCCTCATTAGCTAAAGTGGTGCTTCAGGTTAAGAACAGTTTCAGGTTAAGAACAGACCTCTGGAACGAATTAAGTACTTAACCCGAGGTACCACTGTACTCCATCCAGCGTTTTGGACTCTTTGGACAGTCATACCCCTCACTCAAGCACTTTTCCCCCTGGCTTGAATGTGTCTCTGAACTGTGATAATGGCTGTGTAGACACCATGAATTTAAAGCACATTTTCCTACCAAGGAATCCTGGGAACTCGTTTTGCTATGGGTGGTGGCAACTGTAGCTCTGTGAGGGGTAAAACTACAGTTCCCAAGATACTTGGTGGAAGGTGTACTTCTAATCTCTGGTCTGTACACAGACAACATCTCTAGCTTGATGGGATGTAGGGTGGAAACGAGAAGGGTGTCAACTGTTGGGTGGCTGGAATGTAGCCGCCTGTGCAAAAAGTTAGAGTTTTCATCCATCATAGAATTGTAGAATTGGAAGAGGCCCCAAGAGTCATATAGTTCAACCCCCTGCGATGCAGGAATCTCAGCTAAAGCATCCATGACAGAAACAGCAATCTGGAAGACTGAAGGAAATACTTCACATATTATTGAGCTAAAGGGCAAAAGTGTTCAGGGGTCAGCAAACTTTTTCAGCAGGGGGCCGGTCCACTGTCCCTCAGACCTTGTGGGGAGCCGGACTATATTTTTTGCGGGGGGGGGGGGGGGGGGAATGAACGAATTCCTATGCCCCACAAATAACCCAGAGGTGCATTTTAAATAAAACCACATATTCTACTCATGTAAAAACACACTGATTCCCAGACCGTCCTCGGGCCGGATTTAGAAGGTGAGTGGGCCGGATCCGGCCCCTGGGCCTTAGTTTACCTACCTATGGTTTAGGTACAAAACCAGTCCACGTTCTTTTCCTTTTTGTTAAATGAAAGCTGAAAATGCGGGGAGGACAGTTCATCCAGCGGTAAGGAGGGGCATCTGCCTCCCCTTGCCCTCTCCATCCATTCCCAAAACTGCCTGACGCCCTGATTCCTCTCTTTGAGTAACACCAATGTAGGTTTGGGATGATCGTTCACTTCTTCCTGCAATGACTTTCCTCACCTTATCTGACCCTCCTTTTGCTCAAGAAGCAGCCACGCCAAGTCACACGGCACAGCTGCAACTCCCCGCTTGGCGCCCATCCACAGGATCGCGCCCTTCCCCAGGCCGCTCAGAGAGACACTGGCCAGGTGAGGATCCAACCAGGTATTGGCACCTGGGGAGCACCGAGCATCTAGTGCTCTCGTGCCTCTGGCCTTGTTTACCACTGGCATGCATTCCCTGGGAGGTTTCCCATAATAGGATGCAGTGCTTGGGTTCAAAAAGCAAGTATAGGGCATAGGAAGATATGTTCCTTTGACCGTGCTCTAGATGCCTCTACCTTCTCCTTAACAGGAACTGTTCACTATCGCGTTCCTGGCTTTTTAGTTCATTCTTTTAGCCAGATCTGGATGCTTTCCTGTTACAGATCTCTTCTCCTGTCTGAAATTTAGCCAAAGGGCCAAATCGCACCATCACGCTCATCAGATTGATGTGATGACTTGCATGGGGTCGTGAAGGACCATATAGCCCTTTCTCTCCAGCACCTCAAATGTTCCTGTGAATGTTTCTGGTTGTGGATACATCATCTTTTTGTTCCCATTCCGAGCACCAATAAGCAGCGGACTTTCATCACTCAGTTGCCTACATGCCTAGATAGAGGAAGTACCGTATTTTTTGTTCTATAAGACGCACTTTCCCCCCTCCAAAAATTAAGGGGAAATGTGTGTGCGTCTTATGGAGCGAATGCAGGCTCCGTGGCTTCAGCAAAAGCAACGCCAAGCCTCCGAAGCGCAGCAGGAACGCTCCTGCCGTGCTCCGGAGGCTTCGTGTTGCTTTCGCTGAAGCCTGGAGAGCGAGAGGGGTCGGTGCACACTGATCCCTCTTGCTCTCCTGGCTTCGCTTTGCCGGAGAGGCGCTGCGCAGCTTTCCCTCTCTGTGCAGTGCCCCTTCAGCGAAGCAGGAGGAGAAATGGAAGGGGCTCCATTTCTCCTGCCGCTTCGCTGAAGAGGCGCTGCGCAGAGAGGGAGAGATTTTTTTTTCTTGTTCTCCCCCTCTAAAACTAGGTGCGTCCTATGGTTGGGTGCGTCCTATAGAGCGAAAAATGCAGTACTTCGTAGGCGAAAGGACTTTGGCTGCAGTGGCAAGCTGGCAAGAAGGAAATTGCTGCCACCTGAATGAGTTTTGCATGGGGGAATATACTGTACAGGAGCAAGGCTGTAGATTGGACAAGAGTCCAAATCAGTAGAAGGCAGCTTCCTATGTTACTACGAAGCAACTGTCCAGGGTTGGTTGACATCATTGATGCCACACAATGGTCATGTGGTATGCTGCTTGCCCCCTGGTTCTAGGAATACCTCTTGCATAACCAGTAATCTATGGGGTCCTGGTTGTCTTCACTGATTTCTAGGGAGGGCAATAAGGCAGACTCACCTGCAGCATGTCCACCATTTTCTTCAGTTCAGATGGTTTAATGCCAGAGGCCTGCTGCATGGTGAACCCATTAAAGTTCTCAATGATGCAGAAGCCATTGATTTGCGTCTCCTCGTTCTCTAGCAGCTTCTCTAGGATCACACAATAGGCGCGAAGAATCTGGATCAAAACACATGGAGACAGGAGCTTATGTCCAGAACTCTGGCCAACTTGATGGATTTCCTTCCTCCCATGCCTTGGGAAACAGGCAGCGTTTCTGTACAATGCTGCTGAAGTCAGTATTTATTTTGTTAATTAAATTTCTATGCCTCCTGTCATCCGAGGATCACAGGGCAGTTTACAATAGAAACACACACACACACACACACACACAAACAAACAACAACAACATAGTAACAAACAAAAACAATACCCACCCCCCAAAGCCCAAATGGTGCTCCACCTTGCAGAATGCAGAGCAGATGTGGAGAAACTTTGACCCTCCAGCTTTGGGCAGAGTTCAGCTATCTGAGATTCTCAGCTTTCATTTAAAAAGCTAAGTATGTTTCTAGCCATATGACTGAGTGGTTAGGATATCTGACCTTAAAAACAGTCAACAACTGATGCAAAAGTATCACACTAGGAGTTTGCAACCCCTGCAAGCAGCAGCCAGGTGTGAGAAACCTTTAGCCCTCCAGATGTTCCTGAATTTAGCACTCGCATCGTCCCCAGCCATTGGCCATGCTTGATGGTGCTGTTGAGAATTCAGCAACATCTAGAGAACCAAAGGTTACCCACACCTGTCCCGAAAGAACCTGAAACACCTTGATGAGAAGCAGTAGCTTGCAGCAGGAACCAGGAATATTTTTGTATGGAGGGTTGTTTTCCCTTGGGGATAATCTTTCAGGAGCATCCTTGCACTAGCGAGAGGTGCTCCCTCCTTGTCTAGTCAGTCACCAGAGGCAAGGCAGACAGCCCTTGCTAGAGGGCTGAAATAGTTGCGAGAGGGCCCCCACCACCACCACCTTCCATTGCTCCAGGAGTCGGATTCTAACACAAAAAGAAAATAGTCCTGCACAGATATGAAGCACCTATCACATCAGGCCATTTTTTACTATCAAGCATCCCAAACCAGGAGGTGGGTCAAATATACAAGAAAAGAATGAGACATTCTGGTGTCTTATTTAGTTGCTGTGTATGCTTGTACAAACTTGCACACTTGACTCTCCAGGTGCCATTGAACTCACAACTCTCATCAGCTCCAACCAGCATGGCTAGTGGTCAGGGATGGTGGGAGATGCAGTCCAGGTGTGGAGAACCTCAGACCTGGGGCCAGTTGTGGCCCTCTGGGTTTCTCTATCTGGCCCATGGAACTCTGCAAAGGCCATACCCATCACCAACCCACCACTGGCCCCCCTCCACCCCACCACTGGCCCTTGGAAGGTTGGCCAGAAGGGAATTTGCCCCTCGTGGTGGAAAAGGTCCCCCACTCGCTATTGTAGCTCAGCAACATATGGAGGCCACAAGTTACCCATCCCAGTGGTAAGTATTGGTAGTTTAATAGTGGGGGGGGGGAGAGAGCACAAGTGCTTGCGGTGTAGGACCTCTGCTCAAAGATGCTCACCTCATCAAAGGTGATCTCCTCGTAATCCCAGTTCTCAATGTTGAACAGCAGCACCACCCGTCCATACTTGTCCCTGTTGGCCAAGATGCCTGGGTAGCCAGCCTCAATGGTGCTGCGCACAGCCTCGGGAGTCAGGTTTTCAAAGAGCTCTGGATACTGCTGGCGGAAGTTGACATAACCTGGTGTGAGGGGGAAGAAAGATGGAAATGACGAGTGTGGGAAGAGAGACTGAAGCATTGAGCTAGATTAGGAATGGGTGAAGCTGTGGGCCTCCTAATGATGATGATGTTTTATTATTTATACTCCACCCATCTGGCTGGGTTTCGCCTGCCACTCTGGGTGGCTTCCGGCTCATACAAAAACATAATAAAACATAATAAAAAATCATCCCCAGCTAGCATGGCCAATGGTCAGGGATGATGGAAGTGGCAGTCTAGTAACATCTGGAGGCCCACTGGTTCCCCGTCTTTGCAAATGTTCCCCATCCTTGCAAGGAGGCTGTGTGCTTAAATGGTCTTAAACGGCTTAAATGGCTTAAATGTATCAGGGCAGAACTTCAGGTCAGAGGCTCAGGACCCCACTTGGCAGAAGGAGGAGGGTCAGCTAACATAGCAGTGATGTCTCATCACATATTGAGGTAAGTAATGAAACCAGGCAAAGATCTCAAAGGAAGGTCAGTCGCTTGGTGGGAATGTGTCTACTTTGCCTGCAGAAGGTTACAGGTTCAATGCTCGACATCTCCTGGTAGGTCTGAGAAAGAACCCTGGAGAGCTGCTGCCAGTCAGGGTAGACTAGGTTGAGGGAAACTATGGAAGTTTTCCAGTCAAATCTAACAATGCATATTTTTGCTAGTTAGCACATGAAGGAGTTAAGCCCATAGAGCTGTGTTGCTGATAGGCAGACTCAGACCATAGAAACGTAATTGGTAGAGAATGCTCTGTGTGATGTCATTAACCCTCCTCTCCTGGGAGGGAAGGAGCAAATAAGTATTTCCTGTTCCTTTCCCCTCCCCCTCTCTCTTCAACTAGCCATGGGAGCAACCGTCTCTCCACTTGTTCCTGTATAAGGCACATGCCTGAAGTTGTTTTGGCTGTAAATACAAGTATTTTACCTGCATTAGTTTTTACTTCTGTTGCTGCTAAGGATGAATGCTTGACTGTGAGTAAACTATACATTTTAAACTTGCTTTTCAGTTTGGAGCCTGTTTCTTTGATAAACAGGGAGACATCAGCCTAACGACTAATTCCTGTGCTTCCAATTATACTTGCTCAGATGGGAGTTATAAACTCCACTGAGAGGGCTTTCTCTCGTGGGAGTATCTGCAAAAGCCCTGTATTTTGGAAAAATGCTTGTAGCCCCATTTTCTCTTTGTCTCAATCACACACATGGGCCTGCAGAGGGATAAAAGATAGTAAATACATCCCCTCACCTACCTAATAAAACCCATCAGTAACCAGTGTGTTCCTGATATTGTTGGACTCCATCTCCCATCAGCCCAACATGGCCAATGATCAGTGATGAAGGGATCTTTAATCCAACACTGAGAGATGTTGGGGAGGACAGGTTCCCCATTCCTGGTGCAGACAGTACTGAGCTAGATGGACCAAACATATCACTCAGTACAAGGCAGCTTCCGATAAGCCCACTCCCACTACCCCCCCCAATAATATCATGAAGTGCAAACTCTGGAATTGTTCTTGGGACAGTACTTGGGACGCGGGTGGCGCTGTGGTCTAAACCACAGAGCCTAGGGCTTGCCGATCAGAAGGTCGGCGGTTCGAATCCCTGCGACGGGGTGAGCTCCCGTTGCTCGGTCCCAGCTCCTGCCAACCTAGCAGTTCGAAAGCACGTGAAAGTGCAAGTAGATAAATAGGTACCGCTCTGGCGGGAAGGTAAACGGCGTTTCCGTGCACTGCTCTGGTTCACCAGAAGCGGCTTAGTCATGCTGGCCGGCTCCCTCAGTCAATAAAATGAGATGAGCGCCACAATCCCAGAGTCGGCCATGACTGGACCTAATGGTCAGGGGTCCCTTTACCTTTACCTTTTACCACAGTACTTAAAACTTGTTGCTTCAGGACTCGGGAACCTAACTGGGTTTATTTATTTTTTCATCACCCACCCACCCATCTACGTTCCTTCTCAGTAAAAACGAAATCATTCTGCCTCCTTATTTTTCTCATGCTTGTTTACCAACAAGGGGATGATCAACCCAGATTTCCATTCTGCAGGGGGCAGGAATAGCAGGGGTAGTAACTTGTTTCACTTGTTTCCTGTTAAGAGCCATCAGGTGTGAAATGGGGAAGCGTAGCTTGGGGCGGTTAAATAAAAACGGGCAAAAATCCTTCCCTTGTTCCTCATCTCCATCGCTAGTTTTGTTAATTACTGCCCTGTTGCATAAACAAAGGGAGCTCTGAAATAGAGCCAAGCAAATATTTTTCTTCTTCTCCAGGATAATCTCTCCAGTTTACCAGAGTCCAGGGTCAATGCCAGTAAAATCCCTCTCAAAGAGAGAAAGGGGGGGGGGGACACAATACAGTGGTACCTCGGGTTAAGTACTTACCGTATTTTTTGCACCATAACACTCACTTTTTTCCTCCTAGAAAGTAAGGGGAAATGTCTGTGCGTGTTATGGAGTGAATGCCTGGGGGTGGCGGGGGGGATCTGCTGCAGTCGTGAGCAGAGGATCCATGGTTCCCCTTCCTTCCCTCCTCCGTGGTTACAAAGCATGGATCCACATGGATCCTCAGGATTTTTGCATTGGGCTACTCCAAACTCACTGTCAGATCACATGTCTGGGGCCACAGCATGAACCACAAAAATCATATATCACTATTTCGTTTAGAATATTTTTTTCTTGTTTTCCTCCTCTAAAAACTATGTGCGTGTTATGGTCTGGTGCGTGTTATAGAGTGAAAAATACGGTAATTCATTCCGGAGGTCCGTACTTAACCTGAAACTGTTCTTAACCTGAAGCACCACTTTAGCTAATGGGGCCTCCTGCTGCTGCCGCATCGCCGGAGCCCGATTTCTGTTCTTATCTTGAAGCAAAGTTCTTAACCTGAAGCACTATTTCTGGGTTAGCGGAGTCTGTAACCTGAAGCGTATGTAACCTGAAGCGTATGTAACCTGAAGCGCATGTAACCTGAGGTACCACTGTATAAGGTAACAATACACAGCGGAAGCACCCAAATGGAGAAAAACCTCTTCCTACAACCTAACTTTGGGTTTTGCTGGCAATTAAAGGTGTTGCCCCGCACTCCTCCTTTTTTCTTTTTAATAGGCTAGATAAATAAGCCAATATCACCTGCCCACTCCCTATGCTACCCTAAGGAAGGGTGACAACAGCATACCAACAAGATTTGACTGGGTCTGTTTGCGTGCCAAGAATCTCACCTTTAATCAGATCATAAGCCCTGCTGATGTCAAATTTACGGGCTCGGATGAAACGCAGGAAGAAAGCATCATCTTTTCCTTTCACTTTCTCAGCCACCACCTTGCAGATGTCCTCTCCTCCTTTGGCTTTCTCCTGCACCAGTTCCTGCAGCTCTTTCACAGCCAGCTCGCGCTTCTCCTGGGTCTCGTTCAGTTCGTCCTTGGCCTGTGGAGGAGAAGAGAAGCCGGACAGTGTCTCAAAGGTAGATGATGTCACTGGAACGGGACAATACCTGCTTTTCTTTCTCTCCCATGCAAAATAGCACTTGTGTGCTCATATTCAAGGAAGTGTTCTCCTAAAGAGAAACATGTTCGCTAGCTGTGGCCATTGGTCTCATGATACCGTATCTGGCATGGCTCTCGGTGCTCAACCAGTTATTTGTTCTTGCTCTCATGCTGTAGGTTTCAAAATTCCTTCCAGCGCTGAGCCCTATTCTAGATCAACTTGTCTTCTAAGCAACACCAGAACATCTGCCATACAAGTCCAGAACATAGCAAAGGATTCTGGCCTAAGTTGTTAATATTTCTATGGAGTGACGGCCAGATCTGTTGACTATCACCATTGCCCCCTGCAACCAGAGTATATATAGAACAACACACCTAGCATTCCACTTGTGGTTGTACTATTCAGGAAGAAAATTGGTGGCAGTGAACTAAAATGGCTTTTGTCTGCTATTGCTAGGCAACTCACTGAGGAGCCACCAAAGGAAACACTTTTGCAGACAACTGTCCCAATATATTTTGGCATACCAAGCAGTAAAATAGGCAAGGAATGTCCAGCCCAGCTCACGTTAATTAGTTTTCACTGTAGAATCCAAGTGCTGTCATTTCACATAGCTAGTATGAACAAAATCATATCATTTCCTGGATATTAAGTGGGCTGGTTCACAGATCCTATACTGAGCAGCAGGTTAAATTAAAAGACCTCCAAGATACCACATATCTCAAAACTTCTATGGGCATTCCATACTTTTCTTTTTACATTTAATCCAGATTTCCTCCCCTTGCAAAAAAATTCCATTAATTAAAAATGACCCATTATATACCCACAGTTGCCACTGGTATGGAAGAAAGGGCATTCACAAGGTAAAGGTAAAGTTAAAGACCCCTGGATGGTTAAGTCCAGTCAAAGGCAACTATGGAGTGTGGTGCTCATCTCTGCTTTCAGGTTGAGGGAGCCGCCATTTGTCCACAGACAGCTTTTCTGGAGCATGTGGCCAGCATGACTAAACCACTTCTGGCACATGGAACACTGTGACGAGTGCCAGAGTGCATGGAAACGCCGCTTACCTTCCCGCCGCAGTGGTACCCATTTATATAATTGCACTGGTGTGCTTTCGAACTGCTAGGATGGCAGAAGCTGGGACCGAGCAACAGGAGCTCACTCCTTCACGGGGATTCAAACTTCCAATCAGCAAGCCCAAAAGGCTCAGTGGTTTAGACCACAGTGCCACCCGCGTCCCCAGTGAAGGAGACTATAATGTGATTGATAGCACTTCCACCAAATAAGTATATTGACCCTTAGATATGCCTACAGGACTCCCGTGAAGGCTATATAAATTATGTTGGTATACAGATTCCAACCATTTCAGGCCCTGTGCATTATATTTATTGTCCAACGATCAATGTGAGCTTAGAAAAATATCTTCCAAAAATACCTTCCGATCAGCAATGTCAGCAATGTGAGCTTGGAAAAATACCTTCCGATCGGCAAGCCCAAGAGGTTCAGTGGTTTAGACCACAGCGCCACCCACGTCCCTGGCATTCACAAATAATCCCTTGGCAACCTTAAAAGTTAGGTGAGTGTGACCAAAAAAACCATGCACCCCACCCCTGAGCGCTTCCTCTTCCCTTTGATCATTTTCATAACGCAATTTATTTTCTCATTAATTGATGGAGAATGGTAAAAAAGCAAGAGTGGGGTTTTCAGCACAGCAGTAGGAAACCCTGAGATAGACATGGCTTTGGTCTGACCTAACAGGACTTATGCTCTTAATTAGTGACTTCTGCCTTTGATACAATTGTATGTAGGAAGTTAAACAATGGGCACATTGCAGCCCTTTGATGATTCTTGCATAAAGCAGCCACCACACTGGGCCTCCCTGTAGGGTTGTCTCTGCCTCTACATCAATGGCAGCATCAAATCTGGAGCGCCATTTTTTCAACCTTCTCCTTTAGCTCTTTGTCTTTTCAAATCTGATCAAATTTGCAGATGACACCAAACTGGGAGGGGTGGCTAACACCCCAGAGGACAGGAACACACTTCAAAACGACCTTGACAGATTAGAGAACTGGGCCAAAACAAACAAGATGAATTTTAACAGGGAGAAATGTAAAGTATTGCACTTGGGCAAAAAAAATGAGAGGCACAAATACAAGATGGGTGACACCTGGCTTGAGAGCACTACATGTGAAAAGGATCTAGGAGTCTTGGTTGACCACAAACTTGACATGAGCCAACAGTGTGACGCGGCAGCTAAAAAAGCCAATGCAATTCTGGGCTGCATCAATAGGAGTATAGCATCTAGATCAAGGGAAGTAATAGTGCCACTGTATTCTGCTCTGGTCAGACCTCACCTGGAGTACTGTGTCCAGTTCTGGGCACCACAGTTCAAGAAGGACATTGACAAACTGGAACGTGTCCAGAGGAGGGCAACCAAAATGGTCAAAGGCCTGGAAACGATGCCTTATGAGGAACGGCTAAGGGAGCTGGGCATGTTTAGCCTGGAGAAGAGGAGGTTAAGGGGTGATATGATAGCCATGTTCAAATATATAAAAGGATGTCACATAGAGGAGGGAGAAAGGTTGTTTTCTGCTGCTCCAGAGAAGCGGACACGGAGCAATGGATCCAAACTACAAGAAAGAAGATTCCACCTAAACATTAGGAAGAACTTCCTGACAGTAAGAGCTGTTCGACAGTGGAATTTGCTGCCAAGGAGTGTGGTGGAGTCTCCTTCTTTGGAGGTCTTTAAGCAGAGGCTTGACAACCATATGTCAGGAGTGCTCTGATGGTGTTTCCTGCTTGGCAGGGGGTTGGACTCGATGGCCCTTGTGGTCTCTTCCAACTCTATGATTCTATGATTCTATGATTCTAAGGGAGAACAAGCTAACCGCTGTAACAACTGTTAGGACTGCCAGTGATGGACCTGGGCTGTGGTTCATCTCTGCGGCTCAGCGCCTAGCAGAAGCCCTGGTGGACCCAGGACACAGGACCCAGGTGTGTTCCCCTTTGTCTTCCCCCCTGCTATGACCCTCTGGTCTCCACTGAATGCTACATGACATGAACCAGAGGCGTACTGGTTAAATTGCAGTGGAACAGCCATGCAAAACATGGGCAAACTTCAAAGAAGGGTCCCTGATACGGGCCTTGAAGGATTCTTAGCTAGCCCTGTTGGCAGGGAGACGAGGCATAAAAATTCAGTTTCTGTTTTCTCAGGAAGGTAAGGCAACAGTCTCACGATGGACCACCGCTCATCTTGACAGCACTAAAACCTCTTGTTCTCTCTCTCACACAGAGCTACGTGAGTAGTTAGTTTTTGAAAGGTTAATTAGCCACGTTGAGCTCCATGAACAGGCCACCCTCTGGAATCATTAACAGCTCTCAGTCTTTGGCCTTCCCTCTCCACCCCGCCCAGCGATGCTCACCTTTTGCAAGGTATAGTCAGGGATTTTCTCACACTTCCCAAAGACGCGGCCATGGTCCTTGGTGGTCAGCCTCTCAAGTTTGGAACGCAAGGCTTGCTCCTCCTCGGAAACGATCCTGAATGTGCCAGTCTGGGGGTGAAAGCACAAGGGGGAAATGAACTCCCGACTTAAAACATCCCTATCATGTCAACTGCTCATGCAAGAACTGACAAAACTTGCATAATACTTGGCACCCTATGTAAAAAATATTGACTCTAAGAAGACCTGTGAATATTTTTGCAGCAGGGTCCTTACAGTATCCTAATAATAATAATAATAATAATAATAATAATAATAATAATAAATATTTGTACCCTGCCCATCTGACTGGGTTTCCCCAGCCATTCTGGGCAGCTTCCAGCATATACAAAAACATATCAAAACATTAAACGTTAAAAACTTCCCTATACAGAGCTGCCTTCAGATGTCTTCTAAAGCTGGACCCAATCAGCATGAAAGGGGAGTTTTTTCACCACTGTACACCCAAAGCAGAACATTTAGGAACTGAAAACATAGTGTTTTCTCTTTCCAGAGTTTGGTGCCCAAGTTCTGTTACGTACAATCGAACTTCATGGAAAACATAGCATAAGACACTCAGAAAGAAGATAGTGGAGCAGTCCAAATCTTTTTTGTCCATGTACACGCACAGAAAATTATCAATTTATCTGAAAGGCAACTCATGGAGATTTGCATTGATCATTGCAATGCATCCTTAATTATTATTATTATTGTACAATATTACTATATAAACTTAGAAGGTTGCATAATGTTTGAAGGCGTGTGACTGTCAGGGGAGATGGCTTTAACTATCATGACCCTGTGTGACTGAATTTGCCACTACACTACTGGCTGTAGATCAGTGGCAAAGTGCGTACTTTGCATCTAGAAGGTTTCGGGCTCAATCCGGGGACTGGTGGCAGGGTGACGATGAGTGGTCAGAGGAAGAAGAGGGAGAAGACTGGGAGGAGGAGGTGTCAGAAGTAGAAGAGGTAACAGGGTTTAGTGAGCAGGGGAAATCTGTGGCAGATAGAAGTACAGAATTGGAAACAGGGGTGGATGCAGAGAGGAGGGAGGCCAAGAGGCAGAGATGAGTCAGGCTGGGTGTCTTCCCCTCCTGCTGTGACAAGCTCCCCTGCCCCCTTGTCTCCCAGGAATAGAAGAGGTCTGAAGAGGGAGGAGCAGAGACAGGCACATTGGTGGAGTCTCAGATTGCTTGGGAAAGACCCGAGGAAGGTGGAGATTTAGGCAACTGCCTCATAGGGGCAAAACCCACTGAGAAGAGTTGCTGTCCCCATTAGGCCTGGCATTCCTGGGCAGGTCTTATTTCTTCTGAATCACTTACTTTGTGTGATTTATTCCTGATACCTGCTCCTGACCTTATACATCTTAGAGGCAGAGCTCCTCAGTTGCCTGTTACTGTTCATCTACCTTTTCCTTTCATCTGGGCTGAAGCAAGACAGAAGCAGGTGTTTATTGTGGGCTCACAAATGTAAGGTTTTTGCAGTGTGCCCACACAATGGCATCGGCATAAAAATGCCAGTCCAGATTTGCCCTATCCATGGAATATCTTTCCATTGCTTTGGATGGGCTAAGATGCTTTGGAAGGGCTTTCCTCCAAAACTGCAGCATATAAATATTCAACAACATTTTCACATGGTAGGCAGCTTCCTGGATGCAGCCACTATTTGTCCCATGTGGCAAAGCCAAAGTGACATTGTCGTCAGGGCTGGTCTCAGCACTGGTAGTGGCCTGAGGGTGTAGAAGACTGATGCTAGCCCTGCTGAGAGCAGAAATGAATCAAGATCTCCTTAATCTAAGCCTGGTTAGAATCAGGAAAAGGGAACAAATGGAACGGAACAAACAGGATCTGTACTCACCACTGAAGTCATGTTGTTTTCCTACTCCACGCAACCACTGAAAAGAGAGAATGAGGATTGTCAGGCTAACATCAACAGGAGGCAACACAGTGACACCTGTTGCAGTTCACTCTCTGGTCCAGAGAAATCTGGTAACTTTCCGCAGCTGAGGATCCTTCAGAATCCCAAGTCCGCCTTGAGGGTTCTAGAGGAGACCTAGTGAGGCTGTCATCCCTGCAGGAAGTCCCAGCCTCTTCTCATTACCAGGAACTTAATTTTCAGAGAACATTGCTGGGCCGCCTCCTTTAATTATGTCTTATACTTATACAGTCCCCAAAGTTTACTTTCTCTCTTAGGTTGCTAAAGGCTTCCAGCTGCTAGCCTTTGATGGTTGTGGAACTTCCCAATTATATGGCTTTTACCACTCCTCCTGTTTGTTTGAGTCTTTATCTACTGATAAGGGTGGGGTCAACATCCCTGTCCTGTCACCACGTCAGCTAATGTCCTGTTTGCCTTTGTTTACCCTTGGCCATGATGAGTACAGATACGGCCAAAGACTAGCTAGCAGGAACAGTAGTCAGGGATGATGGGATATACAGGAAGTCCTATTAAACTTGGTGGCAGTAAACATGCATTGGAACTGGCTGTTTTGTCTTATTTCAGTGCCAGCGCAATATGCCTGGGTCAGCGCAATAGGTCTTGGGTCCACTCCCTGACATCTCCAGTTAGCAAGAGATGGGATAGACCTATTTCTGCCCTGGAGAGCAGCTGTCTGTCAGAGCTGGCAGTGAAGGGCCAGATGAACAAAGGATCCGCCCTGGTATAATGCAGCTTTTAAGTTCCCATGTTTATAGACTCACAGGTTTGCTACATAAGAGACTACATGAACAGGCTGCCGGTAACTTGTTGCACAAGATTGTGTGATCTCTTGCACCACGAGTTTCTGCTAGTGCAACTGTTGCACTGGAGAGATAGCACAGGACAGGACAGTACCCACCCCGGAAATGATCTCTTTCAGCTTCTGCCTTCTGGAAGTAGGTATAGGGTTATAAAAGCCAGGACTGAGAAACAGTTTCTACGCAAATGCATTTCTGGTTCTAAATGCAGCATAAGGAGTCTCTATAGTATATTGTATTTTAAAATGGGGTTTCAGAGTTTTTAGGGGTTTTTAAATGTTTTATGTAGTTTTTCAATTTCATTGTTCTGTATGGGACAATGACAATAAAGATATTGTATCATATCGTATCAATTCCTCCGTTGTGCAACACTGAAACTCGTCCATCTGCTAGCTCAGCAGCCCTGGACACAGCTCACAGAGTTTGAATGGGTACATAGCGGTTGTCTAGTCCAACCCCATGCAATGCCGAATCTGCAATATAGGGTTCCAAGCAGAGCATCCCTGACATGTAGACATCTAGTCCTTGCTGAAATACACCCAGTTGTTTTTAACGGCTGGGCTGCGTTTGCTGTGATTTGAAGCAGTATTAAACCTGCAGCACCTATACTCTCCCAACCGACAGTAACAAGAAGGGTTGCAGCGGCAGAATCTAAGCTGAAAGAAAGAATCTCGAAATACTCACCAGGGAGGTGAAACAGTTCCAAAAAGGTCAGTGTGCAATCCAGGCAGAATCACCGTAGTGAATAAATTGAACATGCAACAGGCAGCAAAGAATCGAGAAAAGGCTGAAGTGCAACAAGAGGAAACCCAGGCAAAAGCTTTGTAGAGTCACCGGGCTGGGATTAGACCATCACAAGGCATTGCTCGCAAGAGCTCTCTAATTAGGTCAGCACAAACCAGGCGAGGGACCCCATTAAAAAATTACAAAAGGCCGGCGAGGAGGGGGTGGGGGAGAGAGAGAGCAAGTGGTCTTGGCTCACAGAAGTTCATGGCGGGGAGGCTGGCAGCATTCTGGGGCCGATTAGCCAAGTATAAAAGCTTCTTATTGTATAACTGGGCCACACTCATTAGTGTAACATGCAGGGTGGAAGGAAGGGCTTTGGGGGACATTGCAGAGGGAGGGAGGGAAGGAGGGAAGAGGGTCCATAACTTCAGCGGGGAGGGGCTGTAGCTCAGGTGCAGAGCACATATTTTGCATGCAGAAGGTCGCAGGTTCAAACCCTGGCATCTCTAGATAAGCAAAAGTGGGAAAGGCTTCTGCTTTGGAGAGCCAATGTCCGCCAGAATGTCCACCAGCCTAGATGGACAAATATAGGCCCCATCTACACAATATGTTTAAAGTAGCATCATGCCACTTTAAATAGTCATGGCTTCCCCCAGACCAGCCTGGGAGCTGTATAGTGGAGTAGGACAGCTGGGGGGGGAATCACATCTGGCAACCAATGTGCCCCTTTGGTTTCAGATAGTACATGGGTAGACGAGTCTTTTTAAAGTGGTATGACGCTGCTTTAAATGTACAGTGCAGATGAGGTCTTATTTAAGGTAAAGGGACCCCTGACCATTAGGTCCAGTCGTGGCCGACTCTGGGGTTGTGGCGCTCATCTCGCTTTATTGGCAGAGGGAGCTGGCGTACAGCTTCCGGGTCATGTGGCCAGCATGACTAAGCCACTTCTGGCGAACCAGAGCAGCGCACAGAAACGCCATTTACCTTCCCGCTGGAGCGGTACCTATTTATCTACTTGCACTTTGATGTGTTTTCGAACTGCTAGGTTGGCAGGAGCAGGTACCAAGCAACGGGAGCTCACCCCGTTGCAGGGATTCGAACTGCCGACCTTTTGATTGGCAAGTCCTAGGCTCTGTGGTTTAACCCACAGTGCCACCCGCGTCCCGAGGTCTTATTTAGGGAGGTTAAAAAGCCGTTCTCTGATGTATATTTAAACAATGGGTTGCATCCAGTGCCAGCCCTACTGAGAGGAACCAGAACTGAGGGATTCATTCATCCCTAGTGGAGCAGCAAGCCATGCTGAAATTCCCTCTTCTATGGGTCAATGCCAAACCAGGCGTTTAACGTCACCATACTTTGGCTCCTAGGTTCAATTTAAAGGGTGCTTACAGGCTGCTGCTACTTTGGGGTGAGATTCAGTCACTCACTGACAAATTCAGGTTGTGCAAATCAGGTTCTTTGCCGCCTTGTGTGATGAACCCGAATGGTGCAGGCAGCCTTGGCTCACCCCTAGTTCTCGTGAAACCCTATAGGAGCTCCTGAGTTGTTGCAAGATGGGACACGGCTGGCTGCCCAGAATGTACACCTTTTCACCGCAGGATTATCCTAGCCACCCTTCCTTGTTGTTTGCCCATTAATAATAATAATAATAATAATAATAATAATAATAATAAATTTTATTTATATCCCGCCCTCCCCAGCCGAAGCCGGGCTCAGGGCGGCTAACAACAATCAAATAATCAAACAATCAAATAAACCAACATTCTAAAAATATTTCATTATAAAAATTAATTAAAATCAAGTTAATGGCAACCATTAAGCAAAACTCTGTGCAGGTTGCCAGAGGAGGGAGTCAGGCTGCGCCCTGACCAAAGGCCTGGTGGAACAACTCTGTCTTGCAGGCCCTGCGGAAAGATGTCAAGTCCCGCAGGGCCCTAGTCTCTTGTGACAGAGCGTTCCACCAGATTGGAGCCGCAGCCGAGAAGGCCCTGGCTCTAGTTGAGGCCAGCCTAACCTCTCTGAGGCCTGGGACCTTCAGGATGTTTTTATTTGCAGACCGTAGGTTTCTTTGTGGGGCATACCAGGAGAGGCGGTCCCGTAGGTACGAGGGTCCTAGGCCGTATAGGGCTTTAAAGGTTAAAACCAGCACCTTAAACCTGATCCTGTACTCCACCGGGAGCCAGTGCAGCTGATATAGCACCGGATGAATGTGGTCTCGCAGCGAAGACCCCATAAGGAGTCTCGCCGCGGCATTCTGCACCCGCTGGAGTTTCTGGGTCAGTCTCAAGGGCAGCCCCACGTAGAGCGAGTTACAATAATCCAGTCTGGAGGTGACCGTCGCATGGATCACAGTGGCTAGGTCAGGGCGAGAGAGATAAGGGGCCAACTGCTTAGCTTGGCGGAGATGAAAAAATGCCGCCTTTGTTATAGCTGTAATCTGCGCCTCCATAGAGAGGGAGGTATCGAAGATTACACCCAAACTCTTAACGGACGGTGCTGGCACTAACTGCACCCCCGCAAGAGATGGGAGTTGCCCCCTCAATCCCATATCGTCCCGTCCCAGCCAGAGGACCTCTGTCTTCGAAGGATTTAACTTCAACCGGCTCCCACGTAACCATCCAGCCACAGCTTCTAGACATCTGGTCAGTGTGTCTGGGGCCGAGTCAGGATGGCCATCCATCAACAGATAGAGTTGGGTGTCATCGGCATACTGATGGCAACCCAGCCCAAAACTCCGAACAAGCTGGGCGAGGGGGCGCATAAAGATGTTAAAAAGCATCGGGGAGAGAATCGCACCCTGAGGCACTCCACACACCAAGGAGTGGCGCGATGACAATTCCCCCCCAAGCGCCACCCTCTGTCCCCGACCAGAGAGAAACGAGCGCAGCCATTGGAGGACTGTGCCCTGGATCCCCACGTCGGCAAGGCGGTGGTCTAGGAGTTCGTGATCGACCATGTCGAAGGCTGCTGACAGGTCTAGAAGAATCAGCAGCCCTGACCCGCCTCGATCCAGCTGCCTGCGGAGATCATCTGTTAGGGCGACCAGAGCCGTCTCGGTCCCATGACCAGCGCGGAAGCCGGACTGGAATGGATCGAGAGCCGATGTTTCATCCAGAAACCTACCAAGCTGTTCAGCAACCGCTCTCTCAATCACCTTACCCAGGAATGGGTAATTTACTGTGGACTTGGTTGGTTTCTGGTCCAGAAAGGAATTTTGATCCCAACCGCAATTTGTCTCTTAGTTGGGAGGTGTTCGCTTTTCCCTTAGTCAAGGAAAAAATGTTTCTTGTTAGGTGTTAATCTCCTCCTTGAAATTCCTGGGAGTTTACCTTAGTGAAGACCTCACTTGGAAAAACAATATAACTCAGGTGGTTAGGAAGGCCCAACAGAGGCTCCATTTCCTCAGGGTCTTGTGAAAGAACAGTGTTAAACAACAATCGATGACCTCCTTCTACCGGTCCACAATAGAAAGTGTCCTCTCATATTGTATCAGTGTGGTACGTTGGCTTGACAGCCATGAACAGAAAGTCTTTCCAGAAGGTGGTGAACACAGCACATGATATCATGGGCTGTCTCATGAGCCCGCCAGATGACATTGCAAGGGATCGTTGTCTTAGGAGAGTGAGAAAAATTCTCAGGGACGATTCACACCTCGGCCAGCACCTATTTAATCTTCTACTCTCGGGCAGGAGATATAGAAGTATAATCAGTCGTACCAGCAGGCTAAAAAACAGTTTCTATCCGTGGGCTGTTAGGCTGCTGAAGGGAAAATAATATAGTGCAACTGACTTTTGGGGTTGGTGTTTTGTACGACAAGCACACAGAGTGCAATGAGGTTGAGTGTATGTGGGGGGGGGGGAGGCTCAGTTAATTTCATTGTACACAGGTTGTACATTGACAATAAAGGTATTAAATATTACATATTCTTGTCATAACTGGTGGAAAATGGCATCAGGCAGGCAGAGGCGGAGCTAGCTGCATCCGGGGTCGAGGCTAGCCACCCGGGGGAGGGTGAACGTCCCAGGGGGGCGGCGATGTCACCCCCCCTCAGGGATGACACCTGGGATGGGCCACACCCACTGCACCCTCCTTGCTCCGCCAGTGCAGGCAGGCAGGATCTGCTTAAGATGAACCCTCATAGGTAGGGTTGCCATATTCCAAAAAGTAGAATTCCTGACAACCCCAGAAATAGTGATTTTTAAGCTTTTTGAGCTGTTTCTGATGCTTTTTCCATTGCATACGTCTGGGTTTCCCCTTACATTTTGCCGATTCTGCAAAATTCCTCCCCGGCACCATTTTTACACCCCAAAACCAGGACATTTTCCTAACATATGGCAAGCCTACTCATACAGGGTCTTGTGGGGTTGCACTATAGGCTGCAGTCTGGCTTGATGTTATTTTTTTATTTGCTTTAAAAAAAAATAGTTTAACAACAACAGCTGCAAAAAAATGCAAATGTAACTTGATTCTGTGTTTCCTTTCTGTGTGCACTTTGCTGTTGTTATTCTTTGGATTGTCATTTGTTTTAAAGTGCATTTCATGTTGCAATTTTAGATTGCTGTGGGAACTCAAGGAGAAGGGTGCATAATAAACAGAAGTATTATAAATAAATGGTACTGTGCACGATTTCTTCAAAATGTGGCAAGCCAGCTCTGCTGTGTTTGGGTGGGGGCTCCTGCTTATTTTGTTGAATGGATCCCTGGACTTCTGCCCTATTCTGACAGCACCACTGGTACACAGTCTCTTTCTATGTAACCAGAACAGAAGATTCTGCTGAATTCTGACTGAAGAGAATAGGACAAAGTGTATATCTTCACTGGCAGTAAAGACAGCAGTGATTATCAACGGTCACTTTTGCCTTCCTCTTTCAGTCCAGAGACCTTCACACTAAAGGGGGCTTCGCAGGGGGCACAGTGGCAAAACGGATGGTGCAACTCTGTGGCGAGCTTATGCAGGGCATGTTTTCTAACTGTGCTGAGGTTTTTATTTTTATTTTTTATATATAGTTACATATTTTAATGAAGTAATAATAATTAATAAATAAAAATAAATATGTACACCCCACCCCTGAGACCATTCCATTGTAACTATCCAACCTCCCAAAATTTCAACACCTCTTGCGATGCTTTAACCCCTTTCTGTTTTAACAGTACAAATTCTACAAATGCCTCCCATATTTCCTCAAAACCATTTCTCCTGCATATTCCCCGTCTTACCTTAATAGTAAAGGTAAAGGTACCCCTGACTATTAGGTCCAGTTGTGGCCGACTCTGGGGTTGCAGCGCTCATCTAGCTTTATTGGCCAAGGGAGCCGAAGTACAGCTTCCAGGTCATGTGGCCAGCATGACTAAGCCGCTTCTGGCGAACCAGAGCAGCGCACGGAAACGCAGTTTACCTTCCCGCCGGAGCAGTACCTATTTATCTACTTGCACTTTGACGTGCTTTCGAACTGCTAGGTTGGCAGGAGCAGGGACCGAGCAACGGGAGCTCACCCTGTCGCGGGGATTCAAACCACCGACCTTCTGAATGGCAAGTCCTAGGCTCTGTGGTTTAACCCACAGCGCCACCCGTGTCCCGTCTTACCTTAATAGCACATGTTAATTTATCATTAACAGCTATATCCCTCACCTCTTTATACCATTCTTCCATTTTATATTCACCTTGCCTCTTCCACTTCCTAGCTGTAAAAATTCGCACAGCTGTCATTAAATTTGTGAGCAAGTCCTTCGTAGCCTGCGAATCTCCCCCCCCCCCATGTGTTGAGATTTAAGGATTTGAATTCCATTATCGCCAGAACTGTGGTTAGAAATGAGTTTCCACTGTGAGGCAGCGAGAAAGGGGGAGAGAAGAGGTACAGGACTATTTATTGATGGAGCTGTGTGAAGAAGGCATGGATGGGGTTCAGCCAAAAGCCACTCAGACCCCCCCCCCAAAAAAAATCCTCATGATTTAGCATCTAGAGATTTGAAACTTGTATAAATTATATTAGCACACAGTGCTCGCAAAGCAACTGTTAAGCAACTGCATGTTTGAACCAGTCTTCAGGGCTGCTGCTTCACGCAACCAACTTGGAAGGGTGTTTTGTTTTGGTTTTTCTAAAATAAATTGGTGCAAACTCTTTTAATAATAATAATAATAATAATAATAATAATAATAATAATAATTTTTATTTATACCCCGCCCTCCCCAGCCAAGGCCGGGCTCAGAGCGGCTTACAAACAATAATAACAACAAGTTGAATGATTACAACTTAAAAACAAAATTAAAATACAACATTAAAATATTGATACATTAAAATGTAGCCTCATCGCAGGAGGAGAAGGAAAAGAAAAAATTTTAGCACGTGAAGATACGATGGATTGGATACAGGGGAATGAAGCAAACTGGTTACTGGCTTCCAGTGCTGTTGCAAGTACAGTATATAATCCACATTTGGGCACCCCCCACCCCCAATATAACCTAGATGGGTGCAGTAGCAAAAAGTGAAAAATTGCCCCTTAATCTAAAATTACCTAATTGCGCCACTGATGGCTTCTGTTCTCTTGTGTTAGCTACCATCTCTGAACAGTTCAGGCTTTTGTGGAAAGCTTCAGAAATAAGCCGGTGTGTTTGCAACAAGAAAGGCCACTTAGGTTAATCTCTGCTTCCTTTTAAACATAGGTTGAAATCGCCTCATGGAACAAAGGCTTCCCCTTGTTGCTGGGTACTTAGGGGTTTTGTACAAAATGATCCAAGCCACGCGTGAGGCAAGAAAGAAATCCAGGAAAAGGCCAACCTGCAAGAAGTGTTACCCTCACTGATTTGGTTTCATGATGGTGATATTATTATTATTATCATCCTTCCTGGCAGGTCTTGAATGGGCTTTCTGTCCGAGCTCTTAGCAGCGAAGAAAAGTCACTCAAGGGTTAAGGCTGCACGGGACAACAGCAATTGGAACAAATGTTATGTAAATGAAATGTTAAAAAAAATATCAGATTGTTTTGCAGAGAGAGGTTGGATGAGGTCAGGGCAGAAGCAGATTCCCAGGTCTTGCTGATGTGACCCTCATTTGGGATGGTGGAAGAGAGAATATGACAGAAGGACTATGGGTTGCTTTCAACTAACGTATACTCAGAGTAGATCCACTAAGATAAACAGCCATTTGGGTCCATTAATTTAAGTGGGCCTATTCTGGGCGGCTGAATACAACACTGTACAATGGTACCTCGGATTACATACGCTTCAGGTTACATATGCTTCAGGTTACACACTCCGCTAACCCAGAAATAGTGCTTCAGGTTAAGAACTTTGCTTCAGGATAAGAACAGAAATTGGGCTCGAGGCCCCATTAACAAAAGTGGTGCTTCAGGTTAAGAACAGTTTCAGGTTAAGAATGGACCTCCAGAACGAATTAAGTACTTAACCCGAGGTACCACTGTATACTCCACTGCCATCAGCAGAACCTACTGGATGACACCTATAGCCCAATCTAGTCCAGTCCCCTTATAAAGCCATTCACGTCGCTGACCATCCCTGCCTGCCTCCAGTGGGAGTGAGTTCCATAGTTTAATTACGTGCAGTGCTAAGAAGTATAGTGGTACCTTGGTTCTCAAACGCCTTGGTACTCAAATAAGTTGGAACCCAAACACTGCAAACCCGGAAGTAAGTGTTCCGCTTTGCGAATATTTTTCATAAGCTGAACGTGCTCCGTTTTGAATGCCACACTTACATTTTGAGTGCCACACTTCCGTTTTGAGTGTTACGCTGAAGTCTGTCTGTTTTTGCTATTTATTTTGCGTTTCTGTTTTTGCGGCTTTTTTGTTTTTGTGACTGTGTGGAACCCAGTTCAGCTACTGATTGATTGATTGATTGTGCGACTGCAGTACATTGTTTATTGCTTTCATTTTATGGATCAATGGTCTCGTTAGATAGTAAAATTCATGTTAAATTGCTGTTTTAGGGGTTAATTTTAAAAGTCTGGAATGGATTAATCTATTTTACATTATTTTCCATGGGAAAGCGCACCTTGGTTTTGAAACGCTTTGGTTTTGGAACAGACTTCCAGAACGTATTAAGTTTGAGAACCCAAGGTACCATTGTAATTTCTTTTATCTGTCCTGATTTTCTTCCAGCATTCGGCTTCACCGGATGATTTCTTGTGTTCAGAGGGAGAAACACTTTTCTCTATCCATGCACAATTGTATAAAAAGCACCAAGAACTTGCTAAAAGCAAGAAGCCCCAAGCACTGCAACCGTTCTTCATAGGAGAGTCTCTTTGGGCTTGTATTTAGTGAGCATCCCTTTTATCTAGTTTTTGTCCCTGTCCCCGCCTTTTTCATAAATCGGCAGGGAGCAAGCCTCGAACCCGCGACCTTCCGATCATCGCGCCAGCCACCCTTCGCACTGCGCCACAGGACCATCCGGGGACTTGGCTTGCCGCGGCGGGGGGTGGCGGGGGAGAACAACGGCGAAGCGGAGGCGGCGCATGGGTTGCCTAGGGAAACGGAAGCTGTTCGGAGAGGGGCGGGACTCCGTTGCCAGGGCAACGCCGACGAAGTTCCAGGCGGGAAATTCGGCGCTCGGGGAAGTTTTGAAGGAAGGTGAGGCCGGGAAGCCGCGCCTGAGGCAAAACAGGGAAGGGGTCGGCAGCGGGAGGGGGCGCGGACGTGAGAGGGTCACGTGGCCGGGGTCGTGGCCGAAGGCGGTTCACGAGGCTTGAGCGGTGATTGTTGGTCATTAGCCAAAAAAAAAGACAAGTATTTTTTTTTTTGGGGGGGGGCTTCCTTTGAGCCAGGTTAGAAAAAAAGGGGGAAGGTGAAACGGTGTCTCTGAGCATGTGGAGAGTGCCTCTTTTGTTTATAACGGTTTCTGTACCAATTTTTCCCTCTACAGGGAGCTCAAAGTGGCATAAATGATTCCCACTCCCTATATTTCCAGTTTTGTCAGCGTAACAAGCCTGTGAGGTAGGTTTGGCTGAGGGTTGAGATTGGCCTATTGAGCTTTATGTGTGTGTGGTGTGTGTTGAAACAAGAGTCTTCCTGGTTGGTTGCACCATCATGGATACACCTGTGTCGCCCCAAATAGGGAAGCTTGGTAGAAGATGAGAAAAGAAACCCAGCGGTTGCAGCAAAGTTGTGGCACGTGGCTGTACATTTGAATACTTTCCCACTCGCTGCAGTCATACAAAAATACAAAGACAACCCCAGCGTGTCATTAAGGAGTCATCCAAACTTCAGTTCCACCCCATCCCAACATATATAATGCGTTTTTTTTATTGGATTCAAACACATCCCCGCCTGTAGTGCAGAGTGATGCAGTCCACAAAAAGCTTTACAGTTTGAGGCTGCTGTTTGCATCAATTTACCTTTCGAGGCCTTAGAGACAATCTGAGTTTACTTTGTTTGTTTCTGTAGGTTAAAACTCTTTTTGCTAATTTTGTTTCGCCAGCTCTATTAACAATGGACCAGAAAATCCTGAACTTAGCGGCAGATGAAAAAGCTGAGCAACTTCAGGCATGCCTGCAAAGCCTGAAAGAAAATGAGGTGAGCTGTTGTGATTCCCACAGTATTTCAGTTTGGGGGGGGGGGGGAATCCACTGATAGTTTGCCCTTGTTTGGGATTGATTGTAAAGAGGGAAAGAGAACCTGTGTTCCTGTGTATGTAGCTGAACTCGCAACTCCCATCAACCCAAAACACATGGAGAACCACTCCTATCCCTTCATTTGGACATTGCTCATTCTCTTCAGTGTATTTGTTTCACCATCATGGCTTCCATGATCAGTAGTTTTGTGTCCAAATTGTGAGGCATCCATATATAGTACATTAATGGACCTTTATTCATAGTTTGCTAATTGCACGAGATGCAAGTTGCTAGATATTTGTATTTATTCCTGTTGTATTTCCGTTTCCTTCTACCAACTCATAGCTGTGGGAAGTCCCGTGCATTCGGGAAAATGGTAAAAATTGTGGTGACTCTGTCAGTGGGCAGCTATGCATCTGCCGTATGCCAAGGTGCTGCAGCTTTTGCATTTTGCACTATACAGTATCTGGAACCAAAACAGAATCTCATGCAATTTGTATGTTTTTATACGTCTCCCTCCTCCTGTAATGTTACCTCCTGTACAGTTTTATGACAGCTAGATAGTGTTGTTTTGCTTCCATTTTTCATCATTGTGTTAAGGTTGCCAAGTCTCCTGCCTTTTACTAACTGCTAATGACAAGTATATCCAATGCCTTTCTTTCCCCCCCCCTACCAGACTTTTGCTCCTCTTAGAAATCATAGGCAAGTGGATTGCCACTTCCAGTTTTTCATGGCCTTCAAGTGTTACTGTAGTACTGTATATAATTCACAAAAATATTTTTGGGTGCATTCATTCCTCTGTGGTTCTCCCTTTTCATGAACATGGTGTATTTTAACTGCATGTCAGGCTATCTAGTAACAGGCCATTCATCTAGTCATCTATGATGAGTGGAGGTTGCTTCCAGGTGACCAGGCATAGGGAACTGAAAAAAGTTTAGGGTTAGGCAGCCACAAATGATTAATGTAAGTATGTGTAGGCTAGTAAATATTTTGGATGTATCTGCAAGACCGTATTCAGAGGACGGTAAATTTATGTGCCTTAGTGATGATTGTATGGAAATTAGTACCTGGTTACACACAGTGTTTCTATTATCCTTGGATGTAGAAACTTAAAGTGATGATAAATGAATCTTGTGCTTTCCCCCCTTCTTGCTGCAGTTGAAAGGCTTAATCACAAAGCAGGCTTTGAAGGGAAAGGAGATTGGTGCCCTCCTGAGAGGAATCTTCAAAGGTACCACACAATGAGTTGTGATAGACTGATCTATGAATCCGTTTTTTTACCCAACTGTTCCATGTATGACATTGATATCTTACAGTGCAATCCTATTCATGTCTACTCAGAAGCAAGTCCTGTCGAATTGGGTTAGGATTGCAGCCTTAAGCAAGTACTTGGGTGTGACTGCAATCCTATGTTCATTTACTTGGAAGTAAACTCAGCTGATGTCAGTGGGACTTGCTACTGAACAGAGAAATATGGGACTGTGCTGTAAAGAATCTTCTAGATTTTTATTTGTGTGTTGTTTTTTTAAGAGACATGCGGTGTACCAACTGAATGAAGTGGTCCCCAGACCACAGTTTGGGAACCCTTGTTCTAGACAGTATTGCTTGCAGGTGGGGAGAGTGAGAGTTCTTTTGAACTTGTCCCAGCAGTTGGGTTTCCTGATCACTTAAATGTGCCAGTGTTAAGTAATTCCATGTGGACACAACTGATGTTTATTTGTGAACAAGATACAGAAATATAGACCAAGAAAGGGGATATTTTAATTTGGAGCTTCTGTTAATAAAGGGAGTCATGCAGAACCCTTTAGCTGTTTAAATTGCACAGAAGAAAGTGAGTAAATGGTCAGAAAAATTATTGAGAGTGTTGAAGCTTGGACTACTGCAATGCACTCTACGTGGGGCTACCTTTGAAGGTGACTCGGAAACTACAACTAATCCAGAATGCGGCAGCTAGACTGGTGACTGGGGGCGGCCGCCGAGACCATATAACACCGGTCTTGAAAGACCTACATTGGCTCCCAGTACGTTTCCGAGCACAATTCAAAGTGTTGGTGCTGACCTTTAAAGCCCTAAACGGCCTCGGTCCAGTATATCTGAAGGAGCGTCTCCACCCCCATCATTCTGCCCGGACGCTGAGGTCCAGCGCTGAGGGCCTTCTGGCGGTTCCCTCATTGCGAGAAGCAAAGCTACAGGGAACCAGGCAGAGGGCCTTCTCGGTAGTGGCGCCCTCCCTGTGGAACGCCCTTCCAGCAGATGTCAAAGCGATAAACAACTACCTGACATTCAGAAGACATCTGAAGGCAGCCCAGTTCAGGGAAGTTTTTAACGTGTGATATTTTACTGTACTTTTGGTTTCTATGGAAGCCGCCCAGAGTGGCTGGGGAGGCCCAGCCAGATGGGCGGGGTATAAATAATAAATTATTATTATTATTATTATTGAAGTCTAGGCCATCATCTGCTCTTTTATCTCTTGCTAGAGTTGTCTTAAAACGTTTGCTCAAGTAACTTCTTTATTGTTTATTGGGAATTCCACTCCAGGTTCTCCTTGCTTCCAACAGACGGGTGTTGTTAGCAGGCTCAGCGTTTATAAGCATTGTGTCCAGCTGGTGGAGTCAGGGGATCTGCATGTGGAAGTTGCATCTGAAATTATACGGCTGCTTATGTTAGAGGTAGGAATGGAGTTATCAAGACTGGTTTCTCCAGCTCTGCAAAGTGTAATGGAGATGATGGTTCCCTTCCACTTCTAGATTCCACGCTTAAATTACATTGCGGTCATCTCCTGAGAATCCTGACCCTATGCATGTTGCGGAACATGCATGTTATCTAGTGGGGCTGATTTTCAAGACACTACATGTGATTGCAGCTTTAGAGAGCAATCCTTAACTATTAAGACGGGTAGGTAAGGAAGGGGCTATTTGATATTGTGGGCCTCCTTCTCTGCAGATGGAGGAGTCCCCAGTGTGGTGGAAGAAAGCGGTGCTGTGGTCACTGACTTGCCACCAATGCTCTGTGTGTGGTGGAGCCACGAATGGGGACACATTGTGGGAGGCTGTGATTTTTCCAGATCCAAAGCCTCCTTGTTCCCCAGACACGGATTCTACACACATACGCACACGCCATTACTCTGTTCATCTCCTTGGTGATGAAATAATTTCCAGGTCATAGGTTTCCTCCTGGTGTTACACCTGTGCCTTTGACAACAGTTCAGCACAGTGTAATTTTGTAAGTGAGGCTTCTCCTACCACTTAGGTCTATGGCAGGAAAGTTTTCATCTGCTCAGTTTCTGTGCTTGAAGTACAGGATCGGGACCCCACTGCACGTGTGCATATTTAACATGATCAAAGGTAGCCAATCACCCAATCCCTCCCCCCCTCCCTCTCATTATATATAAGGGTCTGATGACTTCTGTTTCAGTATATCTGAAGAAGTGTATGCACACGAGAGCTTGTATCTAAAACTACTCTGTTGGTCTGTAAGGTGCTACATTATAATTTTTAAATTCTTTTGGAAGGATTCTTTTAAAGACTTTCTTAGATCATATAACTTTTTGAAGACTTGATTCTTTTAAGGGAGTTTTTAGGTTTTTAAGAAGAGTCTTTTTAACTATATTTTTAAAGAATTGTTTTAATTTATTTTGACTATGGCTGACCAACACGGCTACCTACTTGAATCTACGACCAAAGGTAGTTTATATAGTTAGAACATTCTAGGCCTTCAGGTTCTTAGTGGCTAATGTGTCATGTAATAAATAAGTGATACTGTTAACTTCCTTTCACCTGAGGAAAGACATCCCAGTGTGTTCATTTCTAATGCACTTTTCACTGGCAACTTGAGATTGCATTTTTTAAATACTTTTGTTATTTTAGTCTGGAACCCCCTTGGTGCATATTTTCATATGCATCTTCCCATATCTTGTCCCTCATTTTTCAGGCTCATGAGCTGCCAGGTTCTGCTTTGGCTGACCTGGCAACTTCGTTTGTTGAAGCTATCAAAGGTGGCATCTTGCTCAGTGGCAGGTCTTTGGAGCTATTCCCTACAGTTCTGACTGCACTAGCGACAGCTAAAGAGACACTGGTTTATGGGGCAGGTAAGCCCTATCCCTTCTTTCTTCCTTATTTTCATTTGACTAGCAACTTGTCCTAAGTGCCCTTGTACTGTGTGCTTTCCCACCCCTTTCCAGGTGAGCTGAGTGGGGAAGAGTTTAAGAAACAGCTGATCAATACACTTTGTTCCAGCAGGTAGGCATGTCTTCAGCAGGTCATGTACAGTTCTGTGCTTGCCTTTAGAATTGTTCAGAATGCACCAGTTTTATGTAAGCAACTCTTTGCTATGTTTTACCCAGTCAAACGTTAAACTCTGGTACTGATTTTTATTGGTGTTCTTACTTGACTTCCACCAAAATGGTGAGTTGCAACAACATAAAAATGCAATAGCAAAACCAGTTAAAACATTTTACAATCAGAAGAACAAGGGTGGGTCCTAAATATATATTTTTAGGTGTCAAAGACCACGGTAAAGTGTGCCTGCATCATTTTAGAAAAGCTATACAATAAAGGTGCCAGGCACACCTCTTTGAGGAGGAAATTCCACATCTTAGGGGTTGCCACAGAGAATTGCCTCTCCTGGGCTGCCACCACTGAACATCTGAGGGTGGCAGAATAACAAAGAAGGCTCCTTCTGCTAGTCTTAACACCCAAGAGGGTCTGTAAGGAAGGAGATAGTCTTTTCAGATATTTGGGGCCTAAGTTTTTAGGGCTTTGAACACCGACATGAGGACCGTGAATCACATCTGGAAATGAACTGGCAACCTGTACAGGGTTGTTGCTTTCTTTTTTAGAAAAGGGGGGCAATTATATGTGTTCTAACTAGGACCCCAGCCAGTAATCTGGCTATTGAAGTTTCTGAGTCATCTTCAAGGGCAGCTATTGCAATTAATCCAACTGTAGGTGCACTGGGGCAGACATCTCTCTCACCACCCCTTTATTTCACAAACTGTCATGTGTAACACAACTATCCCTGCTGGAAGTATTTTTTGTTAGTACTTTATTTTCTGTTTTCAAACCTTCTGATTGATTTTTATATGGGCAGGTGGAGTCCTCAACATGTGATACATCTCTCCTCCATGTTCAGGTAGCCTCTCTACAATTTTTTTATTTTCTTTTTTCATTGCTGACTTGGGGAGCACTTACAGAGGTGTGGGGGAGAGCAGTGTCACTAGGCATGTCAGTCAAAATCAATGCTTGCACTTTGGAAGAAGTTCTAGTTGGCCAAGTGTTTCCTAAGTGGGAAAGGTTCTTGATCCAAGGCTAATTTCTGGGATATACCATTTGGGGGCCAGTGTAGTGGAGACAGTATCAGACATGAAGCATGGAGACTTGGATTAAAATCCCCACTTAACCATGAATGATTGTGGGCCAGTCTCAACCTAACCTGCCTCACAGGATTGTTGTGAAGATAACTTGAGGGGTGGGGCTGCCTAGAGCCCCTTGGAGGAAAGGTGGGCTATGAATGTAAATCATAAATAATACTTGCTGCTTTTTGTACCGTGGTGTTTGTGGCCCCAGAGGTTTCTCTGCTGATGTTTTGGACTGATGTTTGGGTAGATGATCTGGACTGGCTTTCATCTTTACTCTGCAGGGACATCCCACTGAGTGCAGAAGAGCTGCAGTTTGTGGTGGAAAAGGTCTTAAGGATGTTCTCTCAGTTGGACCTCCAAGAAATCCCTCCTTTAGTTTATCAGCTTCTGTTGCTTTCTGCAAAGGTAAGCTTTTTGGAAAATTTGACCAGGCTCCGCAAATCTCAAAACCTGGACCCTGCAACTGACATGCAGTAGGTTCTGTGGATGACTCAGATCACATAATGATGGTGATGATAACAACAGCAATAAGTAATAATACTAATAATTATTATTTATACCCTTCTCATCTGGCTAGGCGATTTCCAATATATATAAAAACATTATCTAACATTAAACATTAACAACTTCCAATTCAGCCCAGCATTGCCTAGTCTGATTGTTAGAAGTTTTTCAGGGTCTTGGGGAGAGATCTTTCCTGGTACCTGGTCCTTTTAACTGGAGATGCCAGAAAGTTTTAATCTGATACCTTCTGCATCCAAACATGCACTCCACTACTGAGACATAATCTCTCTCCAAATGTTTGTATGAATGTTTATTGTTACTGTACTTTATTACCGTAATACTGTGGTGCACTTTCTGTTTACTTTGTCTTGTGATCTTTCAGGGCAGCAAGAAAAACATTTTGGAAGGGATAATCAACTTTTTCAATCAGATGGATAAAAAGCAAAAAGAAGAGCAGGGAAATTCAGAGTGAGTCCCCTCTTATATTCTCATTTTTCTGCTCTGATATTTGTTACTCTCTTTTCCCTGTAAGGACACCTTCGATTCTGGGGCAAATGTGTTGTTTTAGTTTCTCTGTGGTTGTCCTTATTCCATCCCTGCCACAACTGTCTTTCTATCTTTGGCCTCTCTGTGACTGATTCTTTTCAGATCAATGGACCTTGAAGAAGCCACAGTGCCCCTGGACCAACTTCGCCATGTGGAAGGCACCGTCATTCTGCATATCGTGCTGGCTATTACTCTGGACCAGGATTTGGGAAAAGAGCTAATAAAATACTTAAAGGTATATCAAATGCATAATGCTGATGCTGAGGATGTCGCTGATATGCCAGATATTGGTAGCATTAATCTGTTTATGCCAATGCTAGATATAGTTTGGTCTGTGTTGATAGCAGTCTTCTAGGACTGAACTCACCGTGTGGGACATTGTTCTGACCTAAGCTAATTGTGGCTTGGAATGCCAGTCACTCCTAGAATTCTGTGATGTCTTACCTGCTTTCATTTTTTTTCAGCTGGGTGAAATGCTTGCTGGCTTTGGAACTGTGTTCCTGGTTGTTTTAAGCCACACTTCTTTATGTCTGATTTATAGGGAGCTGTGGTGTAATGTCATCTTACCACATTAAACAATTGCATTGCTGAAACTGGCAGCTGAAATGGGGGGTGTGGCTCTGTGGGTCTGATGCTTGTTCCCAGGTTAATAAATTATGATTTATTAAATCAGGAATGTTACATCCAAATGGAGCCCCTCTTTTGCAGAAAGAGAGACACAAAAATCAACGTAATCTGGCAGCCCTGCTTATGTTAACCCAACCACATGGACCTAGTGGCTGCAAGACAAAGAGAAAGGGGTAGAAGGGAGATTCAGAATTCAGCTCTGCAGCATTTACACAGCTGTGGGAGCAAAACAGTCCCAAGCGCTGCATTTATAGCCGAGCAGTTTCTCAAAGAGGACTGTGTTAGGAAGGCTATCTGTAAGATGGTCTCTTTTCCTGTAAAAAGGAGAGCGAAAGGCTTTACACAGGCTTGAACCAACTCTGCTGCCTAACCATCCCCATCTTTTGTTGAAGTTTTGGAGAGAAAAGTATTTGGGGCACAAGGATCCAGAGGGGCTTGGAGAATGCTGTGATGGCTTCTGCTATCCAAGTGCAAACTTGGCTTTTGACTTTTGTTTAGAAGAGCTGAACATTCAGCCAAAGCTGAGAACTATGTGTCCAGATAACTAAGCCAATGCTAGCTGTTGCAGAAAACACTGAGCTACATGAATCAATGGTCTGAGTCACTATAAGACAGCTTGATGTGGAATAAATTACATGATGAAACAGATTCAGTGACATAGCTGCCAAGCTTAGTCCGCTGAGACAAGAGGAACACTCATGTCCATTACTGGTCTAACTTCCATTCTAACTATAGTTTTAAATGAAAAATGAAACATTTTTATACATCTCACTTATAAATATATATATTTTTTATCTCATTATAAATATGAAACCCTCTAACTTTCTCCATTTGCTTGATGCTTTGTAGACTGAGCAACAAGGGGATCTTAGCAAGGTCTTGTGTCCCTTCAGCATAACCATTCTGCTCTCAGTGACCAGAATACACCGATTTGAAGACCAGGTATGTCTTTCCCTGTTAGCGCTTGACTACATCAGTGAGCCTGATAGAGAATATTTAGGTGGGCTGATGGAGCTTTTAGCTGGCAGGTTTGTTCACGCAGTGTTTGGTTCTGGCTGGGACTCTCAGTGGTGGAAATTGGACAAGCGTAATCTCTCTTGCCCACTCAACTTTTGTGCTTTAGGTCTTTGACTTTTTGAAATCTTCAGTTATGAGGAGCTTCAAGGACAAGCAGTTTCTTCAGGGTTCCAAGTTCCTGCAGGAATTGTCTCCTCAAAACTATGACATATCTGCTGTGGTTTTGGAAGTTGTAGCAAACAGGTGAGTTTCTGCAGTCTACCAATGAAGAACTTGATGGACAAAGTTCTCACCGTTTCTCTTCTCTCTCCTCAACCCCTGGCATTATTCTTTGATAGTAATGCACACATTTAGGAAGTGGGGAGATAAGGATGCTGTAGAGTATTGTTGCCTTTGCAAAAATGCCCGGTTCTGCCCATGCCCAAGAATGCACATAAAAAGAATCTGCTTATGCCCATCTGGTTCAGCAACCTATTCTTACAGTGGTGAATCACATGCATATGCAAAGCCCGTAAGCAAATGAATAAAAAGTAAATGTTCTTTTAAAGTTGCTGTCTCCCTCTCCCTTCTTTTAATGACTCCATCCAGTGTGTTTGGTTGGGATCATGTGACTCGGGGCCTGGTGGATCTTGGATTCATCCTGATGGACTCCTATGGGCCAAAAAGAACTTTGGGAGGCAAAGTTGTGGAAACGAACCACGGCCTTTCTAAAACTCCAG
Organism: Podarcis raffonei; assembly: GCF_027172205.1. Lineage (NCBI taxonomy): Eukaryota > Metazoa > Chordata > Lepidosauria > Squamata > Lacertidae > Podarcis > Podarcis raffonei. Next base: position 17,900,702 of record NC_070615.1, on the reverse strand, counting down.
CCCAGCAAGCTTGTAAGTTGGGAACTGATCTCCTATTGGAAGCCTTTAAGGTAAGGAGATGCCATTATAGGGAAACAGCTGTGATTTATATTATCTTCTCCAGTTCTTTGATAACATTTCAAACATTGTTGTTTCTTTCAGTTAAAATTGGAGCCACACCTTTCTTCCTTAAATCCAAAAATGTTTACTTTTACACCATATAAGAGAAGGAATTGCACACCCCTTGTACGTTCCTGCACGAGTCACAATTCTGAGCACAACTTATGATTAGGCTGAGCTAAGCACACAGTAGTGATATGCACACATTTTGAGGTTGGCTAGCTGCCTTTGTCTGCCCCCAAAGTGACTGATCCATCATCCTTTGCCAGAGGGACATTAATTCGGGTGAGGGTCTTTCCTTCCACTTGCTCCATAGTTAGGGCTATGTTAGTCACAGCAGCAATATTGGAGTAAATTTTTTTTTATGGTGTGATAAATCTGCAAGTCTGGCTACAGCCTCAAAAGTTGACCTATGACTGAATTTTAGTGTCCTGTCTGCTTTCAGGTCCATGAACCGATCAGAAGTGAAATACTGGAGCAGGTCCTGAACAGAGTCATCACAAATGCAGGCTCCCCTATCAGCCACTTCTTAGGTAACTGTGAAATGAGCAAAGGGGGCACATTAGTGCAAGGGAAATCTCACGTCGGCACAGTTTGATAAAACAGCTTCTTGGTTTCCATCCTACACCTCAACTTCAGAAGGGAGTGGTGCTCCATCTGTTTTCCAGAGCCATAATTGTCTGTCTTTAAGAAGTAGAAGTCTCACATAGCAGTCATACTCTCTTGTGTAAAAAGGTAAAGGTAAAGGACCTCTGGACAGTTTAGTCCAGTTAAAGGTGACAATGGGGTTGTGGCACTCATCTCGCTTTCAGGCCGAGGGAGCTGACGTTTGTCCACAGACAGCTTTCCAGGTCCTGTGGCCAGCATGACTAAACTGCTTCTGGCACAACAGAACACCATGACGGAAACCAGAGCACAAGGAAATGCCATTTAGCTTTCCGCCGCAGCGGTACCTATTTATCTACTTGCAGTGGTGTGCTTTCAAACTGCTAGGTTGGTAGGAGCTGTGTCAGAGCAATGGGAGCTCACCTAGTTGCAGGGATTCGAACCGCCGACCTTCCGATCAGCAAGCCCAAGAGGCTCAGTGGTTTAGATACTCTCTCATGTACCTTATTGTTATTATATGTTTTGTTGTTTTTGAAAAACTATACCAGTCTTTCCATTTACAGAAAGGGAGTTTATGCAAAGAAAGTCCAAGGGAGTTTATGCAAAGGAAATCACACCAGATTGCTGCCAAACTTAAAACACCAGTGGTTTGTAGCAGTTGTAGTCAAAATGTAGTTTATTTCCAATTTGAGCCCCAGTTGCATACCAAGTTATTTCCCCACACCCATTTTATCCTCATAACAACCTTGCGATGTAGGTTAGGTTGAGAGATGGAGACTGACTCTAGTTTGCTGAGCTTCCTGGCTGATTAGGGCTTTGAACATGAGTCTTTTTGGTCTTTGTGTGAAATACTTAGTGTCTGCCCTCAATCCTTAGTGAGTACATATTTGAAGAAGTCAGTTGTATGACCTCTTAACTTTCACTGTTCTACTTTTTTTGGAAGGTGACTTCATAATTTGTGCAGTTGTCTTTTCTTGATCTGTGAACCTACGAATCAAATGCACTTCTTTTTCTGTCCCTGGCTCCTGACATCTTGGCCTTCTCTTTCTCTTATTGAAGGCTGCAGCTCTCCTCGTTACCGTTTTCTCTTTCAGATCTGTTGTCCGGTATTATCCTGTCTGCCCCGCTCATCCTTCAGCAGTCTTCTTCAAAAGTCGCAGAGGCCTTTGATCATTTGTCATTCCTGCCTCTTGACACAGTACAAGGGTTGCTTAAGGCCGTGCAGGTAAAGTTATATTATACTAGTCAGTTTTCAGCTCAAAAAGTCCTCAAAATATCTTGCGAAAGAGTGCAGCATATTAAAAAAAATACTTTGAAATATGTTACTACTCTTAAATTCATTCATTAAAATATCTTTTTACCTCTTCTTTCCATTTAAAGTAAATCCTTGAGGCACCTTGCAATCTCATCCGTGTATTTAAAAATCGATAAAAGATGGAAACGGCATGGGATATAAAGCACTTCAGTTAATGTTTCGGAGATCATAGAACTCAGCAGGCCAGACGATTGCTGGAAAACAGATGTTTCTGGATAGTGGCATAAAGTTGTTGTGGAGAATGTGGCTCATAGATTCGGAATGACTGACGTGGCTCATTGATTATGCTGATACAATGTCCTCCTCATCCCTCTCTTCTTGGCCTTCCTGTTGCTGCTGCTGCTGTTGCTCCTTTAGCGAAACTGCAGAGCACTTGGTTTAATGTGTTCTTTTTTTCTCCCAGCCGCTGCTGAAAATTAGCATGTCCATGAGGGACTCCCTGATCCTTGTTCTTCGCAAATCAATGTTTTCTGGGTAAGCTGCCATTTTTTATGCTTTCAAAATAAATAGACATCTATGGAGTTCCTTGGTTTCCCTACTCCCACCCCTCACTGCTTTTATCACATAAACAACAAATGTCGAAAACGGATGTAACCTGGGGAGAGTCCCAAGAGCCAGATGGGGTCGCCTGGAGTGCCATACGCTCCAAATTCTGCATGCGTTAGCTTTTTTATCCAAGGGCTTACCCACAGCTCCATTTGCCCTGCCACTCTCTACCCCCTGGCTGGGAAAACCCAGTCTCTAGCGCTGAATCAGAGCAAACAGCAACTGGGTTTTCTGCAGATTGCTGTTTGTTCTGATTTAGCACAAAATAGTAGGTTTTCTGCTTGGACCCATGACTTTCTAGGCACAGGACAAGTGTGGGCAAGCCCTTTCCTGAAGCCTCGGGGGAATTAGAGTTTCTCCACGACATGAAAAATGAACCAAAGTTCATCATGCTTGGTTGATAGAAATAATTATTTATAATGGGTCCCAATAATAAAATGTAAAAATAAGTAGCTGTCTTTAAAAAACAGGGTTGCTGTCTTTTAAAAAACAACACACACCACATTTTATCCACTTGATCATACCGTAAACAAGCAACCCTGCACACCTTTGTGGTTTTCCACTCTAGGTTTGCTTGCTTGTTTGTTTGTCATTTTATCTCTTCACTCCAACTTTTAAGGGAATTCAGCTCATCAAGCTTTGTCTAGCATGAACAAGGTAGGGAGGACAGGGTGCCCCAGAATTCTCAGCAGAAGCATCCATGGGTGTCCTTAATTGTTCTCCCTTGCCTCTGTTTCCATCACAGGCAGCTGGAGGCCCGTAAGTCAGCAGTTGCTGGGTTTCTGCTCCTCTTAAAGAATTTTAAGGTTCTGGGTAGCTTGACCTCCTCCCAGTGCAGCCAGGCAATTGGTGCGAGTCAGGTAAGCAGCCAGCAGCTTCCCAAAGGTCCTGTGCAGCCTCAGGTGCATAGGGTTGCGGCTTCAGTCATAATAAACCAGAGATGATTTCTCATGACTCTGTTACTGCCTTCTAGGTCCAGGTGGATGTTCATACCCGCTATAATGCAGCAGCCAATGAGGCCTTCTGCCTAGAAATCCTGGGCAGCTTGAGGCGATGCTTAAGTCAGCAGGCTGATGTCAGATTCATGCTCTATGAGGTAAGGAGGATCCTTTTGGCCGTGGTTCCACATAATTTCTTCGGTTCAAGCAGTGTCAAGGTGGTGGATTAATGTCAGCATCTGCAGGCCTTTGGGAAGCTGGTTCCTGGTCTTCTGGTAAGTGTTTGTGTGCTGGTGTGTTGTAGCGCTCTAGTTGTATAATACCCTTCCGCACCTCTGCTGTGCTTCATAGCAGTGCGATGGGACCTGATTTGGTTTTGTGTGTTATATTGTGAGGATCAGTTTTTGCTTCTTAGCATAGTGGCAGGCAGCAGAGGCAACATGGTTGTCTTCCATTGCCTACAGTGATGAAATTTGCCTGTGAGAGTTTTTAAAGGCTCTATTATTATTTTTTTAACCTTTCTTTCCTCTCAGGGTTTTTATGATGTCCTGCGGAGAAACTCCCAACTGAGTAATTCCATTCTGGAGATGCTGCTGTCTCAGGTATATGGCAAGATCAAAACATTGCAGGCTTGGTTCAGACAGTATGACAAACCATAGTTTGGTATTGCACATCCCAGCCGTAGGCTCACATCCTCTCTTCCCCCCAGTCTTCCCCTCCCTGTGTGATCTTGGCTTCTCGGTCAAGTCAGGCCTTTATTGTGCATAGCCAAGGGCCATTACCAATCTTAGTTTCTAATTCTGGTTTCAAATTCAGGTTTATAGGGAAAGTACAAACCAGAGCACCCTGGTTCGGACAAAATGGCAGCCTTAGACCCGAAAGGTTTTTCTGTTACCATTTTCTGTTAGTTTTTAAGATGCCATAGGACACTTCATTGCTTTTGCTATCTGGTGGGGTAGCAGAGTTTACACAGCAAGAGGTAACTCATAAGATGACAAGTGAGGACGTGCATCAACTTAGAATCTTATCCTTCTCTTATTTTTTTAAACCTGCTGCTTATACCTGCGTTTCTGGCTGCCACCATTGGGAAATGTACAGTCATTGATGGTTTAACCAGGGATGGAGAACCTTTACATGGACCTCATTCCCTCATTGGCAACCTTCTCAGGGCTGCAAGCTTGTGGCGGGCAGAGTAAGAAGTAAAAAATGGGTGGGACCTGGGGCAAAAGTGGGCAGAGCAACTGAAGTGACTCTTACGGTAGACACTGTGTGTGTTTGCTCTCCATCCTTCATTCATAAAGCAAGAGGTATTATCACAGATCAGGGACGCGGGTGGCACTGTGGGTTAAACCACAGAGCTTAGGACTTGCTGATCAGAAGGTTGGCGGTTCGAATCCCTGTGACGGGGTGAGCTCCTGTTGCTCGGTCCCTGCTCCTGCTAACCTAGCAGTTCAAAAGCACGTCAAAGTGCAAGTAGATAAATAGGTACCGCTCCGGCAAGAAGGTAAACGGCTTTTCCGTGCACTGCTCTGGTTTGCCAGAAGCGGCTTAGTCATGCTGGCCACATGACCCGGAAGCTGTACGCCGGCTCCCTCAGCCACTAAAGCGAGATGAGCGCCGGAACCCCAGAGTCGGCCATGACTGGACCTAATGGTCAGGGGTCCCTTTACCTTTATCTATTATCACAGATCAGGGACTCGTTCCAGCTAGGCGAAATCATTCAAAGTGGGTGCAAAGCATTGTCAGTGGAGGTTGTGGCCTGGGGAGAGTCTTGAGGCTCAGGTAGAGAGGTGCTCGGAGAGCTACATTTGGCCCCTGGGCCTGGGGTTCTCCAACTCTGCTTCAAAGCTCCTGAAACTCAAAACAAGTATTAGAAGCCGCCTGGTGGAGGGGGAAATAAAACAGATGGAAGGTCAGTGAGCCGTGTATCAGTTACATAACAGAGAAGGAAAATGCACATACAGTGGTGCCTCGCAAGACGAATGCCTCGCAAGATGAAAAAATGCGCAAGACGAAAGGGTTTTTCGGTTTTTGCGTTGCTTTGCAAGACGATTTTCCCTATGGGCTTGCTTCGCAAGATGAAAACGTCTTGCGAGTTTGTTCGCTTTTTTCTTAAAGCCGCTTGAAGAGGCGCAGTTGCAACCGACCGTGCTTCGCAAGACGAAAAGCATCGCAAGACGAAAAGACTCGCGGAATGAATTAATTTCGTCTTGCGAGGCACCACTGTATCTTGAACAATGCACTTGAGATGTGGATTCATGCTCCCCCCTCCTTTTTGGACAGATGTACAAACTCCCAAACTTGGGAGTAAGCTGTCTTTCCTGTTTCCAGGTGAAGCTGTCTGTGCAGAAGGTTAATTGGCTTCCCCTTGTGTCAGTCATAAAGACACTTCCTTTCCACCTTCCTCTCTTGCTGCCCAGAGAATTGCTTTAAGTTTAAAAACAAAGGAGCATAGAGTTGGTGATTGGTTGTTTTTTTAACTCTTTAAATGGAAAAACATGTCAGGCGCCTAGGAGGGGTGGGGAAAGCTGGTCTAAATGGGAGCAGGGGGAGGTGGGAAGAGAGGGTTGAAAATTGTGCTGATGTATATTTGAGCCAGGTATGTATGTCAGTGGATCTCACACACGGTGGTGGAAAAAAACTATTCCTGTTCCTGGGCAGAGAAGTGTGAGTAGGAAGTATGTATATGTTTTCACCCTAGTTCAGCAATCCTAAGCTAGGGAAGATTTATTTCATCTTTCTAACTTTAATTCAGATGCTTAGCCTTTCTCCCCTGTTCCCTCTCCTGCCTAGCAGTAAAGTGGGATGATTCTCACTTGTAAAATGTTGTTCCTTATTTATTGTGGCAGATAAAGCGGTATTATGAACCAGAACCTGACCTGCTGCCCCCGTTAAAACTAGAGGGATGCATCCTGGCTCAGAGGGACCAAATCTTCCTGCAAGAACCTTTGGTGAGAGCATTGAGAGATTGAGTCACTTGGATAATGGCTCTTAAAAGTTTGTTTTCACTTCCACTGATATCTGGAGCTTGTAACTAGCATCTTTCAAAGGAAACTGCCAGCATATTTCAAATAAATTCAGAACTGGCACCACTACAGACGCCACATATTACCCATTCCATATTTGTAGGAACTTGAACACTTAGTGTGGCAGCACCTGAACTTTGGAACTCCCTGCCTATTGAGATCAAGCAGGTGCCATCACTGTAGTCTTTTTGGCACTTACTAGACAAGGGACGCAGGTGGTTCTGTGGGTTAAACCACAGAGCCTAAGACTTGCCGATCAGAAGGTCGGCGGTTCGAATCCCCACAACGGGGTGAGCTCCCGTTGCTTGGTCCCTGCTCCTGCCAACCTAGCAGTTCGAAAGCACGTCAAAGTGCAAGTAGATAAATAGGTACTGCTCCGGCGGGAAGGTAAACGGCATTTCCGTGCCCTGCTCTGGTTCACCAGAAGCGGCTTAGTCATGTTGGCCACATGACCCGGAAGCTGTACATCGGTTCCCTCGGCCAATAAAGCGAGATAAGTGCCGCAACCCCAGAGTCAGCCACGACTGGACCTAATGGTCAGGGGTCCCTTTACCTTTAGACAAGCCTACCCAGATGCTTAGAAAGTTGGGGTAATTTTAATCCGTTTCAGTATTTTTACTTTTGTATGTTTTTAAAGTACGGTTGTGAATTTTCCCTCCATTTTATTGTTTTATCTTTTTTGTAAACCACTTTGAGGTTTGTTTTTTTTAACAATCAAGCAATATATAAATTTATTAAATAAAATAAATAAATAAATAAACTGCAGGTCCTTTTATCTTAAACAATGCATTACTCTGCACTGCTTTGGAAGAAAAGCTTCCAGAGCGGTTAGCAGCTGCTGGGTCTGAATCAGAAGCACAAGGGAGTAGGCTGGGGGAGGGTTAAAGGCCCACCCGCACCATTAGTGAAGTGGCGTGGATGGTGTCGTGTCCAGTTTAGCCCTGGCAGAACAGATTACTGTATAGCATAAGTTTTCAACCTTTTTTGAGTCCAAGGCTCCCTCAGTGTTCCCTCAGCCTCCTCTCCCCTCTCCTTAGGAGTCCTCCAGGCAGCTGCTGCTGCCCCCGCTGGTCTCTGAGCTGCCCCCCTCTCACCGCAAAGAGGGATGCCTCCCAGAGGCACCATTCGCCTGTGGAGCTTTTAGCCAGGACTGCTGCAATAAACAGCTGTACAAGCCTTTGGGATGCAGAGATGCAAGAGGACATCAGAGTAGGGAGGGAAAGGAAGAGGGACAGAGGCCAGTGTTGCCCGCAGCACCCCTGGCCATCATTCAAAGCACCCCAGGGTGCCACAGCACATTGGTTGAAAACCACTTCTCTATAGTATTAACCCCTTTGTGCATTAATTTGACTTAAGCATGGTGGTTATATGAGGCTGGTATCTGTGGCAAGAACATTTTCCTGAGGAGGGAAGAGGCATCTGAGCAACCTGCATGACCATTAATGATTGATGCTGCAATTTCCTTCAGGCTCACTTACTCTGCTGTATTCAGCATTGTCTGACCTGGTATAAGAGCACCTTAAGCCTGCGCCGACAGGCTGAGGAAGAAGAAGAACAAGAAGAAGAAGAAGATGATGATGATGATAAGGGTCTCCAGCAAGACTTGGAGGAGATGCTGGAGTCGATCACACGGCGAATGATCAAGAGTGAATTAGAAGATTTTGAACTGGTAAGTTAGGAACAGGAAGGGAGAAGACTGCTTCTTTCTTTCTTTCTTTCTTTCTTTCTTTCTTTCTTTCTTTCTTTCTTTCTTTCTTTCTTTCTGCAAAGCCCTGGAGATGAGATTTTAATTTCTTTGCTTTTTATGCTCAGGATAAGTCGGCAGACTTCTCTCAGTCTACAGGAGTGGGCTTGAAGAACAATATCTACGCTATTTTAGTGATGGGCGTCTGTGAGGTCCTGATTGAGTACAACTTTAGCATAGGGAATTTCAGGTAAGGAATGAAATTATCCTCCCTCCCTCTGCCCTCCATCAGCATATAGCCAGCAGGACTTCCCAGCTGCAAACTGCATGGGGTAGAGCTTGCAAGTTCAGCACAATTCCTGATAGCAGAAATAGTGAAAAAACCTAGATGGTCTGGTTGACCTGAACACTTCGACCCTTGACTAAGTCTCTGAAGGTTCTGGGTTCAAGTGACTGCCAGTGGTGTTAATCCCAGCTCTCTTCATGTAGTAGTGGTCCTTTAATCCCAGTAGGATGGAAATTAGTTCAGACATTACTTTGTCCTACCCTCCCTCAATTTCTTTTAAAACAGCTTTGCAAATGGGTCTATCAGAGTCCAACTAAGTTACCCGTCCATTCTAGTGAATGACTAATATCTGCATGTTTGTCTGTGTTTCATGAGTGAAACATGAAATAAAAATACCTAGGTTCTGTTTTGAAATAGTTTGTCTCATGGTTTTTTGCATTTTTATTTCTGCAATGCGTGTTGCAGCAAGAACAAGTTTGAAGATGTTCTGGGCCTGTTCAAGTGCTATACCAAACTTTGCGAAATCCTGAAAGAGAAAGCTGGGAAGAACAAACCCACTTCGGCAAATAAAATTGCCAGAAGCTTCCTTTCCATGGGCTTTGTGTGCACATTACTTACAAGTCTCTTCAGGTAAGGACCTGTGTTTCAAGGCACATTCATCTAGGGCAGGGGTCTGCAACCCACGGCTCCGGAGCAGCATGTGGCTCTTTTACACCTTTGCCGCGGCTCCAGGGCGGATACTAGCGAGGGGAGGAGGCGCATTGTGCGCCCCGACACTCCCCACTGTGGCGGGCGCTGTACTGGCTGTGACGTTGCATGGGGGCGGTGTGTGCGTTAGTCACGCACCGTCCCGACGTCACCTTCCCGCCCGCTGTCAGATCAGAGGGCAGCGGCACGCATGCTTTAAATGTCGCAATGGTTTTGCGGCTCCCAGGTTTTTTTTTCTTCGGAAACGGGTCCAAGTGGCTCTTTTTGTCTTAAAGGTTGCAGACCCCTGATCTAGGGTATCTAGAAATTTTGCCTCTCTCTTGATGCCTGAATGTGCTTTTACCTAATTTGAGGGGTAGCTTAAGTCACCTGAGATTACACCACTTTCTCCTCTGGCTCCATCCCTGATTCCTTTTTGCCATCTTGACAACCATTGAGAATTTGCGTTCTTCTGATGCCCCAGGGACTGTTCCCAGAACCACGAGGAGAGCTTGGCCGTTCTGCGCTCCAGCAGTGAGTTCATGCGCTATGCTGTCAGTGTGGCCTTGCAGAAAGTACAGCAGTTGGAGGAGACAGGACAAACAGATGGGCCTGATGGGCAGAACAGAGATAAGATGTTCCAGAACCTCTGTAGAATCACTCGGTGAGTCCCTTGGCCTGAAGACTTTGGTGTGATATTCGTAAAGGGTACCTCTTAAATATCTCAAGCTCTTACATATTAAAAGGTGGAGAAAGAAAACAAAGAGGAGTTTGAAACTAAGCCACTGTTGGGATTCTGAGCAAGTAGCCTCTTGGTCTTTGAGGCCATTGAGCAGCAGACTTCTGCAGTAGTTAGTTAAGTCAAACTGTTTTGTACGCTTTTTGCAATATTGTAAACAAAGTTATCGTACAGAGGTTTCCAATAATAAATTCAGCTCTATAATATAGGCAGAAGATACTGCCATCATAAAGTGTATCTAGGCAAGAAGAATATGCATCCTGAATATTTTTTATCCTTCTGGCTTGAGAGAATCCCCGAGGCAAGAGAAATGAGCTGTTCCTTGAAGCTGCCTATCTTAGGTGTGCCGGTGGTTCCCAATGATAGCAAGCAAACCTGAGCAGATGTTCATCTGCCATGCCTCCCCTGACTCTGCTCTTCCTCAAGGACAGTGGGGGCAAAGGGAAGTTAAGAGTCCATCAGGCATTTCTGCTGTTACTGGTATCCATAACTCCCAGTCCTCAGCACTCTTGACTGTTGGAGGCAATGCAGAGGCAGTGATTCTTAAAATCCTCTCCCCTACCCTCTTGCTGATGTTGCTAACTCCCACAGAAGCTACAGGGGTGGGGAGGTAGGCTTCTAGGCTTAATACTCAGCAACCTGATGTTTTCCATCTCTCTGGGGCAGGAATTCTTTGCCTAAGTTGTGTCCACCCACCCCGCTCTGCTCTTTCTCAACGGCAGCAGGGGCGGAATGAAGTCCAGGGGAGGACATACATTTTTCTGGGTCCTCTACCCAAATTCACCAGCTACAATGGTGAACGATACACTAGTGGAGGGATGCCAGGTGACAGCTAGGTTCCCTGCACAGGCTGCAGCATGTTAAGTACACAACTGCCAACCCCGATGGCTATGTTCTGCCTCCACCGTCAGAGGCAGTGATGCTTCTGAATATGTTGCTAGAAACCACATGAGGGGAGAATGCTCTTGCACTCAGCTCTTGCTTGCAGGCTTCTCACAGGCTGGCCGCTGTGAGAATGGGATGCTGGACTAGGTGGACTCCTGGCCAGTTCTTATTAGGATCACATTGTGCCACTGAAGACTGGGGAAGTCCTAGCCATAAGGAAGGACTTGTCATAAGATGTCATAAGATGCACCCACTCAGCAGGGTGCAGCTTGTCAGCTATATATATAGTGGCCAACCAAGGATTTGATTTTCATTCTGTTTTTGCTGCCTGCCTAAGACAGCAGGAACCTGAGAAATTATCAAGCAGCTGGCGTGCCCATTGTGTGGCTTGCTGGCTGTGTTTGGTTTTGTTGGCCACAAACTGTGCAGGCCTGACTTTGACTGTACTAACTTTGCAAGAGGTGCATGTAAGAGATGACCTGACGTGAACTTCTGCCCCCACCCTCCTTTGCATGCATGAATAGAGAGTTAAGCACAGTAATAGCAGATGAGTAGTTTGGGTGCAAGGGTTGGCTGTTCCTAGTCATCACACATGGCCATTAAGCCTGCCTTAAATCACCCCCTACTTTACCCCTTTCCCCAAAGAGTCCTGCTGTGGAGATACACCTCAATCCCAACCGCAGCTGAAGAATCGGGCAAGAAGGAGAAGGGCAAGAGCATCTCACTGTTGTGCTTGGAGGGTTTGCTGCGGATCTTTAATACCGTGCAACAGCTGTATCCAGCAGAGATCCCACAGTTTCTGCAGGCACTGGGTAAGCATTAAGGCTCTTTTTTGCTGAATGGTCAGTGAAGGGGCTAGAAGTGTCTTCGGAACACTCCTGCGGAATGCTCTTTCTGTAAAGATTCTGCAGGCCTCTTCTTTGTTAACCTCTGGGTGTCCACTAAGCACTTTTCTATGCTGCCAAGCTTACGCAGACAATTAAGAAAGCTATCTTCTGTCATAGTGAACTGAGTTTTTGCATGACTTTTTTTATTGTATATGCATATAAAATTGTTGTAGACTACTGATATTTTTTTAAGAAACTGCAGCATACAAGTATTTTTATAAATATAAACAAATATACTGCTGACCACTGCTTTTCAAAGCAATGATAGTCTCCATGTATATAACTGTGATGAATTCTCTCTCCTGACCTCAACTTCTACCTTGTTGCCATTCTCCCTCCTCCTTTTCGCCAGATATTGCAAACGAAGATGTGGAAGAAAATGGGAACATAAACGTCACTGAGAAAGCGGCCTTTCAGATTCGACAGTTTCAGGTGAACTGCAGAAAGGTGATGTTGGGGTTGAACTGCTTGAAGGGATGGATCGACTCTTGTTCAGGAGGATGCAGGCAGAGATACTGGGCCTGTGCTTTCAGTTCGCTGCTTACAATTGCAAAGCCGTTGAAGCAGATCTAGGAAAGGAGCATCTCCTACTTAGGGAATTGCCTAAAAATACTTGGACAGGAACAGAAAGTTTGTCTCAAAAAGTGTTCACCCCACCTTCCTCCCCTCCTTTCATTGCTTTCCTACATTTGTTGTTTGCTCATGAAATCCATTTTCCTTTCCCCCTCCTTCTCAGAGGTCATTAGTGAACCAGCTCAGCAACGCTGATGATGACTTCAGCAGCAAGGAAGCACTTCTGTTAATCAACATCCTTGCAACTCTTTCCAAACTGTTGGAGCCCTCCTCCCTCCAGGTATATACTGCAGTGTGATGCCACTGGCCTGATCCACCAGCCGTTCCTCATGTTTAAGCTGGTCTCTAATGTTACATGTAGGGATGCGGGTGGCGCTGTGGGTTAAACCACAGAGCCTAGGACTTGCCTATCAGAACGTCGACGATTTGAATCCCCGCAATGGGGTGAGCTCCCGTTGCTCGGTCCCTGCTCCTGCCATCCTAGCAGTTCGAGAGCACGTCAAAGTGCAAGTAGATAAATAGGTACCGCTCCAGCGGGAAGGTAAACAGCATTTCCGTGCGCTCTGGTTCGCCAGAAGCGGCTTAGTCATGCTGGCCACATGACCCGGAAGCTGTACACCGGCTCCCTCGACCAATAAAGCGAGATGAGCGCCACAACCCGAGTCGGCCACGACTGGACCTAATGGTCAGGGGTCCCTTTACCTTTATGTTACATGTGGACCAGCCCTCAGTCCAATCTATCTGATTAAACTCTAGCTTTTAATACGTATCATTTATTTATTCTCTCTTAACTCTTCTGATCTGCCTTTCAACCCACATTGAAAACAGCTTTCATGGTGGCTTTACAACAACATAAACACTAATAATTCTGTACTGAGAAAAGTCACCCTCTCTCTTCTTGTGCAGTTCATGCAGCTGTTATCCTGGACAGCCAAGATTTGCAAGGAAACTAGCCTAGGTAAGATTTCTGACCAGGTAAGACTTCGTTCCCCTACCTTAGGCCTTATGACGTCTGCAGCTTAGGTCAGGGGTCAGCAACCCGCGGCTCCGGAGCCGCATGTGGCTCTTTTACACCTTTGCCGCGGCTCCGGGGCGGATACTAGCGAGGGGAGGAGGCGCATTGTGTGCCCCGACACTCCCCACTGTTTTAAATGTCGCAATGGTTTTGCGGCTCCATTTTTTTTTCTTCAGTCCAAGTGGCTCTTTTTGTCTTAAAGGTTGTAGACCCCTGGCTTAGGTCATCAAATGAAATGTAGCATCCAGGTTTAAAGAAAGGGTTAAATAAATTAATGGGAGATAAGGTACCCAAAGTTGTTTGACAGAAGTTCAGGCCACTAAACATCTTCATGCGACCCAATGCAAGTGCAACACTGCTTGATTTCCTCGACATGATTAGGTTGCATCCTGTGGGATCACATTCTCTTCTTTCTCTCTCCCTTCCTTACTTACCATTTTTGGAGCTGCGGTCAGCATTATGCCTGTTTCGGTGTTTTTGACAAAAGCAGCACTAAATAGCACTTTTTAGCCCTCGTTAGTTAAAATTATGATAAGAGTCTGGGTGTCATGCTAACTTTAATTTGCTGTGAACATGAGAAAAAGAGATTAAGCAGTGTTAGATTTGCAGAAGGCCTGTTAAGAGATGGAATGCTGGGCTGGGTTGGTTGTTGCCCTGACCCAGTAGACCAGCCATGGTGTCTCCAAAGCTTACTTGTGTTTTCGCTCTCCGCAGATGACGCCCCTTGCTGCAAGGGTTTGTTAGCCCTGCTCTTCAGTCTGCATGTTCTCATCAAGAGCCCAGGCAGTGTATTGCGTGAGCTTGCCCAGGATATCCATGCTCAGCTTGGGGACATAGACCAGGTAAGAGATCAGTTGGGCCTTTTAGACTGAGCTTATCAGTCTGCATGCATTTGCCAATGTAGAGCTTGTGCGCTTGTTCTGTATCCCCAAATCCCCTTCCTGGATATAGCTGTTGAAAGAAGGTAGAATCAGGCTGGTGTAGTGGTTAGAGTGTTAGACCAGAGAAATTTGGGTTCAAATTCCCATTTAGAGACCAAGCTCACTTGAGTGACACTGAACCAGTGACTATTATCCTATCCTACCTCGTGGGGTTGTTGTGAAGATAAAAAGGAATGGTGGAATAATAAGAATAAAAATGATAGGTATCTAAATTACTGCTTGTTTCATCTTTTTAATCCCCCACTCTCTGCCTAGGATATTGAAATGGAGCACCAGCCCCACTTTGCTATTGTGAACGCCAAGACAGCAGCTCCTACAGCTTGTGTGAGTTGGTGTAAAACAGCAGCAACAACAAAAACTAGGTTCAAATTTAATAAAAAGTGGTACATAAATGTGACAAGTAAATTCTACTTGGCAATTTCCTGTGGCTGCAAGGCACAATGTGCTATTCAAAGCAATTTATTTCTCTCTTAGAGCCAGTGTGGTGTAGTGGTTAAGAGCGATACTCGTAATCTGGGGAGCCGGGTTCGCTTCCCCGCTCCTCCACATGCAGCTAATGGGTGACCTTGGGCCAGTCACACTTCTCTGAAGTCTCTCAGCCCCACTCACCTCACAGAGTGTTTGTTGTGGGGGAGGAAGGGAAAGGAGAATGTTAGCCGCTTTGAGACTCCTTCGGGTAGTGATAAAGCGGGATATCAAATCCAAACTCTTCTTCTCTTCTTAGTTACTGATTTTGAGTCGAGCAGAGAAGGTCCTCGAAGAGGTGGACTGGCTGATCAATAAGATGAAGAGTCATTTGGGACTGGAGGCAGCAGGTAAGAAAAAGAACAGTAGTTCTCAAATGGTGTCCTATTGGGTTGTCTCTTGTTAAGAAGTATGAACAGCTCAGCTGACGATTCCCACTCTCATCCTTATTGTCAAGTCAAGAAAAAACAACACAAGATCAGAGACAAAAGGCCCTTTGGCACAGTTTTTAGGAAAAGACCCCAGAGAAACAAGTTTTCATAGGACAAAAAACAGTCCATCTGCCCCAAACATGGTCAACTCTGTGAAATGGTTTGAATTAAGCTCAGGAACAAATTTGTTAATCAATACAGATGACAGCCACATTCTAGACCAACTGAAATTTCCAAACTGAATTCAAGGACAACACCAAGTAGAGCTTGTTCCAGTAGTGACCGGGATATGATGACCAAGGCCAGCATCTCAAGGAAAAGACACATAAATCAAAGCTGTAAGAAGTGAACTTAATTGATGATGCTGCTATTTGACCAAGCAGGAACTGGGCTTGAACTTGGAACATGTTTAAACTGTGTACCTGATTTTTAAAGGGGAGTGCACACCCATTCAAACAGGCTATGTGACTATTTCTAGATCTCAAGGACCTTTGTCTTTGTGGTTTTAACGAAGCTTTTTCCTTCCTTTTGTAGAAGATGCCTCTCAAGCAACAAACCCAACCCAGCCTCTGGAAAAGGCAATCATTCTTCAGCTTGGGACTTTGTTGACTGCATATCATGAGCTGGTACAAACAGCCTTGCCTCCGGGAAGCTGTGTGGACACACTGCTCAGGAGTGTCAGCAAGATGTACACCACTCTTACAAGCCTTGTAAAATATGTGAGTGCTCTTGACCTGAGGCATGAGGTTTGGGTTTGAGGGCCTGATCATCAACTTTCCCTAAGCTAGCTTAGCCTGGATGCCTAAAAACTGATGATGGGCTACTCTCAGGTAGCCAGTAGTGCATAGATCATGCAAGTTTGTCTCTAAAATGTATAATCTGCTATCTAGCCTGACTAATTCTTATGGTGCTTTACGTTAGCCTACTTGGGCAGAAAATCCCTGTGGAAGGGCACCACTACTAAGAACATCCTGACTCTTAATAAATTGCTACCTGCCAAATTTCAGTTGAGGGGGGCACTGAAAGTGTTATTTCTGTAGGATCTCTGCTGCTGATCTTACAAAACACAAATGCTAACAGGCAAGGATGCCCAGACCATTTGCATTCTGTAGCAGGGAGTTCCTGTGGCTTATATACCATGTCCTCTTGCATTGCTTTTTTTTTTTAGTATCTCCAAGTGTGCCGAACCACAACATGGGCGATTCCAGGACGGCTAGAAAAGCTGGTGGGTGTTACATGATCCTGTACAATGCCTGTTAGTAGGTGCCGAATAATAGTTTCTGCTTTAATTCTGGAAGAAAATTCTTGGAATAAGTAGCATTATCTTCTCTAGGTTAGACTCTCTGGCTCCCACTTGACCCCCCAGTGTTATGCCTTCATCACATATGTGCAGGTAAGCCAAAAAGTTGAATTTCCCATTTCACACTCCCAATCCCAAACAGTGCATCTATTAACCTAGGGGAAAACAGCATTTACATATGCTGACGGCACAGGAGGCATCAACCTTGCTGAAGCCAAGTGGGTTTGGGTCTGGTCAGTGCCTAGATGGGACGATACCTGTGCTTGCTGCCTTGAGGTTCATTTAAAGAGACTGCTCTGTTTTGAGTTTTAGTGAAAGCTGTGATGCTGAGGAAGCTAAATTCTGTACCCGGCACAATTTCCTATGCTCTCAGCATAAATAGCCCTGCTCATAAATGCAGAGAATGCTGTTATCAGTGGCAAGACAGGAAAATGAGAATCCTAACAATAATAGAAAAGAATGGAACGTATTCTTCTGACTAAACCAAGTCGTGTTTTAAATCTGGGAGGTACTGATATGAATTTTGGCACTATCCTACTCTTACTCTGTGTTCTGTGCAGCAAAAAACTGCGTACTACAGAATTGTCCTGCCCTTATTTAACGAAGGTGTGGTATGGATGAGGGGCTCAGTATCTCCTGCAAAGGTGGATTACGATTGCAAAAAATGACTTCTTCAGAGTGAGGACTATGGAAAGGTCAATGGGAAGACCAGAACTGAAGTAGCAAGAAGGGAGAGGGGGATAGGTCTGGATTAAACCCAAATATAAATTCAGCAATGAACATTCCCTGTAAAAGGGGCTTTCTCTTTTGATGGATTGCTCCAATGTTTTATACCAGCTTGTTCACCCTCTTAATACAGAGACTCAATCCCCTATCTTTACATGTCAAGCAACTTCTCCTTTCAGAATATCCAGAGTGAAACCTTGAGCATGGCAGGAGAAAAGAAAAAGAAGAAAAAGGAGAAGACAACAGCTGAGGTGTCCACTGTCATGGTGAGGATGGTTATTTGTGCCGTACTTTGCCCAGAAATACACTGGACCCTAGGGACGTGGGTGGCGCTGTGGGTTAAACCACAGAGCCTAGGAATTCCCGATCAGAAGGTTGGCGGTTCGAATCCCCGTGACGGGGTGAGCTCCCGTTGCTTGGTCCCTGCTCCTGCCAACCTAGCAGTTTGAAAGCACGTCAAAGTGCAAGTAGATAAATAGGTACTGCTCCAGCAGGAAGGTAAACGGCATTTCCGTGCGCTGCTCTGGTTTGCCAGAAGTGGCTTAGTCATGCTGGCCACATGACCCGGAAGCTGTACGCCGGCTCCCGCGGCCGATAAAGCGGGATGAGTGCCGCAACCCCAGAGTCAGCCACGACTGGACCTAATGGTCAGGGGTCCCTTTATCTTTTTACACTGGACCTTTAGTTATTTAATTGAGATTCAATGGGATGTAAAGCTTTAAGTCTTTGCTCCTTCAGTAGCAGAGGATAGCAGCATAAACTACTACTGAATACTCACAGGTGCAATTTGAATTGTGGAGGACAGATAAACTTGGACAAAGCCTTGAATAGCTATGTTTTTCAAGTCAGTTTTGTCGCTCAGAGGTCTAATCAAATTCAGAGCATCTATATCTCCCTAGCATTTGGTTCCTTAATCATGTGGATAATACTCACCCTGAAATGATATTTAAAATATTTGAAAGGCCTACATAGCTATTTACTGTGAGATCCTGTAATTGTGCTGCTGCTGTATTTAATATACTTCAATGCTTTCCTTCCATCTGTAGGCCAAAGTGTTGCGGGAATCTAAGCCAATTCCTAACTTGATTTTTGCCATAGAACAATATGAGAATTTTCTGATCCATCTCTCAAAAAAGTCAAAGGTAACATTCCAAGATAAGAATGTAGCTGCAACTTTCGGGCACACCTTGGCAATTAACTTCTTAGGATAGCTCAGCTGGTAGAGCATTAGACTCTTAATCTTAGGGTCATGGGGCCACACTGGGCCAAAAGATTCCTGAATTGCAGGTGGTTGGACTAGATTGCGCCCCCCCCCGGTGGTCCCTTCCAACTCTGATTCCATGAAAATTATGCAAGTTAACAGGAAATTGAATTATTATTTATATTGACACTTAAAAAGCTAAGCAGTTCAAATGAAGGACTGTCCCTGCTGAATAGACTACTCATTTATCAGATACATTTTGTATATGTAATTGGTAATCTTTATCAAATACTTTGGTGTAATGAGTCACGTCTGTTAGAACCCAAGATGAAACCCAGAAAGGCCTGTGTCTACCGTTTGCAAGGAATACAGACAAAAAGAATAAAAGTAATGTTTGTAATAATTAGTAATCTTTTCTGTAAATAATTAGGCGAATTCCTTCTGTGCTTCAAAGTGCTGTTCATCAGGGATATAGATCTTAGAATAAGGGACACTTGATTCAGTATGGTCTGAGTCACTTTTGGCACAAAAAAGTACATGTTTTCACTAGCTTTTTGAGCCTTGACAACTGTGGTTTTACTACTGATATCATACTATTTGTGTTCTGTAATTTTCAGTTTGTAAATGGCTTTGAGGTAACTTGTGATGAAAAGTTGTGGATAAACTTGGGGTTTTTTTGCTTCTACATTTAAGTTTTCATAAGCTATGCCTATAGGTGGTGCAAGCTTTCACTCTGACTACCCCTTGGGCTGCTTGCTGCAGGTCAACCTGATGCAATATATGAAACTGAGCACCTCCCGGGACTTCCGTATCAATGTGTCTACTTTGGAGAATGCTCTACAGGAACAAAATGCTGAAGATAGGGAGAATGAGCCAGCCAACGACCAGGTCAGTAGTAGACATTCTAAAAAGATGCAATCTATTTTCTGCCAATATAAATGTAAATCTGTACTTCCAAAGCGCCTTCTATGAAATTCATATGAAGCTTAGTCAGTTGTATGCTAATGGTAAATACCCATTTCTGTACAATGGCAACTTGTTTTGAAGTGTGGGGAATATCCCTTTGCATCATCCTGACTACTCAATTTCACCACCGAGTCTCAGCAGCCTCTGTGGGGGTGAGGAAGATACATGAATGCTAATGAGATGACAAAAATGAAGAACATGACACTTTTCTAGTGGAAGTTAATTTTCAGAGGTGTTTTTCAGAGTAAAAATTGCTTTAAACAGCAGGTTTTAAAATTGTGTTTCAGTAACTCAGGACTCCTCTGGCGCATTTACTAATAGCCTGTTTTCATCTCTTTTAGAGCACTGCATCTACCCAATCCAACACCAGCCAGGAACCCAAAACTAAGAGGCGACGTAAAAAATAAGAGCTGCCTTGGTCATTCCCAAGTGACTACTGTAGCTTGGTTCTGCTTGCCCTGTGAAGCATTAATGGAGAAAGATGAATGTCTTATTTTTAAGATGGGCTTTAATTAGGTTTCTGCTTGCCATACGAATGACATGCAATTCTCTGAATGCTTGTACCACAACAGGCTACTGATAACCATCCTGGCACAGCCCAGTTAAAGTGAAATCTGTCCTTCTGGAAGTTCTGTCAGTGATTCACCTTTGCAGCTGTAGCCTGTTTTAATGATAGCCCCGAAGTCTTCTCCCTCTTCTCAGTGAAAAAAGCGCAAATCACAGGGAGTGGGCAGGTCTCCTTGCTTAAACTGCTTCTGGGAGGATTCACTGAGCTGGTAGGTTTCCCGTCAGTTGAAGTCTTGCATCCTATTTTTGTTTCTGCAATGACCCTTTGGTTATTTTGAGAAGTTGATATATATCAAGAGCATCACCTGAAAGAAATTAAATAAGTCATGTTTACACCCCCCAGCCACACAACAGATACTGAAAACCACTTTGAGATCTACTTGTTGATCTTCAAATAGCTAGCAAGCTGGGAAGGGAATAGAACAAGTAATCAACACCATTGTTTATTCCAAAACTACTGATATTACAAGAGAATGGTGGAGAATATTCCCAAATCTAGGACTGACTGCCATTTTTCTAAAATCCATTTTCCCTAAAAGATTTGCTTTAAAGCATTCCTGCCAGAGCTTAATTTAATAAAATACATGAACCCTTCTCCTGCAGTGGTTTCTTCTCAAGCTGTCATAGTTGGAACAAAATTGCCATTGCAGCTCAATAATTAACAAGCTTTAGTTATAAATTGTTTAAACACTCATTAATTCACGCCAATTAAAAAGTGATTATGTCAAGTGCTGAGCATAATTACTACTTGTGAGACAAGATTTCATCTTGAAGTGTTTGTAAGCACTCTGTTATTTACACTGTACCTTTGCACTATTCCAGTCAGTGGCTGGATAACAAGCCTAGAGCTGACTGAGTGAGAACAAGCAATATGGGAAAGCCAGATGTTGCAGAACGGCTTCCCTATGCAAATGTATCAAAGCATAATAAAATGTTACATTGGGCAAAGAAACAAAGACTGACTGGGACATCCCACAGTTATTGTGAAGATGGACTCTCTCCTTTCTGTGGGAAATTAAGGCTGCTGTGCATACTTACCTAAGTATAAGTGTCAGTGAATTGAGTGAGGTTTTCTGCTGGGTAATAGGGCTGCTTTGCTACATGCACAACAATGTAAGGTGTTATCATACTCAGTTCTTGTGGCAGCAACACAAACAACATGACAACAGGCAGGTGGCCCAGGAAGGCCTTCCCATGTTCCCTGTGTCACCGCTGCCTACTTGCATGTGGACACACACAACAAAGAAGCCCGAGATCCAAATGAGTGAGTGGCTTGGCTGAAGGAAGGCTGCTTGTCATTAAGGGAATGAGCCTTGCAACCGTGATGGTGCTTGTGTAAACAAGAGGGGTAGCAGAGCAACACAAGCAGGAGTGGCAGCCCCAGTGCTACAGAAGCAGATAGGGATCTATTTGGTCACTCTTTTCTTCCTATGGCGAAGGGAACATGCAAGTGCAAGCCTGGCTCCTGGACTCACTCTGAGGACAAATTCTGGAGAAAGGAGATCCAAGCAGAGCCTTGTTGAACTGGAAGGCTTTAAAAGGACATATTTATAAGTTTTTGGCCGAGACCATACACTGGGGATGGTCTAGTTAGCACATAAAACCATGGCTTAGTGCAAATGAACAGTCATGGGTTCCCAAAGCGCAGATCATGGCTGTTGTGCTCATGCCAGTCTTGCTGCTGTGCTTCCCGTATTGCATCTGAAGCCAGTCTTGTGGTTTGCCTCACTCTAGACAAACTGGTTCATCCAGAATGAGAGACAAGCTACCCTTCGCTGGGAAGTAGCACAGCAACTATGATCTTCATTCCAGGAACTCACTCATTGGTGCTGAACCATGGTTTAGCTTAGTGTTATATGCAAAGTGCATCAATATATATGGCGCTCCTGGTTTATATGGCTATTCCAATGAGTAGACATAGATTATTTATTATTCAGTAGTAGCACAACAGGATTCAGATAATATTTCTGTGAGAAAAGGAGGTGCTAGCTTCTCTAGAATTATGAAAGTGGCACAATACTCACCCTGAGGAATATTGTATCTTCTTTCCATCCCTGTTGGGTTAGATGGAGTGACACAATCCATCGTCACCTCTTTCCTTAAGCACCGATCAATGTCCACAGCACTAAAGAAGGCCACTGACTGAGGCAGATCTTGAATACCCAGTTTATATGAAAACATGCACCTGAAAATACAAGCAATGCAAGTAGTACAGATTTAGGAAATTCTTCTGAAAGGTGTCAGCTTTCAGTTATCACATCAGCTACAGGCCCAAATTTTCACATGCTTTTACAATTCTCACCTGAGTGCAGTAGTGCTCTCCCTACTTGTGATTGCCAGCAGCTGAAATTCAGAGGCATAATGCCTTGGACAGTCAGGGCTTTTCCCCCAGCCAGAACTCACAGGAACATGAGGCAAGGACAGGAGTGACACACCAGAGAAGGATAGTCTATAAAAGCTGGTCATGTGGTTCCTCACATCTCCCAGGTGGAAACGGCGTAATACATTATGGGATGGACACCTCATTCACTCTACCCAGAAAAAGTATTTATTGCAAAGATTTGGAGAGCCCCACAACCCCAAATTTGATACTATGTCTACTCTACGTAGTTGCTTTCCCAACTGCTTCATACAATTGCTCTCAGCCATGGAAGGTAGGCAAGTATTATAAGAAATCTGTCAGGCAATCCCTTATTTTCCAGCTGAACAGATCCTGAACATTGGCCTGTGGACTGCCATGACAAAAATGGTGCTTACCGTGTAAGGAGGTTCGTGATCTGCAGGGCAAGAGCTGCCCGGTAGCGATCCTCACTTTGCACCAGGTATCGCACTTCGTCATGGATGCTGATACAGAACCGCCCATCAATGTTGAACTCCTCAAGGAGCCATTTCATTGACACAAGCATCAGGTGCAGGTAATCTACAGCCGAGCTCTGAACCACCCAGTTTATTCTGCTGGTTATAAACTGGAAGAGAGAGATACTGTTTGCTATTGTAAACCTCTTGCTTTTCTTGTTGGCTGCCTGCATCTTGAAAAGCATGACCAGCATATCAATGTACATAACCACTGAAAACTATTGAGCCCTGATCTTTACTGCACAATATATGAATTTGCCAAACACATTTTTAAGGTGGCTTGGAGCTTGCACTGCTCATAGAGATACAATGAAAGCACTTGGCATGGAAAAGACAACTTGTTGGAAACACTTGAGCCACGACATAGCTTGCTACGCTACTTGCAGATAACCAAAAAGCACAACCACCTTGCAAATATAGTGGTACCTTGAGTTACAAACGCCTCAGGTTATAAACACTTCAGGTTACAAATTCTGCTAATCTGGAAGAGTTACCTCGAGTTGAGAACTTTGCCCCAGGATGAGAACGGAAATTGTGTGCCAGCAGCGCAGCGGCAGCAAGAGGCCCCATTAGCGAAAACACGCCTCTAGTTAAGAACAGTTTCGGGTTAAGAACGGATCTCTGGAACGAATTAAGTTTGTAACTAGAGGTACCACTAACTTTAAGACTTACAGTACTAGGTGTACAATTTCTACTATCCAACCTCCTGCAAATATGTGTTGCTTTTTTGTTGTTATGTAATAAATTACTAAGCCTTGTAGATCTCCCCTGCCTGGTTGTCTAGTGGTGATTTTTACTCACTGCAGGCAGTGAAATCCTGCATTACAGCTCTTGCTCTTCATGGGAAGGCTGCCAGAATCATTCTCAGCCTTTCTCCACAATCACAGACCTGGAAAGGAATGCACCTTCCTTCCGCTCCCTTCAGCATGCACAATCACATCATGTACATGAATATTGGCATGCTCTGTGTGGCATGAAGCACACCATGGAAAAATGCCCAACAGCAAGAGTTTTAGCTGCATGCTCTGCTTCATACAGGCAGCTGGAGAATTTAAATGAAATACTGTTCCTACATGTTGCTGGTCATTGGCTAGATACCTCCATCTTTCCTTTCCCATTCACTTAATACCACCTTTCCAGTGAAAACCCTTGCAATGCAAGCTGGGCAATTACTGCTGCCACCAAAACACACTGTAATGAAGCAAGGGCTGGAATTCCGAGTCAAGAGGTCAGAGTCAAGAGGGTTCCTTCTCACCTCGCCCTTGACAGCAGCTGGCTCCAAAGCTCTGCTGATGTGGCAGCCCAGCACAGGGGTGCGAGGAGATTCTGACATGGCAATGCTTTCCAGTTTATTGAACATTTCAGACTCTGTCCCACTGGCCCACACTCGTCGGTTCACTACATCCCACTTTTTCCTTCGAGACCTGCAATATGAAGAACGTAAGAGCTGAACAAGTCATTCAGCAACAGACTTCTGTTTAGGGATCTGTCAAGGTACAGGTACCAGGGTGCATGGATTGTGCTTACTCCATCACCAGCTACCCACCTCCTGACATTTTTCTCTGCAGCATGGCAAATGCAGCTGGAACTCCAGCCCACCTATTTCTTCTCCACTAGATATCTCTCTTTCTCCCACCTACACTGCAGAAGTTTTGTAGCAGCCTCTACTTGTAGGCCCTACAAATTAAAGCCACCACCCAAAATATAAACCCTGGGTCCCGTACCACTAAGTGCTTAGAGTGGAGAAAGAAAAATTCAAGTTAATCAAAAGCAAGGCATTAAAGCCCAGTGATAGAGTTGCTCAGATAAATGCCTTGTCTCGAGCAGGCAAGGGGTGGGGCAGGGGGAAGGACTCCTCCCTATGGATGCTTCAAGCTTGCCTAATTTGCACAAATTATGCCCTGACTATGAATGTGAACAGATAATCTGTTTTGGGTTACTCTCCTTTAGAAAGAGAGAACGTCAAAAGTTATCTCTAAAACTTCATCATCTTCAGGAGAAAAGGCCATGGCTGTTCACAACCCAGTTATGTTATGGTATCACATAAACCTGCAAAGCACCAGAGACTTTTCTGAAATCCAAAGGAGGACTGAATAGCTACAGCACATATGCCACCCCACCACTGGGGGTGGTGGGAGGGAAAGACATTATGTGGTGATAGGAGGGATACGCTTCAGCTGCTCAAGGATTTCCATTTTCCAAAACACATTTGTGACCCTTTAGCTAAGAGTGCTTAGTGATACTCAGAAGCCACAAGGATGGCTAAATAATTTTTCCAGTGGCCAGGCTTCAGTGGCCTACATAACCTTTTGCCTTTGTCTGTGACCAGCAGGAGAAGGAACTGAGTAAAATGGAGCAGAAGCATGTAGATTTTTGTGGTATAGAGTTTAGATGACCATGGCACAGAATTTTGATTTTTAAAAAAGTTTTATTTTACTTTAGTGCCAACAGCCCTGGCTTTAGCTCAAGCATAACCTTCCAGTAGAAAACACCTTACCATTTTCCTGCTTCTCTCTTTATCTTCCGCACATCTTCCAGGGACACAGAACCATCCTCTTCCCTTTCTATGGGGATGCCAAGCTCTTTCACCAGCCATTCCCCTTCCTCGGACAGATAGCAGCTGTAAGAGGAGAATGGAATAAGAAACCACAGGAGTTGGGAGGGACCCAAAACTGCCAACACAAAACACCCCCAAACTCCAAACTAAGTAGGACCTTCAGCATGGCAGTTCAGGCAATAGTTCAAGTTGGAGCCAAACAGGTACTTAGAGTGAGCAAATAGCCTTGGGGGTAAACTGTTTAGAGCTAAGTCACATGATCTGGGAAAGAAACATCCCCCCTCTCCTCACACAATATCCTCTTATCATCCTGAAAAAGTCGGTGTCATTAGCAGACTTGGCCGCCCCACTGCTTACTTCTAATTCCAGATCATTTATGAACAAAAGCACAGGTCCCAGTACCAATTCTTGGGGGGAACCCACTTTCTACATCTCTCCATTCTGAGAACTGTCCATTCATTCCCAAGCTCTGCTTCCTATTCTTTAACCAGTGACTGATCCATAAGAAGACCTGTCCTCTTATCCCATGACTGCTACGCTTACTCAGGAGTTTGCTGCAGTACTGCACCAAAAGCTGTTTGAAAGTCCAAGTATCCAATGTCTACTTGACCATCGCATGGTGTAGTGGTCAAGAGCCAGCATGGTGTAGTGGTTAAGAGAAGTGGACTTGTAATCTGGTTAACCGGGTTCGATTTCCTGCTCCTCCACATGCAGCTGCTGGGTGACCTTGGGCTAGTCACACTTCTTTGAAGTCTCTCAGCCCCACTCACCTCACAGAGTGTTTGTTGTGGGGGAGGAAGGGAAAGGAGATTGTTAGCCGCTTTGAGACTCCTTAGGGTAGTGATAAAGCGGGATATCAAATCCAAACTCTTCTTCTTCTATGTTCACTGACATTCTCAAAGACAAAGGAAATACTAATGAGACTGGACTTACCCTAAGGTACCACCAGAGAAGAGCCATTTCCCCCAAATGAGATGGAATGGTTCTTTCCAGATATAAAAACTACAGGCAGTAGTATTTTTAATCAATTCTTTGTTGTTTAAAAAACACACTGCCCAAATAAAAGGAGTTGTTTTAATTGATCAAATTTTTTAAAATCAAGCACGCCTTACCGCCGAATCCCTTTTGTAGCAACATACAACTGGCGAGCCTTTTCACTGGCCTGTTGCTGTGTCAGGCGATGGTTGAACTGCATGAGGAGGCGCTCTGCAAAGGGCTGCCCTGCCCCATAGATGCGCCCATAGTTGAACACTTTGGCATGTTCTCGGCTGATCCCCACTGTGGTGGCCGTCTTGCTGTGCAAGTCTGTGGCATTGCTCTTCTTCCCCTGAAGGGTCATCCAGCCAAAAGCCGTGCTGCCTTTGGTGGGGAAAGAAGGGGTTAGTGTGGTCTTTAAGAGGGTGTGACAAAAGAGGCCTTGGAGTGAAACGGGGCCAGGTGTATCTCCGTAATTCTGTACAGGAACAAAATATGGCACTGGATACAAAATGGAGCTCAGAACCTCAGATGTCAATTAAAAACAAGTTTGTAGTCCTTATGGTTACCTAGATACCATAATGCACACTGTTGGACAATGGTACTTAAGCCCTGGGGGATGCCCCACTGTTGCTCCAACTGTTCAGCCTGGGCACAAGCTTGGAAAAAATGCCAGCTACGCAGCTGCCAGAAGTGTGTGTGCATGTGTATTCTGTGCACCTTAGGAGCTTTTGTAAGTGTCTGCTTTTGTCAATAAAGAATTAAACTGCCAGCCATTTGTCCTCCTTGGCTGAGTGAGCTTAGGACACAAATATATGGAAGTCTCTAGACCCCTATAAATTATTTTAAAGAGATATGTTGGTCTGAAGAAGGCGAAAAGTGGAATTTCTAATATGCAGTTTCCGTACTCACTGTACTGTAAAAATTTACAATAAAAAACTGTATTTCAAAAACAGCATTAGCTATGCTAGCTGAACAGAGCTTTCACATTCCCAGGCAGTAAGTATACCCCTGACTATCAGCTGCTGAAGGAACAGACAGGGAAGGGTCGTTGTGAGTGGAAATGCTCACCATGCATGCCAGCAAAATGAGCTTCTCCCAAGACAGCTGCGATCCAAAGTTCCTGGGAATCCACATCAGCTCCAACCAGATGGTAGCCAGAAGGGGCCTGGACCATAGCTTTCAACTCACTGCCCACCCGGTCAGTCTGCAAGACACAGAGAACATAAGATTCCTGCTAGATCAAACCAAAGAACCACCTAGTCCATCACTGTGTTCACACAGTGGCTAAGCAGGCCCAGAGTGCAATAGCACTCTCCTGCTCATGGATCTATTATTACAGAATCTTCTAGTTACAGCAGTGATAGCCTGAGCTGGTAATTGAAAATCAATGCTCCAAAAATCGAAATAGCTAATAAACTAATTGGACTTTGTAGTAATGAATAAACGAACCAATAAATTATGTTTGCCAGAATGGCTTCTCTATTCCTGTAAATTAGCCAAAGGTGTCTATTTCTTATAGACTGGAATTCTCATTATGGACAAGAAAAGCAGGATGGACATATCTTTGGGCAACTCTATTTCAGTTTCTCTCCCTCAGTAAGCACAAAAAGCATTAGAAAATCCATACATACTCTGGCATTACTGGCTGTCAACCAGGTGGGCTCCACAGCTCGACGAGTTATTGTCCCAGCAGTTACCACCTGTGGCAGGATGGCTCCATAGCTATTCTCCTCGTCGAAGTCTGGGTGCCTACAGAAACATCAGGGTGAGCCCATTTCATATAACATGAGGAAGCCAGCCTTGCTAGTGATCAAGTAGCTACTTGACAGGAACAGCTAAGACTGCAGGTAAACCGACACATCCTACAGAGGTGAAGGGTTCTAAAAGATTTTGCTGGAGTAGCTGCTCAGCAGCTGTTCATGAATATTCATCACTCTTAACTGGCTGTTACTTCTCGGGTAATATACATCTCTGACATTTGCTTGGAATCCAATAACCTGGTGGAGATTCTTGAGAGAATGCAGAACTTATTCCAAGTTATGCTACTAGCCCATCTAGACTTAAGGAATAAGTGGCATGCAAATCTGGTTAAATAAACCAGACTCAGCAGGCAAGTCCTTTATGAGCCAGAAGTAGAAATGTATCCTACAATTACTCCAGTATCTGGGATAAAGCCCCCCTCCCACACCCAATAGCAAAGACATGGATGGCAATCTGTCAGGGATTCTTTAACTGTGGTTCCTGTATTGCAGGGGGCTGGACTAGATTGCCCTTGTGGTCCCTTCCAACCCTACCATTCTATGATTCTTTGAATATCAGCTGCTCTCCCAAAACAGAATCCTTTTACTTTCACAGCCCTGATAATTTACAGCTTGGCTACACATTACACTTGCCAGGGGAGAGCAGCCTGAACATGCAGAAACTCTGTCTGCTGAGAGCTCAAAAGATTCTCCACCAACAGGCAGCAAAAGCTGGAGGCGATACAAATCAGACAGCAAAACAGGGCTGCTATTTTCCCGCAGGAGCTGGAAAAGGGAGGAACAGGGAAAACTGAGAGGTAGTACAACAGAAATCAACAAAAACACTGCTTCTGAGAGCAGCCGACTGTGTAACTTGCCAGTCTGATTTGTAAGACTGAAGATCTTTGAAGAAAGAGCAGAAAAACAGAAAAGTTTGGAACCTAGACACACCACCTACTCCCAGAGATCAGAAGAGACTTGTGAATGCATCCCTAATTATATTGTGTTGTTGTTGTAAGTCACTTTGGTAACTAAATTTGGCTGAAATAAAAGGGGGGAAATGACATCTCTGTATGTGTACCTGGTCACAGATCGAGGCAGCTCCCCTTTCTTCAACCACACCACCATCTGGGAACTGACAAAACAAAAGGGAAACAAACTTCAGAAAGCAAACAGCAGAAGCTAAAGAACTAATGTCTTGCATTGGTCCTTGTCTCCTTGCCTGACCACACCAAGTCTCAAGCCCTTAGCAGGCCATAAAAGGAAGAATTGAGCTGAGCTAGCGTTTTATCCAGGGCTCAACAAGCCCAGTAATAAGACTGAACTATACCAAGCACCCCCCCAAAAAAAACCCCTACCTCCCCTGAGCTCTTAGCGAACTGAAGATGACTCAGGGGAGGGGCTCATCTCATGTTGCAAAGATTAAAATTTAAAGGTTGGAGTAAAGTATACAAACTGAATGCTTCATGGCCCAAGAAGCACATTTACCTTGGTACTGAAAGCAGAACTTGAATTATCACCATACAGCATGGGAGCAGGGATTAAAGTGTCCTGCAGTTCTGCAGACTGGTAATTTAATTCAAAGGAAGTCACCCCTCACCTGATTCTTTTGTGAGCATTCCTCCAAAAGGAGATCTTCTTGTTGATTTCAAGAGCTTGTGTCCCTTCTGTGGCCCCTATGCCAGCTTTCAGGGTGCCATCCTCCATTTTGGGCAAGAAATCCTTAGCAAATGGGCTTCCAACGTTGTTTTCATTCCCATCCTTTTAACAGCAGGAGATGGAAGTTTGCTTTAGCTCAAGGTATTGGTTATAAAACGGGATTAGCCAGCATAAAACCCTCCTCCCTAGTACATATGAAGTTGCCTTACAGAAAGGCAACTTAATGGACCAGTCCGGCAGCTTCTATTCTAACCAGCAGCGACTCCAACAACTGGATTATGGCCTCCTTAACACTTGTGAAATGTTAAAGAAGCAATGCCATGGAGCATGGGTAGGATGCATTTCCTTTCCCAAGGAACAATCCTTAACACCACTCAGAACATCTGGCAATAAGGATACAGTGGTACCTCGGGTTAAGTACTGAATTCATTCCGGAGGTCCGTACTTAACCTGAAACTGTTCTTAACCTGAAGCACCACTTTAGCTAATGGGGCCTCCTGCTGCTGCCGTGCCGCCGGAGCACGATTTCTGTTCTCATCCTGAAGCAAAGTTCTTAACCCGAAGCACTACTTCTGGGTTAGTGGAGTCTGTAACCTGAAGCGTATGTAACCCGAGGTACCACTGTAAAGACTTCTAGGTCACAAACTGCATTTTCCAGGCCGGGCACCTCTAGCACATACTTTGTTCTATCCAGGAAAGAAATATTACATTTCCAATAGAATTTAATAAGAGGCTTCATTTCAGTGGCAAAGGTGCATAGCCTTGAGAGGTCTATAAAACCATAACTACACTCTTATTTTTCCCCCCTACAAGGATATTAGAAAAAAGAAAAATAATCAAGTGGAAAAAAATAGTGTATACTCAAGGGGTGGGGGAATGTTCCCTGTGTGGTATTTAACATCTTCCATATATCACAGACACTTTCTTGCATATATACTTTAGTGCATTTCTGATTTTAAAGTTCAATTTGCTGAACTCAAGAGAATTATCAATTTATTTCTATATACAAGAAATTCCTGCTCACCTTGTGCGGTAGCCTGAAAAACCAGCACCCAGGGATATTGACCTCATTGTAAGGACCATTGCCATGGTGATAATCAGGATGACTCTTTGAATGGTCCAGCTCATCCTGTTGGCAAACCAATGTAGGGTTAGTTGGACCTGAATGTACGAGGATGTACAAGCAAACAAAATAGACAACTCAAGATGTAGGAATGTCCCACCTCATAAAGGCAAACAAAAAAGTTTTAGAGAAGCATTCTTGATTAGATATGATGTTTTTACCATCCATGCCAGCAGGGCCTCAACCACCTCTGTCATATTTAAGAGGAACAGTCACCAAAAAGTTGGGAAAATAGATCCCTCTCCATCTTTCTAGGAACTCTTGATGTTGCTCTCAAAATTCTGCAATGCTTCATGCCATCGATTTGCTATGGTTCCTCCCCTCCCATTTTACCTAAGATCAGGGTTGCTGGAGTAGACAAAGGGTTTGGGGCATTTGGGAATGCTCTTCCTACTACCTCCCCAATCAGACGAGCTCCTCATTCAGGCTTTTGCCCAGCACTCCCAAGATCCACTACTCAAAGCACACAGGTTTAGGCAATACATGAGTACAGATTTTCCCTCAATTACTGTTTTTCTCTCGAGGGGGTATACCATTACCTCACTAAATTGCTTGGTTACAGGATCTGAATCCATCTCCATCTCCGCACGGCTGAGCTCTTCAACCTGGCATGAGGGAAAGAGATCTCTTTAACAGCTAAGCTCATTCTCTCCTCCCACATCTACTCATTTGCCTGATCCCCATCTGACCAAGGTCTTTCCTAAGTGAGAAAAACAAAAACTCTTTGCATGTAGAAACCTAGCTTAGCTTCATCCTTGACACGCTAGTTTTCTGTATCCAGTGAGTTTTCTTTTTAATATGGAGAGAAATCACTTATGCAATGCCTTTACCAGTTACCTGAAGTTGTACAGTTTAGCAAGAACTGCACCACATAATTCTACTGATCATGTATGACAGCTTTGAGACAGACAATTTGTACCTTATGCCAGAAAGTGCTATTTTCTGTTAACATGAGCTCTTCTTCCAGCGTGGTGTCCAGTGAGATAGGTTGCTCTTTGCCTTTCTCCTTGCAGTGTTCCCGGTACAGATGCTCAATAACCCTACAGTTAAGGGGAAAGTAGTTTTGCTTTCACTGAATTCAGCAAATTATTCTGTTTCTTGATCCCATTTGCAAAGCAATGCTAAACTTTGCCACAAGAATGTTACGTAACAAGGAGATTGGTGCACTGGGCCTGCTCACTTTAATGAAAGTAGTTTTTCATTGAAGGATGTTGAGCACTTCACACCTTTACTCATTTGCAAATATCAGACCTAAAAATAGCTTTCCTTTTTGCAATTGGCTATAGTTCAGCCATACAGAAGTGAGATGTTCCTATACCGACATTCCTACATCCAGACAAGCAAGAGGCACTATTGCCATTCATGAACAAATTCCACTCAGGCAAAACAACTGGAGGATGGAGTGGCCTGGAGAGTCCTGAGGGCCAGGCAGAGGCCTGGAGTTTGGTCCCCCAGGCCTGAAGTTCCCCACCCCTGCTTTACAAGGCCTAGCTCTTACATGTCATTCTCCAGGGAACATTTCTTATGTCTCACTGCAATTCACTGTGGGGCTGAAAGAAGAGAAGGAGGAAAGGAGGATGAAGAGGGGGTGAAGAAAGAGCTGTGAGTGGTGGGGGGCCCTACCCCCATCTTTTGGACCCCCTGGGAAACTCTACAAATCTGCTATACCCAGAATTGCGTGTGCTGAGTGCAGCTGAATGGGACACAGCTGTAGGCAGCCTGAGGAAGTACCATCTACCTTGGGCCTGCTCAAAAAAACAAATTTTGCATTACAGCTCCTAAGATCAAAGAGCATGTTTTCATCTATTTCGGGAGACAGCTGGACGTCATTTTGAATCAAGATGGCAGACTGAACCTTTTGCACTGATTTCAGCCACTGATTTCAAAACTGAACTCTTCCCACCCCCTTTCTTTGAACCGCAAAGCATCACAGAACAATGAATGAAATGGAATGATGTGTGGACAATCCAGCATAAATCCACGACTACTGCGTAAATATACGTTGCAGAACACACCCTGAAAAATCCACCTGGACGGTCCCTGAAAGGTACCAAAGTGAATAGATGATGCTCTCTCCTGCTGAGAGCACTTTCTCTGCTTGTCTTTGGAGGCAACTGCTTAGGTCGGAAGCAGATTAAAATCATCACGCCTGCAGGGTACAACAAATGGGCTACGAAAGGAGGTGAATCTCCTGGAGAACCATGCGTGCAACTGCATTTGCTCACCTTCATCCTTTTTTTTAAACTTGCCTCTCACAATTCTCCCCTCTTTTGGGTTCCAAGTATAGCTCTGGTGGCAGAGACTCAGTAGTGCTTTATTCACTAAGCATAATCAACAATTCTCCCCTCTTTTGTTACCTTTGTGTCCTACCTCTTCTTTTGCTGCCTTCCACTGCAAACTCAGCAATTTTAAACTATAAGCTCCTCAGGGTAAGAACCTCTCTTTTTTGTGTGACTGTATGATGCAATGCATACAGCGATTGCACTCCATCAAATAATATTATTACTAGCAACAATTATAGACCATGGCAGCTTTGTTGCTCTCTTCACCCCAGAATGCACTTCTTACCTGAAGGGGCAAGTAGGCAAGTCAGCATCTGGAGTCCCCTCTGGCAGGTTGTCACTCCTCCCTGGCACCAGGTAACCCCAGCCGTATTTCTCAGAGTAGTGCAATGGAAAGCCATCCCAGGTGAGCCTCATGAGCTTTGGGGTCACTCTCATCTGAAGGCTGATAAGGCTGGGCCCAGGCACCCAGCTGGGATCATCCAGTCTCTGGCACAGCTTACGATACCACCTAGGCAAGGGGAGACCACAAAGTCAACACAAAGCTTTCCTCAATAATGTTAGATAATTGGTTGTTCAGATTAAATTTTATACCAAATTGCTCAAAGGCCTTCACCAAGGAGCTGTATGGAAATTCATTAAATAATAATGACATCTCCTGTCAGAGTTGATTTTACTCAGTTTAACAAAAGCTACGTCTTCCGTCACTGATGTTTCCAGGTGGCCTGCTCCTTTTTTAAAGTAGAGAACTTTTCCAATTGAGCTGCTAATGGGAGACTCTGGTTGCTGACTCTCTTCTCAATACATTATAATCTGGATGGCACTGACGCAGCTACTTGGGGAGTTTGAATACAAAGAAGCATGCCTGATTGCAGGAAATTAATTATGGGGGCCTTCCATTCTACAATGCTATGCTTCGTTAGCAGCAGTAGTAAACTTTTTTCAGGCTGAGGGCTGCACTGGCTTATGGCCAACCCTTGGGGGGAGGGGTTAAGTGTGAAACTAGGTGTGGCCAGTGTTAAGAAGTGGGTGTGGCCAGAGCTGCCATTCAAAAGGCTGCCTTCTGAGAGACTTTCCCACCAGCCATTCTACACTATTGAAAATAATTATTCATCACTCGTTATTAAATTTAATCATTTTTAAAAGAGGTTGAATTTGGAGAGACTTAGGGATCATAAAATACTTTTGTGAGGGTTGGATATGGGTTGTAAGTTAGCCACCCGTAATCTTCACTGTACTACATAGGCCTGTGACCTTGCCAACGGAATTCTGTATGTTCACAGCAAACGGAATAATTCAGACAAATAAGTGGTTGTTTGACCAATCATCTTGTAAATCAAACAGTTCTAACTTTTAGACAAAAAGCATCCACTCAGCATGACAGGAATGTTAAAATTTATTTTACCCTTGTTTGAATGCCAACTGTAAAGTAGGTCTACTTCTAAGGAACGTGGGTAAATCTATGTCTAAGCTGCACACTTCTGATAACAGGTGGAGGCTCTTGTGGGCAAATGATCTATATAAAAAAAATCCATGCACATTGAAAACTAACATATTAGAAGACTAAACTGGAATTCTTCTTCCTGACAAAGAGATGAACAAAAGGTCCTAGAAGGGTCACTGTCTACAACTTCCCTTTAGTAACACACCCTGGATGGCCAGGCAGGTGCTGAATTCTCTTTGGCTGCAAAGCTACAGTCTCCTTCAGACGGTCCAAGCACAATCGGCTCTCAGGGAGTTGCTGTTCTTCCTCTTCAGTTGGGGGTCCTGGATCTGTTTCCATGATACAACAAATCAGAAAGGAATTATTTTTTAATGAGTACAGTTGTTGACAAGGCTGTTTTCTAACTACATACATATTACGTCAAAGGGCTTAAGAATCTACGTGGACACAGTTATTTGGTGGCCTGCAAAGCCTATAATCCAAAGCAGAATTTGACAGCTAGCAAATTTCTAAAACTTTTAATGGCCAAGAGGAATTCAAATACATGAGTGTTTAATGCACAGTAGCCTAGAGAAGAGTAGAAATGTAACTTTAATGGTCAGGAGAGAAATGTTTTCTTGCTGAAATGTGTCAGCTCCATAACACTCCATAGTTCTTATGTTCCTCCACTGCCTCTATATTGCACTCCAAACACCTGTGTATTCCATATTTATCCTCCAAGACTGTAATTAAGAAATAAATAAAAATGCAACACCACAGACACCCTTTTTAAAACAGCACCTCTGGGATCTCAGGACTTTTTAAGATTCTCTGGTAATACTATCGTACTTTGAAATCACTTGAGAGCTGGATGCAAAACATTCTGCCTGCAATACACACACGCTGAGGTACGTATTTCAGGTTCGTAAATAAGATTTTAAAAGATGCTTGCTCCTACCCAATTGCAAAGACAGCTTAGCGGAAGGGATCTGGATCAAGTGTAGATTACATGCTTTGGATCCAAGAGGTAACAGGTTCAACTCCTAGCGTCACCAGGTGCGGCTGGTAAAGACTATCTGAAACCCAGGAGAGCTATTGCCAATCCGTACGGACAATGCTAAACCAGATGGACAAAAGATCTCATTCCATCTAAGGTATATTCTTTCTCTCTTTCTGATTAAGATTTAGGAGAGAAAGATTACAACTGCCAGTAGACAGTGGGGACATCTGTGATTTGCTGTGTGCTAGCAAGCTAGTAGTCAATTATGATGATGCGCTTACCTTCCTGCCACTCTAGCATGGAGGCTTTTTCCACGGCTTTGGGAAGTTCATCATTACCATCTTCATTCTTCTTCTTCCCAATTTTCTTCTTCTTTTGCTTAAATTCCTGGAGATCCCACTCTAGATCCCACAGCCAGGGATCACATTTGTACCTGTTTTGATACATCCAACCAACCACCACAGGTTAATTTGAAGAATACTTTTTTCAATTTCCATCAATGAGATCTTGGTCTACAAGCTCCTGTTTATTTACAGCAAGGGAGAGGAGCTGAAAAGGTACTTTTCTCCACCATGTCATAGCAACAACTTCTCAGTTTATCTAGATGCACCCACTGCTGAAACTGTGCCAAACAAATTCCTTTACTAAGTAGTAGTCTGCTTAATGAAACAGTATTGCATTTCACAAAACCCACAGTCTCAATTCTATCTCAACCCTGCAATCTTCCTTTAGGGGAATTGCCCCCCACCCCCAAGCACACTACAGATTTTTTTTTCATTTTTTAAATTGAATTTCACTTAGATAACCAAAAGGGAAAACAAATCAACAATTACAAAAAAGATATCCAAACATAACATGAAAATAACATCAATTTCCGTTAACAGTTCTTTGTCTTCACACTTGAATCTTTATATCTTTAAAAAGCATACTACAGATTTTAATGCCAGAACTAAATGTCAGCTGAAACTGTGGTCTGAGAACCCAGTTCTCCAACTGCAAAGATGAGGGGGAGATGTGGCAGAGGTGCGTGCATCCTAAATCTTCCATATTTCCCCTTTTCATCTTCTGTCCTGGACTACCTCCTCAGCTGAGTTTCCCTGAGATGTAGCAAGCATGCAATTGGGACCCCAACCAGAGGGAGGGTTGAGTGCTGCATCCTCCTTCCAGCTCCGTTTCTGCTTCATAGTGTTCTCTCCTGCCACTGCTTAATGGAGAGCCAGGTTTTCACCAATTATGAAGCTCTGGCTTAAGCAGCAGTGCACTGTAACAGTGATTATGATAATACCCCCACCTTTCCTCATGAAGCAGCTGGCAGGCATTGTCAGCTAGGTTCATCAAGGATTTCTTCATCTCCTTTTGCAGCTCTTCATAAGTGACCTGAGCTTCATCCAGGTACCTCTCCCAGTTCTGATTGACAGGAAGGTAGGAGACTCCCATTTCCAGCATCCCTGCAAATGTGACAGGATGGGGACACCTAACCAAGAAACAGAAAAGGGGGTAATAACAGAGTGGAGCCAGAATGTTGTAAGCAACTGGACTAAGCTATGTAAGCTAGGCATCTGTTGACCTTAGCATACAATGGAAGCAGATCGTAAGAGCTTGTCACACTATGCATGACCAATGGACAGAACCAAGGATGGATCCATGTAGATGAAAGGCTGAGGCCACATTGCTAGGAACAAGGTCCAATAGCTGAGAGCACTGATCTGGGTAACAGATGGACCCCTTCACTCTCTCCCATATGTGCACAGATGTCATTAATTCCAATGAAGCAAATTAAGGGACACACTTTTTTTTATAGTAAAGTCAAAAGTGTACTCTTTACTACTGACACTGGGCAGTCCGCAAGGACAGATCGCCCACCAGGGCTATTCCTCCCACCTGGTGGAATGAGATTCCACAAGAGACAATACATTTTGTGCCTACTCCCACCCCCAAGGTTTTTGCATTGTACAAGCTTTCCCCTCACATTCTCACTGCCTGTCACAACAGACGTTTTATTTAATATGATAAGTTGTTTGATGTAACTCCCAGAATTATTTGGCTCAGTTTTGCAACGTGCATTGCAAATTCTGGTTAACTATTATCTGTGTTTCTTTCACTGAGAAATTTTGTATATGTACTTGTACCACTTCTGAAGGATTAAGATGTTTGGGGAGATACTGCTTCTTGTTTCTTTCTTGCAAAATTGTAACACTGGTTGATTTGTACTGATACTTTACCACCATGCTGAACCTTGCAAGTTTTATCTGTATCTAAAGAAAGGTGAGACCAGAATCCCTAGCAAGGTAAAGTGTAAAGGGGTTTATTGATAATCTAACACCATCTTGTCCCTAAGATGCTTCTGACACACAAAGGCAACCTAACACTACTGGCTAACCCACAGCAAGCTCTCTCATAAATGGACACACCATAAAAAAGAATTCCACATTTCAGAACCCCCCACCCCAAAGACTCACCTTTCTAAGAAGAGAGGAAGCTGCTCCTGGAATACTTCGTAAGTAGCCTGGACATCAAGGGCACAATATCTCATCAGGTCCTTGGAAGGGAGACAGAGAGAATAGAGGGAATGGGAGAATAAATTATGTACACCTGTATCAAAAGCCACATTCTACTAAGTCACACTATCGGTCAGTCTATCCTAATATTCTCCTCTGACTGGCAAAAGAGCTCCAGATTGAAATCATACATCTTTCCCAGGTATACCAAGACCCTTTCCTACACTAGACATGCCAGACTTTAAACATGGAACATTCTACATGCAAAGAATATGCTCTACAACCAAGCAGTGGTCCCTTGATTCCTTCCCTTAAAAAGTACCATCCTATAGATTATCTCCCTACCTGGAAGTTATTCCTGATGTCATTCATGCTCCCTTTGACAAAGAGTTCCCGGGCTTCTTTCTCCAGTGGCTGGCCTCCAACATATAAGGCATGCACATCTACTAGATTGTTGATGCTACTAATGTTCACCCAGTCCCAGGAGGCAATCTGCAAGGTAGTAAGGCAACAGAGCAATGACTAACTAGTCCACAAACCCCCAAAATGCCCACTTTTGGATGGAAAGCATTTAAAAACATTTAAGAAACCATCAGATTGGGTCCTCAATCTATAGGAGTAAGACTTCCATTATGATTAGTTCTAACCCTCAGAATTACACAGAACATCTACACAGTCCAGGATCTTTACAAAAATGGCAAGTCCTAGGAGGCCTCGTCTACACATGTGAATGAGGTGGCAGAAAGTTGAGATGGTATCTTGAACTGCATTACGGCAGAAAAATAATTCCAATTTTGAATGTTCCTCAAAAAAAAAAAAAAAATCCTTCCTGCCAAGAGAAAAATAGCACAGTAGGGAGAAAGGTTCTAACCTAGTCTTTTGTCAATGAAGTTTGTTTTCTATTTATGTATTTTTTTAAAAATATATAGGTGACTATTTAAAAAATATGATCACTCTGTCTAAAGTAAAGCCATCTATTATACCATCTCAGCCCTCCACCACCTCATTCTGATGTATCTGTAGATCAGACTTACTGTGGCATCCATACAGAAATATAGCTATAGTTTGGCAGGCCTTTATCGGAGGATTGCCTATGAAACAATGACAATGCAAGAGGCAACAGAAGTTCATATTACTTAACAAAACTTTTCGCACATCTAGGATGTTGCCAATCTCCTCCATGCTGGCTCTGCACTTCTCCCCTCTACTACCAATTCAGAATGCTTTTGCCAAAAAAATTCCCCCAACTGTCTATGGTGATCTCTGTCAGTCTTCTACTAAAAACCCCATGGTGATGGAACTGCATTTTACAACTTTAGTAAGAGACAAAATTGTACACATTAAGACATGCAATTATGAGGAAGGGAGGGCAATTAGTTATTTTGGAAGAGAGAAATAAAGTGTTCAGTCCCAGCTAATGTAACCTCAGGTATAAAAATGACATCCCTATCTACCTCTTTCTCCACTCCTCTCATAGGACAGAGTATTAAAAACCAGTTATTCAAGTGTCATGTATGTATGAAATTTAGTTCTGCAAAGTGCCTTCCAACCTTCATTTCATTCTCACAACAATCCAACAAGGCCAGACACACTCATTCCCATGTTTTATATAAGTATGACTTGATCAAGGTTGCTGAATGTAGAGGACCCGTTCTGGGGGAGGGGGAAGCTCGGGCTTCCCCCTCCCTCAGCCCCGCAAGCTCCCAAAGCTGCCTGTTCTGGGGGCTGGGGTCGGCGGAAGCTCGGGCTTCCCCCACCCCAGCCCCGCGCCTGGGGGGGGGAAATAATTTTTTCCCCTTTATTTCCCCCCCCAAATCTAGGTGCGTCCTATGGGCCGGTGCGTCCTATAGGGCGAAAAATACGGTAGTTTTATATTGTTAGCGAAAATCCTAAAAATCTGTTTACCAGAGACCAAAGAGGAGCTAGCATCCAGACCACAAGCAGTAATCCTTCTTCCAAACTGCCTTCTGCTCTTTGGTGGGGGGGACGACACCTCCAGTTCAATATACAGTGGACGCTTGGGTTGCAAACGTGATCTGTGCGGGAAGCACATTCGCAACCCACAGTGCCACGTGTGCACACGCACGGGTTGCAATTTGGCGCTTCTGCGCATGCGCAAAGAGTGATTTAGTGCTTCTGCACATGCGCAAGCACCAAAACCCGGAAGTAACCCATTCCAGTACTTCCGGGTTTGGCGCGGTACGTAACCCGAAGCATCTGTAACCCGAGGTATGACTGTACCCTGGAGTACATTACATCTTATCTAGTGCTGCCGCTTTGCAAGCCCTATAGATATAAATTGGGGCAGCCTTGTGAAGAAAAGGAGGGATTAGCATGCAACTCCTCTGTGCCTTTCTAACTCACCTCAGGGCCATCAGTTTTACTCCGTGTTTTCTTGATATGCTGCTGCACCTGCTGCTGCCCTCTTCGCTTGCCATGTTTTGCTGCCATCCAAAGGCTGCGTTGGAATCCTGTTAGCCCGGAGATGGCCATGTGCATACTCATGGTGTCCAGGAAACGCATCTGGGAGCCCTGAAAGAGTTGTTTTAATGTCACAAACACTGCCATTTTGACACTCATTTACACAAAGAGCCATACATGGCAAACAAAAAAATAACATGGCATAGCTTGTTATATGCTAAAGACACCTCTTTATACCCTAGCCTACAACATCTAGGATATATACTATGAGGGCCAACCCTCTTCTTCCTATTGTAAATGATTTTAACCAGTTTTAAAGTTACAGGTATATTTTTTTATTGTTATAGCCTGCCTTGGGACCACATGGTGAAGTGCAGGTAGGAAATCCAGTAAGCAACAATAGTGAGGCAACCTAGAGGATAAAAGAGTATTACATAGAACTTGCAGGAGCAGGTCAACTGAGGGTCAAGTTCAGCATCATGTCTTACCAACAGAAGCCATATAGATACCTCAGGAAGGGATCACAGGCAGGGTGTGATGCCAAGATTCAAACTCAGAGTTCACAAATTAACTACCCTGCTATCAGGTGAAATTCTAGCCAAACGGCTCATACCCAAACTATACATTCTATCTCCACCCTGAGGATTTGAAATTCTGACTGCAGCTTCTCCCCTGCAAAGCAGCATCACAGTGGGGAGCAAGCGGGAGGGGTGGTGCTTAACCCTTCCCTCTTCTGCCTCTTTCCACCTGCAGCTCCTTCCCACAACCACTTTTTCTCCAGCTAGGATTCCAGACTCATACATCTGATCCAAAGAGGAGCTTGAAAGCTTGCTGGAAAGAAAAGCGGCAGGTGAATGAAACATTAATCACCCCTCCTCCTCATGTATGGATTTTCCCTTGCAAATAGTATCCTCCTGACAGCAGTGTCCAGAGAAGCAATGGCTGGGTTTTAAAGATACAAGGCAATAGCAGAAAACATAGCTCTATCATTGGACAAACAACCAACAAGGACAGCTGCTTTGTTTGCAGCTGCAGCATCAAAGTTTCACAGGGACTTTGTAATATTAAAAAAACCTAGCTAACTGCTGCGGGGAAAATTTTGCTCCAATACAGATCTAATAGTTGATCTGCTAAGCTTCATTTCTAAAAGTATTTATTTGTATCTTGTTTGTTGTGCAATTTCCTAAGTTATGGCTCATGGCTATGATAACAACTGAATTGATACATGTTACCACAAACATCTAGCCTTCAGCCACCAATAACAGCTTGCATACAAGAAGAAAGTAAGCAGAAAAGATTGGAAGACAAAGATGACTTACTTGAATCAGGTACTGTTCTTTGATGTGTGCACGGTCAAAAGAGACATTGTGACCCACCACCAGCCTCTCTTGCCAATCCTGCTTGGCAAGGCTGCTGCCTGTTTCCAGAGGGATGAGATCTGACAGAGTCAACTGGCTGGACCAGGTGTACCGTTCCTCTAACAGTCGCTTGCTACACCATGAGTACCTGGGGAGAAAACACACCCAGCCGTGTGAATTAAAGCACTCTTTCCAGGGCACGACAGAACACCTGAATCCACATTCATTTCTTTCTATATCTGAAAATTTAGTAATTTCAGAAAGAACAGTGCAGCACTGCACTCATTTTAACACCCATATCAATTTCATTTTTTGGGAAAAAATGTTACAATCCTAAGAAGATTTACTACAGAATGAATCTTGTTGAACTTAGTGTGGGAGATGCTCTGGAGCCAGCACACTTAAGATCACACCACAGGAGCACCTACCTTTTAAAACAACTTTGATTTTAACACCTGTGCTTTGGGGGAGGGTTCCCCTGCTGTGTGTAAAGCTTGTCCAAACCAAATGGGCACATTCACACAGATGACTAACCATGTAGAGCAGTGTTCAAATAGACCAGGTTCCCAGCAGCTATCACAATGCCAGAGAAGACAAGGACATGGTCATAATAAGAACCTAACATCAAGAATTTGGTGCCTCTTGTTTGGCTCTTCCCTCCCAAAACCCTTTTTTGCTTTCTTGCCATGTCTTTGTAAGCATAGGGGCAAATAATGTGTTATTTTATTAATTTTTAAGTTGCTTTGTGGGCTTTTCCAACTGAAGAGCAGGGTAAAAACACTTTGAATCACCACCAGCATTTATTTATTTTATTTTAAAATTTTAATTTAACATGGGGCACATATTGTATATGTGTACTGAAGGGATGGCTAAACTAGGATTCATAAGATGAAGTTCTTTAGAAGTTTAAGAAAACAAGGAAAATACAGCCTCTTTTTCAATTCTCACTTTGCTTTGAACAAGTTTAGGAGGTGAGAGCTCCAGTGTTCTAATTTAACACTTTTCTGACCGTCCCACAGCATCTGTGCACAACCCACACATCTGGTTAGGAATTTTGTGAGTCAACAAAGAGGGCTTCCTCCAAATATATAGAGGAAGGTTACACAACCCCCTCCCCCCAATACAACATTGTCTCTTCATAAGCACAGTTTCTTGTTCTTGCTCTTTTACAAAAGCCCAGGAAACTCTAGGTGGAAACATTTATTCTCATTCTGGCACTCTTTCAACAACAGAACTCCAGAAGAAAAGATAACAGCCTGATGTATAAGCGGGAGGGGAGTTTTCAGCCCAAGGGCCACATTTCTCTCTGGACAAACTTCTGAGGGCCACATGCCAGTGGTGGGTGGGACCAAAGGCAAACAAATACAAATACAAATACAAATACAAATTGTACTTATGTACCATAAGCTAATTACAGGAAAGCAAGAAACATTATCAAAGTGCAAGGACACATTTCAATCATTAAAAAAAAGGGGGGGGATATGAAGCAGGGCCAGTGAGCGGTGTAGCCTTCAAGGGCCAGAAAGAGACCTAGAGGGCTGCATGGAACTGAGGCTCTCCAGCCTTGCCCTATGGTATGAGACCTAGAACTGAATAAGAACAGGAAGTGGTCTAATAGATGTGAGATGCTGATTGATCAGGGGCCTTTGGCCAAAAAGTGGTATATAGGAATAAACCAATGAACAATGAAAAAAGTATTTGGGACACTGGGGACAGAAGTAGCGGGACACTGACTAGGTCATGTTGTTGATGCCTAATAGGTTCTATTTTTATACAAAGTTTGTAGGAACAAAAACTTTCACCCTTCTACCAGAGCTGTCGGCATCTTACCAGGCATTTGAGGAAACAGCTACTGCAAGCGTAGGGCACTGGCCTGCATTCATGCACACTTCCACATCAAACACCAAGGCGCGCTCATCAGGGAAATCAACAGCTGTCTTCTCCCCACTGGGTCCGTATCGTGTCCACCCAGCTTTCCAAGCCCACTCCTGGGGCACTGGTGGGATCCCAAACTGAAGAAGTTCCTTAGCAGCTTCCAGATATGGGAGGCTCTGCTTCTGTGCC
This sequence comes from Podarcis raffonei, assembly GCF_027172205.1. Classification (NCBI taxonomy): domain Eukaryota; kingdom Metazoa; phylum Chordata; class Lepidosauria; order Squamata; family Lacertidae; genus Podarcis; species Podarcis raffonei. The sequence goes on along the minus strand of NC_070615.1, from coordinate 17,856,861 downwards.
AAGATGCGGAAGTGTTCATCGATGTTGGCCCCATACAACTGGGGCAGCTGCAATTCCACATCAGGAAGAGTAGTTGTCTCTTTGCCCCACAAGTCATGCTTCTGCAAGTGTGCCACACTCTTCTGGATGTCTTCCTCTGAATATTCAATCTGGGCACCCCGGAAAATCTGCTCATGAAGATGCTTAGAAAGCATCTGGATGCCAAGTGGATTGATGCGTTGCTGTTTGGGTCCAGAACCAGTATCTTGTGCCATCTCCTCCTGAACCAGGCGGCTGGCAGAAGAACCCGAGGACCATCTCTGCATTCCCCGTAATCCAAATGGACCTGTGTTCCACACCAAGCGCTTCATCTTCACTAGAAATGAGCAGCATGGAGGATACAGAAGATCTATCAGGAGACAAAAAGTATTAACAGAACTGAGGTTTAGTGTGGAATTTTATCTTCTTGCCCAAGATGCCGGTACATAGTGTTTAAGTTGTGAAGCGCCTAGATAAGTGTTCCAGATTCAGACAAAGGATTCAAAACCTCACTCATCCACAAAGCTTGCAAAATGACTTTGGTCAAATGACTATCTTTCAGTCAGAGTGACTTCCCAAGGTTGTTGTGAGGGTAAATGAGGGTATGTATAGGAATGGAAGACGAGCCTGCTGGATCAGGGCAACTGCCAATCTAGCCCAGAATCCTGTTCTCAAAGTGGCCAGCCAGATGTTTCTGGGAAGGCTACAAGCACTAGAGCACCCCCCCCCCCAGTTTCCAGGGACTGGTGTTCAGAAGCACTGTTATCTCCAGCTGTGGAGGCAGAGCATAGCCATCATGGCCACTAGCCACGGAGAGCTGCCATGAATTTGTCTCATCCTGCTGTAAAGCAAAGTTGGTGGCCATCACTATCTTCTGTGGGAGAGAGCTCCCTATTTTTTTTTTAAAGATATTTATTGGAATTTTCAAAAAATAAAGAAAAAACATAAAAAATACAATTAAAAACACATAAAATTTACATTTCTTACTGTCAATAACCAATTTCCTTGACTTCCCCACACCTCCCCTTCTTGTATTCCAGTTCCAATTTTTAGCTCAGCAAGTTCTTATCCCCAAACTTTACCTTACTTTCCTCTAATTCATTTTAGTTAACCAATTTTAACTTATAAATCTCAATCTTTATACATCAATACTTATTCTTAAAAATCTTTTTCTAAGGTCAACCCCATCATTTTAGTTAACCAATTTTAACTTATAAACCTCAATCTTTATACGTCAATACTTATTCTTAAAGATCTTTTTCTAAGGTCGGCCCCAATTCCCTTCCCCAAAATCCCCATTTTTATGTTAGTGGCAAAACCAAATTAAATGAAACAGAATATAGTTATACACCCTTTGGATTCCCAAAGCCCCTAGTTTTAACTATGTGCCACATAAATAAATATGGGTGTCCCGAGCCCTCTGGAGGGTGAAATTGAAAAGCAGTCCATAATATCTGTGACTGCTAAGAGCAGCCCCTTCCAACCCTAGAATTCTATGAAAACAATGATGATTATACTTGTCTTCTTGAGATGATAACAATAATTTTAGTATTTATATGCCACCCATCTAACTGGGTTGCCCCAGCCACTCTGGGTGGCTCCTGACTGAATATTAAAAACACAGTAAAAACACCACCAACAACACTTTGGACACCAAACGTCCAGAGGGCATAAGAAAATATTTCTGATTCCCAAATTCCCACCCCCCTTCCAAAAAAGAAAAAAGAGATATATCTACAGCTTATCTCAAAATTTACCTACCCCCTCAGTTTAGCTTCTTTTCCATGCCACCTAAAGGAGCTAATATTTATTATCCTCACCAACAACCCAACCCAAAAGGGGCGCCCACAAATTATCCCCTTCCCCAAATTGGGCTATTCTACCCCCTCCCCCAAAAAGGCTACCCCTCCTCAAAAAAAATGGGGTGGGGGCAGGGGGAAGTAGCTATACAGCAGCAGCAGCAGCAGCCCCCACCGCCCGCCCCCTTTCGTGGGTACACGAAGCACCCAAAACACCATGAGGTGATTTTTGCCCACGACCCCAAACTCCGCCCCGCCCAAGAGCTCACGAGGCGAATCTTCGGCCGCCGCGCGACTGGAGTGAGCTTGCCCGACACGGGGGGGATTATTATATGGAAGCTACCAAACTCTCCTCTCGCGTCTTAAACACAGCCCAAATATTGAGAGGACAAGCAGAAGAAAGAGAAAGCAATGAGTTTGCCTCAGACAGAGGCTGTGCTGGTTTTGTTTCCCACCCAGCCCTAGTTTCTTCCCCCCCCTCTTCCCCCCCTTGACACTCGCTAGGAAATGGTATCTCCCAGAATGCTTCAGAACCAGCCTCCTGCTTCTCAAGTTCCTATAGGTCTAGCGGAGACCATGTATTCAGCGCGGCCGCGTGGCCTAATGGATAAGGCGTCTGACTTCGGATCAGAAGATTGCAGGTTCGAGTCCTGCCGCGGTCGAGAGGGCTTGCAGGTTCGCCGCTGAGCGAAAGCGACTTGGTGGCAAAATTGTATTTTTGCTGCTTTTATGCAGTCGCGATTTCTGTGCAGATATTTTATTTTTTTAAACATCTTGGCAACAATCACAGGCTTCCGTAATTAAGCAATCGCCTTGTTCTCCTTCGCTAACGTTTGGTACCTTTGCATTTTCGCTGTTGCCCCAATAAGCGCCGTTGGACTCAGTCATTTCTGAGTAGACACGATTGCGCTGGAAGTCTTCGTGCGCTCAACAGGGCTTGCAACTCCGTAACAGTTAATGCCTCTGCATGTGACCGTGGGAAAGTGTGGGAAGGCGTGTAAACAGCCTGCAAGCAAATCAGGATGAATGCTCAGTGTCGACTGACCTTCTTTGCAAACAAATCAGGAAAAATGCTCAATAAAGACTGGATATAACCTAACCTCTGCCTAAGCTTTGTGCAAGCAAATCAGGATGCGTAGTCGTCTGAATTGCACTTAGTCTGAAATTAAGGGGTGCTTAAGTTTTGTTCCACCAGGAAGTATTTTCCCTATTGTGCACCAGGTGGCAGTGTTGTCTGCTTCTTAATAATAAAAACACTACGTTGGTATTTTACACTCTTTGCTAACTTTCAAGCTACAGAAACCAGAGGAATCTTTCTATAAGAAATCATTTGCTGGCCCTTGTGCTGTTCGTGACGATGGGTCTGTTATAAGGTAGGCTCTCCAAAGAGGGCAGCGACATTGCCCTGCTGGCCTGGCCAATGCTCCTTGCGGACAATGTGCCCCAGAACCCTTTGCAAAGCTGATGTGAAAAGCATTACCGCGAAAGCTGAAAGTTTGGAAGCCACTGCCCATGCATGTTCTCATCTAAGCTGAGAAGTCTATCGGTGTTCTCTTTCTAGGGTGTGTGTTTGCTGCTTTTTCTTTTTTTCAAAATTTTTTATTGGTTTTTGTAAATTTTTAAACATACATACATACATACATCTTAAATGTACTTGATCCAATCTTAGTAACATTGTTAAGTGACTTCCTCAAAAACCCCTGGCTGAATTTCAGTGTATATCATTGTAACAGTTTTCCAAAACCAATTTTCTCATAAAATTAACTTAATCACTTAACATCTTACTTTGTTTTCATTTTGACTTTAAACATATTATTCTCTAACATCACATAATTAAATCCTAAGCCTATCTGATATTTGCAAGTTTTCCCAATTAAGTTATCTTAGCATATTTAACTAAATAGTCTTTGAATTTCATCCATTCCTCCTGGTACTCCTCCTCCTTCTGGTCGCGGACTCTTCCAGTCAAGTCGGCTAGCTCTGAAAAGTCCATCATCCATCTGCCATTCCTCCACTGTTGGGACTTCTTGTGATTCCCAATTCTTAGCTAACAAAATTCTAGCTGCAGTTGTGGCATACAAAAACAATCTAACATCTTTTTTGGGCAATTCTTCCAAACCTAATATTCCAAGAAGAAAGGCCTCTGGTTTCTTAATAAATGTATATTTCAACATTTTTTCCAATTCATTATAAATCTTCTCCCAGAAGTCTTTCACCTTGGGGCAGGTCCACCACATATGATAAAAAGTACCTTCTTTTTCTTAACATTTCCAACATAGATTATCACTATTATGATATATCTTTGCTAATTTTACAGGAGTTAGGTACCATCTATACATCATTTTCATAATATTTTCCTTTAACACCGTACATGCAATGAACTTGACCCCTTTCCTCCAGGGTGTGTGTTTGCTGCTTGTGCCAATAAGGCATACGAATGACCATGATTGGTCATTCATATTCCCTCCTGCTCATTGGAAAGTCCTCCAAGCTTCCTGCAAACAGCTCCAAGCATCACCTCCATCCCTTGGTTAATTAACCCTTCAATTACATTTATTATTATTATTATTATTATTAAATATTTATTGGTATTTTCAAGAAACATGTAACAAACAAAAAATAAACAAATAAAAACAACACAAAAATACATAAAATTCAAAACTTAACAGAAAAATAGAAAAAACACATAAAGTTTCAGATACTTGTTTTCCTTAACCTTATTTCTCAGACCTCCTCACACCTCCCCTTCTTGTATTCCAATTTAAATTGTCAATTCAGCAAGTCCTTAACTTATTTCTTCACCCTAACTTAAACATTTATTCTAACATACTATTATTTTACTTTGCTTCTTTTTTCCATTTCCTCAATTTATTTTTACCAGCCTTATTTTCATTTAATTTAAAAAAGGAAAGAAAAACCAATTTTACCTTATCAAAATTACACATCAATACTTATACCTCCTTAATTATTCTTAAACCTTTTCCCTAAAGTCGACCAAAATTTCCCTTCCACGATTTCCCCGATTTCCATACAGCTAACAAAATATATATAAAAAAACAAGGCAAATTATACTTATATGCCCTTTGGATTCCCAACCTCCACCCACCCTTTTCCCGGTTCCAGTCCCCAACCAATATCCATCAGTCTTTATGTTATTTAGCCTGGAGATCTCACGTCCGAGGCCCTTATGTCTCTCTCAGTTCCTTTCTGCCGGTCTCTTTGATAGTCCTTGATGTTAAACCCCAAGTCTCGGAGAGGCTCCGGCCCAACAGGATCCATGTTGCTTCCAGCCCGTCCTCCACACTTAAAAGCGAAGCCTATGGGGTATTCCAACTCTTGTTTCAAATTTCTTACAAATCCATATGTCCCCAAAGCTCCAACTTTCACCTTCAGCAATTTTGTAATCCTCAGGTCTTCAGATCTCCTCCAAAGGGGATCTCTCCATTTTTCAGACTCCCATTCAGAACGGGCTTTCCACATCCAATTTTTATTGTCCTTTTTTATCATCATGTCAGACCTCATATTGCAACTCTCCTTTGACTCCTGCAAAATTCCAGCTCCTCCTTCATTTTCTTCAAAAGCAACATGTTGTTCCATCGTGTCTACACTTTCAGTTTCAATTATTTGTTCAGTTAAATGGGCTTCCTGTTTCAAATCCTTATCAGGCTCAAGACTGTTGTTTACTGTCAAGTATAGTACTGAAACCTCTGTAGACAAAGCAATGTACTCATCTTGTAACTTTCCCAGGAGAACAAATGCTCTGTCCAATTCTGCTTGAATTTTACATGCTCCAGCCATTTTTGTAATGTAATGTCCCTATTACCCCTCTAGGGGGATTTTGGTTCCTTAATATTCCTTTCAGCTCAAAACCAAAAGTCCAGTTATTTTGTATCAGCCCTCCTTATTTTCAACAAGTTATACCGAATGAGCCAGCAGAAACAGCAGAAACAATGTTCTCTTTTTCCAGCTGACAGCTAGCTGACTGACAGCTAACTTGACAGCTGTCAAACTCTTCAATACAGCAGGCTTTCTCATAGGACGTTCCCGGGTCTAGGGGGGGGGGTAAAACTTCAGCTTCCAAAAAATTCTTTTAATCCTCCAGTAAATCTTCTTATAATGTTAAAACCGTGAAGTCAAGATCTTTTATTAACAAACAAGAAACAGATTCTCTCGACCTTAGCTGCTCGGTCCTTTGCTTTAAGTTATTTACAAAGAGGGGGGGGTGGACTTCCTTTTTAGCCCCTTCCCGCTCGTTCCAGATCCAAAATAGAATTTTTTTTTTTAAAGTTCCAATCTCCGTATTACTCACGGGTTGATGTTTTGTAGTCCAATCGATCAAAAGAAGAAGTTGGCGCTCTCTGTCAATGGCTTGCGGCTTCACTCCGTAGACGAGGGAGTACTCTCAGCACCACGCCTCACCCTGCCTCCGTTCCGAAGCCTTTAAAAAGGCTCCGTCCCGGATTGGGGGCGCGCAAATGGTGCCCGCCGAGTCTCTATGTTCACAGGCATCCGCGCCTGTGATTTTAAGGGTCCCCGCTTCGCCGCAGCGGCCAGACCCAGACGCTACGGAGCCGATTCCCTCCGGAGCTCGGAGGGAATCCGCCATTAAACAATGGCGCCAACCCGGAAGTCCTAACCCTTCAATTACAAAAGGAATGATCCCAGCTGTTGCACTTCCAGCTTATCCCCATCACCTGAAACAAGCCTTACTTCCTAGCAAGTGTGTTTAGGATTAGAACTCAGTAGGTGATGGGGGCAAAAATATAATCCATTGGCTTGCCTCTCATTGGCTCTGGTGCCACCTTTGCCCTACCGGTCAGGGCTAGAATACCCAATAGGCAGGCTAAATAGTAGCTTTTAAGCATGGAAATATTAATCATAGGGAAAATCAGAACTTACTACACACTCTTCCTCTATTTTTCTGTTCTGTTTTTATTACTTAGTAGTGAGGAGTGTCATGTGCTGCCCAGGTATTTTTAGAAACCAAATAATATTGCAATTTTTAAATAAATACAGTGGTACCTCGGGTTAAGAACTTAATTCGTTCTGGAGGTCTGTTCTTAACCTGAAACTGTTCTTAACCTGAAGCACCACTTTAGCTAATGGAGCCCCCTGCTGCCGCTGCACGATTTCTGTTCTCATCCTAAAGCAAAGTTCTTAACCCGAGGTAATATTTCTGGGTTAGTGGAGTCTGTAACCTGAAGCGTCTGTAACCTGAAGCGTATGTAACCCGAGGTACCACTGTAGTGCAGTTTGTACATTTGGACCCATCATGCCAAAAACTGGGTGGAGTAAACCCGAAGTTGTATTTTGGTCTGCCTTCTTGATTCAAAATGGTGTGTGGGATCCAAGCGCCAATGAAAACTTCTGCCCCCATCTTAGGAACCTTTTGTGCAAAGTTTGGCGATAATGATATATCAAGGGATGGTCGAACCTATGCCAAAAAATAGGCAAAGACAAGCCAAAGTTACATTTCAGTGTGCCATCTTGATTCAAAATTGCACCTGGCACCTAAACATTGAGGAAGACTGCCACCTCGGAGAGCAGTATGCTGAGTTTGGTGATGAGATCTCAAGAGGTGTCTGAACATGTTGAGAAGAAGCAAATGGACAGTCAGATAAACTACTTTCACAAATATATAGTGCTGTTGATCCTGAGCTACACCAGGAGGTGTCCTACTAACATAGACTGAAGTATTACTAATAAATCCAATCTTGTCATGTGCTGCAATAAATCTAGGCTTTTATTATTGATATATTCTTCTGAGTTATATGTATTTGATTCATTCATTCATACACACGCACACACACACACGCACACATAAAAATAGTGTATATTGTATAAGGTGTTTGTTTGTTTGAATTACATATGGGGGCACCATAATCTTTTCAGTGCTAAGGGCTTCTAAAAGTGTTACTTTGTCCCTTGCAATCGGCTACAGCCACCACTAAAGAACAGGCCTTCTCAGACATTCACAGAGGCCCAACTTTTGAGACCCCTAGTTGTCATGGGGGGGAAGATGGCACATCAAAACAAAATAGGGCACCAAAAAAATATTGAGTGGTTTCTACAGTCCTCTGATCTGATGGGAACATGTTCACCACAGTCTAATCTTGTGCCCTCAGATCTGATACATATTTATTAATATTTATGAGCATTCTCAACTCTCTAATATGACAAAATCTATATTGGTTGCCCTTTACCAAGCCGCAGCTCTTATTTGCTTAAACTGAGGCCATGTACGCATTAGTGGCTTGAAACACAGTGAGGTCATTTCCCCCTGTCAAGCCACTTTCTTACATTCCTGTACACACTGGAAAAGGGTCAAAAATGTATTCGCCCGAGGCACATTGGCTTCCCCATTCCAAATGCCAGTTCACTGAAGCTGTCTTCTGCACATGTGCAACGGCTCTTTTCAATGTACACACCTCAGCTTACCTGAGGCTTCCATTTGCTAATTGGCTGGAAGCTGGTTTGAGGGAAAACACATCCAAGAGGAGTATTTCTCAAGAAACTACTGGCTACAGATGAATTGTGGCTAATGCCATGTATACAATGCTTCGAGACTATGTCACGCTTTGACCCAATGTGCATAAAAACTTAACACCTATCTAAATTTGTAAAATGACAACAACAACTTTCAGCCTCAGGCTCCGGACAAAGCCCTCCTGCCCTCCCATAACTGGTTCTGGGGATGAACCCTGTTTAGATTAACCAGGCTGTTCAAGAAAGAAGCTGGAAGCGAGCCTTTAGCCCAGGGGTCAGCAAACTTTTTCAGCAGGGGCGCAGTCCACTGTCCCTCAGACCTTGAGGGGGGCCGGACTATATTTTGGAAAAAAAGGAAAAAGAAAAAATTCCTATGCCCCACAAATAACCCAGAGATGCATTTTAAATAAAAGGGCACATTCTACTCATGTAAAAACATGCTGATTCCCAGACCATCCGTGGGTTGGATTTAGAAGGCAATTGGGCCGGATCCGGCCCCCGGGCCTTAGTTTGCCTACCCATGGCCTAGATCAGGGGTTAGCAAACCTTTTCAGCAGGCGGCCAGTCCACTGTCCCTCAGACCTTGTGGGGGGCCGGACTGTATTTTGGAGAAAGAAAAAAAAGAACAAATTCCTATTCCCCACAAATAACCCAGAGATGCATTTTAAATAAAAGCACACATTCTACTCATGTAAAAACACGCTGATTCCTGGACCGTCCGTGGGCCGGATTTAGAAGGCAATTGGGCCGGATCCGGCCCCCGGCCTTAGTTTGCCTACCCATGCTTTAGCCTCTGACTGTGACAAGTGGGGTTAAAAGTGAGATATTGTTATGAGCCATTATCGGCTTATAACGATGTTACGATCCAACGTATGTTCCAATAACCACCCGTAATGGTTGTGTAGTTAATGCCTTAGGCTTGTTCTTGGAGGAATTCCTTCAAATAGACACTCCTGATAATGAGATGGCAAGCTTCCAGTAAACAGCTGGGCTGGGTGCCTTTCCTGGCTTTTAAAGTGGTTTAAATAACAATTCCTAGAGATTGGGAGCTGCCGGGGGCTGCAGGAAGGACAGGCCTGCTTCTTGATTCTTCAGTGCTGTTGTGGAGACCCTCAACCATAAATCTCAGCAGCACAGTTTGGTAAAACTTGTCATTTTCCCCACTTTTGGGTCTAAAAAGATCAGCTGGGATTCCATGATATTTCATGATCTCGGCCTCCTTTCATAGGAGCAGGTCAGGGCAAAGAAGGAACGAGAACAATTACAGTGGTACCTCCGGTTAAGAACGTAATTCGTTCTGGAGGTCCGTTCTTAACCTGAAACTTAACCTGAGGTACCACTTTAGCGAATGGGGCCTCCCGCTGTGCCGCCGCTGCACGATTTCTGTTGTCATCCTGAAGCAAAGTTCTTAACCCGAGGTACTACTTCCAGGTTAGCGGAGTCTGTAACCTGAAGCGTCTGTAACCCGAGCTACCACTGTATAGCTGATCTAACTCGCCACCCCCCCCCCCGGTAGATGCCTGTCTGGAATACAGTGGTATCTCAGATTACAGACGCTTCAGGTTACAGACTCCGCTAACCCAGAAATAGTGCTTCAAGTTAAGAACTTTGCTTCAGGATGAGAACAGAAATCGTGCTCCGGCGGCGTGGAGGCAGCAGCAGGCCCCATTAGCTAAAGTGGTGCTTCAGGTTAAGAACAGTTTCAGGTTAAGAACGGACCTCCAGAACGAATTAAGTGCTTAACCTGAGGTGCCACTGTATGGTTAACAAAGGGAGAGCATTTCGCAAGCGGGGAGCCACCACCGATAAGGCTCGTTCTCATGTTGCCACCCTCTGGACCTCCCAGAAAGGGGGCACACAGAGGGGATGCTCAGATGACGATTGCAGGGTCTGGGGCAGTTCAAGAAGCCCACCAGGAATTTGTTTAAAAACCTCAGCAGCTGAAATGAAACAGAGGACACACACACACACAAACCAGGGACTTGTCACGTATTGGAATGCCACCCTATGTGGCTGGCGGGGTGAAGGGGAAAGGAAGTGTACAGTTCCTGAACAAGACATGGGACAAATCCCCTGAGTGCTTTGCTCTGGGGCAAGAGCTGCCCTGTGGTCAGAGAACAGAAGGGCACTAGTGGCTGGTCCATGAGGGGAAATAGAGCACTGTCATGCCAGCCGTAGTCTTGATTCCTCCAAGCCCACCTGCCTGCCTTATTTTGTATAGCTGGGAATTGCAGCGTTCTATCGCGGGTGGTGCTGTTGGTTAAACCACAGAGCCTAGGACTTGCCTATCAGAAGGTCGGTGGTTCGAATCCCTGCGATGCGGTGAGCTCCCGTCACTCGGTCCCTGCTCCTGCCAACCTAGCAGTTCGAAAGCACGTCAAAGTGCAAGTAGATAAATAGGTACCGCTCCGGCAGGAAGGTAAACGGTGTTTCTGTGCGCTGCTCTGGTTCTCCAGAAGGGGCTTAGTCATGCTGGCCACATGACCCGGAAGCTGTTCGCCGGCTCCCTCGGCCAATAAAGTGAGATGAGCGCCGCAACCCCAGAGTCGGCCACGACTGGACCTAATGGTCAGGGGTCCCTTTACATTTACCTTTTTAACAGCTCTCCACATCCTTAACAAACTACAATTCCCATAATTCTTTGTGTGAGAAGGGGAAGCAATGGGTGTTTAAGCAGTATAAGATTGCTTTAAACGAACTGGTGTTTCTGAGCTGGATATAAATGCCCCCGTATACTTCTCCAGTGTGTTCTGGCCTTGAACTGGGACCTCCCTTCTGCCATGTTTCACCAGTCCCCTACCCTTGTACATTTCACCTTTATAAGCCTTGTAGTGGCACACCTCCCTTCATTATTTTATGGACATGAGGGCCGATCCATTATGTGAAGCAGACTGAGGAAGCTGCCTCAGGCAGCAGAATCCGAGGGGCACCTCCACAAACACGCTCCCTGCTGCCAGAGAGAAGAGAGGAGAAGCAGATTAGGGCTGGGCGATAATCAGGTTTTCAACATCGTGATGTATCGCCAGTGAAACATCATGATGTAGTGATACATCACGATGTTGGAAAGGAAGGAGCATTGGCCTGTGAGGCTCTGGAGTGAAGATGCCATCACTCCCGACTCCACCAGTGCCTGGCACGGCGGTGAAGGAAGTAGCCCACCTGCTCAGTCGGAGAAGGAAGTTAAGGCGCCAGCCAGTAGGCAAGCCCCACCCACGATATACCGCTGGGTCCAAATGCCATCTTCACCTGGCTCTCAAACCAGTCCTGGACAATGTATTGATACATCGCCCAGGCCTAAAGCAGATCTTTCAAGATATTGCTGGCACTCAGAAGCCCAGCTGCACAACCCAGGTAAGTGAGGCTTTGATGGGGGTGGCAATGGGTGGCAAACAGTGGGTAGCACATTTACAGGGTGGCACTTTCCCATTTTGGCTCGGGCAACAGAATGGCATGGGTCCCCTATGTGAGCCACCTTGGAGGGAAATAAGTGTCTGAAAAGCAGGGCTGAAAAACAGGTAACAAATAATTTGAAGCCAGACCAGCACATATTTCTTTTCTTTTTTAAAAGTCTTTCTATTCCACTTTTTTAAAACAACAACAACAAATCTCCAAGCGGCTTGCAAAAATAACCAATAAATAACAATATAACGGCATAATAACAATAAAGCGGCATAAATAACAATAAAGTGGCATAGTTAAAAACAGCATTATAGAAACAAAAGTGGATAAAACATAGGAGTTCATAAATAACAAGAGGCCAATCTTATGGATCAGGGAAAGTCAAGGTGAAAAAAGGATAAGAATAAATCTGAAGCATCAGTCTGGTGTAGTAGAGGGACTCATGATAGGACCTGGGAGACCAGGGTTCAAATCTCCTCTCAGCCATGATGCCCACTTGGGCCAGTCACGCACTCTCAACCTACCTCACAGGGTTCTTGTGAGGATAAAATGGAGTATCCTGTAGTGTCCGGTGCCATGAATAAAATGTCCAAGCTAGGGATGAGTCTTCCAGATATTGCTGGGCTACAACTCCCATCATCCCTGACAATTGGCCACAGGCTGGGACTGTTGAGTTGAAGTCTGACAGCCTTTGTGCAGGGGGCACAGGCTCCCCACTGCTGACCGACATGATCCATTTAGACCAGAGGTTTTCAAACTTTTTGAGTCCACGGCTTCCTTGACCAACCACATTGTTTCTGCGGCACCCCTGTGGGGCTCAGGAGCCCAGTTACCGTATTTTTCGCTCTATAAGACGCACCAGACCACAAGACGCACCTAGTTTTTGGAGGATGAAAACAAGAAAAAAAATATTCTGAATCTCAGAAGCCAGAACAGCAAGAGGGATCGCTGCGCAGTGAAAGCAGCAATCCCTCTTGCTGTTCTGGCTTCTGAGATAGCTGCGCAGCCTGCATTCGCTCCATAAGACGCACAAACATTTCCCCTTACTTTTTAGGAGGGAAAAAGTGAGTCTTATAGAGCAAAAAATACGGCATGTCACCCCTTGCCTGCAGAGCTGGCAGCCTCTTGCCCTTTTTCAAACATTCTCCCTTGTGGAGGGTTCCTTCAGCCTCCGCTCCCCTGTCCTTGGGAGTCCTCTGGGCAGCCGCTGCTGTCACCCCTGGTCTCTGAGCTGCCCCCATGCCCACCCCAAAGAGAGGTGCCTCCTCACACTGCCCCACAGCGGCCTGGAAAGAAAATATCCCCAGCCTTAGTGGTCCAACAGAGACTGGCCAAAGGTGAACACCTTACCTTGGAAGGCAGAAGTGGCAACAGTGGGCGCTGCCAGGCCTACATGGCGGAAAGGCTGCCCTTCAGCACTGGGCATTGAGCTCCCAGGCAGGCCTTGCACACAGCAAGCACAAGAAAGGCTAGCACCGTGCTTGCCTGCCTGCCCAGCCTCCTACTTCAATTCTGTCCATTCCCAAAAGCAAGGGCTGGCGGACTGGCTGGCTGGACTCTCTCACCCACTTGTTTGCTGGCAACCACTCACCAGCCCCAGAGGCACCATTCACCTGGAGATCTTGTAGCTGGGGCTGCTGCAACAAACAGCTATGAAAGCCTTTGGGAGGCAGAGAAGCAAGAGGGCAGAGGAGGGAGGGAAGGAAAGAGGGAGGGAGGCCAGTGTTGCCCACAGCACCCCAACCATCATTCAAGGCACCCTAGGGTGCCACAACACACTTAGCAAGAACAGTGGAGCTGGATTGCCTCCTGCCCTATAGTGGTACAGGAGATCTTACTATTTATTTTTTTTTGCAACATTTATATACGACTTGATTGTAAGAAAACCACAAAATGCTTTACGAAGATGAATAAAACAATAAAATGATCAGTTAAAAGAAGATTAAAAATAGGTACTGAAAACATTTATAAAATCAATTAAAGTCAATGATAAGCTAAAGACCGCACATCAAGATTCTCCATGTCTGGATAGATAAAATAGCAAGTGCCTTAAAAAGTACAGAGAAGACTCTTGCCTGATGTCAATAGGCAGGGGGTTCCAAAGTGTAAATGCTGCTACACTAAACGATCAATTTATTGTGAATGCAGAACAAGTATTATGTGACACCAGATCCACAGATTACTACCTCTAGTGGGTCACTTTTGACCATAGGAGCCAACTCCTAGAAGCTGAGGGGGCTTCTGCCCCCCCAATAAAATATCTGAGGAGGCTGCTGCCCCCCAATGTTGATGGGCATTGCCATTGAAATGGTGTCTGTACACTGCATCATGTGATCAGTTATGCAGGGGGGGCTTACCTGCCCCCCCAATATTTTGTTCAAGTTGGCAGCCCTGTTTTTGCACTTTGCAGGATCTTGTAGTGCTTCAATATGTTTAACTTCATGCAAGAGAGCAAGTCAAGAAATATATACGTATAGACTCATAATTGCATTTTGCAGCCTTCAGTTGTGTCTTGAAACTGTTCTTGGTTATTATCTGCCCTTCACCAGAAGGCCCTAGGAGAGGTTACAGAAATAAAAAATGCAGCTTTAAAGACAGTATAAAACAAATTGCAACCATGACTTGAGCAATGGTCTCTCCGCTGGCAAAGGCACAAACTTGGCATGTGTTTTGTTTCCTACGGCCAACCTTGGCCAACCTGGTGCCCTTCAGGATGTTCTGGACTGCAACTCTCAACAGCCCCAGAAAGCACGGCTGATGATCAAAGATTTAAGAGAGAAAGTGGCTTGGTCTTGCTCTAACCACACAGAGCAGGAGAGGGAAATTTTGTGCCAGCCCTAAAATTAAAAGGGAATAATTACAGGAAGCTTTCATACCCTGCTCAAATGGCCGTCACTGATCTCACTTTCTAGTCTAGTGCATTAAAGAAAGAACACGCAAACACACACACAAAAATCCAATCAAACTACTTGGACACAATCCAGCCATAGTTAAAACGTTTTCTTTAAAAATGCTTTGATTTCAATAATAATAATAATAATAATAAATTTTATTTATATCCCGCCCTCCCCAGCCGAAGCCGGGCTCAGGGCGGCTAATTCAAGTGACAGGACACCAATCAGCTACTTCCACTGAGACTTAAATATGCTTAACTTTGGCTGAATTATATCCTCTGCTAAGAACAAAAGATACTTGGCATTGCAACTACATCAGGCCAGCTGAAAATGTGTGCCAGGATGTTATGGCTCTCCAAATACACATTGGCGCTGTATCTTTATAGCTTTATATCTTTTCCTTAGAGAGAGAAATAATAATATATACATATGTTGTGTGTGTACTATATACACTTCTAATTCAATGAGAGATGAAATCATTTCACACACACCCATCCTTGAATTTCTACTCTTATCCCACTGGCTCTATAGCTTTACTGATCACAATTGTTCCCATACGAACTCATTTCTTTCCTTCCTTCCTTCCTTCCTTCCTTCCTTCCTTCCTTCCTTCCTTCCTTCCTTCCTTCCTTTGGGTTGCAGGATTTCCTTAACAGATCAGTTTGTTGAATTAGGATTCTTCCATGCTCTCTCTCATGCAAAAACCCTCGCTTGTGTAGGAAACAAGGCAGAGGTCGCGCAAGGAAAGGAAGCTGGCACGATTTCTGAAAAGACCCCTTTTGGCAAGGATCTGGGCTTCTCCTAGGCGTTTTTGTAAGTGAATGATAAAAATATCTTCGAATGACTCCTTTCTAGAGTAATGTCATGGGCATTTCTGAAGGGGTTTGCTCTGAAGGGACAAGGAAAAAAGCAGACTCAGAATGCTTTTCCCCCCAGCGAGAAAGAGCTCAGCTTCTTTACGAAGAAAGGCAGATTTCAGGCTTGTGGGATCTACTTTGAAACACAAACTGAAGCCCTTTGATGCGCCAATTGGCGCCTGGTGCAAAAGACCAGGAATTTGTTCTGAAGACCAGAACTGAACTGAACTCATACCAAAACTCATTCTTGGTTACCCCAAGTATCGCAGCAGCGTTATTTAGCGGATAGGGTCCTTTTGTTGCTGCCCTTGTTAAGTCACTGTGAGTCAGAAATCCTTGCCGATCTACTGCGAACCACTCAGAGATCTACCAGGAGAAGCAGCAGATCGACCATCTGCCCAAACCTGCCTTAGGAAGAGGGGGCTTAGCTGTGTATATATTTAGGGAAGAATGAATTCTGTTCAACCAACCCTCGCCAGAAATCCCAAATATTGGCACACCAGGCAGGCAGAAAATCCTGAACAATCGCAGGTGGAAAACAGCTTTCTCTGTTCAGATGCGACACAGAGAACCCCAAGAAGCTGCCATCTGGTTCAGTGTTGTCCACACTGGTTGGCAGCGGCTCTCCAGGGTTTCAGGCAAGGGGTCTCCTACCCCATCGGGGACTGAACGTGGGTCCTGGGACCTTCTGTAAGCAAAGCCTTCTCTCCGCCACTCAGCTACGGCCTTTGCCAGTTAAAAGAAATACAATGAGGTACCAGGTCTGTTTGCAAAAGCATATTCATAATAACGAGGTGGAGACGGGTGGGAGACGATGGTGTTCCCTTATAACGTTTAGTATTTCCGGAAAAAAAACTACTGTAATCCCTGCACTTTGCCGCGCGCATGGAGACAGGGTTATTTCTTTGCAAACAGGCATAGGATCGGGAGCAGCATGGCTATGATGTCTCCCAGTGATCCCAAGTTTCGGGCACATATACAGCTGCAGGAAAGTAGTGTCGGGGTGGGAGGTGGGGGAGCGAATTTATTTGGGAACCAGGATTTTCAAACAAGCAACCCGGCCCTCCGCGGAACAAAACGGACCCTTCGCTTCTCACGTGTAAATGGGATTAACTGGCGTGGTGCAGTTTGAACCCGGGGTAGGTTAGTATGGCTTGAAGTCCATGCTGCAGCTTTGACGCCTCCGTCAGTGCCTCTCCCGCTATATAAAGGGATTTTGAAAAGTTCCATTCCTTCTGGAACGCTTCCTTTTCTGGGGGCGGGAGAAAAGATCTCCAAAAGGTCAACATGAAAAGATTGTCACGAAAACAGAATGGAAGCGATTATGTCGATTTTTTAATTTTATTTTTATTTGTTCTCTTCGGGGCCCCCTCCTAGAAAAATCCTCTTTTCTTGAGGAGGTAAAGGGAAACGAAAATAATCCATATTAGTATCGGAATGCCCTTTTAGTTTGTGGGATTATGGATAGTTTTGTGGGAGGAGTGAATCCTTTGGCATCAAATTTTCGCAGTTCGAAAGCATTATGCTTTAAGGAAAATGAAAAAAATATATATGAAGCATTCCACCGGAAACACTGTAATCTAGTGTGATTTATTCAGGGAACTGTGTGTGGAACCCGTTGGAGCCTTCAGTGACGATGAGTAGCAAATAAGAAATTCGTGGGGAAATTTCCGTTTCCAGATTTTCTTAAGCGAGCCAGCAAGTGTTAAAAAAACAACAAACCTCTTAGCCTGGTCGTCGGATAGTGGGGAAGGCAAACCCAGGTTTTATAATAGCATTAGGATGGCATTGAAATGCAAAAGCTTCAACTTTAACCCATAAAATATGGTGGGTGTTTTGGGACAGAGTGGCGGGGAGAATTAGGAGCAAAAAGATAGAATACATATTTTTTTGGAGTAACGTCTACAAAGCTGGGCGGCGCAAAGCCGTGCAATTCTCAAAAGGGCCGCGAGGGGCCGCCCTTGCTCACCGCAGACCTGGCAGAGCAGCTGCCAATCAAAACAGCTTCGGATACTTGGAAATATATAACACTCCTAAAACAAAAAATCGTCATTCACCTTTTAAAACCAATGTTGGCAGGAAGGGTCCTAAAATTAAATGTCGCACATCTATGCATTGCCAGCTTCCTTATATATTTAGCAGGTTTTGTCCTACTCCCATCAGATTCTCGATGGAATAATATTTTAGGAAATATAAATGTAAATGCATAGCTTTAATTAAATAGGCGAACTCTGTGAATATGCCGTGGGTTTCTGTTTTCACGTGTCTGAGTGTTTCACTGTGGGTGCATGCATTGGCGTATGATTTATTTATTTATATATAAATATTATAAACGTCAGAGGAGAACTTGGAGAGTCGTGCTGCCATGTTTATTGCGTAGGCACCTCGTCCCACGATAGTGCAAACTGATATACTCTCTAAAATATAGGAGGAAGAGCATTTTAAGCCAAAGAGTAAATATACAAACAAAATATGCATTTATTGAACGCCCGTCTTTTCATACAATCTACAAGCAGAATTTTGCTTCGGTTAAAATACGCCGGAAGGCTCATCTCTTTCCTGGGTTATCGATTTCGTCCTAGTGGATGAATGTTTCAGAAAATTGTAGAGGCGCGGAGCGTAAATGTTGTCTTTTTTAAAACAACAAACATTACAAATTCACGAATTTATTCTATTTAAATTAATTTTTGCTTGCAAAATCGGTAGTGCCTGGAGCGAAGCAACCGGATTCTCATGCCACCTCCGGATACTTTTTTTCTCCAGCATCCTTTTGCCTGGAAATAATGTATAAAAGAAAGAAAGAAAAATGCGCTTTTAAAAACTGAAAATCTTCCGGCATCACAATGGAATTTCCAGTTTAGATACTAACAATGTTCCAAATCTGCGGGGTGTGTAATTGTGCAGTTTCTCTTCCTCCCCGCTCCTCAATATTTACCTTTAAAAAAAAACAACTCCCTCCCCCCCAAAAAACACACACACACAATCCAGACTGTTCGGGGTTAGAATTTAGAAATGACCATCTAGGGATGTTGTGCGTGCGTGTAAGAAAAACAAATTCGGTTTCTATCTCCATAAATTTCATAAAGTTCGCTCCAGAAATCCATTTCTTCAGTGAAATGCTATTAGAAGTAATTAATTAATTAATTAATTGGGAAATATTAATCGAGGTCGAGCATTTAACCCCGAAGTAGTCACCACTAGGAAAATAATCTTTCAGGAAAAGAGAGATTTCTTTTTTTCTTTCTTTCTTTCTCCCCCAGAACAAACAAGGCGGGCATGGGGGGGGGGGGGGGGGAGGACGACACCCAACCCTGGAGAGAAGTAAACAAGCATATTACCTTAACGTGATTGCAATAAACAGGCCAGACAATTGACAGAAAAGGGAATTTGTTTAACCTCTCCTGCCCTTTCTCATTGAAACAAACCGGTCCCTTTTTGTTCCCGGGCGGCTTCAGTGGGAGAAGAACAGAATCCGGAGGTCAGGGGTCAAGAGCTTCGCCCATTCTCCTTGCTTTTATTTCCCTGCCCTTTTTCACTCAGGGGATCATCTTTAAAAAAAGGGGGGGTGAGGAAGGTCGCTTGATGACCCAGAAGTGTCCCTAGACATTCCATTACAGGAGATGTGGATCTGGATAAGCCAAAGGATCCGATCTGTCAGGGGAGGGAGACCGAATCTTACCTTTCTAGGTCGGGGGAAGGAGGCAAAGAGACCTCCCAGACCATGCTAGGATGTTGCTGGTGGTATATTATATTTGGCACCCAACTTCTCGAGCTCTTGATTTCATAACTCCGAGCTTGGTTTAATTCTCCCGGTTGTAGCCCATCTCCATTCCACCAAACTCTTCTAGAAGCCCTTTGGCAGGAGAAGCCGGGCAGGAAAGGTTTATGGAATAAAGCAAGATGGAGAAAAGGGCGCGATGGAAAAGCTAAACAGTGGGCGAGATCATTCCGGGCAAAATTGAGCGCTATGAAGTCTCATTGATTTCAGAGAGAGAGAGAGAGAGAGAGAGAGAGAGAGAGAGAGAGAGAGAGAGAGAGAGATCCGTTTCGACCATCACTAGCACCAGCGACAGTTTTGAACTTTGGGTTGGATCGGGCCCCAACGTTTCGGTTCTGTTCTGCTTCTTCTTGAGAGTATATTACATAAAGCCAAGCTATTTGAGAACACTCAAAACGCAACCCAAAATTTCAAACGGTGTTGTTCTGGTGTTTCTTTAAATATATATATTTAAAAATATAGAGAGCATGATACTTGCAGAACAGAACGGGAGAAGGGTGGTATTTTTGAGGAGGGGTTTATATTAATAAAAACGATAAGAAAAGCGATCACACATCCACAATGTGGATATTCAGTTGCTATATTACATGTGCACGCGTATTGCAGTTTTGTCATTCCTAACGCGGAGACTACGTTCGGCTCCATTCGCGTCTCAAGGAGTTCACATGAACATTGCTTCGTCAAGTACTGGAAATCTCTATTAGACAACTTTCCCTGGTTTGCAAGGAGGGTGCGTGTGTGTTAGGTGGGGAAGTGGCGGAGGCGAAAGGCTGGACTTTGACAGCTTCGTGTTGAAAAGTTGTTCCAGTGTAGAAACTGAAGTATTTTGATTGCAACAGCAATGGGATATTATAAACTGGCCTCTTACACCCGCACGTGTGTGCGTGTGATAGTGACTGTCCAAAATGCGGCGACTGTTGCTATCCACGAGCACGTGCTTTCTCGCACACATTTACACAGGCGTGAGAAAAATAAAACCAGTGATGTATCGTCACTGTCAGTCACTTAGTCACACGTACACACCAACAGATAGATGCACACACACACAAACACACAGGCGTGTTATAAAAAAAATTAAAACAATTATACGAATGTAAATCGACAGTCCCTGTAATACATACACAGCAATAGGTGTGCCTCCTTCCACCCAAGCTATTGGCGTGTTTATAAGGCAGGTTGTGTGTGTGTGTGTAACTTAGACCGACCTGACTTTTTCTCCAGCCATCTATCTCATCTGCCGTTCTTTATGGACACTGTTTTCACACAAACACACGCGAGCGCGAATAATGGAACTGGGTGCGTAAGGGGAACGGTGCTGAGTGAGGACGCAGACCTCAGATCAGAAACCTGCCCGTCGTCTCTCCCTTCCTTCGAACTGGGCGCTCCGTTTATGGTGTGCACGCATCCCTCCCCCGGGTTCCGTCACCCTAGTCGTGAGGATAGTGTGCTCTGCCCGTGGGCAGAAATGCCCAGATAGCGCGCAGTGCGGAGGGAGCCTGCGCCCGCGGGGAAACTCTGGACTACTGGAAAGGGGGAGCGGAGGTTAGGGGGCAAGTAGGGGGCTGTGGATTTCTTCGCGTTAGCAGCGCCCCAACCGGGACAGGCGACCGCGAGCTCCGGAAGACGGCGGCGGCCACAGAAGAAGCCTCGCTCCGCATCTGGCTCCTCAATCCAGTCCAGCGGAGCGTGTGGACGCCGCCTCGCTCGCATTGCCAAAACTCGGTTGGCAGGGCTGGAATGAGAACGGGGCAGCTTTCTCGCGGTGGTTCTTCAGACTAGGCTACTAGGGGGCTGGAATAAACCCCTCGATGGACGGAGACCCCCCCCTCTCTCTCGGTGGGGCAAAGAGAGAAACCCCCATGCTTGAGAGTTTCCCCCACCTAGTTCCCCTCTTCGCCTTTTGCGACCCCCGCCGCCTCTTCTTCCTGCCTTTTGGAGGACTTGGGATTCCTCTCCGTTTTCTCTTTCCAAACTTTCCCCCAAGTCTGCGAACCCTCCATCCTTGGACGCCAACTATTGCCCCTCTCCTCCCACCCCAAATATTTCAGCGATGTTCCCCATCACTCACCCAACCTCTGCCTCTCTTCCTTCCTCAGCACAAGTCTGTAAGTTATTTCTCTCCCCCATTTATTCTTATAAGAAAAGGAAAAAGAGCGACGAGGCTTGTTATTATAGATATTCATATATTTATTAGGCGAGCATTAAGAGCCAGGAGCCTCGGAGGAAAGGAGGCGCCGGGGGCTTTTTATAGGTGACGTATAGACCTACGTGGGGTGCTCTGGCCCCACATGGCCCCTGCTTACAGGCTTCCCACATCCTAAAATGACATTTCCCCGCAGTCCTCCTCTTCCTCCCGCCTCCCTCTGAGGTGAGGAGGGAAGAGGGGCGGTGGGGGGAAATCAGCCTTCGTTGTTCTGCTCGGGAGACGAGCGACGGAGCTTCAGTTGCACAGAGAGGCACAGAGACGGAGGAGCGCAGGGAGGGAGCTCTAAAAAGGACCCTCCATTTGTGGGAGGGGGAGCGCTCAGGGGACACCCCCTCCCAGGAAGAGAGATCGAGAGCTGAGATCCAGCAAAGCGGACGGGGTCGCCAAGTCCTCTCCAGCAAGGTAAGGTCGCAGTGGTTCCTATTGCGTGGCGTTTGCTTAAGACACAGTAGAGAGGGCAGAAAATGACTCTTCATTTCTTTCTTTTTAGAAGGGTTCTTGGCTAAGGAGCTGCGGAGATCTGGGGGTGTTTGTCTTGGGGGTACAGAAGAAGGCTGGAATATAAATGATGATGGCGGGGTTGGGGGGGGGGCTTTCCCCACCACAACAAATCACAAGTCCTGTAGTGGAATTTCTGACCTTTTACTGTCTGAAATTGACTTGGGCTGCCGCAGTGGCCCCAGACACGTGTCTTCCTTCCTTCCGTTTAGGGAGTCTTAAGATTTAGAGGAGGGGGTGTGGAATACACACACACACACACACACGCTTGTGTGTTTGTGCATGCGTGCGATGTGTGTGAGTATGAAACACAAGCCATTCTAAGGTTGTTGACTGACTCTGTCTGGATTGTCAAGAAGAGTTTTCTCGCTACACATCCTTCTGGATCCTAGCTCCGTCTCCATAGATGAAGGCCAGCTGAAGCTCTCTTAGGCAAAAACTTATTATCTGTGTGTTTGGGGGTGGGGAGAGACTTTATAGCACCTTGTATGCAGGAAGGAGAAGGGGCAATATAGTAATTTTCTCCTTTAGGATTTTGATTGATTGAAAAAAAATGTATAGACCCGCTTTTAAAATTAGGATGTAAGGTATATATGGGAGCCCTTTTCATCAGCTCCATATGAACTCTCCGTGCTTCGCATGGAGTAAGGGGAAAGGCGAGGGACAGCAATTCGTTGTTGTTTTTTGTTGTTTTTTAAGGCTGGGAGTAATATTTGCACACCGTTAATCCGGATCGCAGTCCGATATTCTCCTTTTCACACAAGGGAGGACATGGAGGAAACGTTCATTCATTCGTATGGGGGCTAGGGAAAGAGGTTGGGGACTGAGAGGGTTTGGTTGACCGTGAGAAGCAGATAACTTGTGAATTTTCTCCCCATCGTCCTCAGAGATGTTAGTCTGGTGGTAGTAGATTCCTGGCGCACTAGATAACGTAGTGGGCTGGACCAGCTCTGCCCTGGACTCTGTGTGGATGTGTATAGAAACTATGATATATTAGTTGGATATTATCCTTCCTTTTGTGAGTTTAGCAGAGTACACCCCTTGCAGTAAAAATGGGAAGATTGCACACCCAGCCCTGACTTTATGACTTTCTTATCTGTTATGTGTGCTTGTGTGTCTATATCAATATCTAAACAGATTACACACACGCAATCCCAAAGCGAATTGTTTCCTGCAACGCTCAACTATTCCCTCTCGGAAAGCACAGAGCAGTTTTACAAGCAAAGGTCGACCCACACAGACACACACGCACGCCGACTCCTCGCTCTCGAGGTCCCCGGTGGTGTGTGCCTTTAAACACACCCAGACACACAGCACACACCCGCCGCACCATGGTCACCATTGGAAAGTTGCCTTGGCAGAAACTTCACTCAATAGGGCGACAATGGAGCCCCCGGGGCGGGCGGGACAAAAGGGGTTGGAAGTAGTTGAACTGCCAGGCACGTCCACCCCCCGGGTGCTTGAATTAAAAAAGAAGAAGGAGAAGGAGGAGAAAAGGAAATAATGAATGAGAGAGAGGGAGAGAGAGAAAGAAAGAAAAATGAAAGAAAAGAAATGTACGGGGGGAAGAGGGGGGGGGGAAGCTAGAGAGGGACTTTTCTTTGCGCTGGTGAGAAAATACTCCGGGCAAAAAGTTGGTTCGGCGTCTTCATTTCAGCGCCAACGGAGCAAAGCTAATTCAATAGGAAACGCGAAGGTTTCCAAATAAAGAAGGGCTGTTAACGTGAAAAGTTCGTCTCTGGCGAATTAATTGTTAGGGCAAATAAACTCAGCCACGGAGAGACGGCAGTAGGTCGGGAAGGGGATTATTACTATTATTTTCTCTTAACTGCTGGCTGACGTTTCCTCCGCAGTTACGCAATGATTTTTCAGTGCTCGTACTTTCGCGGAGAGAGTTTAAATCTAACCCGCACAACGCTATCTCAGATACTTCCGGGGGAAAGGAAGGATGTCATTTGCTGTTGTTGCTTTTATTTTATTTTTTTTAAAAAAAATTTATTTATTATTTTTTAAAAAAATAAAATACGACCCTTTGTCATAAAGCAAAATGAGACAGAAATCGTGGCAGGGCCTGGTGTTTTCTAAGAGAGCGCAGTGATACTCGGAGCATCTTCTAAATGGGAATTTGTATTTTCCCGTTCAGAAATCCGAAGCGATCAGCAAGATTTTTGTAGCTATCCCATCTATTGTATAGCTGCCTCTTCCGAAGTTTGGTTACTGCTAGCGAAGGTTTGAATACCTGTTCTTGTGGTTTCAACGTTTTATACCATAGCGCCTCTTTATTATCCTGTGTTGTGTGATCGTATATTTATATATCTATCTATACATACATACATACATACATACATACACATATATATACATATATATGTATATATGTATATGCATGTGTGTGTGTGTGTGTGTGTGTGTGTGTGTATATATATATATATACACACACACAGATTGAGTCTACAGTCCAAGTTGGGAAACATTAATGGCCCAGAGAAAAGAGT
Organism: Podarcis raffonei; assembly: GCF_027172205.1. Taxonomy (NCBI): domain Eukaryota; kingdom Metazoa; phylum Chordata; class Lepidosauria; order Squamata; family Lacertidae; genus Podarcis; species Podarcis raffonei. Next base: position 17,832,431 of record NC_070615.1, on the reverse strand, counting down.
TGCAGAAGCAACGGTTGGTTAAATAATAATAATAATTTTTTAAGCGAAGCATACTGAAAAATGCAGATTATTTTTTGTGTGCATATGGAAAATAAATTCATTACATAACATACATGGCAGGAAAGAGAAACAAGACGTTTGGAGATAAAATAATAATAACAGGTGTACAGTGCTAGCTTAGACAGGTCTACTCAGAAGTAAGTCCTATGAAGTGGGCCTTATGACCAGATAAGTGGCTATAGGAGTGCAGCTGCAATTACTATAAAAAAGGGAGGGGATCCAAATACATAAATAAATAAGACAGCGACTAGAGTTGCTCGAGGCTAATGAAAGCACGGGGCGGGGGGAGACGTGGAATCAAGACGAGAGAGAGAAGAGAAACAAAACGGGAAGGAACTGATTTAAGGCTCCAAATGCTCGAATTCCAATTCAGACGTCCACACGCCCACATTCACCTAAACACAGCACCGCCTCGCACCGTCGGTTTTATTGGGGGGTGGGGTGTCGTCTGTTCCAGCGCAACACAGGAATGGCCTGCAAGGGGTTAAACTGATTGCTCATGAACTTGGCCTGTCTGTCTGTCTGGATTTTGATGGATGGGGTAGACCCCGCTGGCAAGTTCAGGCGGCAAGACCTCCCCCGCGGCTTCGGCGGTCCTGGGAAGCAGACGACAGAGGGAGAGGGAGGGGGAAGGGGAGGGGGGCGAGGGAGGGGAGGGGGAGACTTCACCTCCCCGTTACTCCCCCTCGCTTTACTACCGCAGCCTCCCACCCTTCTACCTCGCTGCAGAGGAGGGCGAAGTTGCCCGATCTCGGATAGAGAGCTGGTCTTTCCCTGGCCTCTTCAAGGCCCCTAATTCGCTTGGAATGGGATGGAGAGACAGGTAGAGGGAGAAGGTGGATCCACGCGATGGAAGGAGAAGGCAGGCTGGGAAAAAGCGGGGCTGGGTTTCAGCATTTGGACAGCGCCCGAGGCAAGGTAACCACGGTGGGCGAAGAGGGGCATGGAGAGAGAGGCAAGCGCAGAAAGCGGGGGGTCAGTAGAGAAGAGGGTCTCTAGGGCGACCCCCTTCCTCCCTGGCTTTCAGATCACACCGTGGGGGGGTGAAGTTGGGGAGGGAGCCTCTCTGGGTTTGGAAATTTGGGGTGGGGAAAGAGGTTTTCCTAGAATCCAGGTGCAAATCCAAAGTGCCCGCGAGCTGTTCCTCTGGTTTGCCATATCCGCCCATCTGGTTACCGACCTATGGCGCGCACCCCATCTATCATCAGGAGAATTAACAGACAGACAGACAGGATGTATGGGTGGCTATAAAGGCAACAAGGAGGGGAAGAGAGAGAGGGTCACCTAACCACTGTCACAAAAATATCAGTTATGTCAAAAAGGCTATGATCAATATCCTTCCCGCTCCAATACTTTTTCTTCTACTCAATCCCCCATCCCAAGATGCGGAAAGACTTGGGGGTCTGCTCAGCAAACCCCATTACCCCCTGTCCCACAATACCTTCTCTCAACGCCCTGCAAAGAATGCGGCAAAACCAAACATCCCCCCCAAAAACCGCCTCTTTTACCTGCCCAGAATTCCACCCCGTTGGTCATTCCCCTATCCAGGAGGGTTTGAGGACTGGTGGGGGTCTGGTGGGGCAGGTGGGCGGGTATAGTGTTGGTTTTCTTCTTCTAAGCCTGCCTGAGCTGTTTTCAAAAGGCCGTCCTTATGCAAGCCTATCAGAATGGACTCCCTCTCCCCCGCCCCGCCACAAGCCACTTTCCCTTTTTAATTGGAGCTCCACCGGAGTCTTAATTACAGGCTGAGAGAGGGAGGGCAGGCTGAGATTTCTGCTCGGTGAAGAAGCCTGGCCAAGCGCCCCCTCCCCTCCCCCTCCTCCTCGCTTCTCCCCCTCCTCCTCTTCTTCCTCCTCCTCCTCCTCCTCCAGCCGCCCCTGATTGGCTCGAGTAAGACGCTGCTGCTCTGACGTCACCCAGCCTGCCAGCAGACCAGGCTTTCTTGGAAAACGACCAGAGCTTTTGGAGCTAAGAGGAGCTGGCTGGGCGCGCGGAAGGAAGCCCAGCTAGAGGCGCCCTCCTTCTCTTAAATCCCTCTCCTCCCCACCCCTCTCTCCGCTCCCTCAGAGCCAGAAGGGGGAAAGGGGGGCCGGCCAAGGAGGCCCCCACAGCGAGACGGAAGCCGTGGATCATCCTCGGCTGGGAAATAAGCTACGCAGCAGCTCCAATCGCCTTTCGCCCCTTCTTCTTCTCCTTTTTATTATTATTATTTTTGTTATTTTCTTGGCCACGGATTTCTTCTGTCTGCCTGCCTGCCTTCTCCAGCACCCGTGCTTGGAGCTGCCGCGTGTAAGTGCTGATCTTGCTTGCTCTTCGCCGAGAATCCTGCCTGCCTGCCTTTCTTTTCTCTCGCTCCCCCACAACCACGGGGGAAGGCGTTAAAGGCTGTGGGTTTTTGGGCCCACCATCGTAGAAAAGAGAGATGGGGATTCGGCTGGGTTAGAGGCGGTGGAGACGGCTATGGAGTGATGGCGCTGCTCGCCTTTGAAACAGCGTCTGGCGTGAGGTGTGGGGGGGGGCGTTCAGGGGGGTGCTGGCGTTTTGAGGGGGGTGGGGGGCAGAAGGGGAACGGATTTGGGAACGATCGAGGGTGCCGGGGGGAGAAAAGAAATATCTCCCCCCCCTTCTATAAGAGAAAGTTGATCTTCCTTTGCTGCTTTGAATAAGCAAACGAGGCAAAGAAGGAAAGGAAGACGAGCACGTGTGAATTGCAGGTTTGGGGAAGGGAAGTAAGATCGTGGGAACGCGGGGAAGAGAGAAGAAGGCGCTCGGGAAGAAGGAAGAGGGTGTCGGGAGAAGTCCTCCCAGGCCTTCCTTGGTTGCAAGCTTTGGATCTTGACAAAGCCGGGTCTGCGTGCGAGTGTGTTTTTGCTCCCACCCGCTGGAAAAAGCTTTAAATAGGTAGGCAACCATGGCTTTGGGAAGTAGCTGGGGTCTTGGGATGTTGCGCACGTGAAGGCGAGGGAGCCAAAGGAAGCAGGGGTGGGTGGAATTGTTCGAGGCTGCGATCCCCTGACACGCTGCGCGCCGTGCGTGATTATTGGCTCCCGAGTAAAGCTTGCTTGGATTGTACTTGCACGCGGGTGGATCGGGTAGCTGCGTTACGCTGCCGTTGAGGAGCGTGGTGGCGGTGGCGTCTTCCCGCAGTCCCAGATTAAAGCTATCCCCTGATAGCATACGGGTTGTAACCAATGCTAGTCCTGCTGGGTGTGTAGAGCCATTAAAGTGAGTGAGGATGAACTAACTGAGGTCCATTGCTTTCAATGGGTCTACTCTGAGTAAAGCTACGTTAGCTACCACCCTTTGCCAAGTCAAGGCATTCCGAGAGTCTACTGTGCGTCTGTCTTCGGTTCTTGGGCTGCTAGAACTAAGAATGTTGCCAGGAGGCCTTGAAGTTCATCGCTAGCATTTACTAACAACACTAACAGCAGAAAGTAATAACTGCACTAACACTAGCGATGATGGTGCTGGTAAATAATAATTATATTAAATAATTATTAAATAATAATTATATTAATAATGCATCATTTTTTGGTGTCTTTTGTCCCGAATCCACCACCCGAGGCAGCTGCCTCAGTCGGCCCACTGTTGGGGACGGCCTTAAGTTTCAGGCTTATATTCCACGTTTATGGATTTGTTTCCAAGATGCGCGATAGAAACGAGGGGACGAGTTGTTGGTTTCTTGGACATTCACATAGTTACTGAGGTGCTCTGAGCGGGTCCTTACCAAACCTTAGAAAGATATCGACCCACTTCTCCCAAATGCTCGCTCTTGTAAAAGCCACTTCTGAGACTATTATTTACGCGGAGGGCATTCGAAAGATTCTTCACCCACCAGTTATTTCATAAGGCTTTGTTCTTTTCGAAGGGCCCTTGGGTTTGTGGTGAGCGTGTGCGATTTGCATGGGATGGTTAATATTGCAAATTCTCTTAACAAACAAAATGGGTTCTGTAGTGTTTCGATGCCCATGGTGGAAAATATTTATATAAGAGTATATATATAAGAGTAACAGATTTCAAGACACGTGTGAAATATCCCAGGCTTACGGTGGATATTTTTTGAGAGAATGATAATGACAACAACAATTACACTTTTTACATGATGTCTGGCCTTGAAAACACAGAGAGCATCCCATTTAGAAGCATTGCTTACTGTACATTACCGAAATGAGGACAGCCACTAAGAATGAATCATTTAATTTGCTGTTATTGGAGGCAGAAACCCTAACTAACGTGGGGGGCGGGCGGAACTTGGATATATTTTCTATCGCAAGTTACAGCCGCTGCATTGATACCTAGGTAGCAGCGAATGCTTGTGCGTCTGGATTTATTGCCTTTGCTTAACTTTCATTTTATTAGGTATCATTTCTCCTTCCTTACCTTTCTTTTCTTCCTCTTATTTTTCAGAGTCAATTAAAATAATAATAGTGAATTAGAACGATTTCCACCCATTAGGCCTCAGCCTTGAGCGTGTGCCTGGGGATATAGCATATGATATTTTAAGTTGCGCCCCTCAAAACAGGCCAGGCGCTCAAAGGACGTGCATTCCTGTCTAGATCACGGTCCCCTCACTCCCCGACGCTTGTTTGGAAGGCAGTATAAAGAGAAAAACAAACACACTCTGGCCCTCCTCTCTCCCTCAGCTTTCTACTCCATTTCTGGAGCGGCCGCATTTACACCGTTCATGATGGGACTCTTAATTACTCGGCAAAGCGAGGCTTCCCAGTTCACCGCCCTTACTTTTCCCCCAACCAGCCCGCTTCTTATTTCTCCAAAAATACCCCCCTCCGAGCCCTTCGGGATCTGCGGTGCGAAGTTGGCAAAGAGAGAGGTGAGAGGACCCAGCACAAACCAGGAGATTCACCTGACTGAGTCCACCGAGCAAAGAAGCGTGTGTGTGGTTATTCGAGGTTGGCTAAAAATAACTTTCCCCTAATTAAAGAAGACCTGACGTCAGACATGCTCAGGCATAAAAAAAGGGGGAAGGCCTCGAGAGATGATGTGTGTAGTTTTCTTTCTTTCTTTCTTTCTTTCTTTCTTTATTTCTTTCTTTCTTTCTTTCTTTCTTTCTGTCTTTCTTGGAGAAGAGGAGAGCAGGAGGGCTTCTTTAATTTTGAATGTCTTGGAAAGCGAGTGCGGCAAGGTTGGGGCTACGATTCTTTCTAGCTGGCTGGTTGTGACCCTTTTTAAAAATGCTCATCTCAGTAAAACCAGGCACGATCTCTCTCTCTCTGTGTGTGTTATGATTTTGCCACGCTAAAAAACCCTACTCTGGTGTGCGTCTCTCTCTGTGTTGTGCTTTTGGGCGTTGAAATAACGACACGGTGTGGAACACAGTCAGCCTAGGGGGGTTGTGTAAGCATGCTGGAGGGAGGGAGGGAGAGGGGTGGAATGGAGAAATATCACTGGCGAAATCTGGCGGCCGCCATGTGAGCGTGGTAGCTGCCGAGCCTGCTCCCCCTGCGAGCCTGCGGCCCCGGCCACTGCGAGCTCGGCCTGCCTTTTCTGCACCAGCGCACCGACAGACAGACAGCCGTGTTACATGGCTCCCTGTTGGGACTTCCACGCGATTTCCTCCCTCCCCTCCCCACGCCTCCCTCTCCCCGCCACCCTTAAATCCCCACATTTAAAGCATTCCTTTGCAGCAGCACAAAGCTGTTAGAAGGGAGCGAAAGCTTATGCCCCCTAGGCCCATTTCACAGCTATAGGGATGGGGAGCATTTCTCCTGAATGGTACCCCAGTATTGGGAAGATCTGACCTGTCCAGTCTTCCAACACGGACCCGTTCACTTCAGAGCAGCCACACTGGCTGCGGTGGGGCACATTCCCAGAAAGTGGGGTTGTAGATTCTTTCCTCTCTCCTCTTCTCTTCGCCCTCATTTTCATCCCTGTATCTTCTCTCCGCCTTCCACCCATTGCTCTCCTCTTGGACTGGGTGAATAAATATTCTTCACCTCCCAGAATCGGGCTCAGCTACGCGTCTGAGGTGTAGGAGGGATTTTGAAAGATGCTTTTTGGATTTAGTGGCGTGCTTGAAATCTTCTCCCACCTACTACTCCTAGGTAGGGGATGGCGGTGACGTGGCTGCAGCCAGGACACTCTGTCTTTGTACTGAGGCTTGATGGATCCGAGTTGGGCCTGGTTAGACTGACACCCTGCAGTCTACCAAAGTCTTGGAGGCCAGGGAAAAGAAAGAAAGTCTACAGCCCTCTTCGGGAAGGTTGGCAACCACCTTAAATGCAATCCTTATAAAACAACCAATAACTGTGACTTGTTATTTCAATTAGAGTCGAATTGCATCTAGCTTTGATGATCTGGTGGAAGAGCGAACGAGTCTGAATCGATTTGTTAGAGTGGAATCCTATACATTTCTAATCAGAAGTACAACCCCCAAGTTCAGTGGGGCTTACTCCCAGATAAGTGGGTTTAGGGGTGCAGTTTCAGCCTTTAAGATAGCACCAGACCCTCTGCAACAACAGACTAAGAGGGTTGCCACCGCTCTGGAAGTTTTCTTCATCTTTTATAATTTCCGAGGAGGGGAAAAATATTTATTTAATAGGGGACTGTTCATTTTCCATCCGTTACAAATAGCTCTAGCCAGAGGCGGATTATACCTAGATTAGAATTTCTTTTTTTAAGGTTGGGGGAGAATTTTTTATTATGTAACCTGATGCACGATTTTGCTATTTGTTTACTGTCCCTTACCAGGAAATTTCCCATTGTATTAGAAAGGAGGGAGCGGAGGGGGCATTAAGGAGATTTTATTTTATTTTGCAAGAGGCGAGCGGGTGAGAGATGGTGAACAGATGATGCAAATATGTGGCGGCAACGAAGGCACGTTAAGGGAAGCTAGCTTCCAGCACCTTGGCCAGTGCCTTCGCCCTCGGATTTAAGCAACGCTTCATTCTTGGGCAGCCGGTGGAGAAGTAGGGAATTGTGTTCCGCGGCAGAGTTAGTCCCCAACCGCATTTTCCCATCCGGAGACCCGAGGGAGGAGACCTCTCACTGGGGTTGCGGGAAGGCTGGTGTGCTCCCAGTTTCCAAAAGCCTCTCGGAGGATCTGTAACGCGAGACAGCACCAGGAGGTTAGGCCTAAGGCTGCTGGCAAGACTATCCCGGGCTTGGCCAGAGCTAGCCTACCTGCTGAATGATGGTGGGGGTTTGAAAGGAAAGTGCTGGACAGAAATGGGGCAGGAACGACTGCTTGGCCAGGCTGGCTAGTAGCTTGGCACCAGGCAAAAGCGGATCCGGTCGCCTCTTGCGTTCCTTGGTTCCTTTCCTTCTTCGTGTTCTGTGGATTCGAAACCCCCCTCTGGAAATAGTGGTTTGATCCAGGGATTATTTGATTTATTTAGATTATATTTAAATTCCTTATTTCCTTCCCTTCATCTCTCCCTCCCCTCTTTTTACCCGTCGTTCACCACCTCTCTCTGTCTTATCAATATTCTATCTATCCATCCACACATATCTTCTTTCTTTCTTTATTTCCACCACCCACCCACTCAGCTAACAAATCTGTTTTATCCGGATTCAACGCACACGTAGAACAGCCATTCCCCATAGCGGAGAGATCCTGTGGCATTTAGCATCGATTTGAAACATACCGTTCAACTGCACGGGCAGATGCATAGAATATTGACTAGAGGAGACAAGTCAATGTGACACACACACACACACACACACACACATTTAATGGCAACGACAACGTCTTAGAATTAGCATGCTTGCAGAGGGGTAGCCATGTCTGTCGGTTGCAGCAAAAACAGAGTCTTGTAGTACCTTAAAGGCTAAGACACTCTGACTGTGGCAGAACCTGTCGGTTCTGGATTTAGGTTATCGAATCGTCTGCCTAGCTTGCAAGCTACCTGTGTGTTGGAGCGGGGGCGGGGGGCAGAAATCAGCTCGTCCAAGTGGCTTCTGCGTATTTGCGCACAGAGAAATAATGAATGCAAGGATTTTCCTTGCATGTTTTACGGTCATCCTGTTCAGGCGCTGGAGGAAATATCGCGCGCTTGGCCTTGAGATGCCGGCTTCTGTTTTCCACGCAGGAGTAGAAGCAACAACAACAGTACAGGCAGAAACGAGCGGCGCGTTTCTACAAGGCCAGGTTGGAGGGGGGGGGGCGCCTCGTTTTATTCCGAGAAGGGGAACCGGTGACCTTCCAGATCCTTCCTGGACTACATTTCCCATCATCCCTGACCACTTTCCACGATGCCTGGCGCTAATGGGAGTTGGGGTCCAGTAACACCCGTGTGTGTGTTTCACTAGTTCCCCATCCTTGATTCAATCGCAAACCCCAGAATGAATGTCCGTGGAACCCAGAACGTCATTCCGAACGTCTTTTCGCTAGAAATCTTCGGAACTTGATGGGCCTTCCCTTCCCTTCCCTTCGCTTGCAACCCACACGGAAAATAAAATAAATTGAGAGAGCATCATCCACACACCCCTCCCCACCATTGCACCGCACATTTCGCTCCTGCAAAGGTGCCGGGCCCTGCGGGCAACAGACGTGGACTCAGGTGGAAAGATTTTATATTTTCACGGAAACATGTAAGGGAAGGCGCAGAACATTAAGACTCTACACAGAAGTGTGAGGATTTGGGAAATGGCATTCGGGAAGGTGGAATTTTAGGGATGGCTACTAAGCGCAGGGACCTACTAGCCAGCCATGGATAATCATCCTTTACTAAAGAGAACCACACCTCCTTCTTTTAGGAAAATCTACGACAATTCCCCCTGGACCTGGGGAGAGGATCATTAATGTTTGGATTTTGTTTGAAAACCCCAAATTCTCAATGTTCAGTATCTTTCCCCCGCTTTCCCACCAATCTTCTAGTCCAGAGAAATCTAATTCAAGATTAGTCCTTTAAAACAATCTGTTTTGCAAATACACTGGATTAGGCCGTGGGAGGAGGGGAGGGAGTTGCAGATCTGCTTCTGATCCGAAGTCAGATCCCATTCACTGCTTTCACTCCGGTTTGATCCACTCGTTCTCAGTCCCACCCAATCAGAGCCTTTCAAACGGCAACAACGCGTGTACCATTCGGGTGTGTGTGTGTGTGTGGGGGGAATCTCTTCGGAAAGGACGAGCGGTGTTTTTAAAGCGTGTTTGTTCCGAGTCAAAATTAAAAGAAAACGGAGGGTGGGGGAGAGTGAAGGAGCCTAATTTTCCTCCAAGAAATGGTGGGGGGAATGGAGACGGAGGGCGTCGTCCCTGAAATCTAATCCCACCGTTCATTCAAAGGTTCTGGAATTAGAACACAGTACCTGGTGGACCTCCTCCGAAATTACGACTTATTTTCGGTGGATACCTGTTCCACTGACTTAGTTTCAGTCTAAGTGTATTGATTGACCTATGGAATGGTTTGAGAGCCCCTTAAGGTCCCTTTTCCATTGTACCTGGAAGGCGGTGCGTAAAGATTTTGCCCTGGGGTATTCAGAGAACTCTAGTGTTTCCTTAGAGCTTCAGTCCTAACATTACTTGGAAGTAAGCTTTGATGAAATCAAAGGAATTTACTTCCGAGGTCGTTTATTAAACTAGCCATTAGCCTTGTAGCTAGTTTTTTTTTAATTAAAAAAAATCTTTATGGGGGGGGGGGAAATCACGCGAGAATGTTGATTTAATGTTGATTTAATTTTTGAAGTAGAATAAGCTATTAGATCATATCCATTGGTGCTTTGTGCAGGTCAAGAGCCCGGAGATAAGAAAGACCCCCTTACCCAATATAATCTATCTAATTATTAGATTGCTATATGTGTGTGCGCGCGCGCCTGCATAGCGACAGGAAAACAGGAAAGACAGCCTTTTGAAAATGGTTAAAAGCAGAGATCTATGTTTCCCTCCCAAACATTCCAAAAAAGAATCCGAAAAGGCTGGATTGCTTTTGGGAATGCGCGCTAGAATGGAATCCAGTGTGTGGAGAATCTTGTTGATCTCTCTTGCCCCAGTGGCATAAGGGTGAGCCTAGTGCCTGGATATCAGCCGGTTTGGACTTGCAATCCTAAACCCACTCACTCCATAACAGCGCAACTCTAAGCATTTATATCCAGAGACAAGCTGATATCCTCAGAAGTAAGTCCTGTGGAATTCAAGCGGGGTTTTTGGTTACAGGAAAATGGGATTAAGGGTCGCAACCTAAATCTCCGGGAACACAGTGAGATTTACCTCTGGGTAAATAGGCTCAGGATTGTGGAGTCAGTTAGATCCCGCCGCCTTCTGAGATTAGCAGCAATCTAGAATTCCATGCCGGGAATGTGATCTGGAGGTGATGTTAGAAGGCTGTTTAGGCGTGGATAGCTCAGTCGGTAGAGCACGAGATTCTTAATCTTAGAGTCGTGAGTTCGACCCCCACGTTGGGCAAAAGATTCCTGCATTGCAGGGGGTTAGACAATATGACCCTCGTGGTCCCTTCCAACTCTACAGTTCTAGGATTCTGTGGAAATGAGTCACATATACCTTGGTGCATTGAGATCAGTAACCTGCTGTGATTTAAACTGCAGTCCTCTGCCTGCACTCACCTGCAAGTAAGTCTCATTGAGCTAAAAAAAGGCCTGTCTTCTGAGTAGACATGTATAGGAGTTCCACTGAAAATGTGCTTGGCATTGGCCTGTTGGATGCTACTTTTATTTCGGAATAAAGGGTGGACCTGAGGCTGTTGATTCGCTATTCTAGAATTCCTTAGGTGCCGCTCCCTTGCCCCGGCTTCTAACCTTCCCCTTCATTCTCTGCTCGTTTTCAATCAAACATGCTTCGCGTTGCATTTCCGGATCTGATCTCGGTTTGGGGACCGTTTGGAAACCGACAGGAGGAGAGATTGTGTCTGATGCCGGTTCAGACAGTAATCGCTTCTAATGCCTGTATTGTTTGATCTGTGAGCCTATCGCTCGTTGTCGATCGCTCCAGTGTGTTAAAACGCGTTGAGAAGCGAGGCGTTGGTGCTGAAGGTGAGGCGGGTGTCTTCCACACACAGCAGATCAAAGCAAAGACGCCTTACGAGAAGAAGAAAGGGATAAAACCATTTATTTATTTTAATCATCTCGCCTCCTAATTCTGGGTGGTGCTTATTTGATAGAGTGCTGGAGCCAAGGGCGCGCTGCAATGTGTGTGCATTGTAAGTCAGAGGCTGGAGGCCGTAGAAAAATACGAGATAATTCATATTTCGTAACTGGGGATTTTTTTTTTGCAAGGCACTTGTTTTCCATTTTCAACTCTTCCAGGGAAAAATGCATCGTTAAGAGGAGAAAATATACTGAACGATTAGGCTCCTCAAACTCAGCTGACGACACATTTTTGCCATGCCCATGTTTGTTTCAAGAGGGAAACTGTCTCTGCTTTGATTTTAATTTATTTATTTATAATTTTTTTTTTAAAAAAACAACATGTTGGGAGACAGGAATCCAGACAGCATTAAACACTTTACATTGGGGGGGGGGGTTCAACAGGAGATATGTATTGGCTGGGGTTTGGGTATTTATAACTAAAAATAAAAATAAAATCCCACAAAACTCGTTGGAACTGAATCTCAAGCATCACTGCTGTCCTACGCGTTCCAACGTAAGAAGAAGCCCCCTCCCCGTGCTCAATGTGACGATTTAAACATGTATGCTCAATGTGACGATTTAAACATGTATGGGATAGGGGCCATAATCGGGCACGTTTGCTGCAGCCGTTAGCAAGTGTCTAAATCTCTCCCAATGAACTCAAGGGAACTTCATAGGGCTTAACTTTCGCTGGATCGGACCCTGGGACGTGAGAAGGGCTCCTCTTTCGTGCTCCGGAGTGCAAGAATCCTCTCCATCCCCAGTGATTTTAAAATGATCTGATTTCACCCCCCCCCCCAAGAGTCTGCAAAATCCCAGGCCTCCCCCACGCCCCACCTCCCAACAAAGTGGTGTTAGATCGCCCTTAGTCAAGGGGCTGAGCGCTAGTTCAGATCTTAATTTGCGGCACCCAGGGTTTAGACTGGAAGCCCCCATTGAACAAAATCAAGACCCCCCACGCACGGGTTTCTTTGAGCCCCCCCAGAAAAGAGGAAATGTGCGTTGCAGGAAGCCCCGTTCACTTCAGTGGGGCTGGCTGCCAAGTGAAATGGCACAGGGTTGTGTTGCAGGCCTTAACTCAGGCAGGGAGAGAGGGCTGGGGGTTGGTATGGCAAACTTCAAAGAAATATTGTTGCCTAAAAGGAAAGGGGCGGGATGTGTGTTGGGTGGGGAGGCGTGGGAGGGAAAGAGCAAAAGAGGCGGGAAGGAGAGGTGATTTGAATGCGAGGCCGCCCATTGGCTGCCAGCCCTGTTGACGTCACTTCCCAAAGAAGGGTGTTTAGCATCAGAAAAGGAGTATAGAACTTGGTCAGTAGAAAGAGGGCGAGACATCAGCCCAATATCTCAGGGTGTGATTTGAATGTAAACCAGCTGCTTCCCCCCAAGGGAAAATGCCTCATTTCAGATAGTCAGAACTCAGCAATGGGTGACTTCTGCCAGCCATAACCTGCAGAGCAGGTCCTTCTCCCGCTTTTCCTTCTTAAATAAGTGCAACGCTGCTCTTTTCCTTCTCTCGTCTTCCAAAAAAGTTTCACTTTCTTTTATATCTTTCTCTTTTTTTGCTTTTTCGATGGCAGATCGAAGATCCAAACCTCGCCACTCTTGTTTTTTCTTCTGCTACCCCCGCCAAGTTGAGCCCAGCTTTATGAGGAGGGGGAAAAAAAGAAAAGAGATAGAGAGAAAAAGTGGAGGGGAGGAAAGCAAGAAGACGCCTCGGAAGAGGGAGGGCTGTTTCTGTCTTTGGTTATCTAGCTGTATGAGTGTTATCAAGCCATCATAAAGCTAGATAACCGAAAGTAGAAATGACTTCCAAAGACTTCTGAGAGCTGGGAGGCGAAGAGGAGCAGCACGGAAGAAGAAGAAGAAGAAGGAGGAAAAGTCCGGAGAGCTGGAGACAAGGGGAAAGAAAACGAAGCCAAAAGATCAAGATTCTCAGGGAATGAAGTTGTCTGCGACTGCTGGCGTTTGAGAAATGCTCCCCGCGTTGTTTCAACACAGGTATCCTCCTATATATGATTGCTGCTTTATTTATCTTTCTAATTTGCTTGTTCTTTTAGGAGTTTTAATGATGATTCACTCTTTTTTTCTGCCCTCAGCAATTATGTGTGCGGGTGCATGCAAATGCCCCGAAAACCAAACCGGAGCAGGCTTGTGAGAACCTGGGGGCAAGTGGGAGGTAGCAGAAAACACAAATGATCCAAAATAGATGTGTGTGTGTGTGCACGCAGATATATATGGCTTGAAATTAATTTGCAAGACTTGTAGATGCGCCCCAAAGTATTAAGACAGTGCAAAGTGTGGGGAGGAAGAGGCTGCTGGGTGTGTGTGTGTGTGTGTGTGTGCAGCGACTGTGTCTGAACTCTTTTGCAACAATGCCCCTTGATCAAATTATTCTATGTAGAAAGCCTATTAGCATTTGGAATTTCTCTCAAGCACACTACACGCCCCCCCCCCGCTTTTCCAGGATCTTCCTTGGTTTGGGTTTGTTACAGGCCTCTCCCCCAAAACTCTGCCCCCTCTGTGAGGTCAAGTTCTTGATAATTTGATCACTTTTCACGGGCTTTGGCAGCTGCTTTTGTGTGGAGTTGGGGGTCTCTGTGCAGAGTGAAGTGGAGCAGAAATGAAGGGAGAGTTTCTTGAATAGAAAGGGGCCTGGTTCCTAGGGCCAGACTTTAACATTGAGACTCTGCCTGCATATAAACTACCTGTTTTAACTGCTGAGACTTTTCTGTCTCTCTCTCTCTCTCTTTCTCTCTCTCTCTCTCTCTCTCTCCCCCCCCCCGACAACCCCCCCCACCCATTCCCACTCTCACTACCACCTCCCCTCCTCCAAGTTGCCTGAATGGTTAACATTCATAAAGGATTCTTTACCTCCACTGCAAACCCCAGAGTTGAAACATAATATGTATTACAATGTCTAGCAAATAAAAAAGCAATTGGGGAAATCTGCATTCTGTTCCCATGGCAACGCAAAGCACAGCGCTAGCTCGGCCTAGTCTCTCACTTCTGGCACATTTTAGCCGCCAATTTGAGGCAAATAAGTGCTTTTTGCCTGATTTGGTTGGAAGCAACTCTCCTCCGTCCCCCCCCCGCCAACCTTAAACCATGGAAAACAATTCACAAAAGATCACTATAATTCTTTCAGGAGCTGACTCCCTAGTTGGTGGCTGTTGTTGACAGTCATTCCTCCCCCCCACCACCAACAAAATACAACAACAATGTTTAGAAAGGTCCAGGGAATAGAGCTCTCCCCATTCCCCCCCCCCCACTGAGGGTTTGATACATTGCTTAGTATTACTAATCAATTAATTTAATTAAGTAGGTGTGTTAATTACTCACCTTTCAGTTGAAGGTCTCGGAGCAGGTTACCTAGTTTAAAAGAAAAAAACACAACCCAGTAAAATCTAATATGCAAATGGCAGAACCTGGCACAATTTGTTTATTTATTGCATCTACCTATCTATCATCTATCATCTGTCTGTCTATCTATCTATCTATCTATCTATCTATCTCTATCTCCCCTTTCTGCAAAGGCACCCAAGACAGTTTAACACTTTAAAATACTAAAACAAAATATAAATCTGGACCTGTGACTTGTGGTGTGGAATAGGATGGGGGCATGGTAGTCTCATTGCAGCAGGCCGCGATCTAGCCTTTGCCTGCCTCCCTTGTTCTTATCTTCCTTCCCACAGGGCTGTTGGTGCTGGTTGGTGTTCCCATCATAACCAGTACAGATAAGCAACAATTTAATTCCTCAGACCTTAACAGCAACAGCTTCTCAATTTGTGGGACGCAAGCCATTGGGGCGGCATAAAGCATGCAGGGGTTCCTTCCTTTCTCCATCACCAGTTATGAACTTGGTTGTGTGTGTGTGTATTTGAGAGAGACAAAAACATGTATCTGGAAGAAGGAAGCTCAGGTAGAGGTACTATTTTGCTCTTATAAGACTAGCCAAGTCAGGGCATTCATCCATCCAGCACATCATGGTCTATGCTAGAGGTAGCCATATGGTGCCCTCCACATGTTGGATTAAACTCCCATCAGTCCCAGCCAGCAATGCCAATGATCAGAGACAATGGGAGTTGTAGTCCAATGATAATGGCCATTACCATGTTGACTGCCCCCAGTCTACCCTTGCTGGCAGAAAATCTTCAGGGTTTCAGACTGGGTCTTTTCTTAGGTCTACTTGCAGATGCTGCCAGTTGTGCCCAGGACTGTCTGTGTTGTGCTCTACTGCTGAGCTAAGTGTCTTCCCTTGTTGTTTTAGTGTTTCCCTGGTTGTGTAGCTTTTAGGCATAAGCAGAGGTGCTCCTGTTCTACTCTTATAATGACAAAGTGGGGTTTGCTCCTCCAAATCCCCAGTTCTTGCACACATGGAAGCTGAAGTCCTCATGACTATGTGCAAAGATTTTTGCACATCCTCCCAAATGGGTGTTGAGTTGGGAGGCCCTGAAATGAGTTGAAATTTAGTAAAAGTCAGAGTTTATTCTCTCCGCCCCCCAAAGCACTGCTTTACAACCAGTGCCTTAAAACCTGGTTGCACTACCCTTGGGATATGTAAAGATGTAATATGGTTCCACTGAGCATGTACAGAGTGATTCCCCCCTCCCCAAAACCGAATAACCACCAAATCTAACACATCTATGTTTGTGAAGTGTGTTGGAGAGCAGGAACCAAGCTGCCTAGACATGTAAGGCATAGGCTTATAGGAATGTGTGATTATGGTAGAAATTAAACATTCATTTGATCCATCTCATGCAGTATTCAGTTCCTTGCAGAAAGCAGCTTTATGCTATGAGGACATTCACAAGTTAGGCATGAGAGTGATGGTGGAAAGGCCATAGCTTAATGATAGCACACATGTTCCCAGGTTGCCAGCTCAGTTCTTCTGGATCTCCCTAACAGAGTTGTGAAAGTCTCCTAGCTAGAACCCTGGAAAGCTCCTGCAAGTACAGTAGATAACACTGAGATGGATGGACAAATGATTTAACTTTGTATAAGGCAGCTCCTTAAGTCCTCCTCTGCTGTTTATCACCACATTTGTTCTTCAGGGCTGGAACATCATAATAATCAGCCCCTTACCTAACAGTTGTCAGTTGGTCTGTCTGTGATTAAATGGTTTAGTTCTTTTTCTTAAAGCCACCCCAATAAGCGAATTACACACCGTGCTTGTAATTGGTCACTTTAGGAATAAATTGGGGGCATACTGAATTTGACCAGGAAAGTGGAATTGGAGAGGGCCGTACCACTGTATAAGGATTTGCTTATCTGTAACTTTTCAATATTCATACCACACTTGCATCCCAAGAGTGTGCATGTTTACTCACAAGTAATTCCGCCTTGGTTCAGTGCAATTTATTCCCAAATAAGTTTGCCTGATAATACAACCTGTGTCTAATTCTTTGCAGTCGGTGCAAATGAACCCCTGTGCACTTAGTGTTCCCTTTAATGTTTAGGACGGCCTTGCAAAACTGCTTGAATCAAGGTGGTTTTATTGTATCTATAGAACTCAAAGAGAAACAAAGGCACTACAGTGGTACCTCAGCTTACATACACTTCAGGTTATATACGCTTCAGGTTACAGACTCCGCCAACCCAGAAATAGTGCTTCAGGTTAAGAACTTTGCTTCAGAATGAGAACAGAAATCGTGCTCCAGCGGTGCAGCAGCAGCAGGAGGCCCCATTAACTAAAGCGGTGCTTCAGGTTAAGAACAGTTTCAGGTTAAGAGCAGACCTCCAAAATGAATTAAGTACTTAACCCGAGGTACCACTGTATAAGCATAAATACAAAGGTGTGCTAGGTCTAGAATATTGCAGATGTAGACAGTTGTGCACATTGGATACTTTAGTACATTTTGCACATTTTGCTGTGGCTGTAGGTGTTCCCATCTTCTTAAAGAGTCAGGCATTTTCTCTCCATTGCTATGCTGCTGGAGAAGAATCTTGATCAGAGCAAAAAAGTAGATTTTACCAAAAGTAGCCTACCATTTATAGGAAATCTGAGTGGGTTTCGCTAATGGTTGCAATCTTGTACTTTTTCCCTGTCAGTATAGAGCCCAAAGTAAATGGAGGGGGAGGAATGGAACTCTGTTCCAGCTTTGTTAAAAGTGCTTAACTTTTAAATGGTATGAATTACTACTGAGTCGTTCCAGCTGAACTCTGTGGGGCTTGCTTCTGATTATGATTCTTAAGATCATGCTGTACGCTCAATTGAACAGAACAGGAAAGAGTTAAACCTTGTTCTTGCCAGTACATGCTATGTGGCTTTTAAAAAAACAACTTGGAAGCAATAACCACAATGTTCAGTGGTACTTACTCTTAAGTAGAGCTGGGTGAGGAATTTGATTTTCTGTGAAATCTGATGCATATTAATATGAATGAACGGATTGGAATGCTAATTATCTCTTTTATTCTGTGCTTCTCTGAATTTTGTGATACATTTCCTGGTTCAAATGTAGCAAAATGTATCAACACGGGTATTTTGGATAAAATACATGTAGGTGTATATTGAAATGCATATTGAAATACCTTTTTAAAACTATTTTTATTGCGGATTTTTTTAAAAAAATGCAAAAGGGGGACAGGACAAACTTACGAATCAACACACATGAAATTGGCTTGAAACAGACAGCTCCATCCAATCCTACTCTCTGCTAAACATATTTAGGATGCAGTTTGTCTCCCACTGAAACATATGGAACTTAGAAGAATGGAATGGTGGTGCTTCATTTTGGTTGGATTGGGTGTTTTTTAACAGCTTCATTTCTTGTGCAGAAAATATTTTCAGGAAGTATTGTTTTAGAATATTCTGTGCTATTCTTCAAGATCTTGATTGGATTCACATTGGCGATTTTTTTTGAACGAGATTTGGATAGGTACTACCCAACAAGATTAGCTGGAGTGGTTACTTGACTGAATGTATAGAAAGATAGTTCTTGGAATCTATTCTTTGAATGAGTGGCTGCTTTTGGAATTCATGCAACAGAAAGATTGGCCCTAATTTAGTTTAGATCTGATTCGGTAATAGATCTGCTGAATCTGAATGTCAGTGTCACTGTATTTGACTTATAGCATCATGGGTTTTAACGTAAGTAATTTCACTGGAAGTTGGGTGTGCAGGGAGTCTTTTTAAAAAAAATTTGTTTCTTAATTTATGATAACTGTTCATTTTGTAGCTCTTTCTCTGACTATCCTGGACTAGTTATCAGTCAGTAGTGCCTATTGTTTTTTGGATGGGTGTATTTACTTCCAGTATTCTGATCTATTAAAAATATACACCTGACCATTTATCAAGCATTTAAGGAGTTAATTGTTTCAAATTACTTTTCTTTGATGCACCAGGCAGTATTTACATTGATGCATTTTTAAAGACTACTGAGCACCTTCAGGTTCATCACTTGATGCCTGAAAAATTAGGACATGGGTAGGCAAGCTAAGGTCTGGGGGCTGGATCTGGCTCAATCACCTTCTAAATCCAGCCCGTGGATGGTCCAGGAATCAAGAGTAGAATGTGTGCTTTTATTTAAATTGCATCTCTGGGTTATTTGTGGGGCCTGCCTGGGGTTTTTACATGAGTAGAATGTGTGCTTTTATTTAAATTGCATCTCTGGGTTATTTGTGGGGCATAGGAATTCGTTCATTCCCCCCCCAAATATAGTCCAGCCCCCCCCCAAGATCTGAGGGACGGTGGACCGGCCCCCTGCTGAAAAGGTTTGCTGACCCCTGGATTAGGAGATGACTAGAACATGTAATAAGGCAGCTGTTGCTAAGTGGAAGAGCTACATCTCCTTTGCATGCAGAAGATCTCAGGTTCAATCCCTCGCATCTCTAGGTGGGGCTTGGAATGTCCCCTGGCTGAAACCCCGGAGAGCTGCAATAAAGAGGTAGATGGGCCAACGGCCTGATTAGAAAACAGCTTTCTTTGTAATGCTTTCCAATGGGTCTGGTTGACATTCAACTGCTAGCCACCCAGAGCCAAGCATTCAACTTGCCTGTGTGAGTTAGTTGATACTGAAGAAGGGAGATGTGGCCTATGTTTGGCAGATGCTCAAAATCCATCTGCTTGGTTTCAAATATTTGTTCTTGATGTGGGACAACCTGAGGCCAAAATCTTTGCATACTCTGAAGAACATCTAGGGAAGGACTGTAGATCAGCGGTGGAGCATCTGCTGTGTGTGCAGGACACCCCAGATTTGATCCTTGGCATCTCCAAATGGGACTGGGAATGTCCGCTGTCTGAAATCCAGGAGGGCATTTGCTCTGTCAGTGTAGATAGTATAGAAAGACAGTATTGACCAATGGCCCAACCTGATGTTTAAGGCAGCCTCCTATTTACCTTGCAAGTTGTTTTGCAGGTGAAAAGTCACACCAAGCTAAGAGGCCAGTATCCAAATAAAGGCCTTTTGTTCATTTTTAGAGCACATCCATTTATATGATGCTTTTGTATTTGGACCCCACCTTTTTTTCTATGATGGAACTCAAGCTGGTATGAATGGGGCTCCTGGGCAGTCTCTCCTCCAAATACAGCCCAGACCCAGACCTGCTTAGCTTTCAGCAATGTTATTGCCTCTTAAGACCATGTACTGGGACTTACCTGTCTTTCAAAGAGGTAAGGAGAAGACTAAGGCAATTCACAACTGAAAGAGGGGAATAAGAAGAGCAAATGGTTTCATTTAGCTCTTTAACCAACATGTTCCCAAAAGAGAAAGATGGAAGAAGCCAAAGGAGCGGGGAGTGGTCTTGCATTCGAATCCTGCTTATGGGTTTCTCACAGGAAGGAGTGCTTTACCCAGTACCAACCACCCTAGGCTTTTAATATCCTCAGAGGAGGCCCGGCTAGTAGTGCCCCTAGTGAGTATGGCCTGGAGGGCCACTATATGAAGTAGAGCCTTTTTAGTGGTGGCACCGCAATTCTGGAACACCTTCCTTGTTTAATCAGGCTGTCCCACAGATTATTTTAGGTTAGGTAACACCTTAAGGCCTAATATGTTCCATCAGGCCTTTGGGACATAATAGGAGTAGAATTGTTAGCTACTCTGGGATTTTATGAGTGCAAAGGTGGGGCATAAGAAATAAGATAATAATCATCTTAATTGCCCACCAAGAGCATGTTCCACGATCTGGTGCAGCAATAAAACTGCGAGTGTGTTTGAAAAGCTAAGCAGGGTCTGGTATGGTTTCAAACTGGTTGGGGTACTGCGTGTTGAGATTCCTGCATTGCAGAGGGTTGGACTAGATGACCCTTGGGGTCCCTTCCAACTCTACAGTTCTGTGATATACTAGGATATAAATTAATTTTATCCCCTTGAGTCCATGAAGTCATGGCTGCAATCTTAGGCATCCTTACTTGGGAATAAGTCTAATTTTTAACCTAGTGGGATGCACTTCTGAATATACATGCACAGAAGTGCTTTGCAAATCTGCTTAAATAATTTGTCTGCCTGGGGTTGAGGATCAGGCCATAGGTTTGCAGCTGGCTATAGACAACTGAGTGTAAGGAGCCAGCCACAAAAATAACATGCAAAATGTGTGGGAAAGTGGAGCTTCGGGTCTGGAGGCTGGGTATGGCTCTTCAGATCTCTCCATCTGGCCCTTGGTACTCTCTCCGGGGCGCCCCCCCTCCCCATTCACACCCTCTTTGGGCCTACTGCATATTCTTCTTGAGTGCTTTTGCAAGGCTGGAATGAACTGCTTCTCTAGATGGAAATAATAATAATAATAATAATAATAATAATAATAATAATAATACCCGCCCATCTGGCTGGGTTTCCAGAGTAAGATGTGTTTAGAAACTGGACAAAGGCAAAATTTACAGTCATTGCTCTGTCCACTTTTGTTTCTGGCCCTGTGCTTCGCTGCTATGTGGCCCCTGGAATGCTGTCCTTAATGGAATGTGGCCCTCAGGATGAAAACAGTTAATAATTCCTGAATTTGAGAATGTTACTGTGTTAAATCGTAGACTCACCAACACAAAGGAAAAACTTTTAAGGAGTTTATTTTTGTTTGTTCTAATGAGAAGTCATTGTACAATATATGTACGCTTTTTTTTTTTAAAGACTGGAAAAAAAATAGCAATGGTGCTAATTCCACAGGAAGCCTCCCAGGAAAAAGGGCCCTGTGAGTTTGAATGCTTGAAAGCATAAAGGCCTGGAATTAGACTATCATTTAAGGAAGCGTTACTAATCCAAAATTACAGCAGCAATTCTGTGATTTGTCGGGGTCCCACATGCATTGCCGGAATGAAAAGGTGTGGATTTTCCAGAAATGGAGCTCAGCTGTAGCACATAGTCTTGGGAAGATGAGAATGAATTATTTCTTTCCTCACGCTGTAGGGAGACGAGAACGAAGGTGCCATTTACGCAACCAGTTTTTGTTCTTTCCAAACCATGTGGAATAGCATTCTGGACGCAGCCCCGGAGTGTGATGCAAAGGCCGAAGAAAAGCCATTGGGAGGGATCACTTTCTGTGTAATAATGTTATGCAGTGAGGCTCTTTGTTTTTAAAAATCTGTATATAAATAAAATGTCCATAGAGTCCTTGTGTACATGTTGGACAGCACCCAGTCGACTTCCTATTCTTAAAGGTAAAGGTACCCCTGCCCGTGCGGGCCAGTCTTGACAGACTCTAGGGTTGTGCGCTCATCTCACTCTAGAGGCCGGGAGCCAGCGCTGTCCGCAGACACTTCCGGGTCACGTGGCCAGCGTGACAAGCTGCATCTGGTGAGCCAGCACCAGCGCAGCACACGGAAACGCCGTTTACCTTCCCGCTATAAAGCGGTACCTATTTATCTACTTGCACTTAAGGGTGCTTTCGAACTGCTAGGTGGGCAGGAGCTGGGACTGAACGACGGGAGCTCACCCCGCTGTGGGGATTCGAACCGCCGACCATGCGATCGGCAAGTCCTAGGCGCTGAGGTTTTACCCACAGCGCCACCCGCATCCCACCCTTCCTATTCTTAAGCCCCACTAAAAAAGAGTTTGGATTTGATATCCCGCTTTATCACTACCCGAAGGAGTCTCAAAGCGGCTAACATACTCCTTTCCCTTCCTTGCCCACAACAAACACTCTGTGAGGTGAGTGGGGCTGAGAGACTTCAGAGAAGTGTGACTGGCCCAAGGTCACCCAGCAGCTGCATGTGGAGGAGCGGAGACGCGAACCCGGTTCCCCAGATTACGAGTCTATCGCTCTTAACCACTACACCACACTGGCCCCACAGCGGCATGGCTTTCAGAGCTGCAACTTGAGCTGCCCTGAATATTCTTGCACTTTCAAATTGCCCTACAACAGAGGTGGGGAACGTTTTCCTGGCCCCGAGGGTCTTTTTCTAGCGGTGCTAGGGGCCAGAGGCAAAAGTGGGAGGAGCTACATGTGCGATTTCCCCTTTTGTACAGTAGTCCAGTTTCTACATATACTGCTGTCTCCATTCAGACAAGCAAGAAGCATGGTCAGAGTCCAAGAACACTTTCCAGGCATTCGAAAATGGGGCCAGTGGGAAGAGTCTCAAGGGCCAGACAGAGAGGCATCTGGCCCCTGGGTCACTCGTGGCCTCGAAATGAGCATATTTAATGTGACCAAATAAAACACTCGTGTGCATGGCATCTTCCCCACTTCATAGAATTGTGGAGCTGGAAGGAAGTGCCATCTAGTCCAACCCTCTACAATACAGGAATTTTGATTGAAGCATCCCAGACAGATGGCCACCCTACCTCTGTTTAAAAGCTTCTGATGAAGAAGAGCCCACCATAGAGCAGTGGAACATTTCTTAGCTTCCTTACTTCATCTTGCCTTCCCTTTAGATTATACAACCTTTCCCTCCCACTTTTCCCTTTCTGTCTTCAGCCCCCCTTGTCTTTTGAGGTGATTTTGTCTATAAGTGCCTGTGACATTGCTTTGCCCACGTAGCGCTGTGTCTCCGTCGACAAGACCATGTTTGTTTGTGTGTTACATTTACAGTGGTACCTCAGGTTAAGAACTTAATTCGTTCTGGAGGTCCGTTCTTAACCTGAAACTGTTCTTAACCTGAAGTACCACTTTAGCTAACGGGGCCTCCCGCTGCTGCCATGCCATGGCCGCAAGATTTCTGTTCTCATCCTGAAGCAAAGTTCTTAATCTGAGGTACTATTTCTGGGCTAGCGGAGTCTGTAACCTGAAGTGTCTGTAACCTAAGGTACCACTGTAGATCTCGCATTTCCTCCAAGGTGCTTGAGGTTCTCCTTGCTCCCACAGGAACCTAGGAAGCTGCCTTGTGCCAAAAGACCATTGGTCCATCTACCTCAGTGGATGGGCAGCAGCTCTCTCAGATTCTGATCTCCCCCAACTCTATCTGGAGATGCTCAGGACTGAACCTAGAACGTTCTGCATGCAAGGCAGATGTTTTGCCGCTGAGCTGAAGCACCAGAAAGGATACAAGAACAGCTGGTGTGGATGCCGAATTTCATTGCATGTGAACTGCGTGCTTATCATGTGCCACTAACAAGTGTGGCAGCTGGGCGTATTTGACTAGAGAGACAGTTTGTGTGTGTCAGGGGGGCAGCATGCACAAACATGATATCATCACTTGGCAGCAACTGTTATCTTAGGTAAAGGGTAAAGGGACTCCTGACCATTAGGTCCAGTCGCGGACGACTCTGGGGTTGCTGCACTCATCTCGCTTTATTGGCCGAGGGAGCCGGCATACAGCCTCCGGGTCATGTGGCCAGCATGACCAAGCCGCTTCTGGCGAACCAGAGCAGTGCACAGAAACGCTGTTTACCTTCCCACCGGAGTGGTACCTATTTATCTACTTGCACTTTGATGTGCTTTCAAACTGCTAGGTTGGCAGGAGCAGAGACCAAGCAACGGGAGCTCACCCCGTCGTGGGGATTCGAACCGCCAACCTTCTGATTAGCAAGTCCTAGGCTCTGTGGTTTAACCCACAGTGCCACCCGCGTCCCTAACTGTTATGTTAGGCTATAGCAAAAGAGAGAAGAGAAGGCATGCAGGGCCAGTCCATCAGCACAGCTAAGATCAGGAACTTTTGCCTCCCCCTTTCGTTGAAAATTTCCACCGCAGCTTGGCTTTAGGAAAACTTTAAACTAAAAACTTGTACCTGAACCTGCTCATTTTTCTCCCTCCCAAACCATTTTCCTTTCCTGTTGTGGCCTTGTACCTGGGTTTCTTATTTCTCCCTCCCTCCCAAACCATTTTTTCTTTTGTCTCATGAACTCTTACTTGAAGACCTGCAGCAAAATGTTTAAATTTCCCCCACTGAATAATATTGTACTAGAGGCGATATAATTTGAAAACACAGTTGCGGGTGTTAGATCTGCACATGCAGAACATCACTTGGTGGTACATGTAGTTGCGAGCTTTTGACTTGTTGGCAAGGGACCAATTTTTAATCTGTGGGGATGTAAGATCAGGCCACATTTGGTTCTTCCCATTTGGTTTTGTGGTGTTACTTGATGGGGAGAAAAAGAAAACATGAATGGTGCTTTTCTTTCTAACAGTGCATGGTAATTTCTTTTGTTTTTTCAGTGTGTCAAAAGCGAATGTTTGAGGTTTGCAAATTTAACCAAGGTCAAATTTATTTGGTTGTAGCCAGCTGAATGGCAGGTGTCTGGTCAACTCCAATGAAATTTATATAGCACTTACCGAGTGTTCAAAGCACCTCACCTGAGTTTCATAATCTTTGCAACATCTCTGCAAAGTTGATCAGATCACCTGCTTTGTTAGCTCAGAGCATTCATTTACTGCTTTCTGAGCAAACAAGCTGCCAACATGGTTTTTGAAGTGCATGTATGTGTGGTATATATCATTATAACATATTATGCATGCATGCACAAAATATTTAAGTGCATAAATAATTATATATTTCATCAGTAAATTGTATCGAGTGCCCAAAAATTGTATTATTTGTAATGTGTCAGTATTGCCGCCAAAACTGCCCTCACTGCAGTAGAGTGGTGAGGCTGAGAAATAGGAACTTTTAAAAGACCAACCTTGTACATTTTGTAGCAGAGGTGAGACTAAAAAACTGTGGATTTTCTGGTGTACTGTTCACCTCATAGCTATTTTGTAGTATGTTAGGAGAAATTCACACACCAAATGCAGATGATTTTTTATGAAGATTCTTTTTAAAAATAATAAAAATAATAATAATGGCAAATTGCTGCAAAATGTGGAGAACTGAATTTAAGATTGGGAAGGATATAAAGAAATTGAGAAAATAAAAATGGACAGATATTTCCAACCATAAGTGGGGCTTGAGTTGGTTGTTTTCTCTCTGCCTAACCTACCTCAGAGGGTTGTTATGGAGGTGAAATAGAGAAGGACTATATATTTGCTCTTTAAGCAAAGGTGAAATAAGAAGGTTGTGTTGTTACACTACACTCATTTTTTTAAAAAAAATCAGTTGGCTGTAGGGATGGACAAATCTGTCAGTTATGTGAGTTTCTCATTTTTCCAGTCTTTAAGTCCCGTTCACTCTTATTTCCTCAGCAGTATTTTTTTTAAGTCTGCATGAAAAATTGTGTGCATTCTCATGCACGTTTCTCCTAATAGACACATTTTTTTTTGCATGCCATTTCGTCTTAATGTATGCATTTTTGCAAGCCATTTATCCTACTATAATGCATTTTGATACATTTTCACTGTTACACACATTTTTGGGGTGCGCTATCCCTTAATATAAGCGCCTTAATGCATTTTTCTGGTTAGAGAAGCACATCACAACATTCGGAGATTTGCGAATCGCTGCCCTGGACTCCATTGGGAGGAAGGGTGGGGTAAAAACTAAAGGAAGTAAAATAAAATAAGAATTTGAATGATAGTTCTGGTTCAGTTTATTGCGTGTTGGTCCACTAGGTAGGTTTGTGTTACAATGTGAACTGGATGAATTTGTCCCCCACCCCCCAAATCCTTAATTGGCATTTCTACTTTGATCATGACTTTCTCTCCCCCCCTTCATTGTGATCAAACTGAATTACACGTCCGTGTTTCTCTCTGTGTGCCTGTAGAATGTATTGCCCCCCCCCCCAGAAGGGGAAAACCCCGCCGACCCTGACAAATTTGCGTGTCAGTTGATCTCACCTGATCTTCAATGGCTTCCTTTCTCTTCAGCAGAAATCACAATTGTTATAGTTGATGGCTATATTGATTGCCTTGCTTTTGGCTTAGTTAGGGGCAAGTGAGCCTCGACAGCTCGGAGAACAGGAGGGGGAGAGGGGAGAGATTTTCGACAAAGTCTTGGTCAGTTGGTCTCTTAGAAACAGGAGCCGCTGTTCCTATAGAAGAGAGATGTTCCATTCACCTTGGCCCTGCCTTAAGCACCACTCTTAAGTGGGCCTTGCACATTCACATCCAGGCTCCTTGAAACCATTGAGACTGCAGCCATTTGAAAAGAAGGCCCAGCCTTCAATGGCAGGACCTTGGGCCATTCTAATTGGTTTTGGTTCAAGGGGCTACTGGATTTGTGAAAAGCCCATGGGCAGCTTTCCCACGCCGTTCTCCAAGCAAGTGGAGGATGGAGGAGGGTGCTAACAAGGCTTGCAGGGGGTGGTGGTAGCTTAGAGATGGAGAATGGAAAGGCAGGAGCGCCATATAGGGTGAATTGAAGCCTCTCTTTTTTTGCTGGCAAAGCAATTTATTCACTCATCTAGGGACACAGGTGGCGCTGTGGGTTAAACCACAGAGCCTAGGGCTTGCCGATCAGAAGGTCGGCGGTTCGAATCCCCACAATGGGGTGAGCTCCCGTTGCTCGGTCCCTGCTCCTGCCAACCTAGCAGTTCAAAAGCACGTCAAAGTGAAAGTAGATAAATAGGTACCACTCTGGCGGGAATGTAAACGGCGTTTCGTGCACTGCTCTGGCTTGCCAGAAGCGGCTTGGTCATGCTGGCCACATGACCCGGAAGCTGTACGCCAGCTCCCTCAGCCAATAAAGCGAGATGAGCGCCGCAACCTCAGAGTCGGCCACGACTGGACCTAATGGTCAGCAGTCCCTTTACCTTTACCTTGTTAAATGTCTATCCTGTCCTTCTTCCAAGGAGATGGATGCAACATACGTGGTTCTACCTCTTCCCCCTTCCGCTTGTTCTCACACTAACCTTGTGAGGTAGGCTTTGCTGAGAGGTGGTAGCAGTGAGCTTTGTGTCCAAGGGTAGATCTGGAATCTCCAAGGCGCTAGTCCCTAATCACTAGCTACATCAGACGATAGCGCTGCAATAAAATCCCACGGCAATGGCCTGTTCTTTGTATAATTATCCCTGATGTAATTGCTTCCCGTATGCACTGGTCTGCCTGCCTGCCTCTCATTATTAACATGCTGTGTATTGTGATTTCTTCCTCCTTTGAGGACCAGCTTGTACATGTATCAGAAACAAGCAGGAAATCATCCCCCCCCCACTGGACTGGACAATGTGAGTTGTTTGGCAGGGGGTGGGGGAATCACTTTTAAAAAAAATTATTCCCCACTTCAACAAAGCATGCACGAACCAGCTAAGTCACAGGAAAAGACTAGACCTATTCCTTCTCCGTATTGTGCTTGATTTTGATGTGTAGTGCAGTGTATGTAGAACCCCTTTCGCTGTAGTAGAATGTTCACAAACACAGTTGCCCACCTGGAGCCTGAAGTGGTACAGTCCAGGAAAAGCTTCACTCCTTATAAATCCATAGAAAGTGCAGACTGGCTTTTATTGGCTAGCTGCTCTCATTTTGCTTTAGTTCAGGTAGTTTGCGGAGGCTGTTTGGTGGGTGGGGATATAGAGCTCAGGAGCCAACACCCACCTGTGCATATGATGAACTGCCCAATGCTGAATCTTGAGTACGGATTCTTGCAACTAGGAGCTCCACTTGCTTTAGGAAGACTTGCATTTGGAAACTTGCTTGCCACAAGCACAATTTGCTATGCCTTTTTCTTTTCTTTTCTTTTTATAAGCAGCACTCTGGAGCTTGTGCGTGGCCTTGTGCTTCCTGGTTGTGAACAGACCCCTTAGTTAGCTGAATAATAATAATAATAATAATAATAATAATAATAATACAGTGGTACCTCGGGTTAAGAACTTAATTCGTTCTGGAGGTGTGTTCTTAACCTGAAACTGTTCTTAACCTGAGGTACCACTTTAGCTAATGGGGCTTCCCACTACCACCACACGATTTCTGTTCTCATCCTGAGGTAAAGTTCTTAACCCGAGGTACTATTTCTGGGTTAGCAGAGTCTTTAACCTGAAGCGTATGTAACCTGAAGCGTATGTAACCTGAGGTACCACTGTAATGGCACTTAGCATTATAGATGAGGATTTAGAACCTTAAGCCTCATATAAATGCTAAGTACCATTATTATTACTGTGCTAGCTAAGGGGTCTGTTCACATGCGCGTTTTAATTTGTCCAAGGTACTTCAGTTACGGTACATTATCTGGGTAATCCTCAGAATAGCTCTGTACGATGGGTCACTATTGTTAGGAACATAGGGAGTAGCCTTATACTGAGTTAGGCCATTGGTCCAACTACTCAATGTTCGTCTAAACTGAGCGGCAGTGGCTCTCCAAGGTTTCAGGCAGGAAGCCTTCTCAGTCTCACTGGGAGATGCCTTCTGCATGCAGAGCAGTTGCTCAGCCACTGAGCTGCAAACCTCCACTTGTTCCCATTTTAATTTGTTCAGCGAGGAGACTGGGGATGAAATTTGGTAGCTTGTGAGTCGGTGGCAGAAGCCTCCTTGGTTCACAACCCAGCCTCACCGTAGAGATGTAGTTCAGCTGGGCAAAACCAGTGTTTCCACTCTAGAAAAAGGTTTGAACTCAAGACGTTTTCATTCCAGCTGTCCACCAAATCATGCCTCTCTCCAGTACCCATTCTGCTGCTGCTGTTATTATTAAATTTCTATACTGCATAATATATGAAAATATCTCTAAGTGGTATACAAAAAAACTGAAGGAACAGTAGACAATTTAAACAAAATATTGCAAAAACAGACAGTTACCTATAAAAATGTTACATTAATACACTAATACACTGTTACTAATATACATATGGAACTGTGTGGAACTGAGGTCCAGCAAGTTCCAGCTGACCTCAAAAGGACCAGCTTTTTATGGTTTCTCTCTTGTATGAATTTTTAAAGTGTGAGATTCCAGTCACCTTGAAATGTAAATCTGGCAACCCCTGATGCAGGGCATCTTTGATGTAGGTGGTACCAGGGCTCTTTTTCAGCTGGAACTTGACGGACCTCAGTTCCGGCACCTCTCAGGTGGGTGCCATTGCCTTTTCAAGAGTATGAAGAGTTCATGGTGAGTTCCAGCACCTATTTTTCTAGGGGGGGGGGAGAACTGGACAGTACCATCTTTTGGAAGCGAGTGAAATAGGCCTTTGCTCGTTTTGTGCCCACATGAAGTGTTCATGTTGATGCACTCTGGTGACATGATAAGGAAAATATGCAACTAGTTTATTATGACTTGATTCATTTTTCACTTTACTTCTGAGGGAAAATAGCAATAAACTTTATTGAGCCGCAGTGATGGTACCTGGATATTGATGGGTTGTATCAAACTAAGTTCTACTTGTAGCAGACCCGTTGAAATTAAGGGAACTAGAATAGGGCCCTGCGGGACTTGACATCTTTCCACAGGGCTTGCAAGACAGAGCTGTTCCACCAGGCCTTTGGCCAAGGCACAGTCTGACTCCTTCCTTTGGTGATCCTCGTAGAACTCTGGTCCAGTGGTTGCCATTAATTTGATTTTGAATTGATTTTAGATTGAATTGATTTTAGAATACTGTGTTACTTTTATTGTTGTTAGCCACTCTGAGCCCGGCTTTGGCTGGGGAGGGTGGGATATAAATAAAATTTTATTATTTATTATTATTATGTCCACTAATGGACCAGCTATGAGTAGGACCACTATTGGATACAACTTTCCGGCATGAAAGTTCTCTTCTTGTTGATGATGCTTTTAAAGGGTTGGTGTACTATTTAGTTTTTCTTATCTGTATTAAGAACTAACCCCCTGATTAAAGCTTTGCAAAGAGCCCAGGGATCCATTCTTGCACATGTATGCCTTCATAGAAATCTGCAGAAGGCAATTGGTAGCTCTTGTGTGGTGTAGTGGTTAAGAGCGGT
The DNA here is from genome assembly GCF_027172205.1 of Podarcis raffonei. Lineage (NCBI taxonomy): Eukaryota > Metazoa > Chordata > Lepidosauria > Squamata > Lacertidae > Podarcis > Podarcis raffonei. Next base: position 17,802,242 of record NC_070615.1, on the reverse strand, counting down.
AGTCTAATAATCTGGGGAACCGGGTTCGCGTCTCCGCTCCTCCACATGCAGCTGCTGGGTGACCTTGGGCCAGTCACACTTCTTTGAAGTCTCTCAGCCCCACTCACCTCACAGAGTGTTTGTTGTGGGGGAGGAAGGGAAAGGAGAATGTTAGCCGCTTTGAGACTCCTTAAAGGGAGTGAAAGGCGGGATATCAAATCCAAACTCTTCTTCTTCTTCTTGTCATGAATTTCCATTCTGATGTATGTGTCTCATTGCAAGGTGCAGCCTCTGCCTTAGGATTAGTGTGGTTACTCTCCTCTGTGGAATTTCCTCAAGTGAAACTAAGAAAGAAGTCCCATAGCTCAGTGGCAGAGCACTTGCTGTGTCTTCATGCTAGAAAAGTCCTGGGTTCAGTCCCTAGTATTATAAGTTGAAAGAATCTCTGGTGACAGAACCTTGGATAGCTGCTTCCAATAAACACAGTGTTGGGCTATGTGAAATAGTAAGTTTATACCTCACATCCAGAAAGACAGTCCCCCTTCAGAAATGTATCTGCACTGGGATGTGTGCTCCATTTAGACTTTTGTAACTGGGGAATTGATTGAAAATCGGACAGGAAAAAGAGTATGGCTTATTGCAGACAATAAAGGCAGATGAAAGATTCACGCCCTGTGCTAAACTGACTGATGGTCTGGCTTGCTATGAAGCTTCATGTATTGTTCATGAGAGGTAGGTTTCTTTCTTGATGTTTCCTGCAAAAGTTTGAACGTGTACAGAAGAGTACAGTGAAACATTTTAAACTTTCCTTACACAAAGGATGGTGGCTCGCAGACAGTGCAGGTGTGATTTAGCTTGTGTGGTGAGAGATTCTGGGCCCCTTTGTCTCTGAACCGTTTCTCAGGCAAAGCTCTCTTTTGCATGATTTATTTACACCCTGCTATTCAAACTAATTTTGTAAAGCGGCTTAGCATTACAAGAAACATGGCAACAATAATATACTGTATTAAAAATTAAATAATGCACTAAAAATACACACCTTTTTTTTATTTCAAAAAACGCAGCAGATCACTGATTGTGCTGCACAGAGAACCCTCCAGACGTCCTTTTATTGTGAATTCATGATTATTTGCGCTCAGGCTCCTGTCAAGGTGGCCATATGCAATATTGCTTTCAAAGCAGTTTGTGCCCATAAAAGTTTTGGGGTGACGATGCTGTTTCAGTGCATATTTTGTCATTTCTTGCTGAAATTCCATAACTTGTTTGGAGCTTTTAGTTTTGCTTGTCCTGCTTTTGTTGCGCTGTGGTCCCTCTGGAGAGCAATAATGTGTTGGCAATGGGGAAGCATTGCAGAATTGCTAACAACTAATAAAGTAGAATAAATGCACCACTAATAACACACTATTGTTGTGTCAAGAACATGGTGCACCTGTGATAAATCACTAATCTAGATTGGCCTTTTGTTATCTATCTAAACACCTTCAGAAATAAAAACATATTCAAATGGCATCTAAAAATGGTAGGGAAGGGGATTGCTGGATCTTCCCAGGGAGAGATTTCCACAACTGTGGTGCCACCACTGAGAAGTTCCTATCCCAGTTGGATCTTTGCCAATCATAGGCTAAGAAGCTGGACCTCTGAAGCCAATCTTGAAGCATTGGTTTGAATGTAAAATGAGGAAGTGTGCATGTGTATAAATATATATATTGCACAGACACTTTAAATTAATATATTGTCATGAATGCTCAAAGTTGGCGAACACCAACGTTTTCAGATTAATTTTGCGAATTTTCCAAAACTCAGATAGACGTAACTGAATGTTAAAAGGCACCTACAGTAAATGTGATTGCAGCATGTTAGTGATGACTTGTGTATATCTGACAATCAGGGTTATACATCTTACTTCTGGGCATTCTCAGAATTCATTGGTGATTATCAACATTTGCAAAGGAATGTGAATAGGCACCAAGTTGTGAAATGCACGGTGTGTATATGGTTAGATATTTATATAAAATCAGGGCTGCAAGTTTGGGCTGCTTAATCAATGTGATTAATCAGCCAATGCTGTAATTACAGATCAAAGTTTCTACTTCTCACTCGTCAAGGCTGACATGAAAGCACAGGCTCTGTGGCTCAGGTTTCTTGAAAGCCAGCCACTGGTGAGTCTGCCCACGCTTTGACCACCTGCTCCTTAGACAAGATTTGATGAAATAGATACTTCACATTTCCTCTTCCATTTTACGTCCAAACCTGGCAGATAGTTTTCCTGTGAAGGTAAAACACCTGTGTTTTCTTCTGGCAATAGGCTTCGTGGCAACACTGCAATAGGGAATGTTTTGAATTCTAAAATTCAATGAAAAATGAAATAACAAATGTAAGCAATGGCCATCCCTTCTTAAAAAAAAAAAAAGAATCATTGGCGTTTTTGTATCTTAAATTACAATTTTTGTCTTTCCTCTCTGAAGACAGACTCTCCCCTTTGTGGATCCTCAGAAATGCTTCTACACTGAGGATTTGTAGTGTGAATTTGTCATTGGTGAATCAGTTAAAAAACGAGAAAGTAAACTATACATGGTTTGGATGTCAGGTCCTAGACAATGAATTGTCACGTGGGACTATGCATGTGCAGCCCAAGATAGTGACTGTCATCCAAAGAAGTTTTTTTTAGGGTCCTCCCAATAGGATGATTTTATTTTTTAAAAAAGAACAGACTCCCATGCCTTATCAAACACTGTTTTTGAAGGTACCCTCATTTTCAAAAGCAGATTCCTGTGTGAGCTCAGACTTCTCTTTCTCTCCCCCCACCCCAATTAGTTACACAAAACTGGTTGTGCGATTTGTTAAATTGCAGCTAGCGACTAAAGGTAAAGGTAAAGGGACCCCTGACCTTCAGGTCCAATCGTGACCGACTCTGGGGTTGTGGTGCTCATCTCGCTTTACTGGCTGAGGGAGCCGCCGTACAGCTTCCGGGTCATGTGGCCAGCATGACTAAGCTGCTTCTGGCGAACCAGAGCAGCGCACGGAAACGCCGTTTACCTTCCCGCCGGAGCGGTACTTATTTATCTACTTGTGCTTTTATGTGCTTTCAAACTGCTAGGTGGGCAGGAGCTGGGACCAAGCAACGGGAGCTCACCCTGTCGCGGGGATTCGAACCACCGACCTTTTGACCGGCAAGTCCTAGGCTCTGTGGTTTAACCCACAGCGCCACCTGCGTCCCACTAGTGACTACAGATGCTTAAATGTCATCCACACTTCAGTGCAGGGATGGGGAACCAGTGGCCCTCAAGATATTGCTAGACTCCCATTGTTCCCGACAACTCCCATTGTCCCTGATGCTTGGCCATGTTGGAAAGGCATGGGAGTTGAAGGAAAGGGGAAGAATAAGCAGTGGATACAAGATGCTGAAGGAAGGGCAAGCCTGAGTTCGGGGGATTTTGGGATCAGTGGCAGAGAGTCTGCTTTGAATGCAAAAGGTATCCAGTTCAATCCTCTTGAGGAAGGACTGAGAGAGACCCCTATATAAAATCCTTCGAAACTGCTGACTGCCAGTGTAGAAAATACTGAGCTAGGAGGACCAATGGACTGAGTTGATGTAAGGCTCTGTTCCTCTGATGCTCAAGGATTTTGATCTCTGAAAAGTCCTTTGGGAGCTGACCTGATCCGGGCTTCCTGGATTTGTATGAAGTATGGAATGGAATTATCCTTTGGACTTTTGTGACACAGTTCTTGGCTGGGAACATTCCAAAATGGTTTGCAAAGATTTATTTTAGGATGTTTTTAGAAATGCTTACTTTGCGATAAAATGCCTATTTAAACACTTGTTTTTAAACACATGTGAATACTGTTTTTTTGTGGCAATAGGGGGAAGGATTGCAGACTTTATGCCGAAATGGGACAGGAGGGCATTTGGAATATAGATGTTTGAAATTGACATGGATTGGGAATAGAGTGGCCTATCAATCCCTATTGTAGGCTAGTATCTAAAGGTTGCCGCATCTAACCCCCCAAGGGTCCTATTGTGCTTTTAAGAATTGTGGCTTCCACTGTTGCTGCAGCATTGTACTGTAGTTTGTCCATCTTAAAGAGGGAATAAGGGCAGCGGGGATAGGATGCTGTGTGTCACAAAACTGTTCATTCCTTCGCTTTAGGCTTCAAATGTGAATAGAAATGCATATCATGCCATCCACACTGAGACATGGCAAAAAGGTCTGTATTAGATGCCTCACATCCAAATGAATGTACATTGCATTTAGTTTAGAGGTGTACAGAAATGGTGTTAACACAAAAAATTTTTTTCCTTCCAGTAGCACCTTAAAGACCAACTAAGTTAGTTCTTGGTATGAGCTTTCGTGCACACGAAAGCTCATACCAAGAACTAACTTAGTTGGTCTTTAAGGTGCTACTGGAAGGAAAAAATTTTTTTGTTTTGACTATGGCAGACCAACATGGCTACCTATCTGTAACTAGAAATGGTGTTGGTCAGGCATAGGCAAACTCAGCCCTCTAGATGTTTTGGGACTACAACTCCCATCACCCCTAGCAAACAGGACACCAGTGGTCAGGGATGATGGGAGTTGTAGTCCCAAAACATCGGGAGGGTGAGTTTACCTATGCCTGGTGTTGGTGATAGGTATTGCTGGGTACCAGCCAAGGCTCATGGCTTCGAAGGAGGTCAGTGCTGATCTCTAGAACCCCTTACTCTGTTGTTTTTCCTCTTGCTATTGCCCCCTGCTCTGGGGGGTTCAAGGAACTGTAGCCAGCAGCCACTGCTTGCTTACTCACCTGCCCTTTCTTTGGGAGCACTGGTGGGGATTAGGCAGCAACAGCAGAAGGGAGAGGAGTGGATCATATTAAGGACATCCTGTCCAAAGTCTCTCCTCTCCCCAGCTTGGAACACCACAGGCACGAACCTCACTGGTGTTAGAATTCAGCCAGGCACCAGGCGTGTTTTGTGACTGGAGCAGGTCCAGTTGAGACCACTTGGAAATCTATGGTTGCCAGCTTGGTGACTGGAGAAAGTAATATGTCACTTAGAGGAGGATCTGAAATATTTTCCTCGAAGCTCTCATTTGTTTTATTCTGGAGTGCTTTATTTGAAGTATTAATGTGTTGTAAACCACTTTGAGCTTTGCTCTTTAAAATACAAAGTGGTATAGCATTGAAATTATCATCATCATCTCCATTGCAAAAAAGAGACAACAATAACCTAGGTTTAATGTGCCATTGGCGATTAGATTATATATCTGAGTTTTTAACAATGACCTCACCACCTTGAAAATTCCTAATCCAAGATACACTCACTAGACAATTACTCATCTCTTAGTTAATGGAGGAAAAACTCAGTGGGTCTTTTAAAACTTCTTGGTCAATAGAAGAGCAAGCTGGCAAAAATGCCAGGAAGTTTCTGACTTGTGATGCTGAAATATCATCATTGACCTGACCAAAGAGCTCTGATATTTTTCTTCTTCTTAGAGCTCAGCTCTGTTTCTCCTTTCAGGGAAAGTTTGGCTGCTTCTTATGAGATGTCCTCAGATGGTTTACCCAGTGCAGATTCTTGTGATTGGGGCATACGGTAATATAGGTATAAAGGTCCTGTATAAAGATGGCGCAGAGACCTGAATTTGTATGTCATTTTGAAGGGCCCAGTGCATTAGTACAGGGGTCCCCAACTTATATGGGACCAGGGGCATATTTGGGGGAAGATAAGAAACCATAAACTACTCATTCCAAGAAGAAAACCTAGTGATGTTGAGAAGTTGCTTCCGTTCCAAACCATTTTCACCCCCGCCAAAAAAACAAGTAAAATGTGGATGAGAAAGGAGCAGGCAATTCCCCTCCAATAGCTCCTCAAATGACCAGAAAACCAATTTTCGAAAATTGTGATGGGGAAGGAAGCATGGCGAACCCCATGAGGGATATCTGAGAGTGCTGTGTTGCCCATGGACGCCATATTGCGGGTCCCCAGTACTAGGCTATAGTTGCTACTGTGGCACTCTTCCTTGATCATGCTCTCATTAATGGGATTGTTTTTGCATATGGTGACAAGAAAATCTTGTTGTAGGCTAAAAAACGATTCCTTTAAAAACTGCTGTTCTATATTTCTCTCCCCCTCCCCATTCCCCACCCAGATAGTTGTCAAAGATTTGTTTTTGCTTTCAAAAGCTCTTTGCATCTCTGGCTAAGAGATGTTGAAAGGTGTGTTTTGATGTATGCCTACAGATGAAAGATACGCACCATTTTTTGGTAGCAAACTGGACCTTGTGTCTATTTGAATACATATTCAGATCCTTCCCCCCCTTTTTTTCTTAGTTATTTATAATGTACTGACATCAATGGATTTTTATTGGCATACGAGTACTTCAGTTGTTGCCGCTGCAAAAATCCAGCTTTTTGAAGTGGGGGAGAAAGTGAATTGAGCCTTCTGTATTTATGATGACTTGGTAAATCGGGGATGGGGGTGGGGAGCCCTGGAGATGTTGCTGGATTCTCCACCCCTCTTGTAAATCATTTTTATCCAGATATCCTGCTCACCCCTCAACAGTCTCCAGTAGGGCTCTAAATGAATTAAACAGTTTTTTTTAAATTGATCAACTGTTATTTAGCTGATTAAAAAAATTCTATATGTACCTTTTTTGATATATTGACAGCTGGGGTAACGTAATAATTTAACAAACAATGCCTGCCTCTTCATGTAGTAGCTATTATTTTCTTTTTATTTCCCCTCATGGTAACACAGCTGACCAAAAACAGCCCTAAAACGTAAACAAGCATGCCCCCATCTTAGTCTCACTGGACAAAAGTTCCCTTGACTGACAAATCGACTTAAGTTTAAGTTGATTGACCTACCAAGTTAAAAGTTTGCCAACCTGATTTCCAGATAGGGGGTAAATAAGAACCTTCTGAATCCAAATTTCACATGACCTTTGTGGCGTGGGTCTTTCTGAGCCAAAAGGAGGCTATCCTCCATACATGGGCACACACCCTTGTTGATATTATCTATGCATGAACATAGAGGTGTGCTCAGTGGTGCACACCTGCTCAGAAATCAGTTCAATAATTAGGCTGCGCAAGAGGGGCACGCCTTTGTCTGTGATGCTCTGTCTGTGATGCAGGCAATAAACGTCTGTTCTCACCCTGCATTCTGTTAATGAGATAGAGACAGGTAAGCATCACACATCTCAACTTCCTTGCCTTCAGCTACATCAATGAAACAGTGACAAGCTATTAATGGGAGGTGATGGGCCGAGTGCTAATTAGTGCTTCTCCTTCTCTCTTTCCCCTCCACCCAACTTTTACTAACCCTGTGCACCGAGATCTTTCTCACAGTCTTTCCCTTAAGCTTGTTGTCCTTTGTTTTCAAGTAGTTCATATAAAGCAGATGAGCAGAGGGATTTTTTTGGGTGTGGGTGGGTGTGTCTGAATGGTATATCACCGTTCAAACCTACATGTGCTTATTCAGAGGTAAACCCCAATGAATTCAATAGGTCTGAAAGCCCAGTTAAGTGCGTATAGCAACTGTCAACAGCCAGGTGCTCTCCAGATGTTGGGCTACATTTCCCATCATCCTTGACCTTTGACTCTGCTGACTGGGGCTGTAGTCCAAAACAGCCAGAGGGCATCATGTTGGAAGAAGACCAGTAATGCAGTACAGTGGTACCTCAGGTTAAGTACTTAATTCGTTCCGGAGGTCTGTTCTTAACCTGAAACTGCTCTTAACCTGAGGTACCACTTTAGCTAATGGGGCCTCCCGCTGCCGCCACGCTGCTGGAGCACGATTTCTGTCTCATCCTGAAGCAAAGTTCTTAACCCGAGGTACTATTTCTGGGTTAGCGGAGTCTGTAATCTGAAACGTATGTAACCTGAAGCGTATGTAACCCGAGGTACCACTGTACAAGGAGCCATCTTATACCAGGTCAACCTGGTTGCCCATCTAGGTCTAGTCATTGATAGACCCTCTGCTCTGTGAATTCATTCATTCTTTGTTAAAAATGCTAACTAGTGGAGGCTGCTGCTACTTTTATAGTTGTGAGTTCAATGGCTTTGTGTCCCATTCTGGGGGATGCACTTTAAGGCGGATGCAGACAAGCTGATATGGGTTCAGAGGAGGGCAGTGAAGATGGTCAGGAGTATGGAAAAGAAGTCATAGAATGAAAGGCTGAAAAAACTGAACATGCTTACTCTGAAGAAGAGAAGACTGGAGGGACATAAAAACATCCATCAAATCTGTGAAGGGCTGTCACATAGAATACTTGTTTTCAGCTACCCTGGTGCACAGGAGAAGGCCAAACAAGCTTATGTTACAGAACTGTGGATTTGGGTAGGAGACATTTCTTAACTCAGGGATGGGGAACCTCAGGCCTGGGGACCACTCTCTATCTTGCCCTTGAGACTCTCCCCAAACCATGCATCCTTTTATCTCCAGGCCACTCCCCTCACCAGCTCTGCTTTGCACCCTCCTTGAGTGTTTTTGCCTGGAGGGGGCATGTCCTTGGACTCTGTTTCTTGCTTGCCTGGGTGAAGGATAGAATGAGTGTGTGGGCTGGGTCAATTAGCATTTGTTGCTCCACCCAGTTTTTCTCCTGGCCCCACCTACCACTAGCATGTGGTCCCTGAAAGGTTACCTGGAAGGGAATGCGGCCCTTGAGCTGAAGCACTTTCCCACCCCTGTCTTAACTGTACAAGCAGTTTGACAATGGGACCGATGACCTAGAGAGGTTGTAGGGTCTCCCTCCCTGGGTGCCTTCAAGCAGAATCTGGACACCCACCCATTGTGGGTGCACAAGCTCTTCATTTCCTGGATCAAGCAAGGGGTTCGGTAGATGGAATTGCATACAAGGCCCTCTCCAACTCTAGGAGTCTACGTCTCATATGAAGGTGCACTTCCCTGCAGCAGTAGTAGGGAACCACTGGTCCTCCTGCCATTCTTGGGCTCCAACTTCCATCAGCACCAGCCATCAAGATCAGGGATGATAGGAGGTGTATACCAACATCATCTGAAGGGCCACAGATTATCTATCACTGGTCTACACTGATTTTGCCAGTCTAGGTTCACCCCCTGGCATAAAATATTGCATTGTCGTTTATAATGGTGGTATTTAAAATTCTTAAGGCACTGTGATATACCATATTTTTTGCTCTATAAGACTCACTTTTTCCCTCCTAAAAAGTAAGGGGAAATGTGTGTGCGTCTTATGGAGTGAATGCAGGCTGCACAGCTATCCCAGAAGCCAGAACAGCAAGAGGGACTGCTGCTTTTGCTGAGCAGCGATCCCTCTTGTTGTTCTGGCTTCTGAGATTCAGAATATTTTTTTCTTGTTTTCCTCCTCCAAAAACTAGGTGCGTCTTATGGTCCGGTGAGTCTTATGGAGCGAAAAATATGGTACCTGATAAGCGGTGGTATATTTACACACACACACACACACACACACACACACACACACTTTAAATCAGAAACATGCATTTCTATAGGGCTTGTTTTACTACGAGTAGGGTTTCAAATTTGATTGTTGATGTCGATCCAGCAGTACAGACAGAGCATTTTTAGACTCTAGGCTTGGTTATCATTTGTTTCCTCCCCTTACACAATAATGTGTTTTACTTGCTCGCTTCAAAATGTGGCAAGCCAGCCCAGCTACTTTTGGGGGCCTTTCTGCTTATTCCACTTTTGGGGGCCACCTGCCCCCAAAGTCCTGCCCTGATGGCAACAGTGTGCCTACCCCCTCACAGAAATGAAGTTTGCAGGGTTCCTTGTATGAGAGGAATTAAACCAGATGAAGGCTGTGATATGGAAATGTCCCTTTATGCTGTGATGCACTTTACAGGCAGTTACAGTCATGTTTGCTGTGAGCAGAGGGCATTTCCCTGCAGCAAGCTCATTGGCGTCGCGCGGTCAGGTGTGCATCCTTAAACACCCATGTGGAGAGCCACAACCGTGTGGGACCTTCCTAAATTCATGGACGTTTTAAGGATACACACCCAACCATTCATGCTTTGGTTGCAGAAAATGCCAACGCATTCATCAGGGCAAGCACAGACGTGGATCATTGCTAGGGACTTGGGGCATCTGAAAGAGTAGCCAGCCAAGGTATTGCATAGTGACCGATTCATCTCCATGACTGAATGGCTGTTGTCTAGTCCCTCTCTTCTTCTTTGTCCATCTCTCTCTCTCCCTCCCCTGCACCCTGTTTTTGTGCTTGCTTTGGCAGAGGGGTTGCCTTGCTAGCTCTTCAAATGCAAACAGTTATTTTGTTTGTTTTTCAGACAGTGGTGGTGCTTTGTAGGCACACGGAATGGAGCGAGGCGGGTGGGCAAAGGGTGGCCGGCGGGGGGGTGGGGAGACGAGAGAAGGACTCATTCACATTAGCGGAGTTCTTATTAAAGCCGGGTGCGCAATGGCCAGTTGCTCGCCACAAAACCATATGCTGCTTCCCAGACATAAATCCCATGCAGGAACAAAGCCTTCTGTACCTTGGGCCACAGTTTGTTCTCCCTCCCTCCTCACTCTCTCATGCCGGAGGTTTCCTAGTGCCAGGGAGATATGATAATTCTCATGGAGAGGGAGGGAGGCAGAGAGAGGGAGGGAGGATAAAAATGCCTTTGCTCTTTGTGTCTGTTTAATTCAATGCGAATCCCCAGCCCTGGACATCATGAATGGTGGCTTTGTATTGGCCTTTCCTAAGCCTCAACTGCCAAGTCTCCCTCCTTCCCTGGCCTCCCCCTTGTTTCCCACCATTGGATGCCGATTAACAAACTAAATTATTTTCCCTCCCTAATGATGTTTTCCCACTTTGCACATGGGGTGGATGGATCTGGTGGGGGAAGGAAAAGCTTCTTGCAAAAGGAGATGCTAACCCGGCCAGAGAAAAGGAGCTGGGAAAGGAAGGAGCTGGATTAAAGAGCTTGTGTGTGTGTGTGTGTGTGTGTGTGTGTGTGTGTAGTGGAATACATGCTTAATGGTGAGGAATTTATTTTATTTTATTTTTTTGCTTTTTCTAGCATTCCTTCTAATTACATGAATCAAAATGGGGGTACACTGGCCTGGTTCGCAAGGCACCCTGAGCCAAACCTTGACTTAGCGACACCAATGCTGAGCTAAACCAAGGTCAAGCTGGTGTTTCTTGAGCCAACATCAAACATTGGTTACAGCTTGTAGTAAGCAAGGGTTGCCACACTTTCAAAGAGTCAAAACAAAAGTTGTTGAGCCTTTTTGGGGACAAAGTTGTTCAGCTTTTTTGGGGGGAATTTGCCAACAACATACGCCCAACATATTCGAAGCTTTTGGGTAGGACAATTTGCCAACAACATACGCCCGACATTTTCAAGATGTTTCCAGTGATTTTCAGAAATTATGCCCAGACACTGTTTCTGACGGACGATTACCAGATATGTCTGGGGAATTCCGGGTGCGTGGCAGCCCTACAAGGAGAGAGCTTAACTGTGATTCCTGGTTTGGACTTTGGGTTGATGGGAGCACAAAGGTCTAGTGAGGAACAAAGCAGCTGCAATTTCTTCCCTGGAAACCAACACGATATTGCTGAGCCACAGTTTAGCATGCTGTGTGAACCAGCTCACTGTTGTGATATACTGGTGAGGAGTCCATGGCTTAAATTTTATCTCAGCCCATAAGTTGAGCTCCTTGCATGGCCTTAGGCAAGCTAACATGTTTTCAGGCTCTCCCCCCCCCCCAATTTCAGGATGACACCACCCTACAGGGCTGTTGTAAAGGGCCTTTAATCTGAGCTTTACTTCGTAGTTCTGTTAGTTTGGTTTATTCCATTTGTTCATTGCTTCACACAGCTTAAAAAGTGATTTATAAGGACATTATAAGGATGACGGAAGTCTTAACATATGGATTTTTTTTTATGTTACCTTTTTTGTATTTGATGTGATCTGGGTTTGTTTTTTTTGTTCTCTTTGTGGTGAAGGGACTTAATATGTAAAAGAATAAAAATTAAAATGCCCAAAAAACAAAGAGTGCTTCTCGACTGAGTGGGGATTCAAACCATGGTCTCCCAGCACTCTAAACATTGTGCCATGCTGGCATTAAGGGACATGCTAGACTGTATAATTTCATCTGTGTGGGTGATTGTATTTTTTTAAAAAATGTTCCCCTGTGGAAAAGAAAACCTCCCTGTATTTAATAGACTAGAATATGGTACACCGGAAAACGTGAGACCAACTGGTTACAATGTCCAAGGTAGAGTGTGTCATATTTCCACCTCTGGCCTGAAATGGCACCGTTTGGAATTCTGCCACCTCATATTGCTTAATGCATAGATAAGCTCCTAGGTCCTATCTCTACAAGTGACAGTATGAAATAGTAAAAATCTGAGTGGTTTGTTGTTGTTTTTTTGGGGGGAGGTGTCATCGCAGACTGTAATACTTCAGACTGCAATGTGAATATATCCAATGCATATTGCATATTGGATAATAAAATACCATGTTAGGGAGAAGGTTGGATGGATTATGCTCACTTTCTCCAAGCACAGAGTTCTGTTTTTGTGGGAGAGCAATCAAACGTCTGACATCTCCCATTCCATCTTGAACCCACACACCTACAGCTTAAAGTGGTGTAGTTCGGCAATGACTTTACCACTTGATTCTGTCAAATGAGTATAAACTGGAAACCAGCCTACCAAGCGGAGTCCTCAAATTCCTTATTTTAAGGCCTGCATAGATCATCTGAAAACTAAATTCTCTTTCGGCGTCCATTTTTCTGTGAATGGCAAGCAGTAATTACTTGACATCCATCCAGACGTGTGGGAGCCTTTCTCTAATTGAGATGAATTTTTTTCTTCTTCTTCCTTAATCAGACGTGACTGAGAGTTCATGACTTGGGATGCGGTGACACAAAGAGACAAGACATCTCTCTCTCTCAGCTTGGAGAGGTGAGTCAATGGACTTGGACACAGAAGGCAGAGGGGCTGGGTGGGTTTTTATTTTCTAATCATGCACATTCTATGTATGGGAGCATCTACTCCAGAAAACCAGAACCAATCATATTGGTTGCTTTGGGTGCTCCTATGTAAAAGACATAAGACGAAAATATATTAGTGGGAAGAGAGTCAGTTTTACATAGTGGTTAGAGTGTTGGATGGACTGGGGAGATTCAGGTTCAAGACTCAAAACCATACATTTAAAGCAGATAGGTAAAGATATAGGGACACCTGACCATTAGGTCCAGTCGTGGCCGACTCTAGGGTTGTGGTGCACATCTCGCTTTATTGGCCGAGGGAGCCGGTGTACAGCTTCCGGGTCATGTAGCCAGCATGACTAAGCCACTTCTGGCGAACCAGAGCAGCGCATGGAAACACCATTTACCTTCCCGCCGGAGCGGTACCTATTTATCTACTTGCGCTTTGACGTGCTTCCCGACTGCTAGGTTGGCAGGAGCAGGGACTGAGCAACCGGAGGTCACCCCATCGTGGGGATTCGAACCGCCGACCTTCTGATCGGCAAGTCCTAGGCTCTGTGGTTTATTCCCCCAGATAATCCTGGAGCTGTAGTTTTTTAGGGATTCAGATACTCCAATGTTATCTACCCCAGGTATGGGGAACCTTAGGCCTATGAGTCAAGCTTAGCCCTCCAGGCCTCTCTATCTGGACTGCCATGTTCGACACCTGAGGTTTCCCATTGCTGGAGTAGATAATACTAAAGCAGTTTCACATATTCACATATCCTGGAGTGAGAGAGAGTAGAGGTAGAGGTAGAGTGAGGGAGAACAGACTTATAGTATGATCTACCACTACTGTTACTTTCTCATCTTCACTCCCTTCCCCAGGGAAACTTGGGTTGGGTCAGGATGACAAACACACTTCTTAGAACATCCATGAGTTTGGTTATTGTGGTCCTTCCCTCCCCTCCAAAAAGTTAGCTACTGCCCACCACCATATCAACAGTGCAGTAGGAATTGGTCCTGTGATCCAGCAAGATCAAGAGTGGGAGGGCAGGTATCTGAATCGCATTGAATTCAGAAAGGTAGCAAAGGTTAATTCACACCCAATTAGTGAGTTGCAAATGGCTAGGAACAAAGTACCAATTATCCTGGTAGCAGATGTGTTCATGCTTCAGCTCATAGGTGGTGGCAGACTTACAGCCTCAGGGGTGTGACCAAGTGCCTTTTTTATTCAAGGATGAGCAAAGTGTACGACCTGTTCTGGCCATGTTGGGTGTTTGAATAAGAGTGAAGGGGAACTGACCCAGAACAAAGAGTGTGTAAGGGGCAGGTCTCTGTATTTAGGCAGTAGAGAGCAGGTTTGGGGGCAGGTTTTGTGAAGGGCACCTGCTTTACATGCAAAAACTATGAGGCTCAATCCCTGGAATCTCAGGGGGAGGGGAGGGGGCTAGGAAGGATCCCTGCCTCAGACCCTAGAGAGCCATTGCCAGTCTAAAACTGGGCAATATGGTCTAGCAGTCTGACTCTGTATAAGGCAACTTCCTAGGTTTCTGTGTTCAATCAGCCAGAATTGGGTACTTCAGGACCTGGGAGAGCTCCCCTGGATGAACTGAAGTTGTTCTGACACATTCCAAAGACTAACCCTTATATTTGCAAGCTGGCCTGCTAACTGCCAGAATCATACCATATATATGTAAGACAAATGTCATTTTTACCAGATAGGACTCACGTTACTTCTGCGCCGCTGTGGTGCAGATATTGCCAGTGAGGAGAGGGAAACGATCTCATCCTTTTGCCCTCACACAAGAAATTCTGGCTCCATCTTTTATTGTGTGTTAAGGCCCCAAAAGCTGAGTGCTTGTGTCTGTGAGTACAGTGTGAGAGTGTATAGTGATATATCAGTTTACAGGGATTATCTGTGTTTTTGTCTTCCTGTGTGTAACCATGGCATTATGCCCATGTACCGTACTCTGTGAGTAATGACGCTGTGCCTTATTGTCTCCCGCGCAGAGGCTGTGCGACATTCTGCTGCCGAGATAAGGAACTTCCAATTTGGCACGAGCTGCAAACGGCGATGAAGATGGAGGGCCACTGCGTGCGTCTCTGGCTTTTAATTCCCCCTGCCCTACTTCCTCCTCCTTAGTCCTGCTCTCCCCTCCCTCAAAGCCCATCCGTGCTGTGTGCGGTGCCCTCAAAGAACAAGTAGGAGGAGGCTGTGTGTGTGTGTGTGTGTCTGTGTTTGTGTATGAAAGAAGGGCAGCCCCTCTCCCTGAGAAGAGACCCTCTCAACAACTCCAGGCCACCCTGCTGCAGCTTATAGGTTCTCGGTGCCAGGAAGCCATTTTGATGGAGTCAAATGCCGTTTTGTAAGATGGCCGCATTGACGTGAGGTAGGTTGCACAGCTGCTGAATCGTTACCGTAATGCCGAAGCCCGCCCTCTCCTCCCTTTTGATCTCGCTAATTAATTAACCCACAACGGCAGAACAATAGGCCAAGCTGGCACATCCCCATTTCTGTCTGTGCCACCTCCTTCCTCAGGCAGAAAAATCCTTGCCCTCCCGCACGAATAATTGAACTAATGGACTTTTCCCGCTTACCCTTCCTCATATTTTTTTTTTTTTTGGGGGGTATGTGTTTATGCCTGTATGCTGCCCATCCTGTTATCCAAATGAGGGTAGAGGCGCAGGGAGGGAGGAAAGAAATTGGTGCATAGGATGGAGTGGGGAAGAAAGGAATGCTTTTATTTCTTTGCATGCAAAAAAAAAAATACTTAGTGATTTTTAAATGCAGGGGGGTCAGTGGGAGTGACATCCCCCCCCAGTATAAAACCCATCAGGGCAATGACAGGATGAGCTAGCTTTGCTTTGGGTACTGTAATAGCAAACTGTAATGTCTGTTATTCCAAAATGTATACGCATAAACACACATGCTCAGTCTCTGTATATTCAAATATGTTACCATATTCAAATATATCTGTAAGTAATTTGACATCGTACAAAGGATAGAAATCCACCTGTTCCTTTGTTTTGACTTTTTATGACTGCCTGGCCTGTAAATGCTTTATTTTATTTTACTTATCTATTTATCTATCACCTCCATCCCACCTCTCTTCATATTAAAGACTCAGTGCAACAGGATAGAATACCCCACCCCACCCCCCACCATACAATATTATCAAGTCAAACAATGCAGAATCAAGCCAATCCTATAGGTCGTTACTGCAGTAGACCGCTTCCAGTTGTGTGTGTATGTGGTTTTGTTTGTGTATGTATGAATGAATGTGATCAGGGGTTGTATTCAAATTAGGAGAGTGTTCTGTCAGATTTCTCCTTGGTGCGACGGAACGTTCTCTCTTTCTCTCCCCCCCCCAGTGTTCCCTAAATATCTTCTGGGTTTCCCCCCAATGCTCCAGTGGAGGATGGCATGGGGTACACATAGGGAAAGAGGGGGAAGATCCTCTATAAGAATCCTAAATAAGAATTTAGTACGATGCCATCCACATTATCTATATGTGTATACATAAGTGTTAAAAGGCGTAATATACATTTGTTTCTCCTAAAGAGGATCAATTTGGACATTTCCCTGATGCCAAGGGGTAATCTGTTTATTCTTAATTCTACTTTCCATGTAGCAACTCTGCAAAAAATACAACACAGGAACTCCACGCCCATTTCAGAAGTAGTCCCCAAATAGCACTAACTGGAATACATGCCAGTAGTCTAAGGAGGGGCACTGCCGCGTTCACAACCCGAAGTTTACGTATCCAGAGGGATACGTAAGCAGAGGTACGACTGTGTGTGTGTGTGTGTGTGTGTGTGTGTGTGAGAGAGAGAGAGAGAGAGAGAGAGAGAGAGAGAGAGAGAGAGAGAGACAGAGAGAGAGAAATGTGAGTGTGCACGTATTAGGCATGGCTAGTTTCTCCATTCTCTTAAAAGAGAATTTCTCATTTGACCATAGCACTTGCCAGGTGCAATCTGAAACAATGCTCTGGCAATTTTGTAATTTCTGCTGCAAAGCCAAAATAAAATGTAAACAGTGCATGAGTTAAAAACAATGTAAACAGTGCATGAGTTAAAAATAGTTAAATGCTGCCTTGTGCAAATATACATTTTGGAGGCAGACTTGCAGTTTGGGGGGGGGCAGGGGTGGGGCTGAAGGGGCATTGTGCCCCCCCCGAGTTTCAGAGCATATGCAAATAATCTTTTGGAGAGCTTGCTTTTCTGATTAGCTCTCTGGCCTGTTGCAGATGTAAACTTGCCAGCTTCGTAAACCTTGGTTTATGAAGCCAGGAATGAGCATTTAGAACAATTCACTGAATGAATATTGTTTTATACAATTAAATAGGCCTTGTCCTAAATGTTTACTCCACAGTCATGTATCCTTTTGGATTTTAACTTCAGCTTGCAGGCACCAGGGAGGACTCTGTGGGTGCATTTGCACTCTCAAGCGCCCCTGTTTTATGCCATTGGGCCTGTGGGAGCATCTCTGCGCTAGCTTTTTGGCTGAGAGAGGTGGCATCTGTCCACCCCCCATAGTACCTTCTGGGACCAAAGGCGAGAGCGCTCCCTCCCTCCCACTGCCTCAAAGCTGCTGTAAGGGCTTTTCTGATCTCATGCTGTCAGCTGATGGTGACAGCACACATGAACGATTTTGGGTCACAGTACTATCGAAATTGGAGCACGGGTGGTGCTGTGGGTTAAACCACAGAGCCTAGGACTTGCCGATCAGAAGGTCGGCGGTTCGAATCCCCGCGACGGGGTGAGCTCCCGTTGCTCGGTCCCTGCTCCTGCCAACTTAGCAGTTCGAAAGCACGTCAAAGTGCAAGTAGATAAATGGGTACCACACTGGTGGGAAGTTATACAGCATTTCTGTGTGCTGCTCTGGTTTGCCAGAAGCGGCTTTGTCATGCTGGCCACATGACCTGGAAGCTGTACGCCAGCTCCCTTGGCCAATAAAGCGAGATAGCGCCGCAACCCCAGAGTCGGTCACGACTGGACCTAATGGTCAGGGGTCCCTTCACCTTTACCTTACTATAGAAATGCGCCTAACATTGAGTCAGATGATTGGTCCATTGTGTATTTCCTACACTGTCCAGCAATTATTCTCTAGGGTTTAAATGGGGTATCTGCAGCCTTATCTAGAGATGTTGAGCACTGAGCCTGGCAACTTCAGTGTGGAAAGCAGATTCTCTGCTGCTGAGCTATGGCCCTTTCCTAATTTGCAGTCCCCACCAATTTGCAGGGTGAGGTGCATCAGGTTCTAAATGAAGATATTTTTGTCTTGCATGGGGAAGTTTGCCCAGATGTCTGTGGGGACCCCCTCTGGCACACCTTCTCTTCCAGTCTGAATGCCCCACATGTCCACAACACAAGCACACACTTCATATTAACGGGAAAATGATGATATCCTTAACCTTAAAGCTAGTGGGATGGGAGAACTTGTGGCTTTCCAACAGTTGTTGAGCTCCAACTCGTATCGGCCCTGCCAAATATGGCCAGCGATAAGGAAGGATGGGAATTGTGGTTCAGCAATAACTAGGGGGCCACAGGTTCCCCATTCCTGTTTTAGATGTGGGTGAAACTCAGCAAGTTAAAGGATCACCTAGGTAAAGGTAAAGGTAAAGCGACCCCTGACCATTAGGTCCAGTCGTGGCCGACTCTGGGGTTGCGGTGCTCATCTCGCTTTATTGGCCGAGGGAGCCAGCATACAGCTTCCAGGTCATGTGGCCAGCATGACTAAGCCGCTTCTGGCAAACCAGAGCAGCGCACGCAAATGCCATTTACCTTCCCGCCAGAGCAGTACCTATTTATCTACTTGCACTTCAAAGTGCTTTTAAACTGCTAGTTTGGCAGGAGCAGGGACCGAGCAACAGGAGCTCACCCCGTCGCGGGGATTCAAACCGCCGACCTCTTGATTGGCAAGTCCTAGGCTATGTGGTTTAACCCACAGTGCCACCTGCGTCCCTAAAGGATCACCTACACAGGGCCAAATCGACTTTCTGTGCAAGAAATAGGATGCAGACCATGACAGATTTTTTTAGAATTTTTTTTTTAAAAGAAAAAAATCATTTCCCCATCAGTGCATCATATGGTTACATCCTGATCCGGCAAAAGAAACAGGCTTCCATGTGCAGATCAATATTTTAGATTCTCTTTCTCCCACACCTGCAGTTGGTGTAGACAGTGCCGTTTGATGTAGTGTTTGAAGACATTTCTGTATTCAGACCCACCTCTCCCCTTGTCAAGCTATTGAGAAAGCTCTTAATTTCGTTGTGAGATTCTGGTTCCTGAGTGACCTGATAAGGCCTGCATATCTGGGAGACATTGTGGCTGTTTAGCTCTATATTAATAGCAATGGTTCCTTGATACCTTCTGGATTTTGGACACTCTAGAGGAATTTCACATTTGCACCACAGGAAGTTACTGGTGCGCTCAAATCTATTTCCTGTCAAGCTGCTTGCCTCTTGTCATCTTCATTTAAAAGCCTGCTCTTCTTGGATGTGTATAGTTGACCATTTAATGATAAAGAACATAAGTTAGACCTTGCTGGGTCAGTCCAATGGCCCATCTTTTATACTTTTATACTTTTCTCTCAGTGGCCAGTCAGAAGCCTGCAGGAAACCCTCAAGCAGGGTCTAAACACCACAGCCTTCTCCTCCCCTATGGTTTCCAAATGTGGAGGTACAGCATAACTATTTGTCATTGATAGCCTTCTCCTCATGAACTGGTCTCATCCTCTTTTGAAGCTCCTGTAGGAACAAGTACCATAGTTTAACTATGCACTGCACAAAGAGGTGCTTTCTTTTACCTTTCCAGAATCTTCCAACATTCAGTTTCATTGGATGTGCACATGTTCTAGTCTCATGAGAGAAGGAGAAATCTTTTCTCTATCCACTTCTTCCATGCCATGTATAATCTTATAAATACCTGTCATGTCCTATCTTACTTGCCTTTTCTCTATACAGTGGTACCTCAGGTTAAGTACTTAATTCATTCCGGAGGTCCGTTCTTAACCTGAAACTGTTCTTAACCTGAAGCACCACTTTAGCTAATGGGGCCTCTCTCTGCTGCCGTGCCGCCAGAGCACGATTTCTGTTCTTATCCTGAAGCAAAGTTCTTAACCTGAAGCACTATTTCTGGGTTAGAGGAATCTGTAACCTGAAGCGCATGTAACCTGAAGGGTATGTAACCTGAGGTATCACTGTACTAAAATGCTCCAAATGTTGTAACTTTTCCTCAGAGGTGAGTCACTTGATGATTTCGGTTACCCTTTTCTGAACATTTCCCAACTCCTGTATCCCTTTTGAGGTGAGGGTTGTGGAAAAAAGGGCTGCCTCTATGATTTTGAGCCTCTGCTTAGGACGTGACCTTTACACTGAAACGGAGAATCTGGCCACCTCTGATGAAATCCCTTTTGGACACTGACCAATTCCCGAACTGAAGCCATGACATAGCATCTTTGTTTTGGGACACCTACACAGTTTGCTTGTCCTACACAGTGCAGGCCTATCGAAGTTGATTTACATGGCTAACTTAGGTTCACTTCACTAGGCCTACTCTTGAGTAGAACTTGGTTGGATGCAACCCATGATGTTTCAGGAAAGAAGCTGGGATTCCCCCTCCCCCGCATGCACTTCTGGCATATGACAAACAAATAAACAAAACTAACAATAAACATGCACGCTTTTGCTAAAGCTAGTACAGTGGCAACTTGGTTCTCGAACACAATCCCTTACAGAAGTCCATTCGACTTCTGAAATGTTCAGAAACCAAGACGCGGCTTCTGATTGGCTGCAGGAGTTTCCTGCACTCAATCAGAAGCCACGTCGGACGTTCAGCTTCCAAAAAACGTTCAAAAACCAAAACACACACTTTCAGGTTTGCGGCATTCGGGAACTGATTTAGTCATCAGCTAAGCCGTTCAAGAACCAAGGTTCCACTGTATCCCCAAACCTTACCTAGGGTTTAAATGCATTCAAACCAAATGCATAGTCCTAACTAGAGTTGGCAGTATTGGGGAGCTGGTAATTGGTAATGGAAGCTTTCAGGATTTAATTTTACTCTTACGTGACTCTTTACAAAGTCATCTGTATTTGTGATGATGGGCTCCATAAATCTCAACTGTCTGTCTCCCTTCCCTTCTTCGTCTGTCTGTCTTACCATGTTCTATCCATCTCTGCTCTTCCATCTGTTTCTTGAGATGTTCCTTGGACTGAAAAAGCATGTTAACAGTGTTCATGGGGGGTAGCGGGTGGGTGGGAATTTGTCTGGCTGGTATCATAAATGTGCCAATGAGGGAGGCATTGGGTCAGAAGCCAGAAGTGACCAGATGGTGTTCCAGCTTTTCCAAATCCTTGTCTTGGGGCTCCTCCCCTCTTGAAAATGGTCAGACTCCTCGCTGCTATGAGTCTTCCTGATCCTACCTAATCTCTCTTGGATTGGATAGAAATATGCCCTTCCAAGCAGAAACCGACGCAGCCTCCCTTGTGTCCATGATCTGAATATGAAGGCTCAGATCTCTAAGCCATGGAAGGGATTGTGGATGCAAATTCAGTCCTTGCATCCTAGCGCTGTAAAATTGGAAATGCAATTTTACTGGAGAGCCAGTATACATGTAATGAAGAGAGACGGGGGAAATGCAGGTTCATAGCTGGGTGGGGATTCGGTTCCAACTGGGAAGCCTAATTTATTTATTTATGCATATTTAAATAATTTATATTACTGCCCTTTGCACAGGCCACAGGATGGTTTGCAATAATAACCTACCTCACAGGGCTAATGTAAGAACAAAATGGGGGACGACGACACCCCTGTATACTGCTCTGAGCTTCTGGGGTACTGGGGGATGCAGAGATACAGACAGGGAAAGTACTATTGATGATGGCTACTAACCTTGATAAGGGACGCGGGTGGCGCTGTGGGTTAAACCACAGAGCCTAGGACTTGCCGATCAGAAGGTCGGCGGTTTGAATCCCCGTGACGGGGTGAGCTCCCGTTGCTCGGTCCCTGCTCCTGCCAACCTAGCAGTTCGAAAGTACATCAAAGTACAAGTAGATAAATAGGTACCGCTCCGGCGGGAAGGTAAACGGCATTTCCGTGCACTGCTCTGGTTCGCCAGAAGCGGCTTAGTCATGCTGGCCACATGACCCGGAAGCTGTACGCCGGCTCCCTCGGCCAATAAAGCGAGATGAGCGCCGCAACCCCAGAGTCGGTCACGACTGGACCTAATGGTCAGGGGTCCCTTTACCTTTTACTAACCTTGATAGCTTGATTGGCCTCCACAGTTGGTAGCAGCAACGCTTCTGAATGCCAGTTGCTGGAAACCACAGGAAAGGAGAGTGTTCTTGTGCTCTAATTCCTCTTACTGTTTTCCCACACACATTTGGTCAGTCACAATGAGAACAGCATGCTGACCCTAGATGGGCCATTGATCTGACCCAGCGGGGCTCTTCTTATGACCTCATGAAAACTGCACAGGTGTAAGATTCATTGTAACCCTGCCCTGGGATTGAAATAGAAGGCAGGAGAATGTTTTGTGAATTTTGCAAAAGCGAAAGTTGCAATTCCAGAAAGAGGACTCTGTTAGTCTGCTGCAGCAGAAAGTGAAAGAATGGAAGCATAAGGCCTGTATCTAATTAAGTCCTATTCAGAGTAGATGCATTGAAATTAATGAACCTAAGTGAGTGATGTCTAAGTTCAGTAGGTGTACTCTATGTAGGACTAGTGTTTGGTACCACCCTAATATGTTTATTATGCCATAAGCTTTCATGGACTGGAGTCAACTTCAGATGCATGAAATGTTATTCTGAGTTGACAGACACACACACACACACACACACACACACACACACACACACAGTGGAAGAAAGGAAGTAAGCCTTGAGACTAGAGGGAAATGAAATGAAAATGCCATACTTTTTGCACGTGTATATTGAGTTTTTCCTTGTAAAACCTGTCCAAAGGACCTGAATATCTAGGCGAGTTTGTGGCAAAATTCAAATCCACCAATGCAAATCAAGAACTTGATTTCCTGGTGGTTTCGCATTGTGTGATTTGCACTAGCCAATTTCTATCTCCCCTTTCCACATATGTTGGTTTTAGTTCTACAGGGTAGTGGAACTGCTGTCCTGTCCTGCTTTGAAGGCTGTGAATCCTAGCTAACGCTTACTTGGGAGTACCTCCCACTGAACTCAACGTGACTTAACTTCAGAGTGGATGTGTACGGGACTGCATAGTAAGAGTATGATTTGGGCGTGAACTCTCTGAAGGGCCTTGGGCAAGCCACAAACTGCAAAACATTTCATGCCTATGACCTCAGTCACCTCTGCAACAATCCTGTGAGGTACGCCAGTATTATCCCCACATACACTTGTGTGCTTTCGTGTGCTGAGTGATTAGGGACTTTCTAAGGCCACCAAATGAGTCTTATGACCAAGTTGACCTTTTGAATTGGTGTGGCTTGTACTGTTACTATTTTAGACTCCTTGGATTAAAAGAATCAGGAATTCCTTCTGCCCGACAGCTCATAGGGGCTGGGTGTGTGTGCTGAGTATGTTTAAAAAAACATTTTTTAAAAACCAGCATTTTGTACTGTAGTACATGAAGTAAAGAGCATCCATTGATGAATGTGTCTAAATATACATGTCTAAATATATCACCACTAGTGGACATTGTGCTTTACACAGCGACATATTAAGATCAGGCAGGCACCTTCATGGTACTCTTTTCAGCATTTTCAGCAAAAAAAAAAATTTGTTTAGACAAGTCTACCCAAATATTTAGAATGTTGACGTGTGTTTTAATGTGTTTCCAGTGTATTGTTGATTTTAATTTTTTGAACGTTTTAAATTGCTGTAAATTATTTTATTGATAATTTTATTGTTTTGTAAACCACTTTGATGGGTTTTTTTAAAAAGCAAGTGTATACCGTATTTTTCTGTGTATAAGACGCCCCCACGTATAACACGACCCCTTTTTTTTAACCCCAAATTAAGAAATAAATTTATTTATATATTTAATTGCAACATTCCATGTATAAGATGTTAAACTTTAAAAAAATGGGGGGGGGGATATAATCGTATACACTGAAAAATACATTAAATAAATAGGCACCTTCCATGGAGCTCGCACTCTAAAACAGCCTTCACCAACCAGATATGTTGGACTACAATTCCTATAAGCTGTCCAACAGGTACCAAGGTGGACTGGGAAGTCTTAGGGCAACAAAGGATGGATGGCAGTAAGTGTATATATATATATATATATATATACACAATTTCAGCTTCGTTTCAGTTTGGATGAAGACTGTTAAACACAGGGCTGTGATGTGAGAAGGGCGCAACTCTTTAAAATAAGGATGTCTGGCTATCCTAGGCCAGGACTTACCGTGGCTTTGTCTGCCTGGCTAAGAAGGTGAAAGTGAACCAAATTGAACAATGTTCTGCTCTCGCTCAGAGGTGGGGGCACGACTTTGGCTCCCTGCCAACTACAGCTTTTGCAGCCTTTTGTTATCTGATGTTTCCAGCGCATGCCTGGCAATCCATTATTTAGGATTTAGGTTACGGGTTTTTTGGTGTGTGCACGTTTCTTTGTTCCGTTTTTAAAGGAGGAAGGTTTTTGCTGTGGAATTATGTGGATTTTCTAAGGGTGCTCCGGTGCACGCCCAGGGACACACGCTGTGGCTCTCCATGCATGTGACGAGGGTAAAATGAGAGGTCCGAGCATGAAAGATTAGGCACGCATCTAAGGACCTGCGTGGGAAAGGTGCCAAGAAGCAAATGATCAAAGAGGAACATGTGCATCCTGCACTAGAATTTGCTGGATGGCCAGATCTGTTGCAATTTATTTCCTTTCTTTCTTTCTTTCTTTCCCTCCCTCCCTCCCTCCCTCCCTCCCTCCCTCCCTCTGCGTTTGTGTAGGTCCTTGATTGCGTGGCCAGCTAAGGGAAGGCTTGCAGTCTGACCTGGTGTAATAAGGAAGCTGGCATAGACAAAGGAAAAACCAGGGGAGGGGGTTACTACAGCTCAGGCCTGTAGTAGTTGAGTGAACCCATAACGATGGAGCAAGCTGGGATTTGTCTAGATCAGAGGTGGGGGACTTGTCTTCTGCAAATGTTGTTGGGCTTCAACTTCCATCATCATCCCTGACCATTAACTACATTTAGTGTTGTTGTTGTTGTTGTGTTGTTGTTGTTGTTGTTGTTAAAAAACAGGTTTTTAAAAAAGTACAATACCATAATACAAATATTTTAAATGCCCTAAATTAAACTTTACACTTATGGTTGAGAGGCAACCATTTGTTGAATTTTGAATGGTCAGGCTTGATAATTTAACTGTTTTGCTATAATGTAAATTCTTTGATCAATTAATTGGAATTAATTTAGAGTTAGAAAAGAATGGAAAAACACAGATTTATATTTGCTTTTTGTAATTTTCTATGTATGACTTGGTATATGAGGTGATAAAGTACTATATATTTTATAATTATAATTATATGTATATATATAATTTGTGTGTGTGTTATTTTTTAAAAGATAATAGGGAATTTTGGTAGTGTGCAATTTTAATCAAGTGGTGAATTCATTCAAAACCGGTGATGATGAACTGATCCTCTTTTTAAAAATAAAATAAAATAGGGAGCAGCCTTGTGGGCCAAATGGGGAGGCCTGACAGGCCTAATTAAGCCCAGTAGATGGAGGTTTCCAACCACTGGCTACTTTGTCCTCATCATGAGAAGGGCCATAGTTCAGGGGCCATAGCTCAATTGCAGATTTAATATCCTGGGCTCAATCCCTGATGTTTCCAATAGGAATGAGAACCCCCAGCCTGGACCTCTAGATTGCCAAACTGTATAATCCTGACCTAGATGGACCAATGGCCAGACTCGATTTAAGGCAACTTTCTATGTTCCTATGAATGGAAGAATTGCCATGGGGAGCCAGATGAAGCCCTATCTAGTCTAGCATTCAGTTATTAACAGGGGTTAACCAGGTGCTTCTAAGTGCTTTGCAACCAGAGCATGAAGGTGATAGTCTTTCCTGGTAGCTGGTATTCTGAGGAGGCTTAACTCTCATGGCCAGTACAATTGCTAGACCTCTGCCCTCAATAAATTTGCTTAATCCCCCCTAAAAAAAGCCACCCTGAAACAGTGTGCAGTGAGTTCCATAGGTTTCCTGTATCTATTGATTTGTATATCCTGCCATTCTAGTTTCCATGTACCACTCAGAGAAGCATTGTGCACACATTTTGCCATGACTCCAGAGTCCAGCAGCAGTCAAGACTCGGAGTCAGAGGTTGCACATTTGCTAGCTCAGGAACCAGGCTAGATGTAGGGCCTGCGGCTGATGCTGAGGAACATGAACTGCCAGAACAAGCTCTTGTATCTGTAGGGCCAGAGCCTGGACCCTCACAGACACTTTCCTCTGAACCTGAGGAAGCAAGTGCCTCATCCCCCAGGACCTCACCAGTCCAGTGGTGCAGGTGGGAGACTTGGAAACAGAGGAGGAGCACTTATCTTCAAGCCAGAATCTAGAGTTAGTCACAAGGGAGCGGAGTCTGAGAGAGATGATCCAAGTGGAGGAGCTTTAAAAGGCTCAATCTGCTCTGGCCTTTGTGGAGAAAGTTGTTCACTTGGAGCTATCCATAGTCCTGCAACTTTTGACCAGCCCTGTCTTCTTTTCTGTGAGACCTGGCAGCGAATCAGATCAGAGCATATTTATGCATTAAATCAGGGGTCAGCAAACTTTTTCAGCAGGGGGCTGGTCCACTGTCCCTCAGACCTTGTGGGGGGCCAGACTATATTTTGGAAAAAAATAATGAACGAATTCCTATGCCCCACAAATAACCCAGAGATGCATTTTAAATAAAAGGACACATTCTACTCATGTAAAAACACGCTGATTCCCAGACCATCCGCAGGTTGGATTTAGAAGGCGATTGAGCCGGATCCGGCCCCTGGGCCTTAGTTTGCCTACCCATGCATTAAATGCACAACTGCTGCCTTTTATCTGTCCTGAACCTTAATGCAAGACTTTCCTGACCCCAAGAAAGAAGGATCTCTCTCTTTCTCTCCATTCATTCTATGGTGTTTGTAACTTGAAAGCCTTTAGACTGAGGGTGAGCAGGAGAGTTAATCATGACCCTAGACTAGGAGATTTGGCCAAAGGTTGTCATCCTAAATGCACTTTCAGGGCAGTAAAAGGCATCTTGCTCGAATGCACCTCTGTGCTTCTGGGTAAACCTGTTTGGGCGTTTGTGTTTTGTTTCCATTTATGAACAGCTTCCTACGAAGCGTATTGAAGTGATTTAACAATAAAAACACAAACAATTTGTGCACTCGCCCACACCAATTTCATATATAAAAACAACTTAAGGACCATTAAAGACACAGACTAGGATAAATTTTTTTAAAAATCTCCACTTAAAAAGCTTGTTGGAAAAGGAATGTCTTCAATAGACAGCAGAGGAGGTGCCCCGTCTCATATGTAAAGGGAGGAAGTTCCAAAGGCGGGTGCCGCCACACTAAAAGCCTGATTCCTACATCATACAGAACGGACCTCCTGATGAGATATGATAGCTATAGGAGGTCCTCTCCTTCAAAGCACAGCGATTGGCTGGATATATTGGTTGTGAAATGATCGTTTAGGTACCCTGTTCCCATCGTTGTGCCTGGACACTGAAGGCCTTCTGGTGTTTCCTTCGCTGCGAGAAGCCAAGTTACAGGGAACCAGGCAGAGGGCCTTCTTGGTAGTGGCACCCACCCTGTGGAACGCCCTCCTACCAGATGTCAAAGAGAAAAACAACTACCAGACTTTTAGAAGACACCTGAAGGCAGCCCTGTTTAGGGAAGCTTTTAATGTTTAATAGGTTATTGTATTTTAATATTCTGTTGGAAGCCACCCAGAGTGGCTGGGGAAACCCAGGCAGATGGGTGGGGTATAAATAATAAATTATTATTATTATTATGAGCTAAATAGGGCTTAATAAAGCAGTGCCAGCACTTTGGAGGTAGCTCAGTAGCTAATTTGCAGCCAGTGTCAAGTTATCATAAGGCAGGAGTGGGATAGGGAATCTTTTTCAGCTGGAGGACATCATCCTGTTTTGAGCAACTGTCCTGGGGCCACATGCCAGTGCTTGGTGCGGCTAAAGGCAAAAGTGGGAGGAGCAATGAATCAAAGCATTACTGTTGTACAATAGGCCACTTTTAATACACTCCCACATCACCCTCTCTATCCTTCCAGGCAAGCAAAGTGCGTGATCAGTGTTCAGGGACACATTCCAGCCAGGCAAAAACACATAGCTAGGCTGCAAACAAGATGGCAGTGAGGGGTGTGGCTTGGGCAGAGGGGGTGTGGCTAGGGAGGGTTCTAAGGGCCAAATAGAGAGGCCTGGAGGGCCACATCCAACCTCTGAGCCTGAGATTCCCCACCCATGCCGTAAGTGATGCGAAGTAACTACTCTGTATTTTAATTGCTGCGAAGCTCTTTGTGGGACCAGATTGTAGGTTAGTTTGCCACAAAGGCCACGCTGGCCCTGAATGTGGCTGTTCAGCAGTGATGAGGAGCAGACGGTGCATGGACAATGACAGTAACGAACTGCCAGAGATGTGCATGACGGCCACATTTATGCTCTCTGGATTTTCCCCTTTCCCCATGACTCAAAGAGGATTTTAGCTTGCAGTTTCTAAGACCTCCCCTTCTCTTGCTGTTGGCCATGTATTATTCTGCCATGAACTGAGAGGGGAATTCTGTGTGCAGGTTTTTAGAAGTGTCAGAAATGATCAATAGTTAAATGCAAAGATGGTGGTGAGCTGTTAAGGGAAAGCCAGTGAACTGATGGTTGGAAAGCATGCGAGGCCCGAGAGGCCTGTCAGTGATAATTCCTGGAGGGGACAGAGAGGTTGCTGGTGGATTGGAATTGCCTGCATTCCAGCCCTAAGATGAAGTCCAATCGATGACCACATAACAGGCCTGGGTAAAAGTCAGAAGCTATATCTGCCTCCTTGACTCATTCTGCCTGGAGGAGAGGAGAACTGGAAGCTGCCTTATGCAAGATTGGGCTTTTACTTGTCTGTCCAGCATGGTAGTACATAAGAAGAAAATTGCTGGATCAGGCTAAAGGTCCATGTAGGGTAACATCCTGTTCTCACAATGGCCAACCAGATGCCCATGGGAAGCTCCCAAGCAGGACCTGAGTGCCACACTTGTGATTTCGTGGCAACTGGTATTTAGAGACATACGCTGTGGGTTAAGCCACAGAGCCTAGGACTTGCCGATCAGAAGGCCGGCGGTTCGAATCCCCGCGACGGGGTGAGCTCCCGTTGCTCGGTCCCTGCTCTTGCCAACCTAGCAGTTCGAAAGCACGTTAAAGTGCAAGTAGATAAATAGGTACTGCTCTGGTGGGAAGGTAAATGGCATTTCCGTGCGCTGCTCTGGTTTGCCAGAAGCGCCTTAGTCATGCTGGCCACATGACCTGGAAACTGTACGCCGGCTCCCTCGGCCAATAAAGCGAGATGAGCGCCACAACCCCAGAGTTGGTCATGACTGGACCTAATGGTCAGGGGTCCCTTTACCTTTACCTTACACCTGACAGCAAAGGGAGAACATAGGTATCGTTAACTAAGAGCTACTTGTAGCCTTATCCTCTGTGAATTTGATTGCAAGAACCATCAGTCCCTGATCTCTGGCAGAGGTGTGTTCATATCACCTGCTCCCTCACCTTTTAAGAAAAAAAAAAAACTTGAGGTGACAGCGGATTGAACCTGGGACCTTCTGCATGCAAAGCGTGCCCTCTACCTTTGAGCTATGGTTTTGAGTAGGAACTGAGGTCTCTGGAGCTACCCCAGAATACAATATCCTTGAAACACAGAGTCCCCATCTGCACTATGCATTTAAAGCAGTAACATACCTCCTTAAGCAGTCCTTGTTCTCCCTCCTGCTCCACTCCTGGGCTTGTAATTTCTTAAGGGTGCTGAGAGTTTTTTAAAGGTAAAGGTAAAGGTACCCCTGCCCGTACGGGCCAGTCTTGACAGACTCTGGGGTTGTGCACCCATCTCACTTAAGAGGCCAGGGGCCAGCGCTGTCCGGAGACACTTCCGGGTCACGTGGCCAGCGTGACAAAGCTGCATCTGGCGAGCCAGCGCAGCACACGGAAACGCCGTTTACCTTCCCGCCAGTAAGCGGTCCCTATTTATCTTCTTGCACCTGGGGGTGCTTTCGAACTGCTAGGTTGGCAGGCGCTGGGACCGAGCAACGGGAGCGCACCCCGCCGCGGGGATTCGAACCGCCGACCTTTCGATCGGCAAGCCCTAGGCACTGAGGCTTTTACCCACAGTGCCACCCGCGTCCCCTCATAGGGGTGCAATTCCAAAAAGAGGTTTAACAATCAGTGGTTTACACCCACCCCCATCTTCAAGATGTCTTTGACAAAAGTGTCTCTCACTAAATGTAAACAAACTGTGAAAAAGACTCTATGAACTGAAAGTGGAGACATTGGAGGTACCATTCCCTGTCTATCTGTTTTGTAATACCAAAAATTCCTCAATAAAAAATATTTTTTTTAAAAAAATCAGTGGTTTAAGTCAGGGAATTGTAGCTCTGGGCAGGGAATAGGGGTCTCTTAAGCACTCGCAACACCCTGAACAAACTACAATTCCCAGGATTCTTTGGTGAGAAACCTTGATTGTTTAAAGTCGTATGCCTTAAATGTAAAGTGAAGATGGGGCGAGGATCCCTTAAACCACAAATAATTGCTCAAAAAGTTATATTTTTGCAGAGTTTAATCTCCGCCCCCCCCCCCCAAGCAGGTTTATGATCTAATCAGGCCCTGGCTTTGTGATCATGAATCTGTTGTTAAAGCATTTTTGCTTTAGGCAAGGTTTCTGGTATTTAAGCTGCCTGTAGCTGAGATGTGGTCAGATGGTGGATCACAAATAGCCCTGGGGCATGGTCTTCATCTTGCTAAAGCTAATCAGGTCTGTGTCTGGTCAGCGCCTGGATGGGTGACCACCCATGAAAGCATCACGTGGTGGGTGTGATCCTTGAGTTCTATGATGGAAGCAGGGACATGTTTGGCGCTGTGGTCTAAACCACTGAGCCTCGCCAATCAGAAGGTCAGTGGTTCGAATCCGCGCAATGGGGTGAGCTCCAGTTGCTCTCTCCCAGCTCCTGCCAACCTAGTAGTTTGAAAGCATGCCAGTGCAAGTAGATAAATAGGTACCATTGTAGCGGGAAGGTAAACAGTGTTTCCATGCGCCCTGGTTTCCATCACGGTGTCCTGTTGCACCACAAGCAGTTTAGTCATGCTGGTCACATGACCCGGAAAGCTGTCTGTGGACAAAGCCAGCTCCCTCGGCCTGAAAGCGAGATGAGCGCCGCAACTCCATAGTCTCCTTTGACTGGACTTAACCATCCAGGGGTCTTTTACCTTTACCTCTTTTTTTATAGTTCCTAACATTATTTGGAGGAAACCATGACCGTTAGAGATATAACTGTTCTTGAAGTGAAGGGTGTTGGTTGATGTGCCCAGGGTCCCTTAACACAGATGAGTTATGCCATAACAATTGAGAGATTCTGAACATGCCACCTTGTTTGAAAAACACAACACACATCGCCGGATCACAGAGATGTTAGTAAACAAAAAAAGTAGACCACGCAAGATGGAAGTCGGCCAATTCCCATTGCAGCTTATCTGTAAAGGAAGCCTCTTATGAAAGAATTAACCATTTATCTGCTCCGAGACAGGCAGAATTGCAACAAACTTGAAGATGAAGAAGGAGATTATTTCGTTCTCATTCTGTCTACTTAGTCTTTTTTGTCTGGTGACTAGATAATGCTGGAATCTCTTGCAAGAAAAGCCGGGAGAGAAGTAGCAGTAGATTAAATACTCATTTATTATTTCTGTGCTACTACAACTAGGACTGGGTGCTCAATAATGGTGGATGTAATCCTTATATTATTTGCGCGAACGTTTAATTAGATTAGACAGGCTTTGTAAATATAGTAAATATAGTTTTGCTGTGTACGTATGCAACATGGAGGTGCCCTCCCATGTTTTCACGCTTGGGCACGTTTATGCTGTGGGATGTGTATGCTGGCATGTCTATCATCATTTTCAGTTGCACCCATTTCACACCTCCCTTTTGTTGACATGTTCTTTGCTCCCCTCCCCCAAAATTGACTAAATCAGATGACAGTAGATTCTATTTATTTTAAATAGTGTGCTGGAGTAGAAGGAAATCTAGTCACACAGAGTCTTACACAGCACATAAACTATGGAACTCCCTGCAGTGATGGAGGCCGTGATGGCTACCATCTTGGGATGGCTTTAGAAGAGGATTGGACAGATTCATGGAGACAAGGCTCTTCAGTGGCTGCTAGCCATAATGGCTATGTTCTGCCTCTACATTTGAGGTAGCAATGCTTCTGAATACCTGGTAACCACAGGAGGGGAGAGTGCTCTTGTGCTTGATTCCTGCTTGCAGGTTCCCCACAGGCATTACGAACCAGGTCCCATGTTTGATATGGGTATAAATATTTGCATCAGGGTGGATATGTTCTTTGGCATTTGAAGCCCACCTGGGCGCATCATAGTCCCGCATTTGAATCCATCACATTTGGTAGCGTTTTGCCCGTTGCAATTAACTCAAGCCTGTTAATTTAGTGAGATTAATAGTAATAGTAATAATAATATTTTTTTATTTATACCTCGCCCTTCCCAGTTCAAAAACTGGGCTCAGGGCAGCTAACAACAAATTTAAAACACTTAATTATAAAAGCAGCATAAAATACGGTATAAAACATCAATGACAATAAAATTCAAAAATCAAAAATCAATCAGATAATCCTCAGGGCTAGCTGGCTGAATTGGCCCTACTTGGGCCAGCGAGGAGGCCAGGGGAGAATTTGCTGTGGGGTCTCAGAGCGGGTGATCTAGACGCTGAATTGTCTTCCCGGATTTACATTTGCACACTCTAAATCCACATACTCCCATTCCGACTGGCTTGACTTGTAGTCCATGTTTCACGTAGCAATAATGTGTGCATGTATTGTGAGTTAGGTTTACTCTCAAAGTCTTCATTCAGCAATGAATCTTTGCAGTCCTTTTTGTAGCTATCTTGTGCACGGCAGAAAGAGAAGGCCACAGTTCTGAATGCATTGAATAGTTTCAGGGGATTTTTTGAGGGGGACTGAGTTCCGGCACCTCTCAGGTAGGTGCTACTGCCATTATAAGAGAACAAGGAAGGAATTCATGGTTAGTTCCAGCACCTCTTTTTCTAGGAAAATAGCACTAAATAATTCCATGCAAACAAACAAACAAATGGCAGAAGACATTCGCAAAATCAAAACTTTGTGAACAACCTTATGGTGAAATAGATGATTTAAAAGTTCCTGTCCACCTAAGTTTTTTTTAATTTAAAAAATAGCTTTAAAAGATTAGCTTCCTTTGTATCCTATAACACCCACTTTAATATTCAGATATCATCAATGTGTGCCTCCCGATCACCCCCCCTCCGCAAACACTCAGAAAAAAATGTTTGGGATTTCAAAATCTGGCATACGCCAGAGCCATTGTGAGATCCACTTTGCAAGAACTTAACCTGTCCGAAATAGGTACAATTAGCAACAAGAACATCCCCGCTGGATCAATTTGAAAGTCCATGTTCTCTGGCATCCTGGTCTCATGGTATCCAACAAAATCCCTGCAGAAGCCTGCAAGCAGGAACTGAGTGACCAGCCCCACCCCCCTTGAATAGTGGAAATAGAATAGGGCCATTGTGGCTAGCAGCCATGGAGAACAGCCACTTGCCTCTACAGTGGTACCTCGGGTTACAGACATTTCAGGTTACAGACGCTTCAGGTTACAAACTCCGCTAACCCAGAAATAGTACCTCGGGTTAAGAACTTTGCTTCAGGATGAGAACAGAAATCGTGCTCGGGCGGCGCAGCAGCAGCGGGAGGCCCCATTAGCTAAAGTGGTACCTTAGGTTAAGAAGAGATTCAGGTTAAGAACGGACCTCCAGAATGAATTAAGTTCTTAACCCAAGGTACCACTGTAGTTGTAGGTGGCAACTCACTCCACAACAGCTCTCTAAGGAAACAGGACATCCGCATAGTCGGACAGAGGATGGTAGTAATGATAGGTTCCAATTCGACAAACGAAGCACTATGATGCCCTCATACAGATCCAGCCAGATGGGCGAGGTATAAATAATAATAATAATAATAATAATAATAATAATAATAATAATAATAAATCTGTCTCCAAGAGTCTTGGCCGGAGAGCTTCCTGATGAACCAGGCCTTGAAACAGCAACATCTTGTATTAATAATAATAATAATAATAATAATAATAATAATAATAATTTATTATTTATACCCCACCCATCTGGCTGCTGGCTGGGCTTCCTCAGCCACTCTGGGCAGCTTCCAACAGAATATTAAAATACCGTAATACATCAAACATTAAAAGCTTCCCTGTACAGGGCTGCCTTCAGATGTCTTCTAAAAGTCAGATAGTTGTTTATTTCTTTGACATCTTGTGGGAGGGCGTTCCACAGGGCGGGTGACACTACCGAGAAGGCCCTCTGCCTGGTTCCCTGTAACCTCACTTCTCGCAGGGAGGGAACCGCCAGAAGGCCCTTGGAGCTGGACCTCAGTGTCTGGGCTGAACGATGGGATGGAGATGCTCCTTCAGGTATACAGGGCCGAGGCCGTTTAGGGCTTTAAAGGCCAGCACCAACACTTTGAATTGTGCTCGGAAATGTACTGGGAGCCAATGTAGGTTGATGCGATCCAAGTGCAGTTTGGAGATCCTGAAAGATGAAATTAAGAAGCGGGACCCACAAGATTGTGTTTTTGTAGCTTGGGGGGAGAACCGTAATGTGTGGCTGTTGGCGTGCTTCCTCCCCACCCCCCCAAACACTCCCACCGCTGCCCTAATAGATGCCTCTTTGTGTGCATGCTTGTCTGGGGCAGGGCTATTTGCATATTGAGAAGACTTTATTCTCTTGCTATCCCTTGGCTCCAGAGAGCTGGGCGAGACATCCTCAAAGGATGATACCCACAGTGGCGGCTGATCTGCAGGCCAGGTGTAGCTGCCCCCCCCCATGCTGTTTGAGCCCCATCTGCTCCACGTGCTTATGGGCACGTTCCTACCAGGGGAGGGGGGTATATGTGGGAGAATTAAACCTTCCCTGCCAAGATCTCCATTGTAATTTATTGGCTGGGAAAGGGAGTAAATTAAATAAAACAACAACCACAAAGCTTGAAAAAAGAAATTCCTGCCTTCAGATAAGCTATACATTGAATCTTGCTTTTCTTCTTTCCTCTGTCTGCTACCAGCAGTGGCAGAATTTAGAAAATCCCTCGGGCTGTAAGTGCCCTCATTGTAACTGTGACACTGCTCTGCAAGGCTGGGTTTAAGTCAATGTTGTTTTAGCTGCAGAATGCCAGTGAGCGTGGGCTTCAAGCTATCTCCCTGAGCCTCTGACTATCGGGCTTCTTTTACCTTCTTTTCTAAGGGCTTTAAAAAAATTTTTAAGAGAAGGTTTTCCCCAAGATGAAGGTGTGGTGGTGAGATTTCCCCCCCCCTCCCACAGGATTGCTCTCTGCAAGGCTGCTGTTTAAAGGAGCGCAGCTCCTCTTCCCTTTCTTCCTTAGCCCTTCGCTAGAGAATATTTACCTGCCATATCGCTTAACTTTGGGCATGATCCAACTAAGTGCTACTCAGAGTAGACCCACTGAGGTGACTGGACCAAAGTTAGATGTGTCCATTAATTTCAATGTGTCTACTCTGAGTAGGACTAGATACAGGCTGCAAACCTTTCTTCCCATGCTAAGTCAGGATTTAAAAAATTGCTGGGGTGAGACCAAGGGCTTGAGACCATCCATTCTTTTTGTCGGGTGAGAATTTTAATGTATTTATATGAAGATCAGACCATAAGCTGCTCTTGCCATGTGGGTGCATAGGAGAAGATGAGGGATGGGCAAATATGTCCATTTTGTCCCCCCCATTTCTCATCCCCCCCCAGTCTTGCATTCAGTTCTCCACATTTCCACATCAGTTTCTGATATATATTTTTAAAGTTCACATGTAAATTTATCAGTATTGGAGTGCATATTTCTCCTAATACAGTATATATATTTTTCTGTGTGAAATTTCGCCTAATATATACATATATATTTTTGCAAAGCACTTTTCCACAGTACAATGCATTTTTGCACGTTATTTTCACGAACATAAGCCTTTTTGTGCATGCTTTCCCCTAATTATATGCAGTTTTGTGCACATGGCTTGGCTGGAGAGCTGCGCTGCAAGATTCAGAGAGCTGCAAGTTTTGTAAGGTTCGTTTGCTGTTTCGGAAAGTGAGGATTTGGCACGCTCTCCTTCAAATGCGAACCAAATCACTTTTCTCCCCTATCCCTAGGGGGACACTGAAGTCCCAGAAACACAAATCTGAAATACCTCTTGGTAGCACAGCAGTGGAGGAGTTAGCTTGGCAGTAGGTGTTAAGTTAAAGCAAATTGTCAGTTCATAGCTATCCCTCCCACTTGCCCTATGATAGCGATTGTCATTTTGGATCTTCCCCTCAATAGCTTACCAGTGTTTCCCAGACTTGGGTCTCCAGCTGTTTTTGGACTACAGTTCCCATCATCCCTGACGGCCGGTCCTGCTAGCTGAGGGATGATGGGAGTTGTAGTCCAAAAAACAGCTGGAGACCCAAATTTGGGAAACACCAGCTAAATCTAAGGCTGGGAAACCTGTGGCCTTCCAGATGTTGCTGGACTCCAGTTCCCATCATCCCTGACCATTGACCAAGCTGGTTGTGTGGCTGGTGGGAGTCATTTGGAAGGCATCCTGTTTCCCATCCCTGACTTAGGCCATCTCCGGTACACAGTTAGCTGGTTTCTTTGGATCCTGTCTGAAATTTATGGCTTCCAACTGCAGCCCAACTGGCCATTCCAGCACCTGCCCCCTTCCCTTTGTGTCTGAATTCGCACACATTTCTTCCAAGAGGAGCTATGGAAATATTCTGCCCCTCGTGGGTCCTTTCGCTGTTCAGACTGTCTGGGGGAGACTTCAAGGCAGCTGCAAGGGGTCGTGTTGGTAAACATTTTCCTAGGTTCACATTTTTTTTGTCTCACACTCCCTGCCTCCCCTGCTCTCCTCCTTTCCCTTTTCTCTGTGGCACGCACAATGAGACCATTGTCAAGGGCCGATTTGAATGAAGGGGGGTGTCTCTGGGCATGTTCCCAGCATTGCGGAAAGGGCTGGAGTGCGGGCGGCGCGGGGGAAACAAACACAAACTCTCTTGGGCCAGCCAGAGAAGACCAGACCAGACTGAGACAGATGCCTAAATTAGCAACAAAGCCCTTTCAGTGGCCCCTCCTCCCAGCTTTATGCTCCTTGCCTCCGTAGACAAGGACAGCCTTGTGTGTGTGTGTGTGCATATAGAGCTTTGTGTGGCTTGGACAGCAGCTTGTGTGTCT
The DNA here is from genome assembly GCF_027172205.1 of Podarcis raffonei. Taxonomy (NCBI): domain Eukaryota; kingdom Metazoa; phylum Chordata; class Lepidosauria; order Squamata; family Lacertidae; genus Podarcis; species Podarcis raffonei. The sequence continues at coordinate 17,764,881 of NC_070615.1, read as the reverse complement.
CCCCATGTTAATTAGTTTTGCATGCATGTCTGATAAGGTGCCAATGAATATGTTTGTCCTCCATTTGCTGGCAAAAGCTGTTTTAACGGTAGGGGGAGGAGGAAGGAAGACGGGGAGGGAGCTGGCATTGGAAGGGTGTCTATAGTGTGTGTGTGTGAACATTGAATGCAGCCTTGAAGCTTTGGATAATTGAGCTACAAAAAGAGGAGATCTGGGGGGGGGGGGAGGTAAAGCTAATGTGGGTCTCTCCCCCCCCACCTACCCCCATCCCAGTGTGCCTGTGTAGGAGTTATGCTTTGTCGAAATGTGATCTGATATTTTAGACTGGCTGATGGGGCAGTTGCGGTGGCGGGTGTGCATGTGTACAGACAAGAAAGAAGGAAGGGAAATTATAAAATGGTAGCCGTGTTTATGATCTCATTTTTCCCATTCTATAATTCTGTTATAATATTTTTTTTCTTTGGGGGGGGGCGGGATGGAGAAAGCTCCCTTCCCTCTTTTTCTACCCTCCCTCCTTCCCCACACTTTCCCACGGGTTCCTCGCTCCTTTTTGATCATATGCTTGTTTATAGAAGCCTTTAGCACCTCTTCCTACATGCCTGTAAAAAAGCAAGTTGACTTTCTGGAAGACGAGCAGAGAAAAGGAAATGTTGAATGAGATTGTAATGAAGCATATGCAATGTGCAGTAAGGTGAGAGCGAAGAAGAGTGTTATGGTTGAAACAGGATGTGTTTATGGGGGCGGGATGAATGCAGAAAGGTTATTTGGGGGCAAGGAATCGCAATTAATTTTAAAGGCCTGTTGCATATTTTGCTTCCTCTAAGTCACTCAGCATAGCATATTTAGGCTATACATACACTATGACGGGGATGCGGGTGGCGCTGTGGGTTAAACCACAGAGCCTAGGACTTGCCGATCAGAAGGTCGGCGGTTTGAATCCCCGCAACGGGGTGAGCTCCCGTCGCTCGGTCCCTGCTCCTGCTAACCTAGCAGTTCGAAAGCACGTCAAAGTGCAAGTAGATAAATAGGTACTGCTCCAGTGGGAAGGTAAACGGCGTTTCTGTGCACTGCTCTGGTTCACCAGAAGCAGCTTAGTTATGCTGGCCACATGACCTGGAAGCTGTACGCTGGCTCCCTCAGCCAATAAAGCGAGATGAGCGCTGCAACCCCAGAGTCAGTCATGACTGGACCTAATGATCAGGGGTCCCTTTACCTTTTATACACTATGACTATACCTTTAAGGCACATTCAAAACTCATTCTTTCCAAAGGATTTCTGGGCACTGTAGTTTGTTATGAGTTGGTTGGAATTGTACTTCTCTGAGGTGTAAAGTACAGTGCCCAGAATTCTTTTTGGGGGAAGGAATGTGCTTCAGATTATAAAGGTATAATGTGTATTCAGCCTTGGTCATTATCGTTGCCCGCCCCCATTTTATCTTCTCAATAGCCTTGTGGGGTCGGATGGGCTGATCTAGGTACTGACGGGACTGTTGAAGCTTTCATGTGCACACACACTTCTTCAGATAAGTGTGCATGCACACAAAAGCTTATACCAAGAACAAACTTAGTTGGTCTCTAAGGTGCTACTGGACAATTTTTTATTTTTAACATATATTTAAATAATAATAATAATAATAATAATAATAATAATAATAATAATAATAAAAAAACTGGTTTGAAGTCCATATCATGATATCAGTTTCATAATTCTTGACCTGGCAATATATCGCTAATCATGATGTGTGCATGTGCTATGCAAAAACCACAATGTGGGAAAAACCATGAAGCCAATCAATGCTTCTCTCGATTCCTGCAGCCCCTATAAATTCTGCCGGATCAGCTCTACCCTGCCTCCTGCAGAAGGCAATGAATCAGAAGAGCATGCACCTCCAAAAATCATGATGCAGGAAAAACCATGAAGCCAGCCAATGCCTCTACATAGCTCCATCCTTATTTCAAACCTTTTGATATATCAGTATATTGTGATGTTTAGCTGGTGAACATATCACAGTGTTGAAAACTAGACATTGCCCAGCCCTACTGACCCCAGCTCCCTGTCTTCACAATAAGGTTCACAATACTGAGCTGAATGGACACTGCTCTCACTCAGGATTTCCTAGATTTCCTTTCCTTCCTGTTTACATTTTTTCCTCCCCATGTAGACACCTGCAACTCAGGATAAGTGAGGCCGGCTGTAGTCCACAAAAGCTTATTCAGTAATAAATTTGTTGAGTCTTTTATGGTGCCACAAGACTCTTGTTATAACAGAACGGGCCAACCATGCTGAGCTTCTGTAAGGATTCCCGAGTTAATATATGTGAGCTGCATTGAAGGACCGAAATGTTCTCCATCAAACCTTGTTATGATTAAATGAGAGCACCAGCCACCTGCAGACTGCATGTTCAGGGGCACGAACCCTTCCCGATCACTCGTGTACAGTCTAGGAGGGCCGATGCAAGAGTTGAGAGCCACCGTTCAACAAACAGCAGCAGCCTTGCAATAGGAAGTGCCTTTTTAATGAGAGAGCCCCTTTTGCACCTCCAGGCTTTTGCGCTGGCATCAGTAATTGGAGCCAAATGTAAGTGTCTGCAAAAATTGGAAAGGAAGGGAAGGTGCCACGGCTTAGTAATAGAGCACCTGCTTTGCATCTAGAAGGTCCCAGGCTCCATCCCCAACACCTCGAGGAAGAAGACCTGAAATCCTGGAAAGCCTCTGGCAGTCAAAGTAGACCATACTGAGCTAGATGGACCAAGGTTTGCCCTGATATTCAGAAGCTCCTTGTGTCCCTAAGGATGATGTTGTTGTTTAGTCGTGTCCAACTCTTCGTGACCCCATGGACCAGAGCACACCAGGCACTCCTGTCTTCCACTGCCTCCTGCAGTTTGGTCAAACTCATGTTGGTAGCTTCGAGAACACTGTCCAGCCATCTCGTCCTCTGCCGTCCCCTTCTCCTTGTGCCCTCCATCTTTCCCAACATCAGGGTCTTTTCCAGGGAGTCTTCTCTTCTCATGAGGTGGCCAAAGTATTGGAGCCTCAGCTTCAGGATCTGTCCTTCCAGTGAGCACTCAGGGCTGATTTCCTTAAGAATGGAGAGGTTTGATCTTCTTGCAGTCCATGGAACTCTCAAGAGTCTCCTCCAGCACCATAATTCAAAAGCATAAATTCTTCTGCGATCAGCCTTCTTTATGGTCCAGCTCTCACTTCCATACATCACTACTGGGAAAACCATAGCTTTAACTATACGGACCTTTGTTGGCAAGGTGATGTCTCTCCTTTTTAAGATGCTGTCTAGGTTTGTCATTGCTTTTCTCCCAAGAAGCAGGCGTCTTTTAATTTCGTGACTGCAGTCACCATCTGGATACCAAGCACCAATCCTACTAACAGCAGACCTGGATGCATGTAGTCCAGAGCAAAGAGTGCAACTGAGCAGAGAGAAGATGCACAGCTGAAAAGTGTGGGAATGTTTAGGAAAGCAGGAGAGGATATATTAATTAATATGATTCCTCATCACTCACGCTAGTGGGCAAACAGCAGAGCACATCTCCTTTCAGCTTGCAGGAAGCTGCTGATGACTGGTTTCAGTCTTTTAACTAAGCAACCCAGGATGCCTTTGTGCACACTGGATTCTTCCTGGTGATTTTCCCTTTATTTCCCTCTTAAAATAATAATAACACAAAATAGTCTTCTTAAAAATAAGAAAGTTTTGCTCACATTCAGTTGCTCACAGCAGTAATCTGAAGGCAGGCTTTATCTTGTGGTTACAGTTACATTAAGTTAAGGAACACTGGTGGAACTGTGGGTTAAAACACAGAGCCTAGGACTTGCCGATCAGAAGGTTGGCGGTTCGAATCCCTGCGACGGGTTGAGCTCCCGTTGCTCAGTCCCTGCTCCTGCCAACCTAGCAGTTCGAAAGCACGTCAAAGTGCAAGTAGATAAATAGGTACCACTCTGGCGGGAAGGTAAACGGCATTTCTGTGTGCTGCTCTGGTTCGCCAGAAGCGGCTTAGTCATGTTGGCCACATGACCTGGAAGCTGTAAGCCGGCTCCCTCGGCCAATAAAGTGAGATGAGCGCCACAACCCCAGAGTCGGTCACGACTGGACCTAATGGTCAGGGGTCCTTTTACCTTTACCTTTTTACAATTATATTTGTGGGATAAAACACGTAGAGAAAAGAGGTCTGAGCTGAATCTCGGACTTGCAACATGTGGGCTCCACTCTTTGTAAAGGATGAGCCACGTGCTGGCTAAGAGCCAGGAGCTGTAGAGAAGGTCCAAAGGGAAGATGGCTGCGGGTCAGCTAGGGTCACGCCCATCTACCTGGTCACACTCAGGGGGAGCTGTCTCCCAACAGGTAGTCTTCCCTATCTGGAGCCACATTCCCCTGCATGACCATTCTAGGAAACAGGGAATATTGTACTTGAATACTCTAGCAATACATCTCACAAGGTGGCTGTGGAGCAATAATCCTATACACCTCCAGGAAGTGGGACGAGCTGCATTGGCAGGATCTTATTCCTCTGGGTCACTTGGGCCATTACTTGGTGAGAGGACATCTGCTCTGCAAGCTAAAGGTTCCAGGTTTGGTTCCTGGCATCTCCAGGTAGGGCTTGGACAGACCCTGGCCTCTAACTCTGGAGAGCTACTTCCAGCCAGTATAGACAAAACTGAGCTAGCTAGACCAATGGGAAAGGTGCCATCTTATATTCCTGTTTATACTGCTTGATGCATTTTCTTGGTTTTGTAGTAATCAGTTGCACTAAAATTCTAGTTCCTCGGGAAATACACTATGATAAACATATTCATATGATTCAGGGGAAATTTCCTTCCCAGATTCAGATACGGTGATCTTCAACTGAGTAGTACCTTTTGCTGTTCTTATTTTTTTTCCTGGGAGAGCAATGTCCAGTGTAATTTATAACTTGCACAATTCTGTATATCTGTGGTGTAGTCACATTTGGACTGCTGTCTGCACTTCTAGAGAGCCCTTAAGAAAAGAAGGTAGTATATTGGCCCTGGAAAATGTACAGAAAAGGGATCCTGGGACTGAAGTATCTTCCCTATGAGGATACTGGGTGTTTTAGTCTAGAACAAGGGGATTGCAAAGGATGTGGAAGAAGTGGCTAGAGTGAGCAACTGCTGCCTCTCTTATAGTACTAGAACTAGGAGCATCTAAAGATTTGTGGTGACAAATCCCTCTAATAGCTAACTCGGGGTGGGGGAGGCTGACAGAAAAGGAGCCGAAGCAGGACCACTGAGAAAGAAGAGGACGGTTTGGGCATGCTCAGCAGAATGCAATATTTGGCAAAGTATAAAATCTTTTTTAAAAAAACTTAAGTCTGAAAGGGGACAAACATAGAGTCTTGAGTGTCAGCTGGAAAAATTAAAACAGAAAACTAGGGAGAGGGAGAGGGCAGGAACTGTCTGTTTAGGATCCCTGAATGGGAGTGTGCATGTTGGGCATGAGGATTCACTGCAACACTTTGTCACAGTTTTCCACATCTCAAAGGATATTAGCCGTAATCGACAAAGTGAAACCTCCTGGTATAGTGGTAGCATATTTCTGTACATACCCTGTTTCTGAACTTCCATAAGCATCTGGCCATATGCATCTTTGTTAAAAACGGAATGTTGCATTAGGTGGACTTTTGGTGTGATCTTGTTCATTTTACACACTAGTTGAAAGAGACTGTGATGCCCCAACAGAAGAACCTTGTCGTATTTGCACAATTCATAACCAGGTTGTCAAATGCTCCCCCCCCCCATTGCATTATCATTATTATTACCTGTGTATCTGTTATACAAATAGAACAACAGTCCCAATTCATTGTGTTATCACCCAAGGAGTTTTGTGTCAGTATAATGATATGTAAATTATCACTCCTGTGTACTAAATTTCTGATTATCTGAGCGTTTTGGATATCCCCTGGCCATTTTGGATAGATGAGATTGCACTTTATTGCAAAAGCGCAGGAGCACTATGTTTGTTAATTGGCCATTTGTAATGGTGCAATTCATATTCTTTTTGGCAACCATCCCATAGATCTCGGGGTTTTCTACTTGCAGTGGTTAATTCACAATTCATTATTTCAGTATTCATTATTTCCACTTTCACATTCATATACTCCACACTGGAGTTGGCTTTGCTGTGTTGTTGTATCTGGGTGTGTGCATGTGTTACTGTGTATGCATATATCTCCCGCTCCCCAAATCCAACTCAGGTGTGTTTAAAGGCCAACATACCAAAGTCACCCTTTGCAAAGCAGTATATGTAAACCAAAACATAGCTATCTTTTTAAATTAGCACTCTCTGAAATTTGCAATGCATTTCTGCAGCCAAAGATGTGTATACTATTGAAATTAACAAACATTATATTAGGGGAAACTGCTTTTCCAAAACACGTCTATTAAGGAAAATTGCATACAAAATATGTTTTTTTAAGGGTAAAAGCCCACTAAAATGCTGATGAATTTTCTTGAGGATTTTTTAAAATCACAGATTGCTGAAGAAATGTAGAGAGGTGAATTTAAGATTGGAGAAGTATGAAGCAGAGGGAGCTGAAGTTGACAGGCTCATCCATCCCTAACTCCCACAAGTCAATAATTTAACTTATATGTAATTTGGCTTGCTCTGTGACGAGGTGCTGGCTTCTGTAGTGGGTTTTCTCTCCTCTGTCTAGTTCATCTGCAAAAAAATACCATAAAGTATTTTGGGGTACCCTTTATATGGCCTTCACTTTAAGTGAGATACTTGCAAATGTCCTTTTAAAAAAATTGTCGTGGTGTTTTGGAGCATGTATATATTGAATTCGAGTTTTATAACTCACGGGAAGTACCCAAACAATTTTAGCATTTTTCCAGGCATTTTAAAATTCTTAAGATCTTTAGTGTTTTTAATGCTTTTTTATGTGGTTTGCTCCTTTTTGTAGTATCTCTTCTGTTTTTATATTGTGACTGTTCTGTTTTTTTTTATTTTTAAAATGGCTTTTGAACTGTATTGTTCATTGTCCAGAAAACATTATTTGTTGGACAGTGGGAAAAAATTGTTAATAAATATCACAACACACACACACGATTTCAAGTGAAATTAAACTTTAAAGTAATAATGGTTGTGATCAATAGCAGTTTTTAACAAAACAGTCCAACAGTGCTTAAGTTCTTCATGCAGAAAGTCTGACATGAATTAAAATAAGTATCAATCAAAAGTTGAACTTCAAGTAGAACTTATCATTATGGTCTTAGCATTTGGTGCAGGAAATAAAAGGTTTCATTGCTTCCTTTCTAAATGTCTGTCACACCTTTCTCCCATGATGGTTGTTATTACTATATATATATATATACAGTGGCGTAGCGTGGGTTGTCAGCACCCGGGGCAAGTAATTTGTGCCCCCTAACCCATGGATTTTAGCACTCGAGTCTCTTCCGCCCCCCCAGATGTTGCGCCCGGTGCGGCCGGCCCCCCTGCATCCCCCACGCTACGCCACTGTGTGTGTGCATATATATATATATATATATCCATACACACACACTCCAGCTTTTCCCCTCATAGGACTCAAGGCAGCTTATAGATAAAAAGAACTGCTAAAAACAAAAGCAGTTACTGTATTTTTCTGTGTACAAGATGCCCCTGTGTATAAGACGACCCCTATTTTTTTGAACCCGAAATTAAGAAATCAATATTTTAAATATCGAACAGAACAACTTTGAGGGGGGGTTTTTTGGGGGGGGGAGGTCGCCAGAGCCCAAGCCTGAACCCCTATGCATTCACCATCCATGTATAAGACAGCCACCAGTTTTTGACTAATTTCTTTTTCCAAAAAAGATTGTCTTATACACAGAAAAAATACTGTACTGAGGAGGTGGTGAAGGTGATGTTGTGGGTTAAAATAATGTGTTTTAGGGAATTCCTTTAAATTCTTCTTTTGGCTTTGGGGAAAGAGCCCTTTAGTACCATGGACAGAGCCGTGTGGGAAATGAAAGATACAAACAAGTTACAGTAATCCCCAACCTCTAAATACCGTACATATGGCCATATTATTTATGTAATGTGCGGGGACTGTGACTTAAAACACAACACAACACAACAAGAAAGGAGTATACAGGACCATGGCTTGTAGTAATTGAAACACTGGGGGAGGGAGGGAGGGAGAACGTGTGTGTGCATTTGTATGTGTGTGTGTCAGAGAGAGAGAGAGAGAGAGAGATCACTCTTCTCACCCATTTTGTGAGAATCCCCTTTCTTACCTTCTGCTCTTCCGTTTATCCTGGTTCTGATCAAGGAAATAAGACATTCTCTCAAGTGATAAGGTGTTTTCAGGATCCATCCTTTTCCTGTGACTGTAGTTTGTTTTGACTGTTTTTAATATGGAATTTTAAATTGCTGTTACCTGCCCTGGGCTGGTGAAGGATGGATTATTATTATTATTAATAATAATAATGATAATGATAATAATAATAATAATAATACAGTCATACCTCGGGTTACAGCCGCTTCAGGTTGTGCATTTTCGGGTTGCGGACCGCCAAAACCTGGAAGTATCGGAACGGGTTTCGGCAGTTGCGCATGCGCAGAAGTGCTAAATCACGCTTTGCACATGCGCCAAATCACCGAATCGCAACCCACACATGCACAGACGCAGGTTGAGAATGCTGCGGGTTGCGAATGTGCATCCCGCACAGATCATGTTCGCAACCCGAGCGTCTGCCTGGTTCCCTGTAACCTCACTTCTCACAGGGAGGGAACCGCCAGAAGGCCCTTGGAGCTGGACCTCAGTGTCCGGCAGAACGATGGGGGTGGAGACGCTCCTTCTGGGCCATTTAGGACCAACACTTTGAATTGTGCTCAGAAACGTACCGGGTTCTGCTTTGTATGCAGAAATTCCCAGATTCAAACCCTGGCGTTTCCAGGTAGTGATGGAAATCATAGAATCATAGAATCATAGAGTTGGAAGAGACCACAAGGGCCATCGAGTCCAACCCCCTGCCAAGCAGGAAACACCACCAGAGCACTCCTGACATATGGTTGTCAAGCCTCTGCTTAAAGACCTCCAAAGAAGGAGACTCCACCACACTCCTTGGCAGCAAATTCCACTGTCGAACAGCTCTTACTGTCAGGAAGTTCTTCCTAATGTTTAGGTGGAATCTTCTTTCTTGTAGTTTGGATCCATTGCTCCGTGTCCGCTTCTCTGGAGCAGCAGAAAACAACCTTTCTCCCTCCTCTATGTGACATCCTTTTATATATTTGAACATGGCTATCATATCACCCCTTAACCTCCTCTTCTCCAGGCTAAACATGCCCAGCTCCCTTAGCCGTTCCTCATAAGGCATCGTTTCCAGGCCTTTGACCATTTTGGTTGCCCTCCTCTGGACACGTTCCAGTTTGTTAGTGTCCTTCTTGAACTGTGGTGCCCAGAACTGGACACAGTACTCCAGGTGAGGTCTGACCAGAGCAGAATACAGTGGCACTATTACTTCCCTTGATCTAGATGCTATACTCCTATTGATGCAGCCCAGAATTGCATTGGCTTTTTTAGCTGCCGCGTCACACTGTTGGCTCATGTCAAGTTTGTGGTCAACCAAGACTCCTAGATCCTTTTCACATGTAGTGCTCTCAAGCCAGGTGTCACTCATCTTGTATTTGTGCCTCTCATTTTTTTTGCCCAAGTGCAATACTTTACATTTCTCCCTGTTAAAATTCATCTTGTTTGTTTTGGCCCAGTTCTCTAATCTGTCAAGGTCGTTTTGAAGTGTGATCCTGTCCTCTGGGGTGTTAGCCACCCTGGAGAGCTGCTGCCAGTCTGTGTAGGCAGTACTGAGCTAGAATGACCTATTATTCACTCTTATTATCACCTGATGGCAACTCAAACAGTTCCATGAATCTGCTTCGCACCTTTGAGCTGTGAGTCATCAAGTGTCAGGTAATAGGAAAATATGAGCCGATTTGTCAAACGTTGACGATGTTCTGTTCCTTTAAATAGGAAAGGTAAGAACTTTGAGAGTTTCCCACAAAATCTGTGCCTCCCCAGCAGTGATTCATCCAAGCAAAAACCTCCCCCTTCTCCTCCCCCACCAGTTTTCTTTATTGCTTGACCAGTCACCTTCTCATTTAAATCCGATCACCAGGCAAAACGTCGCTCCATCGAAAAGTCCTCGCTGAGTTGAGATGTGGGGGATTTTCTGGTTGGGATAAATATATTATATATGTCTTTCCATGTGAGCAAAGCTTCTTAATGAATCCATGGCAGGAAATGAGTTGCCTTTGCCAAGGCTTCTTGGCACAATCAGAGTCACGTAGTCAAATGAGCCAAATGAGCCGTTCCAGCAAGAGACAGAGAGTAAGCAATTCAATGAAAGCAACACTTAAGCCATGTGCATAGAGTATATCCTAGGATTTTCCCCTTTTGGGATCAGGCGTCTGGGTGTGTGTGTGTGTGTGTGTGTGTGTGTACACTTAAAAAATAATAATCTTCCCTCTATTCTCTCCACCTCCACGCTGTTTCCCCTTCTCCCCCAGGAAATAATTTCACTTTCCAGTCTGGGGAAGGATTCTTATTTCCTCCCCAAATATTTTAAAAGATGTGTGGCCTTATCTAACACCCTCTGTCCTTTAGTGCAAAATCCCTTGTGTTACTGGACAGCATTATTGGGCAACAGAGGAATCCCAGTGCAATAGTTATGTGAGCAGAAGCTTGTTGGGCAAACAGCAATCTTTGCTTCTGTTTCCTCTTGCAGAGGTCCCTCTGCTGATAGCAACACCTGGGAAGGAGGTGGTCTTTCAGGTATTTTGGGCCCAAGTCATTTAGTCATTTAAACACTGATGTGAGCACTTTGAATTGGGCCCAGAAATGAACCAGCAACCAGTTACCAGCGCTTCAATTTAGCGCTTCATTGGATTCGACTCTGTGTTTGTGTTTGTGTTTGTGTGTGTATGTGTGTTGAGTATGGCAGGGCAAGATTCATTGCTGTGGTCAGCGGCCTGCTTTTGAGTATAGGTAAAGGTAAAGGTAAAGGGACCCCTGACCATTAGGTCCAGTCGTGACCGACTCTGGGGTTGCGGCACTCATCTCACTTTGCGGGCCAAGGGAGCCAGCGTACAGCTTCTGGGTCCTGTGGCCAGCATGACTAAGCCGCTTCTGGCGAACCAGAACAGTGCATGGAAACACCGTTTACCTTCCCGCCAGAGCAGTACCTATTTATCTACTTGCACTTTGACGTGCTTTCAAACTGCTAGGTTGGCAGGAGCAGGGACTGAGCAACGGGAGCTCACGCTGTTGTGGGGATTTGAACCGCCAACCTTGTGATCAGCAAGTCCTAGGCTCTGTGGTTTGACCCACAGCGCCACCTGCGTCCCGACGCTTTTGAGTATATTCAGGTTCAAACGGCAAAGCAGACAAAATCAAGTGTAATTTAAGCATATGTGTTCCTGTGGAATAATTGCATCTGATCTGAAATATGGCAGAGTGGCAGAGGATGAAAGGCTGTGCCCCCGCTCCCAATGGTTCCAGGTTGCAACTTTAGTGTTAGGGTGGCATCTTACATATTGCCAAAAAAGAGAACAAGCAAGGGTGCTAATTTGCATAGAATTTGCACATGGTTGTATATATGTATGTATGCCCATTTCGGCATAATTACTATAATTTAAATAGAAAAAACAACAACATATCACACCAAAGCAGGATGGTGGTGGTTGTGACTCAGTGACCCATGTGCCTGCCCAGTCTGCAGCCCAAGTGTTCTTTCTGCTATCCCTACAGTTCTTTTATCTTTAAATTGGACTTAAACTAGACATTCCTTCAGATGGAGGACGCTAGATACAGAACAGTCCTCTATAAAGTAGGACACAGCATTGGCCACCCTATTTAATACTTAAATATGCTAATATTATATGGACTTTTGTAATGTAGGGGTTGACCTCTCAAATGCCGTTCCTATTTGCAGTCCCCATACACCACCTCAGTCGTTAGTAGATGGCAACATAGCCAAGGAATCTCCTAACAGTTTATGGCCTGAATTTTGTTTTAGTGCTTGGCATATACACTCCCTTTGTGCACAGATTTGAGGGGTCCCCCCCTTGTACTAGGTAGTGTGCAGAGAACCTAGGCATTTGCAAGTTGTGTAGACTTTGTTCTAAATATTCAGAGCAATCGGCAGTGATCCTGTGTACCATTCTCCCCACAGTATTCACTGGCCATCTGAAAAGAGCTATTTCAGTAGGTTGTAGTCAGCTTAGAAGCTGGTATAAAGAAAGACAGTTCTATTACTTTTGCTTTTTTGGGGGGATTTGCAAAACTAATTTGTGAAAAGTAAGTTAGTGCTGAAATAAAGCAGAGCAAAAGAAAACCCTAAGCCCTCTACTCCAAAATGTCTATTTATACAGGATCTTTATTTGAGAGCTGGCTCTTTAGGCATGGCTTCACTCCCAGGGATGTGGTGGGCTGTAAGCAAGTGAGCCTGGGAGCTGGGCCTTTTCCCTTGCAGTGCTACAGCTCTGAAACACAAAGGTGTATTGAATGTAGCACAAAGATAGTCACCTAGCCATATACTTATTCAACTGGAGAAGTGTTTTGCTCCAGAGGAGTGTTGTGCAAGAGAATGCATATGTAGGTAGCTGGTAACTCTGTTGCACAATAGATTGCACAACCTGTTTCCTCTGTCACACAACATTGCAACTCACATGTTCCCTAGCACAAAACCACTTGTTCTAGTCGTGGGCTGGGCTGGGCTGGAAAGTCTTGAATCCAAATCTTTCATCAGTCACAAATTAAACTAGCTCACATTATCATAGCTACTAAAAAACATTTTCACTCCATATTTCCATTACAAATGGGCTAAAAGTGGCTTTACAACAGGCATGCCATTCTCCCCAAATCTGTCTTGCAGATACCCCTACCATGGGGATAATGCTAAGTCAGCTACCTTACAGATCCATTGTAAGGATTACTGAGAGGCTGTCTGTGAAGTGCTTTGAACACTATCAGGAATGGAGTCCCAACATCTTGACTATCTTTCTTTCTCTCTTATTTTTAAAAACTTCATGGCTGAATAGATATGATCAGTTTTAATTTTCTTTTTTAAACGGGGTGAAAGTTGCATGATAGAAACATGTGCTACACACAGGCTCTTTACTCCATTGTCATCCCTGGTCAAAGAAGGATGAGTGTATGAACATCAGACAAAAAAATAGTGGTTTGTGCATGTGCGTGTGTACACTGCAGGAGTGGGGAGCCACTACCTCTCCAGATGTTGATAGATTGCAACTTCTATCATCTCTTACCATTGAGCTGGAGTCGAACAACATCTGGAAGGTACTAGGTCCCTTTCCCCTGGTGTATACTGTGGTCAGTTATGGCTCTGTCATATCAGTTGGCTGGTTAAAGCGTTGGACTAGAACTAGGGAATCCCACAACCAAATCCCCATGCGGCCTTGAATGACTCACAGGGTGCCTTTGAGATATTCACTCGCTCACTCATCCTAGCCTACTTCACAGGGCTGTTGTGAGGATAAAATGGGTTGGGGCTGGAAGAACCATGCATGCTACCCTTTACTCCTTCAAGGAATGGTGGGATATCAATATAAATGCTAAACTCTCTGACCTGGTTTGCACAGAACGTTAACCACAGTTTAGTGTTACGGTGAGCTGCAGCAAACCTTGATCTTGCGGCCTCCTCCCTTCCACCTGCCTGTGAGGAGGAGATTGGAAGCTTCCTCTTTCATTTTAGATTAACCACAGTTTAGCATTACATCCAAACCCTAAACCGTGATAAATGGTAGGTGTGATTTGTTGAGAAACAACCCAGCATCTCAAACTATGGTTTGTAGTCTGCTTGTTTCTCAGCAACCATAGTTAACGTTAACCACAGTTTGTCATGTCTGGATGACTCTGCAACCCCTGTGAGCAAATATGACTCCTCTTAATGTCCATCTTCAGCCTTAGTTTATATTTTATCCATTTATTAAATTTGTATACTGCTCTTCATACGAAGATCTCAAGGCGGTTCACAGCATAAAAATGCAAGATAAAAACAGAAAACCTGAACTTGCTGAAACTTCCTCTTTTTCCATCAGGGTCCAGTTCATCTGGCTTTCATATCACTCCCATCTTCTTCTTCTTTTGTTTTCAAGTGGGAATGAGGTGTGTGTGTGTGTGTGTATACAGTTACATGGGGGATTGTTTAAAAGAGATTTGCCCCCATCCCATCCCACATGACCAGCCTCAGCTGCAGCTCCCTTCTTCTTAATCTGGAGATAAGTGCGATTATCCAGGGAAGGGCTGTTCTGAGCTTTTGTAACTGTGACAGGGGAGCTTTCGAGCTGCACTTTGCCGGCAGAGCGGAGCTTAAAGCCGGGGAATGAGATTCCAAGCATGGCTTTGCATCTCGTTGCCTGCCGGGAACATGAGCGCAGGGCAAAGATGGGAGTGGGGATGGGAGCTTTATTTGGACTTTGCTTATGAGGTGGAAAAAAGGAAGCAGGAGGGAAAGGCATGGGGGACGGGGGACGATGACAACAACACACACAGAGACCCGCTTGCCTAGCTTTGCAGTGAAGAGACACACAGATGGTGTGCCCAGCCATCAGCATTCCTTTGGGACTGGGCCCAATGCTGTGTGGAAGTCGTTTTGTTGTGCTTATTTTTCAACAATGCTCTGTTGGGTTCCTGGGTGATTTGCTGCTGAGCTGCTTTTTGTTTTTTTGCAGTGGTGTTCTTTGATTCTACACACACACACACACACACACACAGAGAGAGAGAGAGAGAGAGAGAGAGAGAGAGATTTCTTCTATATCCCATCCTTCTTCCCAGACAAGGAGTGGCAGTTTAGCATCACAGCAAACCCTGCCTCACAGCAATCTTCACAACTGGCTGGGCATTGGGGCAATCCTGTTTTGGCTGGGGGGGAGGTTGTAGTCTCCGCCTGCCCCTCCAAATGCTGAGGTATCCCGTTAGAGCAGGGGTCAACAGACTTTTGCAGCAGGGGGCCGGTCCACTGTCCCTCAGACCTTGTGGGGGGCTGGACTATATTTTTTGGGGGGGGAATGAATGAATTCCTATGCCTCACAAGTAACCCAGAGATGCATTTTAAATAAAAGCACACATTCTACTCATGTAAAAACACGCTGATTCCCTGACTGTCCACGGGCCGGATTTAGAAGGTGATTGGGCTGGATCTGGCCCCCCGGGCCTTAGTTTGCCTACCCATGTGTTAAAGGGATCTGGGGGGAGTGGTCATGTCCATGTGCCCTGGCGGGGCCAGGGCCGAAGGCACTCCCCCAGACGGCAGTCCCTGCTGGGGTCACCCTATTGGATATAAGTCTTAGGAACCCCCACCTGGATTGACCACACATCACTTCCGGTGGGCAGGCCAGAAGTATTTAGATTGCCCCATGCCCAAGCCAAACCTTTCATCTGCATTCAATAACGTTGTGGCCTGTTTTGACTCACGAGAGCTGGTGCAGCACCATAGTTGAAGGTGGACCCTCAGGCTTTGCCTCACATGCAAGCCAGCTAGCATCTTTAGAATCTTGAAATGCTTGGGACCTGGAGACCCTCAGGAGATGCTTCTCCCCCTACATGCTTCAATCATCACCTGAACCGCAGTGGTTGTTGTTGTTTAGCCGTGTCCGACTCTTCATGACCCCATGGACCAGAGCACACCAGGCACTCCTGTCTTCCACTGCCTCCCGCAGTTTGGTCAAACACATGCTGGTAGTTTCAAGAACACTGTCCAACCATCTCGTCCTCTGTTGTCCCCTTCTCCTTGTGCCCTCCATCTTTCCCAGCATCAGGGTTTTGAACTGCAGTGGAGGGTGTTCCATTAAGGCAAATGGGGTGCCACTCCACTAACCACAGTCTGCCTTCAGCCAGCCCCATCTGCCTCCCTTCTTACATACGAGTTATGCATTTATTTATCATTAAATGACTATAATGCCCTTCCTCCCAAAGGAGTGCTGGGCAGCAACCACCAAAATGTAAAAGCAATGCAATTAAAAACAAAACAAAGCAGTTGTTTAAAAGAATGGGAAACCTCGCCTTCATATGAATGGTGCATTCTTAGAATCATAGAGTTGGAAGGGACCACGAGGGTCATCTAGTCCAACCCCCTGCAATGCAGGAATCTATTGCCCAAGGTGGGGCTCGAATCCACAACCCTGGGATTAAGAGTCTCATGCTCTACTGACTGAGCTATCCCAGTATTAAAAGCAAAATGGTCTTGAAACTGTTGGTTGCATCCAACTGTGTTTTACTTGGAGTAGACTCATTGAAATTAATGGACATGACTAATTTAGGAATATGGGAAGCTGCCTTGTACTGGGACAGACCATTGGTTCATCTACACTGCCTGGCAGCAGCTCTCTAGGGTTTCAGCCAGGGATCTCCTTCAGCCTTACCTAGAGATGCCAGGTATTGAACCTGAGACCTTCTGTGTGGTGTAGTGGTTAAGAGCGGTAGACTCGTAATCTGGTGAACCGGATTCGCTTCCCCGCTCCTCCACATGCAGCTGCTGGGAGACCTTGGGCTAGTCACACTTCTCTGAAGTCTCTCAGCCTCACTCACCTCACAGAGTGTTTGTTGTGGGGGAGGAAGGGAAAGGAGAATGTTAGCCGCTTTGAGACTCCTTAGGGTAGTGATAAAGCGGGATATCAAATCCAAACTCCTCCCCTCCTCCTCCTTCTTCACACTGAGCTATGGCCCTTGCATACGTTCATTAATCTCAGTGCAACTACTCTGAGTAAAATTTAGTTGGCAGCAACCCCTAACCTGAATGGAAGACTTCACAATTCAGTACTTCATATTTTAGGGTAGAACTAAATGTTGTTATACAGGGTTGCCATTTCCCTCCTCCCCTTTCTTTCCTCTTGTAACATCTCCTACCAATGCAATTCATGACACGATGCCATCGCACGATGCGCTTTCACCTGCCAAGGAGAACCCATAATGTGCATTGTGTTATACTGGACATCAACCAGGAAGAGGAGGGTGGGAAAGAGAACTGGAGCAGCGGTAGCAGCTCTCCATCTCTAGTTCCAGCCTTGGCCACTAGTGTCACAGATTCACTAGCAGTTGCCTAGCATGTTGGCAAGTTCATGATTAAGAACAGGAGTGGGGGGACTTTTTCATCCTGAAGGCAACATGCCCTGATGGGCAATGTTCCAGGGGCCACATGCCAGTCGTGGGTGGAGCAACAAATGCACATGTTACTTTCATATAAGTAGATGAGTTTCTTCTCTTTTTCTCTCTCCTGTCTCCTCCAACTTGGAATGCAGTGGCACTGTTTCAGCCTGGCAGAAACACTCAAGGAGGATGCAAAACACGATCAGTGATGGCAGAGTTTGTCAGGCCAGATAGAGAGGACCTGAGGGCCACATTTGCCACTGGTTGCAAAGTTCCCCAGTCCTGATTGAGAACATCCAATATTTCCTTGCAAGTTCATCATTAAAGGGCTCTGCATTAGCAAATACAAAGGAAGTTAAGGTGTGGGTGGATAGATTTTGTGTGTGTGTTTTCCCTTGCTCCGCGGCAGCTCCAGAGGCTGGAGGAGAGAGCCATTCTATGCTAATCAGCACAAAGCAGCTGCTCACTGAAAGTGGGGAAAGGGGTCGCTTTCTTTAATTCAAAGCGTATGCTGTCAATTTGAGCTTCACCTTGTAATCTTCCAAGCTGGAATTTGGCCAGTGGATTTGCATCAAGCAACCGATGGGTGGTGGCGGTGGCAGCGGTGGCAGCTTGCCCTTACCCTGCTTTGAAAAGCTGGCAAGCAACACTTCCAAATAGGTGGGCAGCGGATCAGAACGGGCTCTGCTGGCTTCCTCCCTGCTACTTTCTGGACAGAATCCCCTCCCATGGTGCTCCGAATTGGGCAGCAGGTTGCAGTCTCTTTCTCTCTCTTGATGGATTTCATTTCTCAAGATTTTGCAGAATATTATTATTATTATTATTATTATTATTATTATTATTATTGGATTCCTGCCTGGTTACACACACACACACACACACACACACACACACACACACACACACACTGGCTTGCATGCAAGAAAGAAATGAAACCTAAAAACAAAGTAAGCTGACAAGCACAAAACCAACAGCAATTAAAGACAAGCAACCATTTTAAAAGCAGCAGAATTCACAATTAGTCATTTTAAACTCTGGACTTACGGGTCTATTTTTATCTCGCCCTCCTTTTTAGTTTAAATGGCTACCGGTTGTATCCAACCTTAGTCTCGCTCACTGAAATTAATTAATAAACACAGTTAACTTAGATCTGTTTAAGTGGATCTACTACATGGTTAGAGACAGATCAATGTTTATTACCTCACTTCAGCAAGACCTGATGTGTTTTGGGGCTCCTGTTGAGTGTTGCCCCAGACATCTGCCCCAAAGTCCTGCCCCAATGGCACCACTGCACACAATAAAATATTGGGAGGCCAGTGGTTTCATACTCCTTCCATCTTCTGGTTCAAATTTCTCTTGTTAGCCTTAACCAGCAAACTCATTCATTGCCCAAGTAGTCCATGCAGAAGTTGAGTTTAGTGGGATTGTGTAAGAAAATAAGAATTGTGTAGCTGGGTGAAACCAAGCCCCAGGTTGCCCACTGCTCTGTCTTCCAAGAACAGCCAGCCAAATGCCCCTAAGAAGTTCTCATAGTCTTGGAGATTGCCATTGACAACCCATGAATGCATCTAGCTATACATGCCTGGGCACTCCTTGGTTACTATTCCCTTGATGCAGGGCAGTTGAATGTGTGAATGTGAGTTTGGAAAGCATCGTTCAAAGGCAATAGAAAAGTTACGCTGGTTGTGTTGTATCTGTGTTGTTCCATTTAGAATATTTGTTTGATGATGCATTTACTTTAATTTACTTTAATTTACTTTAATTTATTTACGGCTATTAGCCCATAAAATATGTACAAACATAAAAACACAGAGACATAAAAACCGATATATCTGACAACAGAAGGTGAACACCATGATGCAAGGGTGGGTCATTGAGCAGAGCCAAATGACAGCTTGGGGCCAGGAGAGCTCCAAGGGACGGATCACAGAAAAAGGAAAACTGAAGACGAAATCCGACATGCACTCTCATCATAACAGTCCGATTAGTTTTGATGTTGTTGTTGTTTTCTGGTGGTTTTTGAGTGTGAGATAACCGCATTCAGGAATCTTGCCACCTGCAGAGTTACAGAAGGATCTGTATCCTGCAAAAGCAGTGCGGCGTGTGACTCAACAGGCCTGCCAACCAAGCGCAGTAAAGCAGGACCCAGGAATTTAGTCCTGGCTATGCTATGTAGGGGACAGTTGAACATTATATGTGAAAGAGATTCAACAGTTTCCCCGTCACACACGCATAGCGGAGACACCAAACCCTTGGAAAATCTGTGGCTCAGCTGGTTCGATGGAAGGACATTGAACCTTGCCCGAATAAATGCAAGTCGGTGTGGTACTGATGAAAGAGATGACATGTATGATGGAAGGCCAAGTGGTGGGGTTATTCCGTGATACCTGGGGGAGCAGACACCCCCACCCCTGGCGAGGTTGTGTTGATTTTCAATGTCCGCTAATCTTTGCTCAATAAGGCTTTTGGCTGAGCGTAAGTTCATCTTTAAGGAGTCCGCTGGGGAAATTCCGATGCTCAGAAGTTTGGCATGGATTTTTCCTACCCACGGGTTGACAAAGACGTCCCGCCAGAGGCACTGAAAAAGGTAATGGTTGGGAAGCCTATGCCAGCTGGACAGTTTGATGATGCAGTCATTGTGTGATGAGCAAGCTTATGCTTTAATCTAGAAGTGGGGGATGACAAAATACTGCTTCAAAATCCCACAAGCTCCCTTGATGTAATCAATAAACAGTGGGAGGACGGAAGAGGTTATGAGATTAACCCCACCCAATGGACTAGAATGTGGTCTAAACCTCCCTTTAAATTCATATCAGCAAAAAGGAAAGAACTCGCCCTAAAACTCATTTAAAGATGGTACCTAACACCAAGGAAACTAGCACTAATACGCCCAAGAACCTCACCAAAATGCTGGAAAGGATGCACATCCACAGGCACATACCTCCATGTGTGGTGGGAATGCCCCAAAATCCAACTCTTCTGGACAGCAATCATACAAGAAATATGCAAAATAACAAAACAAGTATTAGAAGTCACCCCGGAACTGGCCCTACTAAACATCTTCCAAGACAATAATGTCCACTCACATCATTAAGCACTCATAATCTACCTACTCTCAGCAGCCAGAAACATCATAGCCAGACACTGGAGAGACTTGTCAGGAGTAAGTCTGGGCCAATGGTATCAAATAGTATGCGAAACAGCCTTATTAGAAAAACTAACCAATAAACTGAAAATGACACAGGGACAAATAGAAGAAGACGCCTTCACCCCGGTATGGCTCCGTTTTATCACATACATAGTCCAACAAGATGATAAAAAATCTGCCAACAGCTTACAAATCAATCTGGCTAATCTGATTAAAATACACACTCACACTCACACCCCTCTCACACACAACAACAAAGCTCACTACAGCCACCCAAAGACAACTAATAACACTCTAGGCCACCACCACCCCATCTTCTCTCACCACGAAGGAAACACAATGAGCGAATAATAAGAGAACCCATACAAGTAATGCTGACACATAATCCCACACATACACTAAGTAGAAGGATAGAAGCATAACCACCTGACCTCACTCCACTCATCATCCCCTCTCTTTCCCCCCAACCTAATATTGTATATAATACTAATGTCTCACAACAAATGAAACTATATTGTAGAAATCACAATTTGAAAAAAGAGACAACATATTTGTTTTTGTTCAATAAGAAATCTCATTCATATATATATATATATATATATATATATATATATATATATATAATGATGACTATGGACCTCCAGGCTTCTCTGTCCAGCCCTCAGAGCTCTCCCCATGCCACGCCCCTCTCTGAACTTGTTTCACAATCTCCTCGAGTGTTTCTGCCTGCTTGGAATGTGTCTTTGAACGCCGGCAATGCCTCTTGCTCGACTGTGCGGATGAGTGTTCATAGAAACCAGCCTATTGTACAATGTAAAATGTACACCCACTTTTGCGTCTGATGCCACCCATCACTAGCACATCGGCCCTGGAAAGTTGCCCGCAAGGAAATGTGTCCCTCGGGCTGAAAAGTGTCCCACTTGTTCCCACTTGTTCATCTGGTCTCAGGGCCGGCCCTACCATTAGGTAACTGCCTTGGGCAGAGGATGCTGGAGGGTGGGGAGTCATGGTCAAGTGATGGAAGACAACCTGCTCTGCACCATTTAAGCTAGTCAGGTTCCATCTGTACTATGATTTCAGCCTCAGCCCTACCCACCTCACCTGCAATATGAAGATTACACGTAGTACTGGTCTACCGTACAGGACTGAGAAGTGTTCTGGGCACTAGGGGTGTGCTGTGTAATTCCTTTGTGTGTGTTTTTGCTGTGAGTTGCCCAGGATGTGACGGGTTAATATGTGGCCCCTTTCCCAGCTTCTTCCCTCCATGCTGCTACCGCCACCACCATCACTGTCTCACCTCCTCCTTCCTCTGTATGCAGCAGGCAAGCCTTCAGCCTGGGTTCCTGCCCTGAGCTGTGTTGCTAGGGAGCCGCCAGCCTAGGCTGAGCTATGCAAGGGAACAGCCTGGCCTGTCAAAGTGTCTGAGATAAACCATAGGCCAGACTCTCTACAGCTGGGCTCAGGCATGCCTCAGCTCTTGTCTGGGGCCTGGGAATGGCCTGGGTCTGTGAGGTTCAAGGGCAAACTTGCTATTCATTAGTTGGGGGTCCTTGACATTCCCACTCTCTCTCTCTCTCTGTCTCCTCTTTCCCTTATTGCAGTGTTTGTGTGTTTTCTCTTCCCTCCCCCTCCCCAACTCCTATCCTCCTTTTGATGCATTCCTGGGTGCCACTGCTGAAGCTACTCCCCCCTTCTCTGTAACCCCCCCCAATCCTCTCCCATGCATAGCCCTCCCCAGGAGACAAGGGAGGGATGGAGAACAATGGTCCAAGTGAGCCTATTCAGAGGAGGAGGCCCAGACGGACTTGGCTGTCTACCTCCTTTGCCTGCCTGTGTCCCTTGAAGTTTGCTCTCCGCGCCCCATATTTGTGGCTTCTCATCTGAACCCCCTTCCTGTTTTTGCGAGTGCATCTGCAGGGGAGAGATTAGGGGGCTCAATTGACTTTGGATTTCAGATCATTGATGTCCTTATTATCTTGATATTTGCAGGAAATTGTAATTTGAGATAAGGAAATGTCAGCTGCGTGTTCTCTCCCCCCTCCCCCCTTTTCCTCTGTCTGCAAAGAACCCCCCACCCCACAAAGCACAGGCAAAGTTCTTGCTTAAAGAAAAATGTAAATGATTGCCTTAAGAGGAGCTTCAACTCAGTGCAAGGGAAAGAGCTGGCAAAAATCTTGTGTGTGTACACACACACACAGCTCCAGTAACCACAGGAAAAACATGCTGCGTAGGCAGAACTCTGAAGCTCCCCTACTTTCCCTCTCTGAATGGAATATTTCTTACCTTTTTAGCATCTGAGTCTCCCTGTAATTATCCAAGACAAACAGCATGTGCAATTGGTTTAAAATGATATTTTCCCCCCACCCCGGGCCCCTGGAGCAGAATGGAGGTGTAATTGTGCTAAGGAGTTAGCAGGGGGAGAATATGGCTTTCCCCCCCTTTTTTTGGTCACGTTTTGAGTTGGAGGTCTTCAGCCAGGGAAAGGGTATGAAAAGCCTTGATTTGCATAAATAGCATGTGTCTCTACAAAAGAGAGAGAGGGGTGGGAGCAAGAAGAGAAGAAAGAAAGATATCAGGGGCTTGCAAAATTCAATTGAGACTAGAGAGGGAGGGGGGGCAGAAAGGAGGGTGGAAAAAATTGACAGTGAAAGGGGTTTTGCTAAGTAATACCCTGGCGAGATTAAATTGTCCAGAAAGTTTCTCCCCGTGTGCTGATGAAATGGTTGATGGGGTGAGGCGAAGGAGGAGGGACGGAATCCCTCCTTTCCAAAGGGCATGAATAGAAAATTTGGCAAAGGGAAGGAATCCGATTAAGCAGAAAAATCCCTGACATTTTATTTATGATGAATGTGTGTGTGTGTGTGCGTGCGTGCACCTTTTGGTCAAAACCTCACACTTCCAGTTTGGTGTGGTGTTGCTCTCCAAGTCCCAACAGAACCACCAGCTTTCTCAGTGGCTGTGTAACAATAACAGCCATTTGACGAACGGGAGCAGAATTTGTTCAGGGCCTCGGAACAGAGGCAATGGGTGAGTTATTGCAGTGATTTACTCCAAAGCAAACGGCAGGTTTATCTGAACACACCCATCCCATCTCAGATAGATTATCCTTGGGCAAAGGTGGAGATTGCACCTGTGTTTTGACACTGTTGCAGGGTGATCACCTTCGGTTGGGTAATTGTGGTTTCGGCATCTCCCCAGCCCTAGTCAACCATCATGAAAACATGGAATAAAACACCCCCCCAGCATTCTTATTTTTTGCAAGGGACCTTGGGCTGCCTTTGCGAAAGCAGAAATTAAAAGAGAGCAGGGTCTCCCTATTGAGTCGCTAGTCTCGCCTTTATTTATCCGAGGTGCAAATGTGCAAACTTTGGGATAGCAGATGGCAGAGCCTCTTCTCCCACGGACGGGGTTGGTGCCTGGGTGCCTGGGTGTCTCCTGCCAATTAGTGGCTCCCTCTCTTTGATTTACACAGTAGAGGACCCCCCCCCCACTCCTTGCTCGCGAGGCAGAGAAGGAGCAGGTGCTCCTCTCATCAATTTGGCATTGGTTCACTCTGCCGACATCGCTTGAACCCTGGGATGGGAACTCCAGAGCAGCTGCTCCTCTGGCAGGCTGCTGCAGAATCAGCTTTACCTGGTTATCGCATCCTGTGCTAAGAGCTGGTGTGACAGTTTTATCATAGAGGCTGCTTCATTGGGGCAAGTGGGGTGCTGCCCCATCAACCTCACTTGTGCCCTCAGCCAATCCCTCACCTTGGCTGCCTTCTTACTTCCACCTAGTCCAGGGGGTGGCACTGCCTGTCAGCTTCCTCCACCTTAGTCTCAGTGTTGTTCTTGTAGAACTCAGCAGGAAAGAGGGTGGGGACAAGACTAGAATACCTGTCATTGGCTCTCTGGCGCCACCTACTGTTAGCCTCCCTGCCTTCTGCCCTACCATTCTCAACCAGCACCAGCCACCACTGGATTTATGGCTTCTCTCAAGAACCCTAGGGATTGTAGTGATGAGCATGCTTGGGAATTCTCCCTTGGTTATCTCTAGCCACCCGCTTAGAAACCACAGTAACCTGGAGGCAGGGGGTCTTAAACCAGTTTGTGTCTGTAGTATGTATAAATTTGCCCTTGCATCGATTTGAGCTCCAAGGCAAAACCAGCACAATTCCCCCCCCCCCCATACAGTAGACCGATATGAGTAGCTTATTTTCAAGGACAGAATACTCAGAGCTCACTCAGAGATCCCATGGCAGCATATGAGGCTTATTTTTATCAAAGTACTGGACTGATCTTCTTCACCTTTAAAGTTTTATTGTGAAAAAATGTATACAAAAGGCCAAAAGGGGATCTACAGCTGTCACCTGTATGCTATTATCCATATTCTAACAATTTTAGGAACTGGGAGATCAACTGATGACTTAGGGGATATTGTTGTAGACTCATGTTTATATATACATGTTTATTTCACATGCAGTTTTGGTTGTCTGCTCATAAATCATTTTTGTACAATTTTCATTGGATCTGAGTTCCTTTGACATTGTCTGTCTTCTTTTGCATAACTGGAGACCCTCTCATTTGTTTTGGTTGGGTAGGAATCAAAATTCCTTTTTAATCGGGTCTTTGGCTTTTAACTATGGTTTTTTTTGCATGGGTGGGATGTTTTAATGTTGGGGTTTTTAAAATCTATGTATGTGGTTGCTTTTTGCTTAAAATATTGTAAGTTGCTTTGAGGTGCCATAGCTAAAACAACAACTAATAAAGATAACAATAATAGGAATAATCTACATTGAAAAATTTGCCATGGCCTAGAGTGATCTGGGCAATTTATTGTGTTGATTTGTGGTTTCAGAAGAAGCTATTTGAACCAAATTATTTTCTTGTTTTTATAGATTATTAAGATGGGGAATTTCAAGAACTTGGAAAACGCTGATTTTTTGGTCACGTTTACTACGGATGAAGGCATGCCTGCTTTTCCTGTTTCACATGGACCTGATTTTCAAACCATCTTTCTTCAGGATACCCTACACAGCAAGAACTTTCTTGGGACTCTAGGCTTTGAATTTTTGGATTGTCTAATGAGACAGGGGAACTGGGCCAGAAAAGCCCGTCTCTGGACATGGAAATGGGACTGTGTTGGGTCTCCATCTTTCTAGGGTCTGCCATGCTTTGCTGATTTGGATCACACATGGAAACCAAGAGCAGCTCTGTACAGCTAGATGCTGAAGGAGGAGGAGGAAAACAACCATGGCAAAGAAGCCATGAGAACTTTCTTATCTGTAGTCATTGATGTCATTAAGAGGGATGTGATATCATTGATATGGCTTGTGACTCAATGGAGATAGACAGCTGGGGGACCTGAGCTGATTGTGGGGGGCTGATTTCACCTAGGATCACTTAACCTTTTTGGCACAGGAATCAGAAAATGACCGGGCTAGTAGCTTTTCAAAATTATACCTATTATTTTCCACTTTGACTTGGCTACACCATATTGAGTGTATTCTTGGGTGCAAACTCAGGCGACACATGACACTATGCAGGCCTGTTAAACATCAGTGTAGCTTCTGAAGTGTGTACTATTTCACCAAAGAGTTCTGCCATGGCTCCAGATTTCAAGGGAAGATCATTGATTGGGGAAGCTTGCCTGCTGTTCCTGATCTTAACTCAGGAACCTAGGATTCCCTAGGACTGGGTCTCACACCTGTCTGCAAGAGTGCTGCAGTACTCAACATGAATTGCAGCTTCTGGGTCAAGCACAAGGGAAGCCCCACATAGAGAGCATTGCAACTAATCCAGTTTTGATGTTTTGGTTGGGCTCCACAACATGACAACACATGGTAACAACATTGCAGGTATGGTCTGAAGGTAGAGTCTGGGTCTGGTCTGTGCCTAAATGGGTGACTTCCTGGGAACAATATAGATTCTGTGATGGAAGAAAAGCAGGCTATAAATGTCAATCAATCAATTTCCTTTATTCGACCGATAGTCAGAAATAAAACATTACACAATAATTATAAACTATAACATCATAGGGGTACATAAATAAGGTAGGGCCACAGTACTAGACCTCTCACAGATAACCCACAGGCTATAAATGTAAGAAATCTAATAGTATTTTTTTAAAAAATGAATGTTTATTGAGATTTTAGAAAACATAGAAATCAAACAAACACATATATCAAAACAGAAAACAGAAAATACACACTTAATAAGAAAAAGAAAAAGAAAAAGAATCCACTTTTAAGTTTCAAGGTTCTATATCCCTCTTTCCTGACCTCCTCACATCTCCCTTTTTTGTATTCCTCTTTATTCCATCAAATTCAGCAAATTCTAACCCTCTTTCAAACCTCATTTATAATTATATATTCCCACTGAAATCTAATAGTATTTTATCACAAATTATGCATGTACAAATTCATTCCGTCTCACATGTGTACATCTCTAAACCTATTTTAGCCTAAAATATCTGTTTCTAATGCATGGTTGAGGGGGAGGCAAGCCAAGAACAGTCTGTCAGAATTTGGAGAATCCAAGTTCCAATTCTCCACATTAAGTCTGGGAAGTGCGAATCAGGTCTGTTAGCTTCAGAACTGACAAAACAAATTCCTCAGGTATCTCTAGTACAGAACAGTATGTCGCTGCAGTTTAATTTTAATGCAAAGGACAATGACAGTGTGGTGTAGCTGTTGGAGTGTTGGATTAGGAATGGGAAGACTAGGGTTCAAATCACTGTGTGATTTTGGGCCTTTTCATCCAAACCTACCTCACAGGGTTGTTGTGAGGACAATAGGA
Organism: Podarcis raffonei; assembly: GCF_027172205.1. NCBI lineage: Eukaryota > Metazoa > Chordata > Lepidosauria > Squamata > Lacertidae > Podarcis > Podarcis raffonei. Next base: position 17,737,847 of record NC_070615.1, on the reverse strand, counting down.
GGGGAAGTATGCATACCATTCAGTGGGTCTTGATTTTGAGTAGATGGTATAGGGTTGCGTGATAAGTCCCATGTCATTTAATGCCGCCTTGTCTATGTGCTCCATTTGACATCTGAGGTGCTGGCTAGGATTGCAGTGGTTTGCTTTGAAAATAACATGTTTCCCTGTATTATATATTGTATTTTATCAATGTAAACTGCCACATGCGTAACGGGTTAATTGGGTGGTCATGTGAAAAAGAGAGTGGTGCTTCTGTACCTTTATTAGTTGATTCCAGCAGGTGTGGGTTCTTGTCATGCTCCTATTAAAGGTGCAAGAGCCCATTCCTCCCGCACTGCTCCTGGCTGCCCTACACTGATCTTGTATGGCATAGCAGGTAACAACACAATTTTCTTTTTTAAATGGAGCTTACTTCCAGGTAGGTGGGTACAGGATGCACTGGAAACAATGGGAGTGTACTTCTGAGTACACTTGTGTAGGATTGCATTGTGAGCTATGAACCAGAAGGGTCCCCAAGCTTCTGCTATGAACCTTACAGAAGTCACTCACAGTCTCACCCTCTGATCCCTTTTGCAATGTGGGGATTGCATGAGACTTACCTTAGGGCATCCATTTCCAAACTTGTGCCCTCCCAGCTGTGTTGGACTGCAACTCCCATTGGCCCCAGCCAGGGCAGCTGTTGTCTGGTTGGGAGTGATGAGAGTTGTAGACCGTAAGAACTGGTTGAAGAAGTCTGACATACGGGATGGTTGGACTACAATTCCCATCACCCCTGACCACGGGTCCTGTTAGCTAGGGATGATGGGAGTTGTAGTCCCAAAACAGCTGGAGGGCCGAGTTTGGGGATGCCTGGATTATAGCAAATGTGAAGCATTTCCAACACTCTATAAATGCTGAAGTATGAAATGCTAGAGTTGCAATCCTGTATCCACTTAGCTGGAGGCAATGTGAGCAGATATGTATAGGACTGTGTCGTCATTGGCCAGATCTGTGCTGGGTTGATTTCAAATCTTGTCATTTGGATATGTTTCTCTTTTCCAACATGCTTTTGATGTTTCTGCCATTTAGAGTCTAATTTTGACTTGGTTCCCTACTGGCTATCAATTCTGTGGTTTATTGCTGCCTTGCCCCTTATTGTGATGTGGTTTTATATTTCATTGTTGGGGGGTTGTTGTTGTTGTTTTTTACATTGTTTATGACTGCCATTAGCACAAAAACAAAACCCAATACCTGTCTGTAATCCAATTCTTTATTATTATTATTATTTATTAAAGTTCAATCATTGTGACAATAAATCATTTTGATGGTTTCACAAACAATCTCTCTGCGTGTTTTTGCTGTGGCTGAACAGGGTAGATGCAATGCAGATGTTCACATTTTTTGATGCCCTTGGTAGCCAGCCATTATATTTGGTTGCCACCCAGTTAGGATGGTATTTTAGAGAGGAGTCCACTTCCCCTTCAGAATAACCAGGCCTCCTGTCCCCCAACAAAAAGGCTGGCAAAGGGAATTCTTTGCAAACATGCATGTAGGATCAAAATAGCAATAATCTTAATTTTCATATATATGTTTATGCACAGGCATAGCCGGGGGGGCGGGGCAGCTGCCCCCTATATCAAGTAAATACATAAAGACACTTAACTGAAAGTAGAAATTGCAGAAATATTTTGACAGATTTTTCTGAGCACTTGGGGGTCAAAAGAAAGCAATTTGAAACAGTTATTGTTGAGACATTTCATTTTGAATCTGCTAGACAGAGCTAGACAGAGAATGATGACAGGTGGATGTCCTCTTTCCCCCCATAAATCCTGGCTATGCCCATGATCTGAAGAGTCCCCTGTAAAATCACTAAGTTCACTGTCTGGAACATAAGAAGAGTTTGCTGGGCCAGGCTAATGGCCCATCTAGTCCAGCATCCTGTTCTCACAGTGGCCAACCAGATGCCTCTGGGAAGCCCACAAACAGGATTCAAGCACAAGAACTATTTCCCACCCTGTGGCTTCCAGCAACTGGCATTCAGAAGCCTTGCTGTCTCCCAATGGTGGAAGCAGAGCATAACCATCACGGCCAGCAGCGATGATCTGAAAATAAGGTAAAGGTAAAGCGACCCCTGACCATTAGGTCCAGTCGTGGCTGACTCGGGGGTTGCAGCGCTCATCTCGCTTTATTGGCCAAGGGAGCTTCCGGGTCATGTCTGTGGCCAGCATGACTAAGCCACTTCTGGCAAACCAGAGCAGTGCACAGAAACACCGTTTACCTTCCCACCGGAGCTGTACCTATTTATCTACTTGAACTTTGACGTGCTTTCGAACTGCTAGGTGGGCAGGAGCAGGGACCGAGCAACAGGAGCTCACCCCGTCGCGGGGATTTGAACCACCGACCTTCTGATCGGCAAGTCCTAGGCTCTGTGGTTTAACCCACAGCGCCACCCACGTCCCTTGATCTGAAATTACCTGCCAGCAAACCTGCCTCTTGTCTGAGTCTTTGGGCAGCAGCAACAGAAGACTCTAGAAAGGGGAGAGGCAGTTTCTCAGTCGTGCTAAGCTTTGGATGTGCAGTGGTACCTTGGTTTACATACACTTCAGGGTACAGACGCTTCACGTTACAGACTCCACTAACCCAGAAATAGTACTTCGGGTTAAGAACTTTGCTTCAGGATGAGAACAGAACTTGTGCACCGGTGGCACAGCAGCAGCGGAAGGCCCCATTTGGTAAAGTGGTGCTTCAGGATAAGAACAGTTTCAGGTTAAGAACGGACCTCTGGAATGAATTAAGTTCTTAACCCGAGGTACCACTGTATTCAGAATTGGGGTGGGAGATTCTTGGTGTTCCCAGATGACTCGAAAGCCCAGTGCAACATGACACTAGTCCCTCCTACTGACTTCTGCGCTTGGGCCAGGGAACTTGGCAGCAAAATTTTTAAAAAACCTTGCCACTCTAGGATGGTCACCCGGTCCTGGCAAGCAGGCAGTTGACTGAGAAGAGATTTATGCTCACTGCTGACAGCCTGGCAACTGCATTTGTGGACCCCTGATGTCTGTGTTGTCTCTCTGCGTGTCTGTCTGCATTTTATATGTCAGGGTTAATGTGAGTTGAATGGCGAATGTGCATAAATACTGGCCATTGTCCACGTTCACCACAAGGGATGGAGAATCTGCACATATTAACAGCCTGAATAGGGAGCTGGGTATACACTGTCTGGCCGATATGCAAGTGAGGTTGAGGGATGTGGGGGTCTTAGACCTTGCCTGGGAAAGCTGAATCATGCCCAAGAGGACAATATCGACCATGACCATGTAATCTAGGAAATAACCAGCTCACACTCTCAAGGTGGGCTTAATCCACAGCATCCTTTGGGGTATCTGCACAGCAGCCACCCAACAGGGGAAATATCTGGCTTCTTCTGTCCCCTTGTGAACATTTTCCCATGATACAATAGAGTAGGAACAGCGCCAGAATTTATGTGTGTTCTCCGATTAACTACAACTCTGTAGGTTTATGTCGTTCAACGGAAAGCTAGAAGCTTTTGCCATACAAAACCCACAAAGGCAAGGAAAAATCACACACATGCAACCAAGGAATGGCTGCTTGATCGTGACCAGGGTTTAGCGCCATGGAAATTCATGTGATGAATGTATAATGTGATGGTGATCCGAACACCTATGGAACTCAGAACACTCATTCTCTCATGGTTCTTCTCTTCCCAATCCATCACGAAACCAGGATGGTGCTGGTGATTCTTTCCCACCCAGAGCTCCCCAAATGAACAAAGGAGGTGGGATAAAGAATGACCATATTGTTCTCTGGGAAGCACATGCAGGCAGATCCCCTGCAAGGCCAAGTTCTCCCCCCCCCTTTTTTAAAGATATTTATTGAGATTTTACAAACAAAGAAAATTACAATATAAGAAAAGAAAAATAAAAAAGACAAAGAAAAAAGATACAAAAAATACAGAAAAAATACAAAATATGTAAAAAATAAAAAAACAATTAAAGACAAATCAAACTTTTCATGTCTTATATTTCAATTACTCGTTTCCTGACCTTCTCACACCTCCCTTTTTTGTATTCCAGTTCACATAGTTAATTCAGCAAATCCTTTCCCTCTTTGTTTTTATCCTAATTATAAATCTTGACATGTTAAACATCATATTTTCATCTAATTATCAACCCTTTTTTGCATATTCTTTTAATTTTGTTACTAAAACCATCTCATTTCAATCCTGCATCATTTTAACATTCATTAATTTTACAGTGTTTCTGCAGATAGTCTTTAAATTTCTTCCAATTTTCTTCCACCAACTCTTCTCCCTGGTCGCGGATTCTGCCAGTCATTTCCGCCAGTTCCATATAGTCTATCACTTTCATCTGCCATTCTTCCAAGGTGGGTAGATCTTGTGTCTTCCAATACTTCGCGATGAGTATTCTTGCTGCTGTTGTAGCATACATAAAAAAAATTCTGTCCTTCTTTGGCACCCATTGGCCGACCATGCCCAGGAGAAAGGCCTCTGGTTTCTTCAGAAAGGTATATTTAAATACCTTTTTCATTTCATTATATATCATTTCCCAGAAAGCCTTAATCTTTGGGCACGTCCACCAAAGGTGAAAGAATGTACCTTCATTTTCCTTACATTTCCAACACTTATTATCGGGCAAGTGATATATTTTTGCAAGCTTGACTGGTGTCATGTACCACCTGTATATCATTTTCATAATATTCTCTCTTAGGGCATTACATGCCATAAATTTCATACCGGTGGTCCACAACTGTTCCCAGTCAGCAAACATAATGTTATGTCCAACGTCTTGTGCCCATTTAATCATAGCAGATTTAACCGTTTCATCCTGTGTATTCCATTTCAACAGCAAGTTATACATTCTTGATAGTATCTTAGTTTTGGGATCTAACAGTTCTGTTTCCAATTTTGATTTTTCCACCTGGAAACCATTTTTTTTATCCATATTATAAGCCTCCCTTATTTGATAATAATGAAGCCAATCTCACACTTTATCTTTTAGTTTCTCAAAACTCTGCAATTTCAATTTGTCGCCTTCTTGTTCCAAAATCTCCCAATATTTTGGCCATTTGGCCTCCATATTGAGCTTTTTCTGAGCCTTCGCTTCCATCGGTGATAACCACCTTGGGGTTTTATTTTCAAGTAAGTCTTTATATCTTGTCCAGACATTAAACAATGCTCTTCTGACAATATGGTTTTTAAATCCTTTGTGAGCTTTAACCTTGTCGTACCACAAATATGCATGCCACCCAAAAACATTATTGAAACCTTCTAGATCCAAAATGTCTGTGTTCTCAAGAAGCAGCCATTCTTTCAACCAGCAAAATGCTGCTGATTCATAGTAAAGTTTAAGGTCTGGCAGGGCAAATCCACCTCTATCCTTAGCATCAGTTAATATTTTAAATTTTATTCTGGGCTTCTTGCCCTGCCAGACAAATCTAGAAATCTCTTTCTGCCACTTCTTGAAACAATCCATTTTGTCCAAAATTTGCAATGATTGAAATAAAAATAACATTCTTGGCAATACATTCATCTTTATAACAGCAATTCGACCAAACAAGGAAAGCTTCAGATTTGACCATATTTCAAGATCCTTTTTCACTTCTGACCAACATTTCTCGTAATTATCTTTAAACAAATTTAGGTTCTTAGCAGTCATGTTAACCCCCAGGTATTTTACTTTCTTTACCAATGTTAATCCCGTCTCCTTCTGAAACCTCTCTTTCTCGATCGGTGTTAAATTTTTCTCAAGAACCTTAGTCTTTAACTTGTTCAACTTAAATCCTGCAACTTGACCAAATTCCTGAATCAATTCTAATACTCTTTTAGTACTAGATTCTGCCTCCTGTAATGTCAATACTAAGTCATCTGCAAACGCTTTAAGTTTATACTGTTTAGCTCCGACCTGAATACCTTTGATCAAATGGTCTCTTCTAATCATGTTTAGCAGAACCTCCAGGACCGAAATAAAAGGCCAAGTTCAAGGCTAGTATTGAGAGGGTGGTGTGTGTGTGCAAGAGAGAGAGAGAGAGAAGGTGGGAATGGCATGCTAATTTCCACTGCAAAGATGCAAGGCTAGGAAATCTGCATGAGGTGATTATTCACTGCTGCCACCAGGCCCTCCTACAGGCTGGTTTGGTTCCCTTCCCCCCAAATAGCACATTAAAGAGAAACAATGGGGGCTGATTGCCTTCTGCTTAAAGGGGGATGGGTGGAAAGAGGGGGAAGGTTCTCCCTCTGCACACCTCAGAGAGGGAGAGAGGGAGAGAGAAATGACAGCTCAGATGGATGGATTGATAGATAAGACAGATGTATTATTATATAGCAGATCTCTATCAGACAGCATCAAAGAGTGTTGATGGTATATCATATCAGTCTAATATCGGTCATTGTTGCTGTCAGTTACACAGTACTTGTCAGATCTCCAGAATCCCATCACTGGATCTCTAATCTCTGTTTAATTATTATTATTATTTCATAACTCCACAGCATTTTTTGAAGTGCACTTTGCAATTTGTCTCAAACAGTCGCACTTGCAAGATAAGTTTGGCCCGACTGGCAAGTAAGTTGAGTCCTGTTTGGGGGACGTCATAAAAGCCAGTTGTGGTTTGATCCTAGAGTGGTCATTTCTCTTTTTCCCTGTTTATGAAATTTCATTGTTGCTATCCCTTAGGAATTGGACGTGGAGTGATCTTTGCACAAAACAGACCACGGCCCTGTGTGAATCTTATGAACAGTGCCATCATAAAAGAACATTTAAGCCCACTGAAATAAATTGGTTCTTAGGCCCGATCTGCACTACACATTTAAGGCAATATCATAGCACTAAGTCATGTCTTACCCCAAAGAATTCTGGGAAACTTTCTACTCTCACCATGCATAAATTTGTACACCTTAATCACTTGTTTGCCTTTTATCGAAAAAGCCCCAAATCTTGTAACTTTTCCTCATAGGGAAGTTTCTACAAACCCTTGATCTATTCTTCTTTCACACTCTAGTCTCATTGGACCTATCATTCACAGGAATTGCAGTCTCTTGGGTTTTTTTTTTAATATTTATTTATTGCATTTATTGCATCTCCAAAGAGATCAAGGTGGCATACACTGTCCCCTTCCTTTAATCCCTGCAGTAATTCTATGAGGTAGGTAAGGCTAAGAGACAATGACTGGTCCAAGGTCACCCAGTGAGCTTCATGGCTGGGTGGACATTTGAACCCTGGTCTCCTAGGACATAGTCTACCACTGTAACCACTACACAACACTGCCCCACACACTCCTTGTTCATTTATATGTTATTTAGTAAGGCGGTATTTTGTGGATATTTAATGAATCTGCTAGCTTCACAGGACTCAATGCAGCATCTGTCAAATGAAGTCTGAAGGCAGGTGTGCAGTTAATTAATTTATTTAAAAAATTCATTTCACATTCAAAAAAGAAATATAACGATGCAAAACAACGGAACAAGGTTTGAAAAGCATATATGCTTTTGCCCGCATTTATATAACTAAATACCAAATAATACACTCAGGCTGCAATCGTAGATGCACTTACCTTGGTAGTACGTCTCATAGAGCTCAGTTGGACTTACTTCGGAGTAGGCATGCATAGGATGGCACTGTAATATAAATATGTAACATCCATAGAGGTATGTACCTTGTTTTGCCAAAACTCAATAAAAGGTTTTCATCCCGACAACAACAACGCCAAATCTGTCATTTTGTATGAGCTCCTTTTCTTCTTCTGATATAATTGCTTACCTTAAACATAACTGTGTAATTATACCTTTTATTTCTCCATTCCTCAAAAGTAGGAATTGATGTTGTTTTCCATTTAATAGCAGAGTAAATTCTTGGTGTTGCTAACATATACATAATCATTTCATGATATGTATATTCTTTTAATAACAATACAAATAATAAGAGATCCTTCTTAAGTTTTACATGTGTTATCAGGGCTATCCTCTTTCTTTCTTTCTTTCTTTCTTTCTTTCTTTCTTTCTTTCTTTTTTGAAAAATATGCCCTTACTTGTTCACAATCCCACCACACAGACAAGCATTTATTTACATATTCTTTCAGAGATTTCGGGAGAGGTAGAAATCTGTCACAGAAATACAACAACATAGAGTCTTGTGGCATCTTAACAACTAACTGATTTATCATGGCATAAGCTTTTGGATTCTAGACCACGAAGGCTTATGGCGCGATTAATTTGTTAGTGTTTAAAGCGCCACAAGGGTATCACAATTAGAGAGAGAGAGCATGCAATGCTTTCAGCACTTGAGTGGAGGACAGCTCCATTGAAAACAGAAACTTTAAACCTGATATTAAGCCAAGGTTAATTAGCAATGATAAATAGGCTTGCACTTGCAGCTCTAGTCTCTGTTTTACAGAATTTTATTTATTTAAGGGATTTGCTTATCCCACTCTTCAGTCAAAAAAGGCTCCCAGAGAAGCTTATAAACCCTTAAAAAGAAAAAGGGGAAAGAGAAGGGGGAAAATAATAGACACAATCTAAAAAGGCATGACATGAAAGGAAAATGGGTTGGGAGGGAGGAGGAAATAAGCAGACATGTCTAGTTCTCACAGACAACCAAGTCCCCTTCCCAGGTTACTCCTCTGAAGGGGATGCCATATGGTTACTGAGAAATGGTTTTGCTTATGGGTTTCACAACCAGCTTCAGGTCAGGCATATTCCACCCATGTATACGTGCAGGGGTCAGCAAACTTTTTCAGCAGGGGGCCAGTCCACTGTCCCTCAGACCTTGTGGGGGGATGACTATATTTTGTGGGGGGGGAATGAACAAATTCCTATGCCCCACAAATAAGCCAGAGATGCAATTTTAAAGAAAGGACACATTCTGCTCATGTAAAAACACCAGGCAAGCCCCACAAATAACCCAGAGATGCATTTTAAATAAAAGGACACATTCTACTCATGTAAAAACACGCTGATTCCCAGACCGTCTGCGGCCAGGATTTAGAAGGCGATTGGGCCGGATCCAGCCCCCGGGTCTTAGTTTGCCTACCCATATGTTAGTGTGATTGCTTTCAACAAAGGAGCCTGATCCTGGAAGTCAGTGTGTGAGTTGCTGTAAAGGCTTTCCACCTGCAGATTTATTTATTTTTTAAAGCTGTAAACAGCTTAGAAGCCATTTTGGCATATAAGAAATATATAAATTAATAAATAATATCAAAGGATTTCTTAAACGATATCAAAGTACAGGGCAATTCACAGAGTAAGATAAATGGGGAGAAATGGGTAGCAGTGGTAAAGTCCCTTTCCCCTCAAGAACTGTAAGGGAGGAGGAGGGATGTGGAGAAGAGGAAGCAAGAAAGCCATATACAGTGGTACCTTGGGCTACATACACTTCAGGTTACTTACGCTTCAGGTTACAGACTCCACTAACCCAGAAATAGTACCTCGGGTTAAGAACTTTGCTTCAGGATGAGAACAGAAATCGTGCTCCGGTGGCGCAGCGGCGGCAGCGGGAGGCCCCATTAGCTAAAGTGGTGCTTCAGGTTAAGAACAGTTTCAGGTTAAGAACGGACCTCCGGAACGAATTAAGTACTCAACCTGAGGTACCACTGTATAACAAGTGATGGATCCAGCTTTGGAATTAGTGACCTTTGGCTTCTGTTTAGCCCAGGGCAGGGATGAAAGCATTGAGCCAAGGGCTTTGCATAAGACGTGGGCTTTGAGGGGGCATTTGAAGCAATCACACTATACAAGTGTTCTAGAATGAAGTCCCAGGTGCTAGGAGGAGGACAGGGGAAGAATGGAGCTAGTTAAGGCCTTGTTCTTCAAACAGTCGGTCATGACCATTGGAGGTTTGTGCATTAAGACAAATGGGGGCACTGCTCTACCAAACTTAGGTTGCCCTCAAGCTGTTCCCACCTACCTTCTTCCTTACATCCAGTCTAGGTGAGGGCAGCACTGTCTGTCAGCTTCCTGCTCCTGCCCTTTCTTTTTTTGCCCCTATAGAACTCAGCAGGGAGGAAGGTGGGGTCAAAACTAAACTTAGTTGGCTCCGCCTCCACCTGTCATCGGCTTTGGTTTTGATTAGCCTTCCACCCTGCCAGTCCCAACAGCCCTGATATTAAATGAGTTGTGCCAGTAGCCAGAAGTTCACATAGCAATTTTTAGACTCTGGATTAATGGTGCTGAACACACACACACACACACACACACACACACACACACCTCTGTCAAGCCTCGACAACACCCTCAGATGACCATGCATGCTGCTTCACTTCCTTCAAAAAGTGACAAGTCAGCCCTACTGTGTATGGGCTCCCTCCTGCTCCTTCTCCTCAGTGGAGTTCTGGATGGCGACCCCAAAGTCCTACTCTGATAACACCACTTTGTTTTTCTTTATCCTGCGTGAGCCTGCATGTTCCTCAAGATCACTGAGGTTTACTTGTCAGCAGACATGAAGAGAATTGTGCTCTTAGTCTAGAAAATTCCTTTCAAAACCATAAATTCCTCCCCCCCCACCCCTTGTTCCTTAACAGAAGCCTCCCTGCAAAATAAGGTAGCTGCATATGTCTAACACTATATATTCAACCAATTTACTATCTCTCTTTTAATATTACCTACCTAATATCTAACTTATCCCATCTAAATTTATATTTTAATATCTGAGACCGGTGATAAAATCTAATCTAATATCTAACTTTTAATCAGGTCGACCTTCCTAATATCTTTCTCTCATATCTAATCTAGTCTCCATCTAGCACATTGATTTTCTTTTCCTTGTTACCATCTAAGAGCGCAAGTAAGTAGAGCTCTGCTGGGTCAGGCAAGAGGCCTATCGAGTCCATCATCCTGTTGTCACAGTAGCCAGCCAGTTGCCTCTTTTGGGAAACCCACAAACCGGACTTGAGTGTCCCCCCCCCCAATTATTTTCACACTTGTGATTTATTTAGTTATTGTTTATATACCGCTCTTCATCATAAGATTGTAGGGCGATTCACAGAATGAAATACAGTGGTACCTCAGGTTAAGTACTTAATTCGTTCCGGAGGTCCATTCTTAACCTGAAACTGTTCTTAACCTGAAGCACCACTTTAGCTAATGGGGCCTCCTGCTGCCACTGTGCCGCCGGAGCACGATTTCTGTTCTCATCCTGAAGCAAAGTTCTTAACCCGAGGTACTATTTCTGGGTTAGCGGAGTCTGTAACCTAAGCGTCTGTAACCTGAGGTACCACTGTACAGGATAAAAACAAGTAAATAAGTAAAACAAAACAGCAAAACAATAACCTCTCCCCTTTCCCACAGACACATTTAAAAGTCTGTAAAATATTAATTAGCCAAAGGCCTGGTTGAAGAGGAATGTTTTTGCCTGGCACCTGAAAATATATAATGAAGGCACCAGGTGAAACTCCCTAGGGAAAGCTTTCAACAAACAGGAAGCCACTACAGAAAAGGCCAGTTCTTGTGTTGCCACCCTCTGGACCGTATGTGGAGGAGGCACATGAAGAAAGGCCTCAGAGGATGAACACAGAGTCTGGTTTATATGGGGAAAGGCAGTCCTTCAGACATTGGCAGTCCTGAGCCGTGTAAGGCTTTATAGGTCAAAACCAGCACTTTGAATTGGGCCTGGAAACTCAATGGCAGCCAGTGGCAATCAAGCCAGGATTGGTGTAATATGCTAAAAAATATATATGCTTGCGATTCAAAGCAACTGGCATTCAGAAGCATACTGCCTCTGTGTAATTTTATACACTTCCATCAAATCACCTTTTACTTGCTGTTTCTCTAAACCAGTGGTTCTCAACGGTATGGTGTGTCACACTGGTGTGGCAGGAGAGGGTGGCAAGTGTGGCAGAAAGATTTAAGGACAATCAAAGAAACATTTACCGTAAACATTTCAGTGTAGTATAGTATGGTATCAAAATAGTTTCTTTTGCATATACAACCAGAAACAGCATCCACGCCTCTCTTCAAGACCATTGGCCATTCTTCTAGAGCAGGGGTCAGCAAACTTTTTCAGCAGGGGGCCAGTCTACTGTCCCTGAGACCTTGTGGGGGGCTGGACTATATTTTGAAGAAAAAATGAACCAATTCCTGTGCCCCACAAATAACCCAGAGATGCATTTTAAATAAAAGCACACATTATCTTCATGTAAAAACACCAGGCAGTCCCCACAAATAACCCAGAGATGCATTTTAAATAAAAGCACACATTCTACTCATGTAAAAACACGCTGATTCCCAGACTGTCCGCGGGCTGGATTTAGAAGGCTGTTGGGCCGGATCCAGACCCGGGCCTTAGTTTGCCTACCCATGTTCTAGAGTTCTCCACAACATATTTCAACTGTGACAAATATGAAAGATCAGAAAAGGCAAAGGCTTCTTTGTGTTGATGAGGAGTTTGCTTATCTCAAATTAGACCTATTATAAATGAGATCACCCAGCAAAAGCAAACTCATACCTCCCATTGAGTTTGTATACGTACTTAAGGTACATATGTAAGAGGCTTGTTTATCATTATATTTTGGGAGTGATTCATGTTCTTCTGTAGTTTATACTTTCTGGATGTCCCATGACCATATTATAAAGCAGTTGTGTTCTATGTTATAAAACAAGCACTGCTTTTTGCTTTCCAATGTATTTCTTATCAATAAGAAATTCAGTGTGGCACTCGCAAGTTTTTATTCTGAAAGTGTAGCCCAGAGAAAAAAGTTTGAGAACCACTGCTCTGAACTATAAAGTCCCTTTCCATGTAGAAGAGTTCCTCCAACCTCTTGATGATATTGGTTGCTCCTTTCTGAATCTTTTCCAGCTCTACAATATCCATCTTGAGGTGACTGTGACCAGAGCTGTGCACAATATTCCAAATGGAGTTCCACCGTAGATTTGAATAGTGGCATTATTACATCAGCCACTTTTTATTTTCCATTCCTTTCCTAATGATCTGCAAAGTAGCCTGGAATTCAGCTTTTTCCACAGCCACCCCACACTGGTTTGACATCTTCATTGAGCTGCTATCCACAATGACTCCAAGCTCTCACTCCTGGTCAGTCACTGACAGTTCAGATCCCATGAGTGTATGGCTGTAGCCAGGATTTATGTTAAGGGAAGCAGGACACCCAGCTGTCATCATCCTCTGTCTAGCTCTGTCTAGCAGATTCGGAATGAAATGTCTCGACAATAACTGTTTTAAATTTCTTTCGACCCCAAGTGCTCAGAAAAACCTGTCAAAATCTTTCTACGATTTCTACTTTTAGTTAAGTATTTTTATGTATTTACTTGATATAGGGGGCAGCTTCCCCCTTCCCCGGCTATGCCCATGCATAAACATATATGTGAAGATAAGATTGTTATCATTTTGCTCCTACATGCATGTTGACAAAGAATTGCATTTGCCATTTTACCACCCCCCCTCCATTCGCTCAGTTTAGAGAGATCCTTTGGCAGTTCCTCACACCCCCATTTTGTCTTAAGGACCCCACAAAGTTTGGTGTCATCAGCATACCTGGCCACCTCACTGCTCACTCTTAACTCTAGATAATTTACAAAAAAGTTAAAAAGCAAATGTCCCAATACTGATCCTTAATAATAATAATTTATTATTTATTCCCTTATTAAAGGTCCATATAGTAAAAGCTATGGTTATTCCAGTAGTGATGTATGGAAGTGAGAGCTGGACCATAGAAGTGAGAGCTAGACCATAAAGAAGGCTGATCGCCAAAGAATTGATGCTTTTGAATTATGGTGCTGGAGGAGACTCTTGAGAGTCCCATGGACTGCAAGAAGATCAAATCTATCCATTCTTAAGGAAATCAGTCCAGAGTGCTCACTGGAAGGACAGATTGTGAAGCTGAGGCTCCAATACTTTGGCCACCTCATGAGAAGAGAAGACTCCCTGGAAAAGACCCTGATGTTGGGAAAGATGGAGGGCACAAGGAGAAGGGGACGACAGAGGACGAGATGGTTGGATAGTGTTCTCGAAGCTACAACAACAACAACATTTATCCCCTGCCCATCTGGCTGGGTTTCCGCAGCCACTCTGGACGGCTCCCAACAGAACATTAAAAACACGATCAAACATTTTAAAAAAACAACCCTAAACAGGGCTGCTTTCAGATGTCTTCTAAAAGTCAGATAGTTGTTTATTTCCTTGACATCTGATGGGAGGGCGTTCCACAGGGCTGGCGCCACTACCGAGAAGGCCTCCTCTTCCTGGTTCCCTGTAACCTCACTTCTCCCAGTTAGGGAACCACCGGAAGGCCCTCAGAGCTGGACCTCAGTGTCTGGGCTGAAGGATGGGGGTGGAGACACTCCTTGGGAGAATATACTTTCCCTCCATCAGAAGAACTATCCCCTTATTCCTGCTCTCTGGTTCCTGTTACTTAACCTCACCTTGCCACAGTATACCTGCTTATACCACCTAGTGTGGCCAGGTGTCAAAAGAAAGGACCTTGAATAGTTGCACAGAAAGGGGAGGTTCCATAGGTGTTACCTGTAAAAATGAAGAAAGTTTGTGATCCCATGACTGCAAATAAAAAGAGAAAAATGACAGATTATAAAATACGAAAGTTCATTAAAAAACAGCAGGCTGTGAATAATAATAAAAAAGCAACCCTAAATTGTCTTAAGCGAAATTGCTGTAATTTTGCAACTTGCTCTGTGATTATTATTATTTCTAATAGAAAATGGAGCTCTCCAGTAAAATGATCAACAGAAGCTCTGATGATTGACCTGGGAAGGACTCTGTGAGGGTTTATGTCATAGTTTCCTTAGCCCCCCGGTAAAAACTGTGATTAAGTGGTGCACGTAAAATTGACTCTACCTGTTCATTATTACAAGGACAGTATCTATTATTTAAAGGAGCTTTATTACATCTGTGCTCTAAAAGCTTTGAGGGCACACCAAGAAAAAAAGCTCGCCTGTACTTAGAAGCAGGTAGCCTGTTTAAATAGAATTAAGACTTGGAAAACCCAGATTTGCGATGTTGGGAGAGGGCATAACAACGCTCCTGTGCTGTGCAGCTCAGTGGTACAGCATCTGCTTTGCATGCAGAAGGTCCCTGGCACCTTCAGGTAGGTCTGGGAATGTCCCCTGACCCCGAAAAGACTGCTACTGTAGCCTTATTGGAGATCACTGATTGGGTCTGCGTTGCTCCCGGACGGGAGGAAGGAAGTCAAATGACACCGAGGTTGGTTCAAAGAAAGAGTTTATTCTGCTCTCCGGATAGCAGAAGGCACTTGCGTGGTCAGTCCACAGCAAGTCCAAAGAAATGAGAAGTTTCATGCAGTATATATATCCTCCAGGCACCCTCTCCCTCCTCCAGGCACCCTTTCCCTCCTTCCCCAGGAATCCAACCACGTCAGCCTATGTACACAGGTTGACATCACATATGTTCCTGCTCTGGTATTCTTAACCATAAAAGGGTATTCTTTCCTGTACTTCTGACCGTAAAAGGATCTTCCTGTTCCTACTCTTATCTTGGAGCAAGAGGTCACCATCTCCGAGAACACACTCTGGCGCTGTTCCCAGACTGGGTCTGTGCGTCTTTGTGGTCAGGACGTAAGATAAGGCACAGACGTGTGTTCTCTGTTCTACTGGTACAGTCAAGGTTATCCTTGCCATCACAAACTGATAAAGGAGAGGGCTCTGAGCACTTGTTTATACAGCTGGGTTTTGGCTCAAGAGCTCAAGTTTATGCATTTTAGAAATGCTAAGAAGAAAAGTGGGGGGGGGGGTTCGAGTCAGTTTTAAACTGACTGCACAGAAACCCATTCCTTCACTACCAGTCAGAGCAGACAACACTGAGCTATGAAGGAAATGTGTCTGACTTGGTCTGCTTCCTGCATCCCAATACAGCTTTTGTAGGTTAGCCTCTGTTAGTCTCTGTTTAGCAATATACAGTACTTGGCTTGCTCACAGTTCATAAATTCATAGATTCATAGAGCTGGAATGCAATGCAGGATTATGTCGCTGTCCCATACAGGGATCGAACCTGCAACCTGCAACACTCTAACCAACTGAGCTATCCAGGATGACTTCTAATGGGCACCATGGCTGGGTTCTCCCTCCACTCTCAGAGGCATTAGGCCTCTGAATGCTAATTGCTGGGAATCACAGGTTCATGCCCAGCTTGTGGACTTTGCATCTGGTTGGCCACTGTGGGAACAGGATACTGGACTAGATAAGCCATTGGCTTGATCCAGTGCCGGGTTCCTATTAAGTTCTTACATTCTTAGTCTTCTGTCTGATTTTCATGCACTGGTGGTAGTTTGTTTTTGTCTTGAATGAAGTTTATTAAGCGATCCAGCAAGACTCCCTGGCCATTTTCAAGTGGTACTGGGACTTTGAAACCCTCTGAGTTCAGGCTCAGGAACTCTCTCCCTTTTCCTTTTTTAATTTATATATATATTTTAATTTATACTTTTCAGATATATACATTTCACTGATTTTACAAACATTTTGGCATTTTAAAACTTGACTTCCTTCCCACTCTTACTGAGGTTCCTTAAATTTATTTTTAATATCTTTTGCATATCCAAATTAATTTAACTTACTCATTTATTTATCTTCTCTCTCTCTCTCTCTCTCTCTCTCTCTCTCTCTCTCTCTCTCTATATATATATATATATACACTCTTATGTAGCTGCAGGTTATTACAATAATTCTGCCAGTGTTTTTATCTGTTTACAATTTATCTGTAAATATTCAATAAACCATTCCCATTCTTTTATTAAAAGTTTGTCATCTTGATTTCTTATTCTTCCGGTAAGTTTCGCCAGTTCTGCATATTCCACAAGCTTTTGTATCCATTCTTCCTTTGCTGGGACTTTCCTCTCTCCCTTTTCCAGTGCCAGGACCCCTAGGTTAAACCACAGAGCCTAGGACTTGCCGATCAGAAGGTCAGTGATTTGAATCCCCGCAATGGGGTGAGCTCCCGTTGCTCGGTCCCTGCTCCTGCCAACCTAGCAGTTCGAAATAAATAGGTACCGCTCCAGCGGGAAGGTAAACAGCATTTCCATGCGCTGCTCTGCTTCGCCAGAAGCGGCTTAGTCATGCTGGCCACATGACCCGGAAGCTGTACGCCGGCTACCTTGGCCAATAAAGCGAGATGAGCACCGCAACCCCAGAGTCGGCCACGACTGGACCTAATGGTCAGGGGTCCCTTTACCTTTACTAGGGCCCCTAGGCAATCGAAATCTCGGGGGGCTCTCTCCTAACACGGTTTTGATTTTACCAACCAACAATTTTAATAAACCAATTCTATTACACAAAACAAATCAATATTATTTTGATTTGTTGTTGAGGGACCCCCAAAAGGCGTGGGGCCCGTAGGTCAATGCCTACTCTGCCCATTTGGTAATCTGGCCCTGCTCTCTTCGCATCTGGGCTCCCTGCACCAAACAAATCCCATTCCTGGAGCCTCAGGCAGTCCTGGCGACCTTTTCCATCACCCCCCTCGAGGGCCATCACACCAACTATTTAGGTCTTTCCCACTATTTATAGCAAAATCCCCCTCCCCACCTCTTCCTTCAATGGAGCTTCAGACTTGCCCCAGACTGGCCTTCCTCTCCCCCCCCCCCCACCCCAACCCCAATAATTTCTTCTTCTTTTTAAGGGAGGGGGAAGAGAAAACAACCTGCCAAGCTCAGGCGTTTGGCTGTGTCTTCCCTGCCTCCCCCCCGCTTTCCTCCTTGGTGCAGCTTTCTGGTGAGAGAGAGAGACCCATGGAACTTTATTTAAAAGGAAGAAGAAGAAGCAAGCCCATAGAGGGCCGACACAATGGGGGTTTTATTCAAATTTGTTTAGAGTTGAACGGATTTGCATGGAAAATGTGTGAGAAAAGACGGCGCCAATGACCTCATCCCCAGCTGCTATTAACGTTCAATTATACGCTGAATAGAAGGCACTGGGAGAACAGACTTGGACGTGCAGAGAATCCAGGTTGGGACGGGAAAGTGTGAGAAACTGCTCCTGCTAACCCCCCTACCCACCCCTTTCTCCTCCCTCCCCTTCTGCAGCGCCCCTCTCCCTCCTCTGGAGGAATGCAGGGAGGGGCGCGGAGCCCAGAGCAATCCAGAGCTGGCTGCTTCCCCCACCCAAAAGACCCCCAGTTATGTTGTGCTCAGGGGGTGGGGAGCGGAGGAAGGTGCTGTTCTAAGTGCCCTTCTTCTTTTCCCCCTCCCAGATCTTAAAACAAATCTGAAAAAGTTGGCCAGAAGAGGGTTTTCTGCATCACTGGACTGTCTACTCCCCGCAAGACTTTTAAATAAAGACCCCTTTCCAACACACACACACACACACACACACACACACACACACACACACACACCGATGCCTTGAAAATATAATGATGTTTTGCGATACAAAACGCACCTACTAGGGAGTAAACCTCGCTGACCACAATAAGATCAGCTTCCGAGGAAATGGTTCAGGAGTGCCAACTTGAATAAAATATTTTTTAGGGGGGCAGTAAGTTCTGCCCTGCATAATCAATCACATGATATGGCGGGCACACACTATTTGAATGTCTATCAACTTTTTGGGGGGGCCCTCAAATATTTTATGTGGGGGGCAAAGGGACTTCAACCCCTAGGAGTTGCCTCCTAGGAAACGGTTAGTCGTCCACTGTGTAAACATCGTCGTCAGGAGGAAGTCCCACTGAAATCAGCAGGGTTTACTTCCGTGTAAATGATGGATAATAAGTTTCAGGTTGCACAGGTGCCAAGGCACGCTTACCTGGAAGGAAGACACCCCCCATTCTTCCACTTGAATGGGTGGGGTCTTCTTAGTAAGGATGCTTAGGATCCGGCTGCAAAACTGGGCTGCTAAGCGCGTCTACTTGGGAGTAAGTTTCACTAGATTGCCTGGCTGGTAAAACGTTCATGGGTCGTAGATTTTGATTCTCTCTCTAGGTCTCTCCCCCCTCACTCACGCCACCAATCCTCCCCAACTTTGTAACAGGCAGACTTAAAAATCTTGCAATCCGGGGAAGAAGAAATGTAAGGTGAAGTCAGCTTTCCAAAATAGAATTGTGATGTAGAGCTGCTGTGGGTGTTAACAGGATGCGACAAGCATTTGATCCGGATTCTCTGCACCTCTAGTCGATTGCGCCACATTTTATTCGGAGCGGAGTGACGGTTTCTAATGCATCTCCCCACCTTACTCCAAAAATAACATACACGCAGGCACGCATTGATTAAAAAGAAAAAGCCCCTTCCTTTTACAACAGGACATAAAATTTAAATTTCAAAATTTGGGGGACAATCTCTAAGATGAGCATGCAAGTGCGGGGGGTGGGGTCCCCAAGAAAAGTGTGTCAAAAACGTTGCGGTAAGATTTATTTCCCAGGTGCCTTTTCTTGCTTTCACCCACATTTTGTGAGGGGTGGGAAATGTTCTCCCGAGGAGGGCAAGAATAAATTATTAGAGCAACGGCTGGGTGAGAAAAGGCTGTCTTGATTGTATCTGTGAAGTGGGGGGCGAATAAAAGAAGGAGGGGTTTAATTGCATCAAGTCTGGGGTCGCACAATAATTATGCACCCCCTCAATTAACTGTGCTTTAAAGGGGAAGACACGCTCCCTCTCTTTCACACACACAAACCCAAAATGGGTGCAAAGTTTGCGCGCCCCTTCCCTCAATTAACGTTGCTTTGGGAAAACAGACATTGCGCCCCCCCCCAGCAAATCTGATTTTGCATTCCACGCAGGAACTTCGGGGGCTAGGGAAAAAAAACAGCAGCCCCCCTCAAACCCCTCTTCCCAGACCCAGACAGGCCGCCCCGAGGTGCCCCTCTACAAGGTTCTCAGGCTGTCTCAGCCTCAGACAAAGTCCCCGACTCCGAAGTTCAAGTTCAGTCGACGGGACGGGCGCTTGGCCGCGGAGCTCTCCATTCCTTTCCAGGCCCGGGTCTTTTGTTCCTCTTCTGACAATCGCTCTTTATCCAGCCCTAACAACACCCTCCCCCGTTCCCCTCCCGTCCCGTCCCCGCTTTCTTTAACTTGGCACCGTTTAGCTGCCTGGTCTGCAAAAAACTTCACAGCTCCGGTTTGTTGGTTCCCTAAGCACTCCAATTACCCCCTTTTCTCTTTCCTCACATATATGTATATCTGTATATATGCCCCGCAAGCGTCTCTCTCTACACTCGAAGGCTGGGCCGGGTAGAGATAGCCGGAGACGGGCTTTCTTCTCGCCCAAAATCCTAAGACGGAAGGTGGGCCGTGTGTGTCTGTTTTGGCGGGGGCGGGGGCGGAGTTCCAAAGAGAGTTTCCTTTCCAAGTTTTTTTAAAATATTATTTTTTTAAAGGGCTTTCTGAAGCACGAGTTCAAGTATCTGTCCTTTTAAAAAGCCCCAGAGACAGAGACCAGTTTGGGGGTTCATCCAAGACAGAGCTCTGGAGAAATTGCATTCAGGTAAGCAGGGGGAAATCCCATTATTCTTATTCTTAATAATAATATTTCACTGTCCATTACCCTTTGAAGGCTTTGCTCTTTTAACAGGCCCTCATCTCCCCAGTATGACAGCAGACTGAAGCTGAAATACCAAAGTCACTCTGTTTTGCTGGGTTGAGGCAGTTGTTTTGTTCAAGAGGGTCATGTTTTTTGACCCTGGGCAGCGTCTCAGGAGAGGCAGGTTGATGCTCTGGTCTGTGAAGGGTCTTTGGGACACAATGAGGACTGCTGCCATTAAAACAACAAACCTACCCCCTATCAGGCTCTCCTGCTTGAAGGAGGCCCCGGGTTTCACTGTCCCAGCCCTGGGGGTTGTTGGGAGTGGGTGAGCTCCTGTTGCTTTAAGGGTGAAAGGAAGGTCAAGAGAAGGTCAGGCTGTAATAACTGAAGGCATGCATTTGTGACATACATTAGGGCACAAGAGGTGTGTGTGGAGGGCCCAACTAAATGTACCTGGGTGTACCTGTCTGTATAGGAATGCCTTGTTTCTTTCTTTCTTAAAATCTTCTCCTGTTAATAAATACCATTGGGGAAACTTTCAAAACTTTCCCCTCTTTTGGGGATAACTTCACACACACACACAGCCCTCTCACTTAAAAGCAGCAGGCCAGTTATAAGATATGATTATCTCTTTTCTATCTTGGAGACAGTGGGCTCCAGAAATACAATGGAACCAGATGAAGGGAGAGGGGGGGGACCAACTAGCTATGCCTCCCAAGCATGAAATCAGGAGATATGAATGGCAAGAGGAAGAAGGTTAGAAGTCACCTGGTGGAATTCTCTTACCATCTTCTTCCTTCTGTAGTGATGAGGAAGCTATGGCTCTCCACACATTGCTAGACTAGAAATCCCATTATCCTTTACTTTTGGCAAAGCTGGTTTGACAGTGACTGGAGTTATAGTCCCAACAAGATCTGCAGGGACACGGCCCAGGTTCCCCATCCACACCTCCCCAGATTTTATTTTTATAATGTGACATGATTGGTTGTGCTGACCAGCTATGGCCAGTGAAATGCAGCTTCCAGGAACTGTAGGAATAAATGAAAGTTATAAGAGGGAGTCTTTCAATAACTCCGTTTTCTCCGTTCCAAGCAGTAGATGTTCTGTATGGGAACAGAACTATATCCAAGAAGCATTCTGCTTCCCCTGCAGTGTTCACTGCTTGCTCAATTTATTGGTTCAATTTATGCCACAGATATTGTCAGCTGTGTGCATTTAGCTGCAGTTGCGCTGCATCTTAGGTTTCATGACCTTAAAACTCTGCGTTTTTAGTCAGAATGAGGAAAAAGTAAATTCAGGTGAATTTATTTAACAAAGGTCCCTTTGGTGCACAGAAAGGTAATATTGCAGAATTGGATGATTTGGGGTTGATTTGAAAAACTAAAACACCACCAGGACCCTATATATTTTTTTAAAAAACCCAAGATTTGAAAATGCCATCGTATATTGCACATTTATCTGGGACAAAGTCCAATTGATTGCAAGGGGGCTTTTTCTGAGTAGACACAAACAGAAGTTACTCTCTGGTAAGTGTCTGTAAGATTGCAGCCTAAATGGACTTTGACATCACTCCAAAGATGGCTGGATGCAGTGATTCCATATAACTTTTTGTTTTACTTCAAAAATGAAATATAATCCAATGATGTTTTCCTCTATAGCTGAACTCTATAGTTCATCCACCAACCTCCCAGAAGCTGTGGTTGTTACTAGTGTATACCTGGACTCACATGTGCGCATCCAGCACTCATGTATGTCCATACGCACACTGCTGAGAGTTTTAGGATCTTTTGCTGGAGTTGTAACATGTGCTTGCCTTCTCTATGAGTATGTGTTTTACCTCAACTCTCAGCTTACAGGAAGCTTTCACACATAGAAATAAAGAAAGCTTGGTTTATTACATGAAATAAAAGTAAATAGGCAGTAACTCCTACAACACACACACACACACACACACACACACACACACACACACCTAGATCTGAAGTGTGAAAGATTCCCCAGCTATATAAAAGAACCCTACAGCAAAACTTTCCAAACTGTGTATCTTGTTAGTGTATTGGCTGCAGGGTGTAGGTGTGTTGGGCGAATGTTCCTCACACTCCTCCCAGGGCAGGAGAGGGGTTAGTTTAACCTCCTGTTTGCTAGCAAAACTGAATTGTTGTGTTGGGAAATGATGCATGTCTCAAAAGCGTGTCACCAACATGAGAAGTTTGGAGAGCTCTGCCCTACAGAAAGGTAGGCATGACAATGTTGCCATAAACCCACACTAGAAGTGGAGAGGTGGGGGCGGGGGGAGAGAAAGGAAAGTATACCTGTCCTTCAAGTGAGACAGAAAGCTGAGTCCTGAGGAGTGCTGGCTAAGGGTCCTGTTGGAGCTAGACAAGGTAGCTAGGTAGCTAACTACTGGAATGTTTGGGGTTTTGATATGAGCAATTCCCATCTTTCCCCCAGAGTTTCTGCCCGTTTCTCACCTGGCCATCCTGCTTCCTTCTCACTGTGTGTGTGTTTTGCTTTACAAAAGAGTATAAGACTTGTAATAGTGAACCTAGACATCTCTTTGCCTGCTATCTGCCTTCAAATCACCTTGGCATTGTGTGGATGGCTGCCATTGAGGAGCTGATTTACCTAGCAACTAAATTTGCATGTGCAAACCTTTAGGGATGCGGGTGGCACTGTAGGTTAAACCACAGAGCCTAGGACTTGCTGATCAGAAGGTTGCCGGTTCGAATCCCCGCGACGGGGTGAGCTCCCGTTGCTCGGTCCCTGCTCCTGCCAACCTAGCAGTTCGAAAGCATGTAAAAGTGCAAGTAGATAAATAGGTACCACTCCAGCAGGAAGGTAAACAGCGTTTCCATGCACTGCTCTGGTTTGCCAGAAGCAGCTTAGTCATGCTGGCCACATGACCCGGAAGCTGTACACCGGCTCCCTCGGCCAATAAAGCAAGATGAGTGCCGCAACCCCAGAGTTGGCCACGACTGGACCTAATGGTCAGGGGTCCCTTTACCTTTAACCTTTAGGTGAGGTGTGGGTGAACTCAAGATATACCTTTCAGGAGGCAAGGTTGGAATCAGGGTTCTATCAGGGTCACCAAAGTTCACTATGGAGGGTCTCCTGTCATATTAGAGCAGGGTGGTCCTTGAGGGTTATTTTGGTGGCCCCCACAGCCCCCACAGGGCTTTGGAAAGGAGGTCTGAGGGCTCTGACAGGGTCCTAGAGTACTACCGCCTCTTTCTCAAAGCCTAGTTAGCACTTTCTCAACTTTGAGAAGGAAGTAGGAGGACATTGGGATCTTGCCAGAGACTTGTGTCTTCTTCCCCAAAGCTCAACGCCTCGGTTTGGGAAGGCAGTGCAAGGGCTGGGGAGCATCAAATTTTGGGCTCGCCCCCCCCCCCGTGCATGTGACCAGGCAGTGTGTGGCCCATGAGTTCCATGCTGAAGTACTCTTACAGCCCACTTGGTATGAAAAGTTTAACCAACCTGTATAAGAGTTATGCCAACCTTATTTTTAATGGTGTGATCTACTGGGATAAAACATGGAGATGAGTTCAGATTCACACACTCCCATTCACAGGGGCTCTAATTTACCTTAAAAATATATATGCCAAAATAAATCTCTTTCTTTCTTTTTATTATTATTTTTATTAAGACTTTAAACAAAACATATTATCTGAAAACATATCATCCTTAATCCCCCCATTTCCCCCCTCCCTCCCATAAAACAACCCCCACACACCCCCTGACTTCCTTCAGTTCCAGTCTCTGGTTTCTCTATGAATGCCATTCTCTGCATGTTACAAATTTGTATAGATCCTCAATTTGTCTAGCTGTTTGTTATCAATAAAAAGTTTGTGATTGTTTATTCAAAACCTGCCAAGGAGTCCAGTTCACTTTGTTGTGTCTTTAAGTACTTTGTTAAAGGTTCCCATTCATCTTTAAAGTCGCAGTTATCCTTGTCCCATAGTTTATGTGTCAATTTTGCCAATTCTGCATAGTCCATCAGTTTTTCTTGCCATTCTTCTTTCGTCGGAGTTTCCTCAGTCTTCCATCCTTGTGCTATTAAGACTCCCGCTGCCGTTGTCGCATACATGAAGATGTTTTTCACAAAATAAATCTCTTTCAACCCCCAGCACTACCTGACAGCTCTTAGTCAATAGCCAGGGATAATGGTAGTTGCCATCCAACAGCATCTGGGGACCAAATACTGCTACTAGGCAAAATGGGTGGTTGGGTGCATGTATTGCCAACTTGCCCATCATCTCAGGCAGCAAAATGTTTTAGTCCACTGCTTTTTGAAGGTGTTGCATGTAGGGGTGTGTATAGATGATAGGAGATGATATATTTAATAGATATTTTACTTCCTTCCTCCCATTTGTCAGTTCAGCAGAGTGCATCCCTTTGCAGCTTAAAAAGAAGCTTAGGTAGGCTAGTTTTAGCCTTTTTTTAAAAAAAGGAATCCAGGATGCTTGAAGGCAGGCATCTATCAAGCATGCATCCTTGGTGTGACTGCATTGTTAATATCCCACATTGTAGACCAAGGTGCAATAGAAGAAACCTCGTTTCTGAATTGTGCAATGTTGGGTAACAATGTGTTTGTTCTGATATCCATTGCAAGTTGACCTACAAACATACAGCAATTGGAATATATATGGCAGCCATTTGGAATTTCGAGGGCAAAATGGTACCATTTAATGGGCACCGGATGACTCATTTACTCATGAAGGATGTCATCATGTGAGGCTGCCCTAGTCAAATGATGTACAGGGTGAGCCTTTCTTTGTGTACCCACCTGAGATGGTAGTGATGGAGGAGGAGGAAATAATCTAGGGGAAATATTAATACCTACAGAAAAATACATCGATTCTCTCTCTCTCTCTCTCTCTCTCTCTCTCTCTCTCTCTCTCTCTCTCTCTCACACACACACACACACACACACACACAATGCAAATTATATTATACTGTCACAGCCCCTCTGTATATGTGTGTAGAAAAAAAATGAGTGCAATCCTAAATCTTTCAAGCAGACACTGTACTCTGTGTACCATCTATCTCCTTACCCACTGCCCCAATTAGCTGAGCAAAGGCTTTTGAAGCATCGGGTTGCCAGGAGGCAGAGTTGAAGCTCAGTCAAGCAATGCACCCTGGAAGAATCGAGTTTGCTGATCTACAAACAATAAACTTCTGATCAATGCAAATCCCTTCTCCACTTTCCCAAATCATCTAAATCACTATAATCTATTAAGTCACTAGTTTCAGAGGGTCAACCTGCCCTCTTAAGCAACTTTCTTCCCCCTGCCCCAGTCTTCAAAACTGCTGTGTTAGAATGCAACTCAGCTTGCACTGCAGGCCGATGTGTCTGCATGGGAAAGGAGTAGATAGAGTTAGGAATCTTCCAGGCTTCCTAGACTGTCCTTTACCTGTGCTGACCTTCCTTCAGGCTAAACCAGGGGTCAGCAACCTTTTTCAGCCCTGGGCTGGTCCACCGTCCCTCAGACCATGTGGTGGGCCGGACTATATTGGGGGGGGATGAACGAATTCCTATGCCCCACAAATAACCCAGGGATGCATTTTAAATAAAAGGACACATTCTACTCATGTAAAAACATGTTGATTCCCACACCATCCGTGGGCCGGATTAGGAAGGCGATTGGGCCAGATCTGGCCCCCGGGTCTTAGTTTGCCTACCCCTGGGCTAAACTAATATTATCAAACTACACAGGCCCCATCAATGTTTGTTGCAGTGGCACAAATAACCGGTTTTCCTGAAATAAAGCTTTTTCTTTTCTTTTTAAAAGTGACCTGAAACCAGCAAGAGGAGGTCATCAACCTTGGGTCGCCAAATGTTGTTGGACTACATCTCCCATAATCCCTTACCATTGTCTAAACTGGCTAGGCATGATGGAAATTGCAGTCCAACACCATCTGCAGACTCAGTGTGAGGGAAGCTCTGAGGCTCTTGGAAGTGATACAAGGAGATGGTAGCTGCTGAAACATCTTCAGGATAATGCAGCAATGCCCACATCCAAATCTTTCTCCTGATTATGGAATAGATACTAGTGTAACTATGGTGGAGTGAACAAGGCAGTAGCCCTGGTCATAGTCCAAACATGGGCACAAAATAGGCATCAAAGTTCATGGCATACATCAGCATTTATTATTATTGATAGTATATGCATCAGCAGCAGTCTGAACACCTGAAATGATGGAAATGGACAGAGGATTAAATCTGTGAATTTAAATTTAAATCAATCCTATGTGTGTGGAAGAAACATGAAAGTAAACAGGCTATGAAGGCCTTTTAGCAGACTAAAAACAGTTAGGCACTTTTGTGGGAATTAGGCAATTCCACCTTTTATCCCTGTTTCTTTGTGGCCTGCTGACCTTTCCCCCCCTTTGTCCCCATTGCTAAGAATGAACCACGTGTTTTAGTAAAAACAAAAAGGTTTACTGACATTTCGATGCAGGTAGCAAATATGTCAAAGTATTCTGCAAGTAAAAATACTTCTTAGCTACAAAATACAAAGTTAGGTTGCAAGACGGAGTATGGGCTCTGAATAGAGCCCAGGCTTACACTGCTGGCTTGAAAGGGAGAGAGAGACTGAGACAAGGAGGAAGAAGAGAAGATCAAGATTCTTTGTCCTACTTCCCGCCCCAGGAAGTAGGAAATATGACATCACACAAACCTGTCTTCTCTAGGAATACAGGAACTCTGTGAGCCTTCATATGCTTATTTAGCAAACATAATTGTCATTTTGACTGCAATTTTTGGCAAGTTAGTCCCCTCCATCTATTTCAATGTTCATACTCTGAGTAGTGGCTACAGCCACAGTCTTCTGCTGCATGGTCTGCTTTTCAAGCTCCTTCTCCTTTGTTTTAACTGCTTTTGGGAGTTGCTTGTTCATTTGCCTGCAAGTTACATCTTGCTTTGTTTGTTTAGGTATTACTTTTATCTTCCTTTGTCCTGTTTCATTTTTGTGTAGTCTGCCTTCTGTGTTTTTGTTGAAAGGTGGTGTATATTTCAGAAAGAAAAAGGTAAGGGTAATATGCTACTTTACTAGATGTGAGGTGTTTATACAGTGGTACCTCGAACTTAGGACGCGGGTGGCGCTGTGGGTTAAACCACAGAGCCTAGGACTTGCCGATCAGAAGGTTGGCGGTTCGAATCCCCACGATGGGGTGAGTTCCGTTGCTCGGTCCCAGTTCCTGCCAACCTAGCTGTTCAAAAGCACGTCAAAGTGCAAGTAGATAAATAGGTACCACTCTGGTGGGAAGGTAAACAACGTTTCCGTGAGCTGCTCTGGTTCGCCAGAAGCGGCTTAGTCGTGCTGGCCACATGACCCGGAAGCTGTACGCCAGCTCCCTTGGCCAATAAAGCGAGATGAGCGCCACAACCCCAGAGTCGGCCACGACTGGAACTAATGGTTAGGGGTCCTTTACCTGCCTTGAAGTTAATCCATTCATGGAGTCCGGTCAACTCCTTAAACCATTCGAAAACCAAGGTGTGGCTTCCGATTAGCTGCAGGAGCTTCCTGCACTCAATCAGAAGCTGCGTCAGATGTTTGGCTTCCAAAAAATGTTCGCAAACTGGAACACTTATTCTGGGTTTGCGGCATTCAGGAGCCAATTTGCTCAGGAGCCAAGTCGTTTGAGTACCAAGGTACCACTGTATATGGGAAGGGCCCTTAAAAGTAGAACATCCTACCCACCTGCTGTCTTAAGTGGTACAATCTGGAATGGAACCATCTCATTCTGCTTAAGGCTGATATACATCAGCTTTTAAGGTCTGTTGACATCTATTTGCAACCCAGTAAAAATGCGGGTGGCGCTGTGGTCTAAACCACAGAGCCTAGTGCTTGCCGATCAGAAGGTCAGCGGTTCGAATCCCCGCTACTGGGTGAGCTCCCATTGCTCTGTCCCTGCTCCTGCCAACCTAGCAGTTCGAAAGCACATCAAAGTGCAAGTAGATACATAGGTACCACTCTGGCGGGAAGGTAAACAGTGTTTCCATGCACTGCTCTGGTTCACCAGAAGCGGCTTAGTCATGCTGGACACATGACCCGGAAGCTGTCTGCGGACAAGCACCAGCTCCCTTGGCCAGTAAAGCAAGATGAATGCTGCAACCCCAGAGTTGTTCGTGACTGGACTTAAAATTCAGGGGTCCCTTTACCTTTTAAAAACTGTTTGGGGCTGGAATGTAGTTCTGGCTACTTATGGTGCAGTGACTAGAGTGTTGGAGTCCAGGGTTCAAATCCTCCACACAGCCATGAAGCTCACTGGGTGTCCTTGAGCCAATTACTGCCTCTCAGTTTAACCTACCCTGCAGGACTGTGGAGAGGATAAAATGGGGTAGGGGAGAACCATTTATGCCACCTTGAGCTCCTTGGAGGAAAGGAGAGATACAAATGTAACAAATAAAATTAAGAAATACCCATGTCTTTTCAAAGACCACCATTCCTAGAACTTAAGGAAAAGCGAAGTGTTAAATGTTAAATTCCTGCCAACCTAGCAGTTCGAAAGCACGTCAACGTGCAAGTAGATAAATAGGTTCCACTCCAGCGGGAAGGTAAACGGCGTTTCCGTGCGCTGCTCTGGTTTGCCAGAAGCGGCTTAGTCATGCTGGCCACATGACCCGGAAGCTGTACGCCGGCTCCCTCGGCCAATAAAGTAAGATGAGCGCCGCAACCCCAGAGTCGGCCACAACTGGACCTAATGGTCAGGGGTCCCTTTACCTTTACCTTTAAATGTTAAATATTCCCTACATGCCTCTACTTTCAAAAGTAAAGCAACTCTTTGTGATGGTACTACTTCCTATAAGGAAGGAATGTGTGCTTATCTACAACCAGTCCCAAAGATTTGAGCATACCGTGATTAGATATGCACACACATATTTAGAGACGTTCTATTATAAACTCATACCACATGTACACGAATAAATGCGCACCCCCGTTTGCAGTGCAGATGGGAGAGAATGTTCACACCGAATTGATCCAGTAGGGCTGAAATGATAAGAGAGTATTTCCACCTTCAAGGGTGGGTTCTAATAAACAGCACAGTCATTCTGCACCAGAGAGGTTTGCGCGGGAGGCGGTCTCATGGCTTGCAGAAAATGCATATTTTGCAATACTTCCGGATCTTCGGGAAGGGGCGAGAGAGGCCTTTCTTGTGTAGATTGAGACTTCATTCTAAGACGACCAGTCCCAGTGAGCGGAAAAACCAGGGTCGTTGCAGCTTCTAGCATGGACGTAGCCAAGGGGCGGAGGGCAGTGAGGGGCGCTGCCCCCCTAAATCAATAAAAATACATATCAAACTGAGGTTCTGCGCCCCACTAACAAAAGGCTGGCCCCCGTAACAAAAATCCTGGCTATTCTCGTGGCTTCTAGTCGCTTATGATCCTCGCTTCTCTCTCTTATCTTCCTTCGCTTCCTTCTCGTTCCCCTCCCGGCTGTCTCGTGTAACCCAGGCAGAGGCCAGCTCCATGGGCGTAGCCATGGGTGAGGACAGCCCCCACCCCAACAAAAATTCTGGCTACGACCATGGTCAGCTCCATTTATTTAAACGGGACCCATGTTAACCCGATCCTTCGCTTTCCCTTTGAAATCAATGGGACTGCTGCTGCGCTAGCTGACGCGTGTTACTTACTCGGAGGTAGGTCTCACGGAATGCAGCGAAAGCACGTGTGTTTAGGGTGCACCAAACCCTTTGACGCGTAAACGTGCAGAACTTTGGCTACAGATTGTAAACTCCTAGAGGGCAGGGACCTGCGCGGGTTTATTTTGCTAATTTAGTGCAATTAAAGTCAAATGGACCTTGTAGCTGTATATCGGTGTAAGTTTACGATTATAATTTCATCATCATCATCATCTACACCGATATATTTGGAACACCATGATGAAATGCTAAACGGTGGTATCGCCCTTGTTCTGGTGGGATGTCCCACTCACAATTTCCCTTAAAAATGAAACTATTATTCCTCTGTGCGTTACAATCTGGATTTTCTGCGAGCAAACGGCTAGACTAGAGTGATCATTTTGTTGTTGTTTAGTCGTTTAGTCGTGTCCGACTCTTCGTGACCCCATGGACCAGAGAACGCCAGGCACCTCTGTCCTCCACTGCCTCCCGCAGTTTGGTCAAACTCATGCTGGTAACCTCGAAAACACTATCCTCTGTCGCCCCCTTCTCCTTGTGCCCTCCATCTTTCCCAACATCAGGGTCTTCTCCAGGGAGTCTTCTCTTCTCATGAGGTGGCCAAAGTACTGGAGCCTCAGCTTCACAATCTGTCCTTCCAGTGAGCACTCAGGGCTGATTTCCTTCAGAATGGATAGGTTTGATCTTCTTGCAGTCCATGGGACTCTCAAAAGTCTCCTCCAGCACCATAATTCAAAAGCATCAATTCTTCGGCGATCAGCCTTCTTTATGGTCCAGCTCTCACTTCCATACATCACTACTGGGAAAACCATAGCTTTAACTATACGAACCTTTGTTGGCAAGGTGATGTCTCTACTTCTCAAGATGCTGTCTAGGCCTGTCATTGCCCTTCTCCCAAGAAGCAGGCGTCTTTTAATTTCGTGACTGCTGTCACCATCTGCAGTGATCATGGAGCCCAAGAAAGTAAAATCTCTCACTGCCTCCATTTCTTCCCCTTCTATTTGCCAGGAGGTGATGGGACCAGTGGCCATGATCTTCGTTTTTTTGATGTTGAGCTTCAGACCATATTTTGCGCTCTCCTCTTTCACCCTCATTAAAAGGTTCTTTAATTCCTCCTCACTTTCTGCCATCAAGGTGGTGTCATCTGCATATCTGAGGTTGTTGATATTTCTTCCGGCAATCTTAATTCCGGCTAGGGATTCATCCAGCCCAGCCTTTCGCATGATGAATTCTGCATATAAGTTAAATAAGCAGGGAGACAAAATACAGCCTTGTCGTACTCCTTTTCCAATTTTGAACCAATCAGTTGTTCCATATCCAGTTCTAACTGTAGCTTCTTGTCCCACATAGAGATTTCTCAGGAGACAGATGAGGTGATCAGGCACTCCCCTTTCTTTAAGAACTTGCCATAGTGATCATTTAAAGAAGCCCAAATCTCAAAGGGAGATTATATCGTGTAAATGGGTAGCCCAAATCTGCTATCAAGTTAAAACGAAATTCCACGAGATTTAAAAAATTTTTTTAATCCGATCCCCATTGACTTTATATGAACCCCTAGAACTCAAATACCAAATTAATTCCATTTGGGCGCACATTTAATTGACTCCCTCCAGAGACTGGAAATACTGAGGCACAGGGAGATCCCCAATTCCTTTCAGAAGGAATTATAAATGACTCCCAGTAAATTCTTGCTGCTAGATGACCACTTTGCAGCTGGTAGAAGAAAGAGAAAGAGTTGTGTGTTGGAAGATCTTCTTGGCGGACTAAAATGTTTTTTGCTTTTTAAATTTATAACAGAAAAGCGGGAGGGGATACGGAATGGGGTCTGGAGAGAGTGGAGAAAGGATTTTTCTTCGTCTGTAACCGAGGAGGGGTTGTCAAGCTAATGAAACTGACTTTCAGGAGAACCAGGGCAGAGAAAGGGATTGACTTATTCACACAAGAAATGCTCGAATGACGGGGGCGGGAGAGGAAGAGTTCGGCTCCCTTACCTTTTGTTGCCCGCCCCTCTCTCCAAAGTTACTGTATTTACGATTGCTAAAGGGTAAAAAGTTGGTTTATAGTCAGGAAAGGCTTTTGCATTTCCTTAAGGGGCCAGCCCCACTATTCCCCGCCCTAATAATTAGGTCACTGCACTCAATGTGCCGACCGCCAACTCACGTATTCCAGGCAGGCCTTTGTGGGAGGCGAATTGGCTTGGCAGGATTTTGATAATTGTTCGTCTTGTTGCTGATTTGGCTGTTTTTATTTATTTATTTAAATCGGTTTTATTGCTCTTTGGTTTTAACTGAAATCATTGAAGCTCGCCGTAGTATGTATGTGTGTATGAATGAATGAATTTATAAGCAAGCAAGTAAGTACCGTAAGTAAGTAAGTAAGTAAGTAAGTAAGTAAGTAAGTAAGTAAGTAATGATAGGCAATGGAACTGCCTGCCACAAGAAGTGGGGATGGTCCCTGACTTGAAGTCTGGCTGCTTATGACGTAGGAGAGGTCTGTCGCCGGTAAGGGATTTCGCGCATAGGCAGAAGCTTGAACTAGAAGACGATCTTTGAGGGAACCCTTCTAGCTCTGATTTTGAAAGGTCTTCTTGTTTTTGCAGGAGAGCTAAATGGAGCTTCCATTGTCGAAGGCACTGTATCAGATGCTAGAGACCAACGCGGGGAGCACCATTGCCTTCATGGCAACGGACTGCTGTTGCGAGCTGGAGTCTAGACTTAGGTGGACTTTGGATCTGATTATTCCGCGGGGCTCTTCTGGCGCGTTTCTGTCCTTAAGAATTTCCCTGACACAGTGATTTTATACTCCTCTTGTAAAGGCAGACTGGGACTCCTGTGGGCGCACCATGCTCAAACAACCTAACCACCACAGTTTGTTTTCTTTTGAAAACAAGTTTTGAAGATGCTAGTGTCTTAAGTCAGAGGATAGTAAAGATGGGTAGACATTGATGCACAGGTGTGCCAACTTGAATACAATATTGGGGGTGGTGGGGGTGGCAGGTAAGCCCCGCCCCGCACAATCGATCACATGACGTGGTGCACGCACACCATTTGAATGGCAACGCCCTGCCCATCGACTTTTTTGGGGGGGGCTCAAATATTTTATTGGGGGCCGGAGCCCCTTGGTGTTGGCTCATATGCTGATGAGTCTGAAGCCTTTCACTTGATTGATTACGAAGGTTGGGAAGAAAGGATTTCTTTAAAAATATATATTTAAAATCCGAACCCGCCACACTGTTCCAATGTTCCACTCTAGCGTCTGTGCTGTGATGGACAGTATACCCACGACCGGATCGTTTATCCGCTGGACTCGAGGAGGGAAACTAAAGCACGCACACGTGCGACTCCTAGATCTCCCGCGGTGAAGTTAGACTTAGAACAACCGGCGTTGGGTTAGATCAAGACGCGCTTTGCATTCCAAACAGCAGCACGAACGGACGGAGAATCCTAAGGGCGTTTCAAGCAAAAGGAACGATGGTTTGTTAAAAGCCAAACTCCGCAGAGCCGCCAATCCGCAGGCTGTCTGTCTGCCACCAGCTGTTCCCCCTAAGTTCACGTTTGTCGTGGGAAAGTTTTGAACTAGGCCTTAGAAGAGAGTCGCTTATAGAAGCAAGTGTGTGGCATAATTGCGATTGAATATAAATGTGAAAGTGTGTACGTGCGCCTATGTCTGCGTTGCAGCAGCTGCTGATCTCCAAGGCTGTTATCCAGCAAAGTCTTCGTAGACCCATTGAAATTAATGGACTTAAGCAAGTAGTTCTGAGTATGACTAGCACTGAATATCATCCTTCGTCCCTTTCTGTGTCACGGGCCGGGTGTAGTGACACTCTTAGGTTGCAATCCTATACACGTCTAGGAGTAAGCGTCACTGAAAACAATGACACTTGGGTCTGAGTAGACCTGCAAAGGGTTGTTATGGAGAGGAAAATGTGTCTGTGTCAGAGGAAAGAGGGATTATCCGACTGGATTCTCAAGAAAGGTACATGGAAGATGGAAATCCACATTCTAACTTGATCCTGTTTTCCATCTTCCTAATGATTGGATCCCGTGCAGTTAGAGGTTTTAGAAAAGGTGTAAAAGGTACTGAATATGCCACGCTGGTACTGGCAGTTAATACTTTCACTTAGTTTAATGGCTCACCAAAACCGAATCAAAAAAGGGGAAAAAAATATCGGACACTTCGTACGCACAGAGAGTTTCTGAAATGTTTTAGAATTTTGCAGCGTTGGCTCCTATGATATGACACCCACTCCCAACACAACAATTTGAAAAACAGTTCAGATTCCCTCCTTACACAAAAGTCCACCTCTGGAAATAAAGTTGTGGTGCTTGTCTCAGTGGAGCAGAGGGGTCGGTATTCTTTCATAGAGGGTCATCACTGATCTAGAGTGACCGTGGACTTGGATTTTAAAAAAATACATATGCAGAAGTACTTCTTCATTCAAACCGTGGGTTATGGAAGGGAAGGAGAATGGCTTAGCTTGGAAGTTTCTGTTTGATTTTAAGGGATTGGACACATTCATGAAACACAGAGCTATCAATGGCTATGGGCCATGACTGATTGAATATAGAGCCTTGGTATCCAAATGAGATAGAGTATCTGTTTTCATGCTTGTGATTTTCCAAAAGCATTTGACGGGCCAGAATGCTGTTCTCCAGATGGCTCTTTAGCCTCTACACCAGGGATCTTTAGTAAACAGAGGAGATTGATCTTTTTGTCTCTCCCTTCCAACCGCTTCAGAGTGAACATGGCCGAAAGAGCCCACTCCACAGCTGGCATGGGCAGGAATGTAACAGGCAACACCGGGTATGCACATTACGTGCGCAACATGGAACACACAGATGCATACATACAGAAAGACTGACATGGAGATGCTGAACACTCTGGAGGCAGATTCCCTCTGAAGTGTTTGTGGATGTATCTAGTTCAGCAGAGGACAATAGTGATTTGCAATAGGTTGGCCAGGATGTCCCAAATAACAGTGAATAGAGCCAGTGTAGGGTAACAGTTAGAGTCTTGAGCTAAGGACCTGGGTTCAAATTCCCATGGAGCCGTGAAACAGCCTTGGGCCAGTCACTTTCGTTCAGCCTAACCAACCTCACAGGGTTGTTATGAAGATGAAGTGTGGGGAGAACTATGTATGCCACCTGGAGTTCTTGTGGGAAAGGCAGAATACTACTACTAATAATAATGGTTGACCTTCAGCTGATCACTACCTTAGCCTGACATTCTTCATCTGCAAAACAGGAGTATTAATTGGTTCCCTTTCATCTTTGTTCAGGTTTGTGTTGGAATACTCAGATGCCAATTTAGAGAAACAGTGTATAGCTCTTGGCACAGTATATTATTGAATACTATGGCTCCCCGCTGTCTCTTTTTGCATCTGGTGGACCTGGCAGTTCCTAGAGGAAAGCAAAAAACAAAAAATAGATACCACGAGGCTCAGTCTGCCCAGCCCTGATTTAGTCTGTGACCAGCTGTGTGTGTGTGTCTGCCTATAAAGCAGTATGTTTGGTACTCTATGAGTTAGGGTAGCCACAGTGAATCCCTTTGCGCATGTGTGCGGGTGCGCTATTGATGTGATAGAAGGTGTGAGAGGGAGAAAGGGAATTTATTCTGTACACATTGCTCCTCTTACCTTCAAATGGATATGCTCCGCCTCATCTAACTTTAAAGGCGGGTAACTGAGCAAGACCTACTCTCGCCCTCTGCTGTGCCCAGTAGGGAGATATACCAGGGACCTTCTTCAGGCCGAAGAGACGCTCTGCGTGGTTTCACCGCCGTGTAGTGAAACAGAAAATCAGTGTTGTCAGGTTTCCAGCAGACTGGGGTGTATATCTCACCTTCTCCTCTCCAGATCTCCCCTCCATTGGTCTGTAACGTATTGTACTTTATTGTAGTGGAGATCAATCTGGCTAGAAGCCAGACCTTATCTCTGCTTAAAGGTAAAGGGACCCCTGACCATTAGGTCCAGTCGTGACCGACTCTGGGGTTGCGGCGCTCATCTCGCTTTATTGGCCGAGGGAGCCAGCATACAGCTTCCGGGTCATGTGGCCAGCATGACAAACCTGCTTCTGACGAACCAGAGCAGTGCATGGAAACGCCGTTTACCTTCCTGCCGGACCGGTACCTATTTATCTACTTGCACTTTGACGTGCTTTCAAACTGCTAGGTTGGCAGGAGCAGGGACCGAGCAATAGGAGCTCACCCCGTCGGGGATTCGAACCACCGACCTTCTGATCAGCAAGTCCTAGGCTCTGTGGTTTAATCCACAGCGCCATCCGCGTCCCTATCTCTGCTTACCTGACAATAAACCCCACTGAACTAGAGATGGCTTTTCTTTTGAGGAGGAAAGGCGTCTAGGAACGGGCTGCTGGGTGGGTAAGCGCTGCTTGTGTTTGTTTTGAAACTTTGGGCAACGTTCCTCAGAGAAGACCCATTGAAAAGGCGTGTGTGATGTGGCTGTTAGGGTGTCGGACTAGGACCTGGGAGATCAGGGTTCAAATCCCCACTCCGCCATGAAGCTCACGGAGCTAGTCATTGCTCCTTTGCCTGCCCTACCTCACAGGGCTGTTGTGGGGAAGGGAGAACCATGTACGGCAGCCTTGAGCTCCTTGCAGAAAAAGGTGGGATATAAAAGCAGTGAATAAACGATCAACAAAGAAGCTGTATTATACCGGTCAGACCAAGGTGCATCTCGCTCAATATTGCCCACACTGACCGGCAGCTGCTCTCCATGATTTCAGGCAAGGGTTTCTCCCATCTGGTGATGCCAAGGATGAAGCCGGGACCTTCCGCACACAAAGCAGAGCGAGGCCCTTTCCCCTGCCAGCTCAGGTCCATTCATGCCAGTGGGTCTACTCCGAGTAAACAGGGACGGCATCTGCGCGCGCGCGCGTCAGGCCAGCTCCCGCACAGTTACCCTAATATTTTCAAAATACGTGGGTAGGATCTCCCCTCCTTCGCGTCCAGCCTGCATCTTCAGAGATCAGCTCCTGCGATCTACTCTCTAGGGAAGCCACGGGGAGCCCTTCTATTCTCTCAGGTTTGGAGGAGCAGGAAGCACCTTCGCTAATGGGATCTTACCCATGCCCATCTTCGTCTTGATCACCTGCCAACCAGCAAAGGGGGAGGCTGAGAATAGTGGGGGGGGGGGGGAGAGAGAGAAAGCAAAAGCCAGACCAAAAAAACCCTTCCCCCCCAACGCTCTCGGGCAGCCATTTTGTGGCAGGTGCCTCTTCCAGCAATGCCAGTCGGAGGCTGTGCTGCAGGCCAATTAGACGGCGCGTACGGCAAAGATCTGCTTGCCTTCTCTCCCTGCCCTCCCCCCCCCATTTCCAAGAAGGAGTTAATTCTTTCCCAGCCGCTTCTAAAGGGGGAGGGGGAAGGGGAGGGAGGGAGGCAGGCAGGCAGGGAAAGTGGGGGGAGGGTAGCAACCTTCTCCTGACTGGGCGCCCACGTTAGGAAATATATTACCTTCGCCAGCTCCACGCCGTTCTCCGGGCCGGAGAGAAACATGCAAATGAGGCAATTTGCATGCTATTAGCATGAGGCCGACAGGGGAGGGGGGTGGTCGCCGGCGCAGCAGCGGGTGGAAAGGGGAAGGGAGGGAGGAAAGAAAGAAAGAAAGGAGGAAAAGGAAGCGAAAACACACAAACACCGGCCATTAGAAACGGAGATGCAAACAGGGAATACAAAGCTCGTGTGAATGTGCGGGTCACGCGTCCTCTACAGATTCTGAATGTTGTTGTTGTTGTTGTTGTTGTTGTTGTTGTTGTTGTTGTTGTTATTATTATTATTATTATTATTATTATTAGCAAGGTGGTAGGGGCTTATGCCCAGCAATCAAGGCAGAAAGCAGTGGAAGAAACCGGATAAGAGCCCCCAGTCCCACCTCCTCTCAAGTAATCCATCTCCAAGAAAAAATAAAACAGGACCAAACCAAGCTGGCTCTGCAGGTGAAGAAAAAGTATTGCGAGTCAGCTAAGAGAGAGGAGCCTTGCTGAGGGAGTTGCTTGCTGAGCCAGCCTTCTTTTTCTTACCTCCTTCGTCACATTTGTAACCCGGGGAGGCGCCCCATGGATTCTTAGAATTGTATAGTTGGAAGGGACCCCGAGGGTCGTGTAGTCCAAGCCCTGCAATTCAAGGATCTCAACCCGTTGCTCCAGTCCTCCGAGGTAGATCGGGAGGGTAATGGTTTGGCACAAGGGGGGCGGGGAGCCCTGGTGGCTAGGGCTGGTTTCTGCTGCTTTCTTCCTGGTAGGAACACGGGAAACGGCCTTACACGGAATCGGAGCCATGGACCCATTAAGTTCAGTATTGGTTACACTAACTGGCAGCCGCTTCAGGCAGGGGAGCCTCACCCCCAGCCCTAACTGGAGATATCGGCGTTCGAACCTGGGGTCTTCTGCGTGGGAGGCAGATGCTCTACGTCTGACCTACAGCCCTTCCCACATCTCGTTGTTCAGAACCATTGCTGAAGGAGACCAGCTCTCAAGCTTATTTAATAATTATGGAGGAGGGGGAGTTTTTGACATGTTGTTTAGTCGTTTAGTCGTGTCCGACTCTTCGTGACCCCATGGACCAGAGCACGCCAGGCACTCCTGTCTTCCACTGCCTCCCGCAGTTTGGTCAAACTCATGCTGCATCTCGTCCTTTGTCGTCCCCTTCTCCTTGGGCCCTCCATCTTTCCCAACATCAGGGTCTTTTCCAGGGAGTCTCTTCTCTTCTGATGAGGTATTGGAGCCTCAGCTTCAGGATCTGTCCTTCCAGTGATCACTCAGGGCTGATTTCCTTAAGAATGGAGAGGTTTGATCTTCTTGCAGTCCATGGGACTCTCAAGAGTCTCCTCCAGCACCATAATTCAAAAGCATCAATTCTTCGGCGATCAGCCTTCTTGATGGTCCAGCTCTCACTTCCATACATCACTACTGGGAAAACCATAGCTTTAACTATACGGACCTTTGTTGGCAAGGTGATGTCTCTGCTTTTTAAGATGCTGTCTAGGTTTTTGACATAGGCCCATTTTATTCCGCATCAGGGGTGCCAACGCGAATATAATATTGGAGGGACCCAAGTAAGTAAGACCCACCCCTATAATTAATCACACGACACAGTGCACGCACACTATTTGAATTGCAATGCCCATCAATTTGGGGGGGCGACGACCCCCTCAAATATTTTATTGTGGGGAGCGAAGACCCCTCGGCCCCTAGGAGTTGGTTCCTATGTTCCGCACCTATCTCCAGCACCTACTAAACACTCCATCTTCAATACAGCTATTAAAGAGGCAGGGCCCCTCGTGCAGAGGTAACTCGAACCCAGCCCCCAATTCAATTTTGAACCTTTGATGCGGCGTAGAGGCAGCGGTATCCTTCAAATGCCTCTGCACGTACGTATACGCAGGCACAAAACGGGGTGGGGTGTCGTTCATTTGCGTTCCGGCATCTCCTTTCAAAGTTGCATAGAAAGAGATTTGTGGGTTTTGCGCGCAGTAAAGTCAGCTTGTCACGAAGGGAAGAGAAATCACTACCTGATACGGGCAGCAAATGTATTGTGGTGGTTAGAGCATCGGCCTAGGAATGGGGTGCCCCGAATTCAAATTTCTGCTCCCGCGTGAAGCTCACTGGATGAGCTTTGGATAATCATTACCTCTGAAACTAACCCTGCTTTCAAGGTTGCTGTAAGGAGGACGCTGTCTTGATCCCTTTGGAAGTAAATATAATACTAGGAGGCATATTCTGACGTCTTCTTTGCGTGTGTGTATGTTTTACTAACCTGGATTGTCCTTTTAGATTTGGATAGGTTTCCCCCCGTTGTTGCTTTATTGGGTTTGTAAACCTTTTTGTTGACCATTATGATCAGAAAGCGAAATAAGTCATGTAAACAGTCCTACTACTTACTGCTAAATAACATTCTCTCTGCTCAGAATTTTAAAGATGGAAGGGTCTCTTTCACAATTCCGTCTCTGAGGCTGCAATCCGAACCTTCCATACCCGAGAGTAAGGCCCACTGAATTCAACAGGACTTACTTCTGAGTAGGCATGGTTAGGCTCGCGCTGTTCGCCATTGCTTTTCTCGACATTCCTTGGTGGTACATAGCGTGCAAGCTTGCGAATTAACGCAGAGTTCTTGGCCTGGAATGTTTTACCGAACTAGCGCTAAAGTAAAAGAAAATCATTTGGAGTTTTGTTAATGGTCAAGTTGTGGGCAGAGATATTTGGGGGCGCCAAAGGGGTCTCCTAATCTCTCCAAGCCTTCCCTCTAAGGAGTTTGGTGCTTGCAGGTGGTTTAGAAACGGGTGCCAGCCTCGTCTGGGTCTACCCCTTCAGAGGAGAAAGACACAGACATCAGTTCTACATTTGTTTCAATGTGTAAAGCTTAGAACTGATAAAAGCGACCCCCTTTTCACCCAACACGCACCACATCATCACCACGATGCCCCGTAATCTCCATAAAACATCATGTACAGCTGAATAAATTTCTAGATCTCATGTTTACGGGACATTAGGTTCCGTTACAGCTAAATAGTGTAGTTTTGAAATATGGAGCATAGGATAACAAACAACCTTCCGCTCAACCATCAGATAAAGAGCATCTCTGAGCACAAACAGAGTGCAGGTCATTTATCACTAAGTAGCCACAGCCAACACACCTGTTTCCAGGTCGGCAAGATGGAAGCTTTCCGCAAGCTATACTTTAAGCTGTCAAAAGCTTAAAGCTGTGAAAGCTGTTCAAGAGCGTGCTTTTGAGCGTTGGCGATGTTCAGGCAATATACCTATCTGTCTAATCTAGCCTACCGAACCCCCAACCTAAAACCTAAGTTTGCAGGTCTAAAGTTGCCCACGACCATCTCTAATATCGCCTTCGTCTCTCCCATCCCTTTGTGGCAGTCCCAATCGAAAATCCAGGGCAGGCTTGTGGCACCTTAAAGATTTAAAAACGCATCGGTGCGCAAACCTTGCCAAGGAATCCAGGATGGTTGGTTTTGATGCTTCAGGCTTAAAACACGACTACGTCTCTTAAAACCGAGTCCTCCTTGATTTGAAGGGGACGTGAAAAGTGCTTGACTTTGTCTGGAATCCTGCCCTTAGAATTCAAGCTCCCGGGAGGCAGGGATCTGATTGAGTTTGCTTTTATCCTTAAAATGCAATGGTGAGCTAATAACCGTGATGATGGTAACAACAAGCCCTTTCCTCCGAGGCGCTCAAGGTTCTTCCGCTCCACATTTTATCCTAAAAAAAGAAAAGTGAAATAAGTTGGGCTGCGAGGCAGGGACTGGCCCAAGGCGAACCTCGTGACCGAGTGGGGATTTGAACCCATGTCTCCCTAATCTGACACTCTAACCTTCTAACACGGGCTCTCGATGCAAGATATTACTATAACCACAATGCAAGATATTGTTACTGTTTTGTTCAAAATTCATATCCTGATTTTGTTGATGTTTCGTCGACCTACTGTGGTTCCCCAAGCGGTTACCTGTCTAGAACCTAACCTGCTTAGTTTCAGCACTGCCTCCTCGGAACCTTGCTTCTAAAGACACGCCGGCATGCTGTAGATCAGCGTTTCCCAAATTTGTGTCTCCAGCTGTTTTTTTAAAGACTACAATTCCCATCATCCCTGACCACAAGTCCTGCTAGCAAGGGATGATGGGAGTTGTAGTCCCAAGTTTGGGAACCTTAGATGATACCTGCCTCCCCAGCTCTGCGCCTCCTTCTTACTGCTCTATCTGACATAGCTGAGGCATCTTCTCCTGTCTGACTGTCCATCCATCCTGCCCTGGTCTTTCTATCTGATCCCATCTGTTATCTTATCTTATCAGATAAGATAACAGATCACCATCCTGATTACTAATAGGAAGGTCTGCTGCACAGTATACCTGAAAGAGCGTCTCCACCCCCATCGTTCAGCCGGGAGACTGAGGTCCAGCTCCAAGGGCCTTCGGGCGGTTCCCTCCCTGCGAGAAGTGAAGTTACAGGGAAACAGGCAGAGGGCCTTTTCGGTAGTGGCACCTGCCCTGTGGAATGACCTCCTATCATATGTCAAGGAAATAAACAACTATACAACTTTTAGAAGACATTTGAAGGCAGCTCTGTTTAGGGAAGTTTTTAATGTTTGAAGTTTTATTGTATTTTTAATATTCTGTTGGGAGCTGCCCAGAGTGGTTGGGGAAACCCAGCGAGATGAGTGGGGTATAAATTTATTATTATTATTGCTATTATTATTATTATTAGCGGCGGAACGTTTCAGGCAGAAGGTCCCAGGTTCATCCCTGGGTTCTCCACGCAGGATGAAACCATTGCCATGAAAACCAGGAGAGGTGTTGCCCGTCAGTGTGGAGTGTAGATGAGCGAGGTGGGCCACTAGTCTGATTCAGTATAAGGCAACTTCTTATGTTTCATTCTGTCTGTCCGTGATGTGGCCCCGGGGAGGGCAAATGCAGACCTCCAGGCTTCTCTCTCCGGCCCTTCTGACTCTATCCAGGCCATGCGCTTTCCCTCCCCCTTTACCAATCCTGAGCGCACCCTCCTTATTTGTGTGTTTTGACTGGCTGTGCCCTTGAACTCTGATAACTCTTCTTGTTCGCCCGGATGGAGGCGATGTAAGCGTGTGTAGACAGTAACCTATTGCCCAAAGGTCCAATTCACATGCATTGCTCCACTTGCTTTTGGTTCTGGTTCTGCTCACCCCTGCCACGTGGCCCCCAGAAGGCTTCGTAGGAGGGGAATATGGCGCGCGCGCGGGGGGGGGGAATGTTCCCTACATCTGATTTAGCTCAATTAAATGCATCGCTTTATAAATTTCCTTGGAAATCTAGCCAGATAGAAGAGTCTCTTTGGCCCACCGGCTCACTTTGTGGTGTTAAAAACCCCCAAAACCAACATTTACTCCTTTCTTGAAAAGTGAGTTCCAGATAAACAGTGCTGGGGTGGGGTGGGGTTGGATAGAGCCGGATTAAGGCATTTAGAGACCCTAAGCATTGAAAATATTGTGGTACCTCCACGTATGTAATTCAAAATAAAAATAACACTAAAATAAAATTTTTATTTTCTCGAAATGAGTGAGAACAGAAAAATGGGGGGAGATGTGTAATCTAATTCCCTCCATGCTGACTACTTCGATGCTTTTTAAAAAAATCAAAAGTCAAAATCTTTATTTTATTTTTTAAAACTTAATTTTTAATGCCTTTGCTTTGCTGTTGTCCTGGCTCGTGTTTAGTGTCTCTATTGGGTATTCCAGTATTGGGGGTGAAAGGGTGTTCGTGCGTGTTTTCATTTTGCCTTCAGAGCCAGAGAGCTTTTCTACTATGAGCCTCCTGTGTTTGTGAAGAGGTCCAAATTTTAGGACTCGGGCTACCCTCTTCCCCATATTCTTCCTAAGAATGGTGCTTTCTTCTTCTCCCCCTTCCCCTGGTCTGAAGAACTTCAGCAAAGGGCCCTTGTCTCTGCCCCCAGAGAACAAAACTCAGAGGTCCCCCTCGCGTTCTTTGCGCCCACCTCTCCAGGCTGAGATTCGCCGTTAAGCGCAATTTGCGCCGGCTTCCTCCGAGGGGTGGGTGGGGGGCTCTTCGCTGCACCTGCTCGGCCTTAAAGTGCATTTGGCGAGCAAAATACACACAGACACACACAGACACGTGGTTTGAATGGCGATTGCCCAAGTACCTGCTTTATGAATCAACACCAGCGCTTCCCCCCCAAAGGTACTTAAAAGCTCTTTGTGCGGTGGAAATTGGCTCTTTGGCTTCAAACCTCTCTCCTGGTTCCATCTTCTCCCCAAGAGGAACGTTTCTAATTGGTCTCCAGAATCAGTCCTCTCCAGGTTCTTGGCGCGGTGTGTGTGCATATTTATTTTTATTTTTAAAGGAGCGGCTCTCGTGTAAACACTCGCTGGAACCTCTTGTTCGTAAAATAAACGAAGCCTTTCTCCCTGGGCTTGACTTCGCTTTCCTGATTGCCAGAAGGTGGTGGCCGGGCCTGTTTGTGGTTCAGTTTTTGGAGAGCACTTCTTAGACCAGCGAGTGAAGAGCACTTCACAGCTTAACCCTAAAGGCTTACTCGGAAGT
The DNA here is from genome assembly GCF_027172205.1 of Podarcis raffonei. NCBI lineage: Eukaryota > Metazoa > Chordata > Lepidosauria > Squamata > Lacertidae > Podarcis > Podarcis raffonei. The sequence continues at coordinate 17,693,709 of NC_070615.1, read as the reverse complement.
AAGCCCTGCTCTACTCGTAGGGTTTACTCACGCTGAAGTGTGTGCATAAGGCTCCCCCTAATTTATCTATTCGGCTTCTTCAGTCAAAGCATTTGGGGAAAATTCTAATGAAATAGCCTTCTTCTTCTTCTTCTTTTTCTTCTTCTTCTTCTTCTTCTATTATTATTATTATTATTATTGCTTTAGGCTTTAATTTTTAAATTACATTTATTATATTATTAAATTTATGATCATTGCAAGTTCACGGATCGAGCCAACGTTAAGCACATCTGAATGGCGGAAGTTAAGCACACCTCTCTCCTAAAGCGATGGGACAAACTATGGCCTGGTAATTCCAATACCACCAATAAAAATAAAAATAATAAAGCGCTCGAATCCATGCTGCACAGTAATGAAAATACGATAGAACCTGCCTGGAGGTTTAGAAACTATAAGGGCAAGTTCTGGGTGCGAGAGGCACGTGGGTTTAAAACAAATTCATGTTATTTTAATAGTCGTGATTTCACATTTATAGTTGAGTAAAAATACGCACCACAGGTGCTTGTATTTTTAAAATTCTTTTGAGATCTAATTTCGCTCCTGATGGGTCCATATGCTTGTTCCTGAATCGTACCTTCTTCTTCCTCCACCCATATTATTCTTTGCAGCGTTTCTGGGGCTGGGGGGGGGGCAAGGATTTATCCAGGATCCTGATCCTTGACCATTTGCGTCACTCACTTTGGAAGCATCGCTGGGGCTGAAAATCTCAGAGACGTGAAGCTAACCAAACGGACCTCGTCCTTGCGTGGAAAGTAAACCAAAGGGCAGTGCTTTTCAGCAGATGACTGGGAAAGGTCTGAAAAGGAGATTTTTGTTAACTGGGGCGGCAAATTTGGTTCCTCCCCTGTAGAAAAGGATGAATGAAACAAATTCAAACAAGATTTGGAGGAGGTGGTTCGAAAGGGCTGTTACTTTCATATACTGTATTGCATTGGAGCTTTCCCAGAGGCTATTTGGCTGCCTACCATATTCGTTCTTCTAGAACCTTTTGCGGGTTTTCTAGGTATAACTTAAGCATGAATACGCAAAGTTAGGACTATTATATTCGCTCTGTGGTAAGGAATGGGGAATCTGTCCCCTTCTGATGACTTAAGCACTGATCAGACGATTTGTCCATCTGGGATAGAATTATGATCCGTATTAGGAATTATGGAGATACCAATACAGTATTATTTTTCTTCATAAGACTGGACTCCGCGGTTTTGCACATACCGCAATCCTTACTGCGTTTTGGGTGCATTCCGCAGTCCTCTGGAGTTCGGCCAGACAATTTTCCTCGACGTGAGAGGCGTGGGATCGCGCGCATTGTTTTACACCAGCCGTCCAAAAACGAGTGAGAATCCATACTCCCACAAACGCCCCCTCCACCAGATAAAGATATTTGCAGCTCAAGCCTGAGTGTGTCTACCCAGAAGTAAGTCGCATTGCGTTCAATTCGACTCATTTCTGGGTAAAGGACTGCAGCCTCTCAGTGCGATCCGAGCCCTTTGATCTCAATAGCTTATATTTTCCAAATCTCTTTGTATAGGTTCTCACTTTTTGTATCCTTGTATTTGCAACATACGAGGCATTGCTACTCCTACTTAGCGCAGACCCTTTGAAGTGACCGAACATGACTAACATAGATCCATTAATTTCACTTGGTCTACTCTGAGCAGGACTGGGTTGACTACAACTCCAGAGCCAGACATATGTCGCAATCCTCTACATATTTTCCCAGAAGTAAGCTCCACTTACTTCAGTGGGACTTACTCCTAGACAAGCGTGTCTACGATTGCAGCCTTAAACATTTTTCGATCTCCTTAATTCCAACTGTATAGATTATTTTTTTAGGAAGTACTTAACGTTATAGATTATGTTGCTAACAAACTTTTTTTTAAATGGAAATTGGAGCACCTTTCCTAATAGGAAACTAAATTATATATATATATTGAAGTTCAGAAAAAGTCGAATTTACATAATAAAGAAGAATGTGAGACGCTATTTCCCACTCTCTTCTTCACGTAACACTATGACTTAAGATCACCCGGTGAAACTGACTGGCGGTGTACTCGGGACAGACAAAGCTAGTAGTTTTTCCACACAACACATTAATTTAGCTTATGGAATTCCCTGCCACCAGATGTTAAGTTGGCCAGTGGCTTTGATGTTTTGAAAGTTCACATGGAATAGCTCTATTGGTGGCTGCTGGCGATGTGAGAACTAAATGGAAGATCCACATACAGAAGCAGAAAAACTTTTGAGTAACAGACGAAGGAGACAAACAATGGGCGAGGGCAGTGATTTATTTGTTTATTTGCCATACTTATACTCCACCTTTCCTCCGAAGAGCTCAAGGCTTTCAGCCTTTCACACAAGACATCCATCGCTCCACCTAATCAGCCTCTCATCTCAATCTACATCAATCGCAAGGTTGTTGTGAGAATAAAATGGCAAGGGTGTTTTTCTGTGTACTTCCTGTGACAGCCATGGACGCTGTCTCTAATTCCTTGGAGGAAATACAGGCTGTAAAGCAGAATTAATCCATATTTTAAAGTGGGTTTCTCTGCTGCTTTCCGTGCCTTTGTGTGCGTGATTGCCGATTTCTTTGTAAATTATGATCTTTTAAAAATGGCTTTTAATTGTATATGCTGTGTCCATGCCATCCAGAGACACTGTTGTGTTGGTTTTGTTTTCCCCTCCCTTTTTAAAGGGCGAAATATGAGGATTGATTTAGTTCCAGGGCGGCTATCCTGCGACTCTCCTTATGTCGATGTACTCCAGCTCCCATCATCCCTGCTCCTGGCCCATGCAAGCTGAGGCTGATGGGAATTGGAGTCCCAGAGCAGCTAGAGGACCACAGGCTCTACCCTGATTTCATTACAAAAGCTGATAAAAACTTAGGGAGAGCGGGATTCGCTTCTGCCTCCTGTCTTGACAGGACATTTAGGAAGCTGCCATAATGTACCGAGTCAGACTCTTGAGGGGTTTCAGGCAGGAGTCTCTAACTAGCCCTACCAGGAGATGCTGAGATTGAACCTTTTGCATGCCAAGCAGGTGTTCTGTCACAGAGACACGACCATTCCCCAGTTAGGACCTCCGAAACTTAGCAACAAAATAAGCTGCCTTATACTCTAGCTTTATAATGTCTACACTGACTGGCAGGGTTCCAGGGCAGAAGTCTCTCCCGGTCCCAGCCCTACCTGGAAACTCCGGGGATTGGACTTGGGACCTTCATTTCACTTTTAGTTTGTATACCGCCTTTCTATGTTACTATACATAAGGCGGTTTGCAACAACAAAATATATAACCGAGGTCACACACCTTCTGTCTGCCCAGCAGATCTTCTGCCACTGAACTACGGCCCTTCCCAGGCTGAAAAGGACCTGCCTCCTGCATGGGCGTAGCCAAGGGGAGGCAGGGAGAGGCAGCTGCCCCCCATAAATCAATAAAAATCAATAAAATACATAGCAAACTGAGGTTCTGCTTCCCAGCAAAAGGCCTGCCCCCCCAAAAAATCCTGGCTACGCCCATGGCCTCCTGTCGCTGTCGCTAGGTTTCTCAAAGACAGGGACAGTTCTGATTTGAAGGAGGGACTGTGACCTGACCTCTTCGAAGACAAATAGCACCCGTGGGCAAACAGGTTGTTTTGCAACGTGTGCGCCAAAACCTCTTTTCCGGGCAAACGCAACTCAACAAGTTGTTCAGACCCAGGGCTGTCATCTAGCTCTCTTTGCCTTTAAAGGCGTCGGACCTAGATCCAGGCTGTAAAACTAAACCCACTTACCTGGGAGTGAGCCCCGTTGAATTCAACAGGGTTTACGTCCGAGTAGAGGTGGTTGGAATTGCCTCGTCGGTCGCGCTTGGAGTAGAGCCATGGGAATCAAGTGACTCGCCAATAACGTGTCCCATCGATTTCCGTGGGTCTGTTTCTAAAGTATGATCTAGACTGGGGCTCCGACCCCCCGATCTTTTAAAACCCGGCACCTCTCTTGAAAAGGGGGGACGGGACAGGAAACACCAACTGACGCCCCCCTTTAATTCAAGCATATAGCCCACCTTTCTATCCTGTAGGGATTTAGGAATGAAAATATCAAAGAACCACAACATCGATCCTAGCGCAAGAGCAACGCTGCCCAAAAGCAAACACAAATATGAATACTAGGAAAGCACACATATATAATCCGGCCCCAGATTATTCAACCTAAACCTTGGAGAAGCTGGGCCCTTTTGCAGCAGAATCTTCAAATCAAAGTCTCCGAAACTCCCGTCAGATTTGCCTCTCTTTCAGTCTTTGATAGGTTTCTGATCACTAGTTGATTCCCGCCAGGTCTATAAGGGTCTATAAGCGGTGACACGGCAGGGAAACTGGCCAGGGGACCAGGGTTGAAGAACCTCACCTTTTCAGACCGCACTTTTTTTTTCAATAGAAAAAGGAGACATTTGAAAATACTAGGTGGGGTCCGAGTGGGCTCTCTCATTATATACTATAATATGTTAATAACACACACGCACACATTATTATAAAAGCTAGTTTCACTCAGAAGCCTTTAAACAAAATTCACTTCTAAAAAAAGACAGCGATCTATCGATATGATTCTTCGCTCTTTAAAATCTTATTTGCCTTGCAGACATTTTTTTTTAAATGGAGACTTTCAAAAGAAACCGGATAGAGTTCAACCACATTTTGAACCACTATATCACGTGCGTGTGCATCTATATCTGAGACAGAGGGAGCTAAACACGCGGTTAATTTCCTCAGTGCCAAGTGGGATTTAGATTGGACTTACTTTTGGATAGCTCGTTCTCTAAAGTAATGCGTATACTGTAAATATTCTAATACAGAAGCGAAAGCGAAACGAGCAGAGCGGAGGAATCAAGGGAGGAAAAAAACTTTCGTTTTTACAAAGAAAAGGGGATGATTTGTGTGTGAGCAATACAACCCAATCCCATCCTATTTTACCACTGCCAAAAAACCCCTATAGATATGGTTTAGGAAGCCTCGGTTCCAGATTAAAATATGCCCGCAAATTTATTTTTTTAGGGTATGACAGGAATAAAGTAAAACTGAAAGGGGGAAAAAATCTCACGAAAAGTGAGTATGGTGTCTGTACGTTTTGCCCCACATCTCAGGTTCTATGTTTTTGGTGTTTTTTTAAGGAAATGAAGGCTGGGAAGCTGGGAATTGTGGCTCCTTGGAAGCCCCTTTCATTCTCAGTCATTTTCGTACTGGTTTTACGGAGCAAAGAGTTCATCCGTTTTCTCTGCCCATTCATAAGAAACAAACAAAAAATGTCTTAAAGAACTAGCTGGGAGGGCGGAAGGGAGTCAGGATCCCATCCTGCAGAATTCTTGTGTCCTCCCGACGAAACTTCCAGAGGAGTAGAAAGAGAGAAAAAAGAGAGTGAGGAAACGTTTTCTGCCTGGGGCAGGCCGAGCAGAGCTGAAGGAAAACGCACCTCGCTTCTCCTCCTCCCGGCATCCAAATTATCTCCATCTCAAAGGATCCTTTCCGAGGCATCTACGTTCCAAGGGAGAGGAAGTGGACACTGCATCCCAGCTTGGAGTTCGCGCGAGATGCGCCTCGTGAATTTCTTACCTGCAACAGGTAATCTGCCTTCTCAGGTGTCACTGTTTCTAGGACGCTTTCAGCGTGGAGAGCAGAGGGCTGGTTTTGATTTTCTTTTTGACTTGCACTTCGCTGTTCCCTTACTTGACAAGAGGAGAGGAGTGCGAAAGCTCTATACATCGCCCTCGCTAAGTGGTGTTGCCAACTACTTCTAGGTTTAAGAATACAGATATTGCCTTGTTGGATCAAAATCCTCTGAGAGCTCACACGAAGGACTAGAAGAAGAGACTGGCATTCCCATGTTGTTTATCCTCAGCACCTGGTATTCACTGGTATACTGCCTTTGAAACTGGATGCTCCATTAGTCATCACGACTCGTTCTGACTTGTGCTTAGAGGGAGGGAGAGAGGAGGAAGGAAGGAAGACACTAAATGGAATTGTTAACCAGCTATTTGGCTTCCCGGAAGCAGGTAGCAGGTTTTCTGAATCATCTCAGGGCCAGCGCGCCCTGTTATGTAGCAGAAGACCTGAGTTCACATTCTAACTCAGTTCTGCCTGGACTGGGTTGAAGTGATGGTCTAGTGTGATTTATATACTTAATTTAGTTTTTAGAAACCTTGACACCCACCTTTCTGAAGCTCAAGGCGGTTTGTAAACACAACAACATCGCAATAAAGCAACTCCTCCTTGGTCTCAGCTTTCGCATCTGTAAAATAGCTATAAGACACTTCCTGTTTAGCGACTGAAATGGGAGATGTCGGTGTTCAAGCTTGCTCTGCTACAGCGTATAACTTTCCTCCAGGAAAGGGGTGTGATGCAATCCACCTCCCCCACTAAGCTATTTGGTATAGGACAAAAAAAAATATTGACAGAACATTCTAATAAAACCTCCATGAAGATAAACTGCTGCCGCCGGTCTTGTGAGACGCGACGATCTTGATCCCGCAGGCAATTTTAACCTGGAGATTGATGCAGAGTTAAGCCAACATAAATGTGCGAGAACTTCAGAGCGGGCGCCAGACAGGATTTCCCAAAAGTGAGTGAAAATGAAACCACTAATCTAAATAGGTGGTTGTAATTTTCAACCACACATTTTCAACGGGTGTGGTTGTAAGATGTACCTGGTACCTTCCTCTTACACTGGATTCACTCTCTGTATACTTCCTGGAGGGGTAGTGTGGTATAGTGGCTAGAGTGTTAGACTAGCGCCAAAAAGACCCGGCTGACCACGAATACCGTGGCCCAGTCACTCTCTCTCAGCCTCAACTACCTCACAGGGTTGTTGTGAGGATATAAGGGGGGGGGGGATAGGGACGGGACATGTGCGCCGCCTTGAGCTCCTTAGAGGATAGGCGGGGTCTAGTAATATAAAAATAAAATATTATTTGCACTACCAAGGGCAGCGGAGGAGTTTAGGCGAACGATCAGCCTTCTAGTATTCTTTGACTGCCTTGATGGTGTGAACAGAAGGGTAGTTAAAGTGATAATTAATGTGCTGATCATTTGAATGTCCCATTATTAATAAGATAATTGGTTCTGTAAAAGGGCTGTTGGGGAACGCACCGGGCTATACCTCGTCTTGCAAAACCCGTCGTCGCCTGGTTCCAGAATCTTTCCGCGAACTGCCCACAAAGCCAAAAGCGAATTAAGACCCCTCGGTGCGGACACAAGGTATTGTTTCCGGAAGCAGGGCTGACGGGAATGGAGGATTCCGGTTCCCCTACCACGCCACCCCTACTTCCACATCTCGAATAGCAAAGTCCGCGCAAGCCAAGGGCGGAAGTTGAAGCCGCAGATGGAATGCGTTTTAGGGCTTGTTACCTGTCCAAGGTGCTGAATCGGGATTCCGCTTGATGGACGTGAACAAAGTTTAAATGGTGCATGCTGACAACTTTGAGTCTAGGGAAGCAGCCACGGGACTTCACTTTGTGCAGCTCTGTCCAAGTGGATTCCCTCGGCAAGGAAAGTGTGTATCACAATCTTTTAACACGTCACATGACTCCTTGTTAGTTGATCCAGTATTTTTGTTGTTGTTGTGGGTAAAGATTTTTATTCCTTCAGCTTTACAGTGTTTTAACCCAAGCTGTAACATGGTGAAGCTGGTTAGAATGTAGCCACTAATGTTTAATAAATGTCTTCAGCAGAAATGGAAGGATTTGTGTATTAAATGTGAACTTCCTTCAATATGTTTTGTGTGAATTTAGTCAATGATCAGTTAAAAGCCAGGTGATTAGCCAATCAAAGCTCCAGTCCTGTACCAAATTACCTGGGAGTAAGCCCCACTGAAATCACAGAAACACTCCATCTATTTCCCCCTCCTCTCACACGTACTCCATATACCATACACAGAGACAGACAAATAGAAATGGAACATCTTATTTCATATAAACCTGCCTGAAATCTAGGATCTTCTTCAAAGCTTTACTTTCAGAGATTAGATAGCTGATGATTGAGAAGAAAGCGTCTTCAGTGGCGAGGCCTTATTTAGTTAGGTGCAACAGTAGTACCTTTCTGTTTAAGTTTTTAATTTGGTTAACTTTTTAATTCTCACAGACTTTTAGTGTTTGATGGTGAAGCTTGCTTTCATTGGTTGATGCTGACAAATTTATCCTGGTTTTAGATGGTTTCCCTGTTGGTTCTGTTGTTTTAAATTACATCTTCCTGGTTTGTTTTTTTTAAATGCTTTTATGATTTTTAAAAAAGCAAACTATTTTGGATATTTTGAACACTGAATTCTGAAATATAATCCCCACACCAACACACACAACTATAGTTCTTTTATAAGAATATTCTTCCTTCCTCTCAATACCTGCTTTGTTGCCTAGGTTTTGTTCTGGATACTTGATTTGCCAGAGTCTTAACATTTTTATTAATGTTAACAACAGGACATGAGAAGGCAATATAGGATTCTGGGCTCATCCCAGCAAGCAAATATTCCCCAGATTATTTTAAAATAAATGCATGTTTTTAATTGGCTGCTGTTCTACCATTTCATTAATTGCTTTAACTACTGTGGATTTATAATGATTATTATGGCAGTGTATTTGTATTGATTTTACTCTTAGTAGCTACCTAAGGCGTGCTCTCATGAAAAGCACAGTTATAACTTGGGACAGCTAGATTCAAACTCAAGTTCCATTTTGAATGTGCCTGCAGTTTTAGATGATTTTCGGTGCCCTGGGAAGGGTATTTGGGGTCCTATTCTCTGGCTGTTAGTAAGGATCAAAATGGCAGGTACTAGGAAATCACCTTTTCAGAGGTTTTCCTCTGATCTTAAATGGTGTTTGAAGAAACTTCTTTCCTAACTTATCCTGGCTCTTGTATACATTATTATGCTGTGTGATTGTCTTGAAGGTTTTTATTATGTAAGGCACCTTCTGAAGAACTTTATTTCTAAAAGCGGGGTCCATAAAACTAGCAATAACAATATTTTTAAAAAATATGCTACTGTTTGAAAAGACGGTGTACAAAATTAAAAGCACTAGAGAGAACAATACAATGACAGCCATCTAAACAACAACAGCAACCCACAGATGGCAGCAAAAGGATCTAATAACATTTCAAAACTTCAAAGCAGAATCGTATCTCAGTGTTTTGTTTTTTTAAACACTTCCCACAGACTGCCTCAGAGGAGTCTGGGGCATTGTTTCAGGCAGGAAAGCAGTGGCCAGATGGGTTTTTCCTTGCTGTTATCCTTCATCCACTGAGAGGAGGACTGGGGTTCTCACGTTCTGCACCCTCAGGGCCCACTTTAAGAGGCATAAAAATTACTGAGGTGCACCAGTCACAAAATAGCAGTGCAAAGACAGAGTCAGACTCAGAAACAATATGAAGATGAAGATTGGCACAATCAGCTGGCCATTACTGATACCGTTTTCTGTTGTTATCTAATCCTTCTTCGGAAATTTTGTGATTTCCTTATGACAGTGAGTTCCATAGTTCTTCTTTTCTCAAGCTAAGTACATGCATGTTGGTTCTGGAGGTATTATGATTCAGACTTCTAATTTCAGACAGAATTTGCTTATTCGGGGGCTATAAGTGGAGGTTTTTATTTTATTTTTCTCTTCTCCTCCCATGCCTCTCAAATCATTTTTGCTCATCTCTTGCCATTTCTTCTTCCCTTCCCCTTTCACGCTTAACCTGTACCATTATGCCCACCCACAAACAACCAGTTTCTTTCATCCCTCCTCCCTGCCACCCCTTTCCCCTCTTAAATAGCATCCCTCTCTTACCCTCTTCCTCTCTGTTCCAAGTCAATTATTACTGCTTTCGGAACTGCTAGCATCTGTCTAACCTAAAGGTTACTACATGGCTAGGTGGTTGGGCTACAGTGCTGAGGTGCACCTGAAGGTGAGCTGGAGTTCACTACTCTCCACACTGTGGGAAATGCTGGCATACAAGTTACCCAACACTCCCTTGCGACTCCATATTGCAAGGGAATACAGCAGTGGAGAGCAAGCTGTCTTGCAGGGAAGCCTGTCTGCCATTTTTGATCCTTTTCTTGAAGAACTCTTGATAAACTTCCAGAGAAGTCCAGGGCTCCCAATTTTAATTTTTGTAACACTGGCTGTTGTTGTTTTTTACTACAGAAACTATATTTATTACAAGTACTTATGCAAATACCAGACATGAACTTAAAAGAGGCATTCCCTCCTGTGTCTGACACAGATTATGCCTCATATAAGATTTCTCTTCTAAGAGATTATGTTTCTTATAAGATGGTGCCTGTTATACAACATAGTTGCATGATCAGTAAAACAAGTCCCTTTAGAACTTTTTCCTCACCTGCAAACTGATATTTAATTAGTTGATGACTTGATTAACATTTGCACTTTAGGTGACTAAATTCATTAATTGTGTGACAGCCCTATTACCTATGTCCTATAGTATATCATGGACTGATTCTCTTAGTGTTGATTCTGATGTGGTTAAAACAGCACCAGCTGCAGAGGAGGCAACTATCGGATGGCTTGAGGGAACTCTGAAGATTTTCAGTACTACGTTTTAGCAAAATCCCTGAAGGAGTACCCCCTCAAACAGCTCAATAAGGACTGAGCATGCTCAGTGGGCATGGAATGTTGGCTAACTGGTGGAGGTGGCAGGGGAACTGGACAGGACAACTGGTGGAATGGAATGGAGTATCTTGGTAGGGGACATGACTGGCTAGCTGGAACCCTGGACAGGAGCACTCCTCCACATATCGGTCCACTTGTGTCTTTCTAGTGGGGAGAAATCACAGTTCAATGGCAGAGTGTGTTTTTCATGGGCAGGAAACTCCAAGTTCAATCCTTGGAATGCCCAGTGGGGGGGGGATATGGGAGGTAGGAGGTGAGTGGGGGGAAAGTTTGCTTGAGAACCTGGAGAGCTGTTGCCAGTCAGAGTAGAGAAGACTAGGTTCCATGGACAAATAGCTTGGCCCAGTATATGGCAGCTTCCCATGTTCCTGTGAGTTGAACTGAATCATGGGTCTCCTTGTTTCTCCAGTATTTTGTCCAACTCCTTACTTTGAGAGAAGGGTACCCATGTTGACTTGTCTGCAAGGAACCCTCAATGTCATGGAGTGGTTGGATGCAGAGGAATGGTGGGAGGAACTAGTGAAGGGAAGGAGGCTCAGATCCTGGGAAGTGGTGGTCAGAGGGAGAAGAGGGAGATGCCTGGGAAGAGGAGGACTCAGAAGCTGAAGAGGTAACAGGGTTTAGTGAGAAGGGAGAATCTGTGGCAGACAGAAGTCCAGAATCAGATGCAGAAGTTGAAGCAGGGGAGGAGGGAGGCCAAGAGGCAGAGCTGAGTCAGGCTGGTGAAGAGTCATGCATGCCTCCCTCCCCCTGTTGTGACAAGCTCCCCTCCCACCGGTCTCCTAGAATCAGAAGAGGCATGAAAAGTGTGGAGGAAAGGTTGGCTTTATGCAGGCACAGTCTCCAATTGCTTTGGCGGAAACCCTGGAGAGGAGGGGATTTAGATGGCTGTGGGGAAGAGGGGATTTTCAGTCTTGGCAACTGATCCATGGGGCAAGACCTACCAGGGAAGAGCTGCTGTGTTCATTAGGCCTGACACTACACCAAGACGGTGCAGATTGTGTTCTTGTTAATAAACAGCTAACTTCAACTTGTATGGTGTGATTTACTGCCAGCTCACTCCTGACACTTGACCACCACAGAGTGATTGATGCTATGAGGGTAGGATTTTGAGGCTGAGGTCCAGGGCCCCACTGAGCAGAAGGGCACCTAAGCACAGCAGGTTTGGCTAACTCTATTTTGAAGGAAGTGAGGTATATGCATTAGCATCTAATGTAGTCAAGGTCTCCCTCAACAAGACGGGGGAGAAATGCAATTTGTATTTAAATTTGAATCTATCAAATTCATACTTTCTGAAACTATATGAGAACCGAAACAAAGCCATCATTTGTAATTTGCATTTATCCAGATTTTGCAGTGCAGTTCTCCCAGCAAGCAATGCATTACATTAGGGAAGAGCACTTGCAAAAATGTGTACATTAGTCAAAAATGCATACAAAAGTATGTTCATTGGGAGAAATTGGCACTAAAATGCTGAATTTCCATGAGGGTAAAATAAACAAATCACAGAAATGCAGCTAACTGAATTTAAGATTGGAAGAATGAGAAATTGAGAGGACTGAAATTGATAGACTCTTTAATCCCTACACTGGAATCACTGCTGGGTCTTGTAAATCCATGTAAATCCATGTAAACTGACAGCATCATCTCAATCAGAAATGGGGAGCTGTGGCCCTCCAGATGTTTTTGGGCTACAGCTCCCATCAGCTCCAGCCAGGATGGCAACCCTTCTCTGTCGTTGGTCTAAAACATTCCCAGCACCCTATCTTTCAAAGGAAGATTGGCAGAGTGACGAGCAAGCTGTTTTTCAGTGACAGTCACCCACCATAACTGATCTTTCCATTAAGGAATCACTGCTATGTTTCCAAGGAACCCCATGGGTTTCCTGGGGCACAGTTTGGTGTATCTAGACAGCACCCCAACCTACTGTAAATGGGGGCCTTGTTGTTGCAGCCCGCCTCTGATTGCAGGTGTGGGTTCATGTGGGCCCAGTTGATGACTTGTTTTCCTTCGGGCTTTCTTCCCCGATTTTCTGCTTGTCACTGAGCGATGAATAGGGCTCTGCCTTGTCTACAAAGAGCCAGACAATGTCTTGTTCTAACCTTGCCGGCAACCAGCATAAATAAATAATAAAAAGGGGGGGGAAGGAGGGGAAGAGGGAGAAGAGTGCCATTATGCATGCTTTGTAGCCTTTCACTGAACATTCCTGAAGGAGAAGCTGCCCACCAGTGGCGAAGGTGGAGGATTGTCTTACAACGGTGCCTCTTCTTAACTCTTTCCATGTCTGCCTGGTGTGGAGGAACTTAAATACACATACAAAAATGAGGTGGTGTCAATACACAGTTTGGAGGACCTGAGTTTTGGACTATTATTCACAACTCTTTTCACAACTGAAAAAGAGGAGACTTGTGGGGTGTGAAACAGAGCAGTCAAATACAACATTTCTAGAGTGGACATACTTCCTGTTTCTTCCTGGGCTGGGACAAACTTCCTCTACATGTGACCAGAGGTGGGCGTGACCTCACCTGTACAGGTAACAAAATAGGACAGGGGAGGCAGCCATCTCTGTCTCTGACTCCATTCCTTGAAGAAGCAACATCTTCTTCCTGAGATGCGCTCTTGGCTTCCTGCCAAGAGAGGACAAAGGAATTATCTCCTTATGGGATAGATTCCACATGTATATATTTTGTAACTTAATTCTGCCTTCTGGGATCCATCTGTGAACAGGATGTGTGAGTAAACTATTTTATACTTTTATACAAGACTGTGCCGTGTCTATTCTTTTTATGAGGGAATAAAGGGGAATTACCAGGAAACTTATTTTAGAGGCTTATACAAGCCTGGCAAACCTATCTGCTGTGAAAGTTTAAAAGGGGAATGCTACTCTGCTAAATTGTAGAGCTTGTTAATACAAGTTCGGAAGGATATAATTAAACAATATATCCTCTCCTGCCTCCCTGAACATTCCCACAAGACTGAGAGGAGATAGGATAGCCATCCCAAGAGCTGTCACGTGGAAGATGGAGCAAAGTTGCTTTTTCCTGCTCTGGAGGGTAGAACTTGCACCAATGGCTTCAAGTTACAAGAAAGGAGATTCAAATGAAACACTAGCAAAAACTTTCTGACAGTAAGAGCTGTTCCAATAGTGGAACGGTCTCCTGGTCTCCCTCGGGAGGTTGGGAACTCGCCTTCCTTTGAGGTCTTTAAGCAGAGGTTGGATGGCCATCTTTCATGGATGCTTTAGCTCAGATTCCTGCACTGCAAGGGATTGGACTAGACAACAGCAACAACAATTTATTAGTTATACCCTGCCTATCTGGCTGGGTTTCCCCAGCCACTCTGGGCAACTCCCAACAGAATACTAAAAACACAATAAAAGATCAAACATTAAAAACCTCCCTAAACAGGGCTGCCTTCAGGTGTCTTCTGAAAGTCAAATAGTTGTTTATTTCCTTGACATCTGATGGGAGGGCGTTCCACAGGGCGGGTGCCACTACCGAGAAGGCCCTCTGCCTGGTTCCCTGTAACCTCACTTCTCACAGTGAGGGAACCGCCAGAAGGCCCCCAGAGCTGGACCTCAGTGTCCGGGCTGAACGATGGGGGTGGAGACCCTCCTTCAGGCATACTGGGCCGATGACCCTTGAGATCCCTTCCAAGTCTACAATTCTATGATTCAGAGGAGTTTGTCTTAGTGGGAAGTGCAGTATGCAGCTGTGGTTAGGGTTAAAAATGGGACCTACAACAGAGTATTGCAGCATGGAGTGTTCCTCCAGAATGCCAGACTGGCAGTCATGCCCTTTTTCAGGATATTCTGTTCCCTGCAGTTTCCCATTTTCTTCTTTGTAGTAGATATTCCATATTTGACTGTTGAACTTGGTCTGGATAATGTTTTTTCTCCCACTACCACCACCAAAAAAACCCCTCTTCTACCTCAGATTTGGGAGTTTTCTCAATCTCTTTTTTCTCAGTAGCCTCACATTGGCTACAAAGTATCAACACTTCAGACGCTGAATTTGATTATTCTTATATTTATTTGTTTGTTTTTTTATAATAAATGTTTATTAAGGTTTTACAAAACATAAAAGTCATCAAATCACATAAATCAAATAATCAGATATAACAAAACAAAGAACAGAAAAACAAAAAAAATACACACTTAGCAAAGAAAAAAAAGAAGAAAAAAGAAAAATCCACTTTTAAATTTCAAAATTCCATATCCCTCTGTCCTGACCTCCTCACATCTCTCTTTTTTGTGTTCCTCTTTATTCCATCAAATTCAGCAAATTCTAACCCTCTTTCAAACCTCATTTATAATTATATATTTCCACTTATTATGTCTCAAATTTCCCTTATCTTGGACCTTTACTCCACCTTGTATACTTTGACATAATATTATTCTAGTCATACCCCCCTTCTCCTTTTTAAAATTCTTCTTTTCATAACTCTTTTAACCATATCCCAAATACCATGTTACCTTCACATCCCACATCATATTAGCACTCAAACATTTTACAATATTTTTGTAGATAGTCCTTGAACTTTTTCCAATCCTCTTCCATCAATTCTTCTCCCTGGTCACGGATTCTGCCGGTCATTTCTGCCATCTCCATATAGTCGATCACTTGCATCTGCCACTCTTCCACGGTGGGTAAATGATTATTCTTATATTTATTTATTTGAATCCTATTTCTTTAAAGTTGGAAAAGCACCCAGAGAAGCTTATATGAAATCAATTACGTACAAGACAGTCCCTCCTAGAGGCTTAAAAGGTAAAATACACCACATAAAAGGAAAAGGGGATTGGGAGGGAAGAGGTGAGAAAGCAAACTCAGGGACCAGTTCTTAAATAGCCCATTAATTCATACTACTAAAGAGCTTGAGGAAATTACCATAAAGTCAAGATACAAGTCCCTGCCCCAAGGAGCTTACTATCTACAGTTTCAACAAGAAGAGGTGGGAGAAGAAGAGAGGGAAAGGAAAGAGTTATGGGTAACCAGAATTGAACACCAGCAGATGCAGAAACATATACTCTGGATTCCCCCCCAGTTGGTGACTGGGATAAAGCAATTTTTCAGTGGCTTCAGGGAAGAGGTGGGTTTGGAGGTGGGTTTTCCAGGCATTAAGATTAGCAAGAAAAAGTGGGTGAAAAGCTGGATCTGCAACACTAAAAGCCCAGTCACATCCCATGTAAGTAAGCAGTAGCAACATCAATACTTGTCAGGGACTGGGCAGAGGAGGAATGGTGGAGACCAGCCTGACCTTTCCAGAGAAGAGGAAGACAGTTCAGAATTACAACAGGGGTTTGAGGGAGGTCGCAGCTCAGAGGAAGATGAGGGGGATAGCTGGGAAATAAATGGGAGAGGAGGAGGAGCCAGAGCCAGAGCAGCTGGCTGATATGCTATCACTAGAAAGTGTTCCAGACCCAGCATCTCCCAGGAGCCGGCGAGCCTTAAAAGTAGGAGAGCGAAGGGCTCAGAAGCAAAGGGCCCTCAGCGCCACCCGTAGAAGAGATGACGAGTGAGGAAGTGGGAGAGAAGGGGAGTGGAGATTGACTCGGGACAACGCCATAATTCAAAGAGGCTGCATTCTCAAGCCTCTCTCTGTAAATACTGAATAAAAAGTAGATGGTAAGGACTTTTCCTTGTCTTATCTGTTCCTGGCAACCTGCCGTGGGGGTTGGTTCCTCTGCAGCTTGACAGTACTGGAAGGGAGGGGCTCCATGCTGTATGCCTCCACATGCCCCTCTTTCAGGTCGATGGGCCACATAGCTCAGTGGCAGAGCAACTGCGATGGAAGCAGAAGGCTCCAGCTTCAATCCCTGGCATCTCCAGACAGGGCTAGGAGTGTTCCCTGCCTGAAACCCTGGAGAGTGGCTGCCAGTCAGTGCTTACAATGTGGAGCTGGGTGGACCAATGATATAAGGCAGCTTCCTGCATCCCTGTGTTTTGCTGCATATTGGTAAAAGCATTATTTCTGAAGCTTATATATATATATATATACAATGGTACCTCGGGTTACATACACTTCGGGTTATATACGCTTCAGGTTACACACTCCGCTAACCTAGAAATAGTGCTTCAGGTTAAGAACGTTGCTTCAGGATGAGAACAGAAATCGTGCTCTGGCAGTGCAGCGGCAGCGGGAGGCCCCATTAGCTAAAGTGGTGCTTCAGGTTAAGAACAGTTTCAGGTTAAGAACGGACCTCCAGAATGAATTAAGTACTTAACCCAAGGTACCACTGTATGTATATATGTGTGTGTGTGTGTGTGTGTGTGTGTGTATACATATATATATATATATATATATTACTTCCTTTGCTTTTTAGATGATAAAGGTATGTGTCATAGGAAGTGTTGTCATAGAAGAGGCATCCCCTCATGAAAGAATGCCTCTTTTAAGAAAGTGATTGCCAGCTGCAGTAACTATAAGCATTTAGAATTATAAGCATTTTTAAAAATCATTCTTATTTTTTTTAAAAACACACACCCTGTTGCCTGATTAAGTTATGCTAATTCTGATATTAAATGTACTTTAAAAACAAAACCATTTTGATAATTTATTTGAGTTTGAGTATAATATATATATGTATTTGACAGGTAGGATAACAATAAGGAAAACAAACCTTTTAAAGAAAAAGAAAAATGTGTGCTGGTTCAAAAGTTCACAGGCCATCCCAAAATATATATTTTTAATGTTAAAGGGCCAGTTTGTATATAGATTTTCGAAACAAGCAAGCCTGCAATAATACAACACTTACCCATTGAAATCTCATTGGGGCTCACTCCTGAGCCGACATGTAAAAGATTGCACTGGACATGAAGCGGGGGGGGGGGGGAGGAATAAAAAAACCCAAGGAAGGTATGAGAGAATAGAGCCAGGAATGAGCTAGCCCATGTATATAGGTAGGGTATCCAAGAATTGAAAAATGCACCATTCTTAACAGTAGATGTGTTTGCCTCTGATTCCAGACCAGAGAGTCCTGTCCAGTTTGCCTACCCCTGGGAAAGTCCTGGAACTTGGCTGTCCTGAAAGCTGCCTCTGCCAAACCCCCTTCTCTCCAAGTCTCTACCTTTGGGGTCTGATCTCCCAAAGGCTTATTAGAACTGCCCTCCTTGAGGCACTGGGAAGACGCCGCTTGGCAATTAGCTAGAGTGCTTCTCTCGCCTTGCAAACAGAGAGCCCAAAATGATTGCCAAGGGTTTTTCTCTTCTCTTTCCCTGGGCCTGGAGTTGTTCCACTCCCTCTCTTAACATAAGAATGGAGGCAGCTCCTGTGAACTCCTGCGACCTCCTGACCCCCGCTCCCCAGCAATGAATGGCGTCCCCTGGCGTGTCCCCCCCCCCCCGGCCTCTCCAGCAGCCTCGAGCCTTGCCTAAATTCCTAATCAGGGTAATTTAATATATCTTAAGCTCCTGGCTGCTTTATTTGCTCTCCTTTTGGAGTTTGTTTTAGGCCTTCCCTGCCTCTCACCCTCATCATTAGAGCACCTTCTTTGAGGGCTGTGAGGCGCTGCTATGAGACCACAAGCCTCTTTTCATCTTCTAAATAAGCTGTGCTTCCCTGTCATTAGAATGGTATTCCCAGCCATTGAGGCCTTTCAAGGCCACCTCTCCCCACCACCACACAGAAAAGAAAGAAAGAAAGAAAGAAAAAAGAAAGAAAGCGGGGAGGAAGCCCGCTCAGGAGGTGAATAATCCACAATGATAAACTCCATGGCCAAAGCAAATAGCTCCTTCTTCTTCCCGAAGAACGGCTGGACTTGGCACGGCCCAGCCCAGGCAGGAAGCGGTACTGGCACAGCGCCTGGGCCAAAGAAGGGAGCATTTACTTCTGCCACTCTGTCACCCCCCCACCTCCATTCTTGTGGGTTTTTTTCATAGTGCAAAACCCGACTCCATTCAGTTTCTCATTCCTGTGTACAGAGTTGTTGTTGTTTTTTTGGCCAGGGTTAGCCAGGGCTGACCATGAGTCAGAAGGATGTGAGTTGCTCAGGCTGTAGATTTGGGTCACCATTTAGAAAGGTAGCAAATTGCCAAGTTATTATGATTAAATATAGGGCTTTTATTCACCCAGAACTCACCGGAACTCAGTTCTGGCGCCTCTCAGGTGGACACCGTTCTAAGAGAACAAGGGATGTTCTCATGGTGAGTTCCGGCATCTCTTTTTTTTAAGAAAAATAGCACTGGTTAAATATTACCGTATATCTGCTGTTTGGATTTCCAGCAGGAGTGCAATGTTTAACTGGCTGAAAATATTTTGAATCGATTCAGCACTTTACAAGGTGTCCGCTATTAAGCAGGCAACAGACATGTGTGTGTGTGTGTGTGTGTGTAGAAAAACTTATAAAAACTGCACTTGGTGAGTATTAACTTAAAGGAGGCATTCTGTGTGAGAGAGGAGGCAGAATGCCTCTTCTGGGAAGGAAGCTGTGATGGGCATCAGAGAAAGTGATGCTTTTCATTGCAGATCTTTGAAGTTACACAGTCCTAAGCAAACTCACTTAGGGTGTGAAATCCATTCTGGTCCATGGGTCTTCTTTCTGATGCTTAAGGGACAAGCTAACTTAAGCCTTAGGTGCCAAAATATTGTGGGCTAACTCAGTTTTCTGCAAGATACATATTCTGTCTAACCCACATTCGCACCTTCACATTCCCACCTCGCGCAGCAACTGAGTACATTAAAATGCCCATAACATTTCTGCCCCATTCAACTACATCACAAAAAGTTTCCCCGCCCCTTCTGCACACAGTCACACTGTTTAAATCCACAGGATCCATGCTTAATTTTAAAACTGATTTTAATATTGCATTTTTACAATGTAACCCAACCTGGGACCTAATGGTAAAGGGCAGGTAAGGAATCTAAAAAATAGCAACATTATCTGTGGGTTAAAAGCTGCCTGGTTTTTGTGCAGTGTGGCAGACACACACACACACACACACACACACACACACACACACAAACACACACCTGGTGCTTATTGAAAAACAGCTAGTTGCAAACAGTTCTAGAGCTGAATCAGGCCCAACAAGCAAAATGCAGCTGAAACACACAGGATCTACCACATTCCTATACATTCCCACTTCTTTGCACAGTGAGATGATGTGAGATCTTATCCCCTCTCTCAGAGACAACTATATAATTCATGAATCAGCACAGACAGGAAACAAATTTCCACACATTCCAAATCTGGCAACATTTCAGAGTTCAAAATCTGAATTTTTAAATTAAAAAATAAATCAATAGGTCAGATTTGGTTTTTGAACACCAGCTGTGAAAGATATTTTTTTCATTCATTCATTCAATAAGTTTATTGTGCTAGCCAAAGGCTATGACATGTCATTCCATTGAAATGTACCTAAATACAAACAAAGTAACAATATAACAAACATCAGTAATATAAAATAAGAAAAATCAGAATTACCATAAACTAGCTTAACTTCAGATTAAACCTCAGAGTCTCCAAAACAATTTACAGCAATTGTTCTCTCTCTCTCTCTCTCTCTCTCTCTCTCTCTCTCTCTCTCTCTCTCCAGATAATTTTATAAGATACAATTTGTCAATAAGACATACAATTTCAAGGCAGCAATGTTAAAAGTCACAGCTTGGTAACATTCAGTATACTGTATTTGCTGTAAGGGTGCACCTGTATCCATCAGTGGTCCCTTGTTTTGTAAACAACCCCCCCGCAATCCAACAGCAACAACAAGAGGCATGAAAATGCAAAAATGCTGGAGGATGATAAAATTCGGATATTATTCCCGTGTATGGAAACCATTGTGTAATTGCTTTACAGGGGAAACATACACACAGAATATTCAGACAATTCTTTTTTAAAAAATGATTTTCATTGATTTTTTTATAGTCAACAAACAGCATAAATCAACAAAAGAAATGCTAGAGGACTCAGGAGAGACTCAAAGTGGACGAAGAATACAAACAGAAACTATTCGTCGGATTGGAGTCTGCTAATATAATATAATATAATATAATATAATATAATATAATAATAGAAGGGGAAGAAATGGAGGCAGTGAGAGATTTTACTTTCTTGGGCTCCATGATCACTGCAGATGGTGACAGCAGCCACGAAATTAAAAGACGCCTGCTTCTTGGGAGAAGGGCAATGACAGGCCTAGATAGCATCTTGAGAAGTAGAGACATCACCTTGACAACAAAGGTCCGTATAGTTAAAGCCATGGTTTTCCCAGTAGTGATGTATGGAAGTGAGAGCTGGACCATCAAGAAGGCTGATCGCCAAAGAATTGATGCTTTTGAATTATGGTGTTGGAGGAGACTCTTGAGAGTCCCATGGACTGCAAGAAGATCAAACCTCTCCATTCTGAAGGAAATCAGCCCTGAGTGCTCACTGGAAGGACAGATTGTGAAGCTGAGGCTCCAGTACTTTGGCCACCTCATGAGAAGAGAAGACTCCCTGGAGAAGACACTGATGCTGGGAAAGATGGAGGGCACAAGGAGAAGGGGGCGACAGAGGACGAGATGGTTGGATAGTGTTTTCGAGGTTACCAGCATGAGTCTGACCAAACTGCGGGAGGCAGTGGAAGACAGGAGTGCCTGGCGTGCTCTGGTCCATGGGGTCACGAAGAGTTGGACACGACTAAACGACTAAACAACAACAATATAATATGATGGAGACTACAGAATGCAATGTAAAGTGACTCAATGGAGGTTGCAGCAAATGCTCATCTTTGAGACTTGAGAAAATTGTGTACCTTGAGGGACATCTAAGAAAGAGAAGTTTGATGTACCTTGCAAACTATGCAGGGCAGACTCTGGAATTTACCTGCATGCAACACACAGTCCCTCCATGCACACCGCAGCTTACTAATGTGCAGGACTCCGCTTTACTTGAAAATCCACCTTTAATCCACTCAACTAGTGATGTTTCCACGTGATGAGATTAAAAATTAAAACAATACATATCCTCAAGAAATTATTAATATCTCCTCCCACCCGTGCTCCACTGTTTGCAAAACACTGGAGGGAATGAATGGGCTTTGTTCCTTTCTTTTATCATTTTAGTTGCCATACCAAGCCATGATCTGGAGGCAATGATGCAGGAGTGTTGCTGAAGCAGCAGAGGCTGGTCCATTGGGGCAAATGGGCCACTGCCCCACCAACCTTACTCTTGATTCCTCCAATTTCACCTGCTTGTCTTCCAACACATAACTGCCCATCAGCTGCCTTCTCCGTAAGTCTCAGTTTTGCCCTTGTAGATCTCAGAGGGGAGAAGAATGGGGACACAAGTAGAATTTATTGGCTCCACCTGCCATTGGCTCAGGCTTCACCTACTGCTGACCTCCCTGCCTTCTAACCTAATAAGCACCAGCCACCGTTGCCCAGGAACCCAGGAGAGCCAGTGTGGTGTAGTGGTTAAGAGCAGTAGACTTGTAATCTGGTGAACCAGGTTCACTTCCCTGCTCCTCCACATGCAGCTGCTGGGTGACCTTGGGCTAGTCACAGTTCTCTGATGTCTCTCAGCCCCACTCACCTCACAGAGTGTTTGTTGTGGGGGAGGAAGGGAAAGGAGAATGTTAGCGGCTTTGAGACTCCTTCAGGTAGTGATAAAGCGGGATATCAAATCCAAACTACTACTACTACTACTATTCTTCTTCTTCTTCTTCTTCTTCTTCTTCTTCTTCTTCTTCTTCTTCTTCTTCTTCTTCTTCGGAGAAACTCACTGGCAATGCCACATTCTACAGACCTCTGTTTCTATCCCTGGCACCTCTGGTTAGAGTTGGGAGAATGCCCTCTCTGAAATCCCTGTGCTCTGTGGCCATCCAATTGCTAAGCATGTCATTGTATGGCCACCCCATCATATGGAAAGGCCAAGTTCAGTGTTTTGCTTGCAGAAGGTCGCAGGTTCAATCCCCCAGCATCTTCCAGGCAGGGTTGGGAAAGGTTCTTCTCTGAAATTCTGGAGAGTCGCTGCCAGCCAGTGTAGGCAATACTGAGCCAAGCTAAATGGGCCATTGATCTGACTGTGTATAAGGTAGGTTCTGACATTCCTATGTTACCTTCATTGTTTCAGCATGGAGGAAAGGTGGAATATGAATAAAATAATTGTGAAGTCAATAGCAGAATTCCCATTGATTTTAAGGGGTCAGAATTGCAGCCTTTGTCCTTTCCCAAAAAGACTCATTTTTGACCCGTTGAAATTAATGTGGCTACTGTAGGTGGAATTTAGTTGGACACGTCTGGCCAGTTCTAGCCCACTTTACAGTGAACATTTTTTAAATAAAGAAAAACCAGCAACGGTGCAGATTCCCCTCCAGCCCACCTCCCAGACCATGTTTCAGAAATGAACTCCCCACACATATCTGTTAATGAGCATTTGTGATGTTAGTCAGGAAGGTGAACTTCTGAGAAGGAGCCAGCAGGGGGAGCAAAACACACTTTCCTACATTTTCCTTGCAAGATGTCTTCGAAATTGAATCAAGTCACTTTGAATTCAAATGTTCAGAGCACTTGAGGTCTTTCATTGATGAGGTTGCAATATTTTTAAGGAAGATGAACTTCAAGAAAAACAACTTGAGGGTGTTAATTTATATCTTAACTATTCTGCCCCCACCCCAGCACCTTATTATTAATGGGAAAAGGTTGTTATTATTTGCAAAGGGTTGTTGTTGGCTAGGAATAAAAGTAGTAGCTCAGGACCTAGTGGTAGATTACCGGATCCTTAGATCTGCAAAAGTTTCAAGCTCCCTGCTGTAATTAAGTTGTTAGAATCTCTGATCTATCCTAATTCAGGGCCAAACTAGATGCAATGTTAACATTGCAATCCTATACATATCCATTTAGAATTAAGCTCTATTCACTTTAAAGGAACTTAAGCATAAATAAGCATATATAGGATTGCAGCCTAAATGTGTATTTGCACTTAGCATACATGTTTAAAAATAATGAAACAACTCCCATGCGGTCAGGGGGCTGATAATTATTGCATCAGGCATGGAGAGAGAATTTAATCATTGCAGTCTTGAGGAAAAGCTTTCCTCTGAAGCTGGTATTTGCATTGGGAGGAAACCCCCTCATTGGTGATGCAGATAATTATCAGCCTCTGCCCATAACAAACCTATCTGTATTTTAAAAATCATAGATGTTAAATGCAAAGACATCTGATGTCCCATTTTAGTCTGGCCCTCAAAGGCAAATTTGTACTTGTATACCAGGTAAGCCAAGCGTAGGGCTTGTGGCTGCAATAGGTAATTGCAATAATCACCTGAGTCCCTTCTCTGTGTCCCCTCTCTCTGAGAGGTTCAGAAGGTGACAACACGAGAACGGGCCTTTTTGTGGTGGCTCCCCATCTGTGGAATGCTTTCCCCAGAAAGGCTCACCTAGGGCCATCATTACAGGTCTTTACCTATGCCTTTGGCCCGTAAACCTTCTATGACCTTTTTCTGGGAATGTTGAGGAAGGTAGGAGAGGATATATTGATTGAATATTATCCCTCCTCACTCACGCTAGTGAACAAGCAGAAGAGCACATTCCCTTGCAGATTGCTGGAAGAAAGTTGATGGATTCATTAGAATCATTCAAGTTGAGCAATCCAGTCTGGCTTGTTTCTGGTAGGTTTCCTCTTTTCTTTCCCTCTTAAAAATAATAACACGACAATCTTCTTTAAAAGTAAGAGTACAGTTTACTTACATTCAGTTCACAGTTAGTATTCTGAAGGCAGGCTTTTTTCTTGTGGTTACAGTTACATTTGTAGAGAAAAGAAGTCTGAGCTAGGCCTCAGACTTTCTACCTTGTGCCTTCCATCTTCTGTAAGGGTGAGCCATGTGCTCCTGGCTAACAGCCAGAAAAGAGGAAGATGGCTGCTTGGCTAGCCCTTTTGTAGGGTCTGCTAGGGTCACACCCATCTACCTGGTCACACACGGGGGGGGGGGATGTTCCAGGGCAGGTATGACAGGAAGTCCTCCCTGTCTGGAGCTACATTCCCTTTTGTGTCCACTCTAGGCAACAGGAAATGTTGTGTTTGACTGCTTCAGTGATGGTACATCCACACTTTTAAATGCGTTTGGGCAATTATTAGGATTTATTTTCTGTGGTTTTTTTTATTATGCTATGTAAATTATGTTTTCAGTGTTGTACACCACCCTGGGATCTTTGTATAAAGGCCAGTATATAAACTGAAATAATAATAATAATAATAATAATAATAATAATAATAATAATAATAATAAAAAATACCCTGCCACCTGAACCACCATTTCAATGGCTTTCACTCAAGCTGTCTCTGAATAGCAGTTACTGCAGAACATCATTTGGTGCCCTTTGGGAGGAATGTAGGGATATAAGTTGAATATTTAAGATAAAGAAACAGTGGTAAAGGAGTTTTGCCCTCGCTTCATGCTTGTTTGTGCTCCAGGGCTGTTCAAGGCTTTTTGGTGCCCAAGGCAAACCACAACATGGTGTCTTCCTCTCCACCAGGGAAGAATGGCTGAATGAAGATCTACATCAAGATCAGGAGGCGTGGGAAATAAAGATCTATATGGGGACCTGCTGCCCCTGTGGATCTTGCTGCCTGAGGCAGTCGTCTCACTTTGTCTCAAGGGTGGACCAGTCCTGAGGGCTGGGTGTAACACATTGTGCTGCCAAAGACAGGATGCCACCTTCTGAAATCTCCTTGTCCTCCCCCTCCTTTTGTAGCCTTCTCACTCCTCCCTAACTTGTTGGGGCCATCCCTGCCAGTGAAAAATATTTTATTTCCATTGGACTTGCTCCTAGAAAAGCGACATAGGATCGGAGTCTTTCCAAAGTATGTGGCAGAGATACTTTCACTTTTAGAAAAATGAACTGGATTCTATGTATACCAAGTCAAGCGCTGTGAAGACATTTATTGGTGTTTGTGTGCCATTTGCAAATTCTATTCCCCTGGACAATTTTACCCAATATCCATTATGCTGCTAACCTATCATTATTATTTTTTTAAAAAAAAACTGCACTGACCATGTAAAACATATTTAGCTAACTGCTGAGCTAAGTGTTTTGCTTAATTCAAGAGGTCTGATTTGTCGAGTGAGTTCAAGCACTCTGGCAGATATTGCTGCTTTTATTCCTACCTCTTTCTACTTGCTTATGCTACTGGAACATAAAAAAGCTGCCCTGTACTGACTCACCCCCTTGGTCCATCTGGATCAGTACTGTCTACTCTGACTGGCAGTGACTCTCCAGGATTTCAGACAGTGTTCTCTCTTGGCCCTACCTAGGGAGGCAGGAGTTCGAACCCAGAGCCCGAGGTGGTTTTAGGGTGGCACGACTGGTGCAATGGCACTGGGTGCTGTGCTGCAGGGGTACCCCATCAATGCTGTAGAATGGAGTGCGAGAGGTGGGAAGCACCAAATTTTAGCATCGCACAGGGTACTGCTGAAATTTGCGAAGCCAAAATCTACCATTGCTGGAGCTTTCTGCACACATGGTGCTCTACCTCCAAGCTATTTGTGGGAATGTTGTAGATAGTAAAGGTAAAGGGACCCCTGACCATTAGGTCCAGTCGTGACCGACTCTGGGGTTGCGGCGCTCATCACGCTTTATTGGCTGAGGGAGCCGGAGTACAGCTTCCGGGTCATGTGGCCAGCATGACTAAGCCGCTTCTGGTGAACCAGAGCAGCACATGGAAATGCCGTTTACCTTTCCGCCAGAGCGATACCTATTTATCTACTTGCACTTTGACGTGCTTTCGAACTGTTAGGTTGGCAGGAGCAGGGACCGAGCAACGGGAGCTCACCCCGTCGCGGGGATTCGAACTGCCGACCATCTGATCGGCAAGTCCTAGGCTCTGCGGTTTAACCTGCAGCGCCACCCGCATCCCATTGTGGATAGTAGGAGAGGATATATTGTTTAAATATTATCCTTCCTCACTTATACTAGTGAGCCAATTGCAGAGTACATTCCCCAGTATATTGCAGGAAGTCAGTTGGTAGATTCTTTTGAATCTCTTGACTTAAGAAATCCAGTCTGGCTTTGTCCAGATTGGGCTCGTTCCTGGTAAATTCCCCTTTTTTTATCCCTCTTAAAAAGAATAAAGACACAACAGTCTTCTTTAAAAGTAATGATAAGAAGTTTACTCACATTCAGTTCACAGTAGGTTCCCTGAAGGCAGGCTTTAGCTTGTAGTTACAAACAAGAGTTTGAGTTCAGCCACCCTGAGCCCAGCCTTGGCTGGGGAGGGCGGGGTATAAAGAAATATTATTATTATTATTATTATTTTATTTTTATTATTATATGGGAATGAGCCCATGTGTTGCTGGCTGAGAGCCAGCAGACAGCAAAATACATCAGTATCAGAAGAGAGCAGCAAAAGAGGAGGATGGCTGAGTGACTGGCCCTTTTACAGGGGTCCCATCTACCTGGTCACACACAGACCAGGTGGGACAGGAAGTCCTCCTGGCTAGAGTAACATCCCCGTGTGTGTCCACTCTGGGCAAACAGGAAGTGTTGTACTTGACTGCTTATGTTATATCCCACAGTTTTACGGTGGCACAACTGGTGCAATGTCACTGGGTGCTGTGCTGCAGGGGCGCTCCATGAATACTGTAGAATAGAACGTGAGAGGTGAGGAGCACCAAATTTTAGCATCCCACAGGGTGCCGCTGAAATTTGCAAACCCAAAGTCTGTTATCGCTGTAGCTTTCTGCATACATGATGCTCTACCACTGCGCTACTTGCCCTTCCCTCTAGTAATTGAACTAGTCAACTAGTCATTTCTCTCTATTCTGCCTACACAAACTGTCCTCTGCACACAAAAGTCCCAGGTGCAATCCCCAGCCTCTCCAGGTAGAACTACAAAAGACTACAAAAGCCTGAGACCTTTGAGGTCTACTGCCAGTTAGTTTATACCAGGGGCTGGGAACATCTTCCAGGCTAAGGGATGAACTCCCTCATGGACAATGTTCTGGGAGACAGAGGCAAAGGTGAGCATCTCTAGGGCAAAAAGGGGGCAGGGACAGATGCAGAAGTGAGCGGAACAGCCTAGGTGACACTGGCCTCTATGTAGCAAGTGCATTCCAGCCAGGAAAAAGCCAAAATTATTGATGCCCACCCTCCCTGCACAATCTTGTTGGGATGTGATTTTAGAGGCGAGGAGAGAATATACCGTATTTTTTCATGTATAAGACTAGGGGTTTGGTTTTTTACCAAAAAATTAGTTTTAAAATTGAGGCTCGTCTTATACACGGGTAGTGCTGAGGGGGTGTTCTCTTAATTTGGAGTCCCCCAAAATAGGGGGTGTCTTATACATGGGGGTGTTTTATACCTGGAAAAATTTATTAGATATTATCCTTCCTTTCTCACATGTTCAGCAGAGTGCCCTCCCTTTGCACCGTTTGTGTGTATGATTTTTTATTAAATTTTCTGTTTTACAATTTAGAATATTCAATTAAACAATCTTAAAATATCAATGACTTCCCTTCTTCTCTTTCCATGGTTCATTTTGCATTTCCTAAATCCCTGCATATTTTACAAAAACTATAACATTCAGTATTCCATTATTACATCCATCAAAACTTATTTACACTGTTGAATTTATCTTAATGCTGCCAGCGTTTTCAAGTGTACACAATTTCCCCCCATGTATTCAATAAACGTTTTCTACTCTTCTCTAAACGTATGTTCTTCTTGTTCTCTTAGTCTATATGCTAAGTCTGCAAACTGCGCACTTTGAAAGGGAAGCTTAGATTAGCGAGTGTTATCCTTTTAGTTTAAGTAATCCAGGATGCTTTAAGGCAGACTAGATTTTTTTCTTGGTATTGCCCCCTTTCCTCCTGCTTAAAACAATAACCACACAAACAGGTTTGAAAAAGATAAAAATATCATTGACTCCCTCTGAATACTCATTGAAGAGTAACAGATACAGCAGCTTTGTTGATGCAGGTTTAAAATGGTAATTGAGTTACTAAAACATAATAAGCCTGCCTTAAAAAATGGAGTCTGAGCTTAGAGCATTTTTGTTCTATTGCAGCATTGTTGTGGGGGCCCCTGAAGCATGACGCCCAGTGCAGTCGAACTGGTCACACCTACCCTAAAACTGCCTCTGAAGGGAAGATTTGAGTCTGAATTTCTAACATTCATAATGCACATGACTCTTCCAAAGACCCATGCAGATTTGCCTTCCTTGCATGGTAAGTCAAGCAGGGAGGCATCCTTGTGTTATTCACAGATAAAGCTATCGCCACCTAAGAACATAAGAAAAAAGGTAAAGGTAAAGGACCCCTGGACGGTTAAGTCTAGCCAAAGGCGACTATGGAGTCTCATCTTGCTTTCAGGCCAAGAGAGCCAGCATTTGTCCACAGACAGTTTTCCAGGTCATGTGGCCAGCATGATTAAACCACTTCTGGTGCAACAGGACACAGTGACGGAAACCAGAGCACATGGAAATGCTGTTTACCTTCCCTCTGTAGTGGTACCTATTTATCTACTTGCACTGGTATGCTTTCAAACTGCTAGGTTGGCAGGAGCTGGGACAGAGCAACGGAAGCTCACCCCATTGTGGGATTTGAACCACTGACATTCTGATCGGGAAGTCCAAGAGGCTCAGTGGTTTAGACCACAGTGCCACCCGCGTCCCATTAGAACATAAGAAGAGCCTGCTGGATCAGGCTAATGGCCCATCTAGCCCAGCATCTTGTTCTCACAGTGGCCAATCATCATCATCATCAAACCTTTTATTGGCATCACATGCAAACATCCAAAACAAATCAATACAGAATTACCACTTCCCCAGTGGCACAAAACACTTGCTAAAAGAAAGGAGGCAGAGCAGTCTATCATCACATCTCTAGGTCTCCAGGAAGATCAGACGTCTGCAGTGTATTTCAATGACAAAAAACCAAACAGAGATATTTAGTCACTAACCTGGTGAGCTCCTGATCATTCCCCAGTAATAGAAAATGTATGTCCTCCAACTCTGGTTTCCATTTGGGGATACAGAGTTGATCTAGAAATTGCTGATGGAGATCAGCATATAGTTTACAATTAAGAACCATATGTGTACGGGTTTCCACCAGGTGGTCTTCACATGGGAAAGTTCTTTCTCCTTCCACCCTGGCTGAGAACCTTCCCCAAAGGAGGTCTGATATGTGAATTACCTCTTGTTATGAAAAAATGCATTATGGCCTGCATAGACATCTTACTGGCATTCACCGCCATTGCATGGTGCGTGGACCAGAGAAGCCTATGATGGAATGTAATTCCCAGATAGCTGAATTCGAATACCTGCTGGATGGGTTTTCCACCAAATACTCAGCTATAGCTCTTGCTCAGTGGCCAATCAGATGCCTGTGGGAAGTCCCAAAGCAAGACCTTGGCACAAGAGCCCTTCCTCCCCTTCTGTGGTTTCCAGCAACTGGTATTTCAAAGCATTACTGGCTCCAGCAGTGGAGGTAGACCATTGATAGCCTTGGAATGGGATGACTTGGCAGCTGTAGGCACTTCAGCCTCAATGGCTGTATCCAGCCCTAGTCCTGGATTCAACGACATTAATGGACACAGCTCTGTTCATTTCAGTTAGTTGACTCTGAGTGTAACTGAGTTGGACGCTGCCCCATGGGATTTCTTGAGATAACACTTACCAGGCGCGCTGCTTGCCACCAGCCTGGATCCAAACCTTTTATTTCTACTTAACCTCTCCTTACGAGTAAGGAGCGCATAGTCAGAAACAAATATCTCTTCCTGCCTTCCTAGGAACCCTGCACAGCACACAGGCCATCACGATTCACTTAGATGAGTTCATTTCCTTTCTTTCGCGTTTGATGAAAGTCAAGTCCCGAGATTCAGGTAAAGGCAAAATAGTTATACAGCCCCCATAATTGTCTTTGTAGAGACGGCGAGTAAAAGTCTAATTCCCCATTGTTCCCTGCCAATGAATTATGCATAGCCAGCTAGGCCTTTCTGTATTAATCATTTTATTAAGGAAACCTATTCATTTGCTTTGTATGCTTAAAATATTTACCACTAAAAATGGCTGCTTGGGGAAGAATGATTGGTTGTCAGTAATTTGGGGAACTCATTGCTAAGTGGATATATTTCCTACTGTGAGAAATCCTGTAAGGTAGATAAGAAAAGGCAGGTACTCATCTAAAGCTGGTCAGTGTTCAATAGAAGCCTTATGTACTCTTCTAGGGCTATTTTATCCCCATGGAAAGGTCATAGCTCAGTGGGTATAGCACCTAGTTTGCAAGCTGAAGGTTCCAAGTTCAATTCCTGGCATCTTCAGTTAAAAGGATGTCAAAGGCAGCCAGTGTGTTTATTGATATAATAATAATAATAATAATAATAATAATAATTTATTTGTACCCCACCCATCTGGCTGGGTTTCCCCAGCCACTCTGGGTGGCTTCCAACAAAGACAAAAAAAATACACTAAAATGTCACACATTAAAAACTTCCCTGAACAGGGCTGCCTTCAGATGTCTTCTGAATGTCAGGTAGTTGTTTATCTCTTTGACATCTGATGGGAGGGTGTTCCACAGGGCGGGCGCCACTACCAAGAAGGCCCTCTGCCTGATTCCCTGTAGCTTTGCTTCTTGCAATGAGGGAACTGCCAGAAGGCCCTCAGAGCTGGACCTCATTAGAGTGCTGGAATAGGACCTGGGAGACCAGAGATCAAACCTCCACTTAGCCATGATGCTTACTAGGTGACCTTCAGCCAGCCCTAGTCTCTCAGGCTAACCTACACTATGGAGTTGTTGTGAGAAAGAGCAGGAGCAGGAGGAGGAAGGGGTAGAGGAGGACCAGAACTTTTTTTATGTATGCCACAACAGCAGTAAGAATACTTATCGCAAAGTATTGGAAGACACAAGACCTACCCACCCTGGAAGAATGGCAGATGAAGGTGATGGACTATATGGAACTGGCAGAAATGACCGGCAGAATCTGAGACCAGGGAGAAGAGTCGGTGGAAGAAGATTGGAAGAAATTTAAAGACTATTTACAGAAATACTGCAAAATTAATGAATGTTAGAATGATGTTGGATTGAAAGTTATGTGGTTTTTTAGCTATAATGCTATAAGGAGTATGAAAAAATGGGCTATTAATAAGCAAAAATCTAATGTTACATTATTTTAAGATTAAAGATTAGGATAAGCAAAGAGGGGAAGGATTTGCTGAACTGACAAATTAAACTGGAATACAAAAAGGGAGGTTAGAGGAGGTCCGGAAATTAAGTAAATGAAAGAATGTAATGGAAAGATGGAACTGTTTTTTATTTGTATTTGTATTTTTCTTTTTTCATTTTGTAAAACTATAATAAATATTTTATTAAAAAATATATATATGTCACTTTGAGCACCTTGGAGAAAAGGCGAGGTATAACTTCAATAAATAAATAAAAGTAGCATGCAGGGTCCATATAGTAAAAGCTATGGTTTTCCCAGTAGTGATGTATGGAAGTGAGAGCTGGACCCTAAAGAAGGCTGATCGTCGAAGAATTGATGCTTTTGAATTCTGGTGCTGGAGGAGACTCTTGAGAGTCCCATGGACTGCAAGAAGATCAGACCTCTCCATTCTGAAGGAAATCAGCCCTGAGTGCTCACTGGAAGGACAGATCCTGAAGCTGAGGCTCCAATACTTTGGCCACCTCATGAGAAGAGAAGACTCCCTGGAAAAGACCCTGATGTTGGGAAAGATGGAGGGCACAAGGAGAAGGAGACGACAGAGGACGAGATGGTTGGATAGTGTCTTCGAAGCTACAAACATGAGTCTGACCAAACTGCGGGAGGCAGTGGAAGACAGAAGTGCCTGGCGTGCTCTGGTCCATGGGGTCACGAAGAGTCGGACACGACTAAACGACTAAACAACAAAAGCATGCAGGGGATGGAGGAGAAATTCAATTCAGATGATGATTTACGTACCCTTCACCTAAGGCCCCATTAAAGCTGAAGCTATCAAATTTTGCACTTTCTGAAACAGTATTTGAACCAAAACACTATCCCTTTGAAGTTCATGCTTATCTGAATTAGGAAATGCAGTTCTCCAACATATGTTTGCAAAAATGCATGGTAGGGGATAGTGTGCATAAGAATAAATATATTCATGAAAACAATGTACAAACATGCATTATATTAGGGGAAATTGTCTGCCAACTATGTGCACTGGTTGAAACTTCATATACGAATGTGTTTAATTAGGAGAAATCAGCAAGAAATTGTGGATGCATTTTCATGTGGATTTTTTTTAAAAAAACACACCTGCAAATGGCTGCGGAAATGTGAAGAACTAAATTTAAGATTGGAAAAACAGGGGAAACAATATTGGCAAGTCCTTCCTTCTCTAGCAACAAGATATCTGCCTGAGACCTTGCAAGAGCTGCTGCCAGTCAGAGAAAGCAATACTAGGCCAGGTGGACCAGTGCTCTGACTCGGGTCACATTCACACCATACATTTAAAGTGCAATGATAGCTCTTTAAACTGTCATGATTTTCTCCAAAGAATTATGGGTATTGTAGTTTGTTAAAGGTGCTGTGAGTTGTTGGGAGTCCCCTATTCCCTTCCCAGAGCTGCCATACCTAGAGTTGTTTGTGGGAATGTTGTGGATGGTAGTAGAGGATATATTGATTAAATATTATCCTTCGCCTCTCACACTAGTGAGTTATATATATACGATATACAATATATGATATCTTTATTGTCATTGTCCCATATGGAACAATGAAATTGAAAATCTACATAAAACATTCAACTCCCCCCTTAAAAACTCTGAAACCCCATTTTAAAATAGCAGAGCTCCTTCCCCTTTACACAGCAAGAAGCTAGTAGCAGATTCGCTTGAATATCTTTAATTAAGCAATCCAATCTGGCATGCCCAGATTACAGTATATTCCTGGTAAGACCCCTTTGATTCCCTCCAAAAAGAATAAAGACACAAGAGTCTTCCTTATAAGTAATGAAAAGTTTACTCACATTCAGTTCACAGTATGATCCCTGAAGGCAGGCTTCAGCTTGTTGTTACAGATACAGTGTAGCTTACATTGTTGTAAGGATGGGCCCATGTGCTGCTGGCAGAGAGCCAGCAGACAGCATCAGATGCACAAGGAGCAGTGGCCAAAATGGAAGAGAGGAGCATCAAGAGAGAGATGGCTGCATGACTGGCCCCTTAGTAGGGTCTGCAAGGGTCACACCCACCTGCCTGGTCACATGCAGGTGGAGGATGCTCCAGACCAGGTGTAACAGGAAATTCTACCTTGGCTGGAGTAACACCCCCGTCTGTGTCCACTCTAGGGAAACAAGGGATGTTGTATTTGACCTCTCCAATGGATGACATCCCACATTGTTTAGCAAGCACTACTTCTTCACAGGAAACTCTGGGAATTGTAGCTCTGGGAGGGGAAATGGGGAGTCTTCAGTCCAAACGACTCTCAGCACCCTTAACAAACTACAGTCCGATCATAGCATCATGGAATTGTAGAGTTGGAAGGAACCATGAGGGTCTAGTCCAACCCCCTGCAATTCAGGAACCCTTTTGCCCAATGTGGGACTTAAACCCACAAACCTGAGATCACATGCTCTACTGAGCTATCCCAGCTGATGATGGACAGGAGGCATTCCTTGTGGGAAGCTGTGTACGATGCTGCTTTAGCTGTATAGGAGCCTGAGGGAAACTGAAATGGAGAGATCCAGTCATCCCTGTTCTCAACATGCCACCAAACCTGCTTAAAGAGCACCCCTTTCTTAGAGCACTCTCTCACCAGTAGTTTTCAGTAATCCTACGTGCAGAGTGTAACGGAGGGGTTTTTGTGCAAGTGTATAAGTGGTGGTTTGTGTTTATTCATGGCTAGCCTTCTACTCCAACCTGCTGCTGTGCAGAAGCTGCCTGTTCAGGACCGATAGTGAGAAGAGCCAGCAGGATGCTCTGCCCCTGCCAAGTGATTGGCATGTTGCACCATGCGGGTGCCTCTTTTGCTCTCTGGCTCCTTCTAAGAGAGATTGCATTTGATCTTCCTTCCTCCTGGGCTTTGTGGGAGGTCCTGCTTGCCTCCCCCCAGAGATGAAGACAAGCCAATCAAGCAAGGAGATATCTGGGCTCTGCCTGGCATCTTGCCTGTCCTTCTGGGGACCCATCGAAGCAGAGAAATGTTCCCAGAAGAAAACACAACTTATAGCAGGCCTACCATCCCCATTGACCAAGGAAAGGGCTCAG
This sequence comes from Podarcis raffonei, assembly GCF_027172205.1. Classification (NCBI taxonomy): domain Eukaryota; kingdom Metazoa; phylum Chordata; class Lepidosauria; order Squamata; family Lacertidae; genus Podarcis; species Podarcis raffonei. The sequence goes on along the minus strand of NC_070615.1, from coordinate 17,658,889 downwards.
ATTGCTCCTTCCACCCAGGACCAGTCCAAGCATTATTCTGGTAGATGTGCGCACATCAAGTCTGTATCAGCCTTAGATTCATCCTGGGATTCCGTGAGCACAGGGGTGGCAGCCTCAGGTCTGGGGGTCAAATGTGCCCCTCCAAGCCTCTCTATCTGGTCCAAGGTCTCTCTTTCTGAATCTGCTACACCTCCTTCTCAATTTTTCTGTGGTCCATACCCCTTGCAGGCCCTACTTTGCATCTTCCTTGAGTGTTTGGGACGGGCTGAGATGTGTCCTTGAATTCTCACAACACTGTTTCCTTGCTTGGATGGAGGACAGATGTGTGTGTGAGAGAGAGAGGGGGGGGGAGAGAGAGAGTGACTAGAGGGAGCCAGCAGTATGTCACACAAAGTAAGTGGAGTTAACTCTTTATTAGAAAAAAGACAGGGTTTGCACCAGGGTGTCAGGTCCAATTAGCACAACAACTCTTCTTTGGTAGGTTTTTCCCCATGAAGCAGTTGTGGAAACTGAAGGTCCCCACCTTCCCACAGCTGCCTTAGTCCCCTCCTCTCCCAGGTTTCCCCCAAGCAATCTGAGACTGCGCCTGTGGGGTGCCAATTTCTCCTCCACCCTCTTCATGCCTCTCCTGGGGAGACCAAGAGGAGTGAGGAGATTGTTGCGGCAGATATAAGAGTAAACAGGCCATGAAACCCTTTTAGCAGAGTAAAAACACTTATGTTCTTTTGCAGCTTACTGAAAGCTAAGAATTAGGCAGTTATACCTTTTATCCCTGATTATTTGTGGTCTACTGACCTTTTCCTGTTCTGTCTTCATTGCTAAGGATGAACCAACCATTTTAGTAAAAACAAAACTGTTTACTTATATTTCAATCCAGGCAGTTCAGGGATGCAGGAGAGGATATATTGTGAGATTATATCCTTATCCAACTTGCGCTAACAAGTTCCCAAAATATCAGCAGAGTAGGACATTCCCTTTTTAAGTTCACAACGGTAACATGTGCTCAGGTTCGTTAGACCCTCTATAATAACCACTCTGGTAATTTCCCCTTTGTTCCCTCTTAAAATACAAGACACGACACAGTCTTTTATAAAAGTATAAAAAGAGTTTACTCACGTTCTGTTCACAATAGGATCCCAGAAGGCAGACAGGCTTAATAAGGTAATATACATTTAGAATCTATCTTATAGGAAGATAGTCCCTTTGTCCTCTCTTGGCTGGGAGCCAAGAGAGCATCTTTAGCAGATGTTACTTCTTCAAAGGAAGATGGCAGAGAGAGAGAGAGAGATGGCTGCCCTGCCTTGTGCTTTTATCATTACCTGCACAGGTGAGGCCACACCCACCTCTGGTCACATGCGGAGGAAGTCTGTCCCAGGAAGTTTACCTGCTGGCTGGACAGACATCCCTCCCCATGTTTAAACATGTACACTCTAGGAATGTTGTAATTGACTGCTCCTGTGTTTTACATCCCACATGTACTATGCAGGGGGAAATACTTCTTGGTCACAGAAATACAGAATGAGTATCCAAAATGGCGTCTGGGCTCTGAGGAGAGGCCAGGCATGTATGTCTGCTCACATCGGTGGCGAGAGAGAGCTCAGACAGGAACGAAATACATGGGATTATCTCTTTTGTTAGAAATTCCCACCAAAACAGTAAATCAGGGTTGATTCAGAAACTATGAGTCTGGCAATCATAGAATCATATAGTAAGAAGGGACCCTTGTGGGGTTTGAACCCATAACCTTGTGTTCAAGAGTCTCCTGCTCTAGTAATTGAGCTATTCCATGCCTTTGTGATTTGGGCTGGAAATCCCACAATTAGATATGGACAGGACAAACTGGCAACACAGACCTTAAGAAATGAAAGGGAAGAGCAGTTAAGGGGACTTAAGGGGAACCACAAAGGTCTTTGTTCTTCCCTTCCTGTGTTTTCCATTGCAGACTCTGGTCTCAGGAAGCTTAACATTGCTCTAGCTTCCAAACTCATACAAAGTTGCAGGGGAAGGTGAACCTCATACGGTGCTAGCCTTCACTTGCTCCATCTCAAAACAAGGCAGCAAGTCTTCTGCAGTTTTTAGAGGGGAAGCCACCATGTTAGCTCAGCCCCATCAGACTTTAGAAAAATGCAAGACACAACAGAACCATTCTAGACATATTATCAAATGAACATGACTCAAGCCACTGTCTTCATTGGAAGATGAATTGCACTTAATATTTTATTTATTATTATTATTATTTACTAACAGAGTGGGAGATGGATTGCACCCAATGTGTAGTATTTTAGCTATACTTATATCCATCAGTGAATCTGCATTATCAGCAGGGGTGAAGGCACTGATAGTATACTTGAAATATGGATTTCAAATTACATTTTATTCAGAACAATCCTCACTGACATTATGGTACACCCAAAGGAACTTACTGATGGGTGTTGTGGCACACTGGATGATGACCTATGGCTGGGAGATAATCATTCTTTCCCTTTGAACATGATAGAACTTATTTATGAGTAAACCTGAATAGGACTACATGTTATGGTTGTAGTCTTCCCCACTATAAAGCCGGCCATTGCAAACTTAAGGCTAAAGACTACAAAACAACAAACAGTAACAAGAACAACTGGAGAGTAATATGAAGGGGAAGGAGAAGGAGTGATGATTAGAGGTTTCAGGAGAATGAAATCAAGATGTGCACTTGTGGCAAAAATAGCTTTGGGATAATTGGCTGATTTACTGGGATTGGAGAATTGTCTAGTCTGGAAGTGCCTAAAGGCGTAATTACGGAAACACTCTTCAAAAAAACCCAATTCATGGCAGCAAAAATATCATAACTGTCATCATTTTATTTGTATGCCACCTTTCCTCAAAAAGAATCATTACAAATCTACTCCACACAAGTTTTTCATTGTTTTTTGTGGGTTTCACTTCTAACCAGGCAGAGGGCCTTCTCGGCAGTGGCACCCACCCTGTGGAACGCCCTCCCATCAGATGTCAAGGAGACAAACAACTATCTGACTTTTAGAAGACATCTGAAGGCAGCCCTGTTTAGGGAAGTTTTTAATGTTTGATGTTTTACTGTGTTTTTAATATTTTGTTGGGAGCCACACAGAGTGGCTGGGGAAACCCAGCCAGATGGATGGGGTATAAATAATAATAATAATAATAATAATAATAATAATAATAATAATAATAATAATATGATAGGATCTTCCAGGAAGCCCCTTCCCCACCTCCAAGTGGAAGCAAGAAACAACAATAACAAGGACCTCTGTCTCCTAAACCATCAGTCTGGCTAGCAAGCATCTTTCCAATGAAGCGTTGTGCATTATATTTTCAGACAAAGTGGCAAAGAGGTTTGAAGTAGATGTCTTCTGATGGTTGCTTCTCAGTCTGTGCTTTAAGATTCTCTAGCAGTCCATGCACAAGGGCAGACTTTGCTCATCTTCCGTAATATGACAAGACCAAAACGTGGTACCCCCAAATGGATCTTCTCAATGATGGGTCTCCTCAGTTTTGCACCCCTTGGCTTGGCACCCTGTGGGGGAGGACTGCCCGTACTGCCCTAAATCTTGCACTGCCATGCATCAGACAAGTTAAAAGGTGGCACCTGACTTCGGTATGGTGGCAATGAGGGATCTTCTACCCATAACAGACAGGATAATGACAGGAGCACTGCCTCTGTTCCACCTTCTCTTCCACCACCACCATCAAGGTTTTGCTCAAAGCTTTTTTGCTTTGCTGTCATCTAGGTCTCCGCTGTTTCCAGTGCCAGATTTATGTATAAGCCAAACAAGCTATAGCTTAGGGCCCCACTCTCTTGGGGGCCCCAAAAAATTTAAAGAAAAAAACTGGATGTGCATTTCCAAATATATGATAAAAATAAAATAAAAATAAAACCTACATACTGCAACAGTGTTTTGTGTTGTATAGGCTCCTATGATGTAAGTAATGGGTTCTGCCTGCTAGCCAGCTCCCTAAAATATCACTGATTTGCTCATTTCTATATATAGGGTGCCTACATTCTGCATGTGCAAATGGCTTTAGATACCTATTAGGTCCATAAATTACCACATAGCATATAGGACCTATTCAACACAAAAAACAGCAACAATTTGTTGTTGACAAAGGACAGCTTGACATATAAAGGGTCTCATCAAACCTAAATCTGGCCCTGACTGTTCCCATTGGCTAGGGAGCCCATGGATGTGCTCAAATATGTGTTTCCAAATACCTTTGCAAGCAAATGAACAAACCCAGTCCGGAGGAGTCCACAATCTAAACCCCAAGACCGGTGGTAGAATGGGGGTCAAGATGGACCTCTTCACCCAGGCCAAAATTTGTGTGGTTTTTGTGAATCGACCTCTATTGCCTAGTAAACGATCTGTGGTCCATTTTAAATTGTTTAAATATTGCATGCTTTAAATACGTAGTGGTAACCTGCCCTGCTACTTTGTGGTGAATTTGTCTCATTTGTAAATAAATACGTAAGTGGATTGTTGCATCCTTCGCATTAAGGGCTTAACTGGGCCTTTTTCAGTCCAGTCCCAATGCCTTCTTATTTGGAAGCCTTGCATTGGATAACAGGCCAGTTTTTTTGAATACGGAATACAGGCGTGGCAGCTGCTCCGGATTAACTAAAACAGCACAGAAAAATGCAGCTTCTTCGTGCGCAATTGGCAGTGGGTATATTTGACTTCCTTCTCCCCGCTCCTCGCCTTTGTCTACACCGGCCACAATGGTTTTTCGGCCGGGAGTGGGGCGCTATCGAGGCCACTCTCACGCACCACCCGCACCCCGCAATGCCCAGAGCCTCGAAATCGCCCTTCCCGTATGCAAGTTGCGCTAGGCCTCGCTTCCTCCAGGGCGGTCCATCTACTGTAAAGAAATCGCCTCTCCCCTCGGCAAAAACGCGCCAATCTATACAAAGTGCAATGACATATATAAACAAAATGTTAATTCCTATAAAGGCATAGCGAGCCAGCCGGGCGGAAAATTAAAGCTGACATTGAGTTTAATTAAACAAAACAACCAGCTTTGGATATCTGGGGAGCAGAGAGACGAGAGCGGTTCGAGAGGGTGGAAGAATCGGCAAAGCTTGCTAGAAACTGCTCAGGAAAAAAGACGAGTGCAATTATATGTTAAAAGGAGACCCTTCTCCATCCGCCTTGCGGTCTTCTTCCCTCGCTCCTTGGTGGTAGCCACCACCACAGAAACGAGGCCACAAAAAATATTTCCAGTGGCACCTACCAAAAATGACACCAAACCCTACCAGAGCAAATCTGCATCGTTTGAAACCTTAGCGAGAGCTGCGGGCCTTTTCTTGCTGTTTTTCAACTTAGGCGATTCCCTTCCTGCTTTAAGGCAGACCGTCTGTTGCGATGTGGTGTGAATTCGACCCCTAGCCCGAGAAAACCCCATGGCTGGCTCTCACCTGGTCAGGTGTGTTCCCAAGTTTTCTTGTGTCTGCCTGCAAGCACCGTGGCAGAGTCCCAGAGGGCTCTGCAGAGAGATTTCAAAAAGAAAATGACATTTCCAGAGTGAAACGGACGAAATGGAATGGACAAAGGCTCTTTGACATTGGCTTCCTCCCTGAGAGACGCGTGTCTGGCGAGATCCAAGGATCGGCCAGGCTATTAATTCAAGGAGAGCCCAATACACAACATAAAGTGTGCGTGTTTTGTCAATTAAGGGCAGGATTCATACTGTACATGCGCCTCTTAGCTATCCCTGCTTGCTATTCCTGCCGTAAATGAAAGGCATTCCAGCGATCATCCTCGGAGGATCTGAAATTACTACAGTTTATGTTATGTTCTTGCAAAGAGCCCGCCGCTGTGAGAAGCAGGGGCGAGTATGGGATGGGGTCGCGGGGAGCGCTTGTATAATGCAGGAGGACCACCTAAAGCTGCGCACTGGTCAGTTCCATTGATTTGAGTGGGAAGTAATCAAGCACGTGTCTATTAAAATCAATTGGATTTCCGGGGGTCGGAATGGATCATGTCCCATTGCACCTCGGCTTGCAAGCATAGGACCACAAATCCAAGACTGTGTTTCAGGCTTGATACAGACGTGCGTGTATGATTGTAAGAACCTGTGCGTCTGAATGGGACACAGGCGGTCGAACTTGCATATCCATCCCCTCAAACGCAGTGTTCCCCCCCCCCAGTGTTAGTACACAGTCAAGGGGATATAACTCAATCGATGTCCACGCACGTGTGAACTAACACTTTGCGTGCAAGCGCTTAGCAAACCCAGGATAATATACAAGTTCATTTTTAAGTAGACGGGTCATTCGTGACCAAAACCAACAGAAAAGGCAACAGACCCACACACCGTTTTCTCAATGTTTGTGATGCGGCATTTTTGAAGCCTATTTTGCAAATTAATACCAATGTGCAAATTTGCACATGCTTAGATATTTATAATGATAAAAATACCCCATGCATAAATTAAAGAGGGGTAAATGGGATGCTGTATATTTAATTATTCGTTTCGGATATGATTGTAAAACGCAATGTGTAAAAATGGCCCTAACTGGAATAGAACAAATGTCCATTTAGTCCGCCATCCTTGCTCCGCCAGAAGTCTGAAGGATGGATGTGGAAGTTTATAGGCAGCAACATTCTGCTTTTGTCTTTCCCCAGGACCTGCTATTCAATTTCCCTATAGGTTTGGATCTGTCTTGAGCAATTTGCCTAATCCTTAAAAATAAATAAAAAATTCCACATATGTTGATAGTCATAATCACATCTTGTCGCAGGGAGTTCCATAAGCAACTAACGTTGTGTTCGCCTTTTATACTTGAAAGGACTTCATTGGGTGATTCTAGTCATCTGGTACGATGCGAGGAACCATATCCCCCTCCCCCCCTAAATCACGGTCCCCCTCCCCCTCTCCAAAAGATTCCTGCATTGCAGGGGGTTGGGCTAGATGACCCTCGTGATCTCGCCCAACTCTACAATTCTATGATTTTAAGATACTTCTTACTTCTGTAAAGCTCCTCTGTCGGACAATGCATTTTAACTGAATCTCTTAAGGGCGCACGCAGGGACGCCTGCTCTTTCCCTCAGTTAAGTGCTCCTCTTGGTAGATCAGATGAATTGCTACTTGCTCTTTATCTTGATAGGATTGATGCCAATGCTGCCTTTATATGGTATATATGTGCTTTTTTGACAGGTCCTTTTGGTGTGTATTATGGTCAGCTGACTAATAAATCCTGATGGATTGATCACATACGGGCGTGCCTTCTGCAGGGTCAGAGTACTGCAGTGTAGCGTTGAGCTTAACTTACATAGGAAACTGCCTTGTACTGAATCCATCGAGTCCATCGGTTCACCGAACTCACTATTGTTTACGTTTGTTTACACTGGCTGGCAGTGGCTCTCCAAGTTTCAGACCAGGAACGCAGCACTAAGTGGAGACACCGGGGATTGAACCCGGGATCTTTTGCATGCAAAGCAGATGCTCTACCACTGAGCTATGGTTCCTCCCCAAATATTATCTGTCGCCCACAAGAAGTCCCCGCCCCCACAGTGAAAAACTTAGCATGGTTTTATATGTATTAGAAAAACGCATATACATACTTCCTACCTAAAGGTTTACACTTCAGACATAAACAGCAATGTTTGAAGCAAAACCTTACATTGCAAATTATAAATAACTAGCCCTACACATGTCTATATATTTTGGTTGCAGCTAAAGTTAGTCCTACTCGGAGCAGACCCATTGAAATTAATGGACATGGCTAACATAAATCCATCAGTTTCTTTAGCAGGACTCACACCTTTGGGATGTCCTGAAAAATTCTTACTTACTTCCAATCATATGAGCATATTATTCCTCTTTGGGTTCACAAATCACTTAAAAACAGTGTCAGGAAATCATTTCTAAAAAATTTACATGACGAGGGTAAAGCAAGTATTGAAGGCAATGGAACCTTCCCAGAAGAATGAGATTACCTGCAAAACTCATTGAGTTGTATCCAAGACCCATTGAAATGAATAAATGCCTGTTAACTTGAGTGGGTCTGCTCTCAGTAGCATTGAATGCCACAGATGGGTTTTGATGGTCTGTGGCATGGGCGTGGCCAGGATTTTTGTTAGGGGGCAGGCTTTGGGGGGTTTTTTTGGGGGGGGAGAAACTCAGATTTGTATTGATTCTTGTTGATTTTTAATGATTTTGGGGGGCAGCTGCCCATGGTCTGTGGTTGAATTCGAAAATGAGGTGTCCTGATCGACATCAGTTACTCAAAACGTGTATTGGGAATGCCTGTCTCACCAATAGATAGAGGTAGCATGGCGAATACGTATGCAAAAACTGTCTTTGCGCCAACACGTACATTTGTGCGGAAATGTATTGAGACCTGCTTTGAAGGGGAAAGTGGTCTTACCATTGACTTGCAGTGCGGTAGAAGTCTCCTCCTCCTCCTCCTCCTCCTCCTCCTCCTCCTCCTCCCCAACTAAAGTTATATTCTTGAGTAACAAGAGGGGTGCAGAGGTTTGTGTTTCCTCCATGGAGCGCTGTATTTTACACAAGTCTAAAAGGGGCGTCATTTCAACAGAGGTAGCCTGGACGAAACGCTCATAACAGCCTCCGAAAGATCCCCTCTGTCCTGGGTGAAAGATCCCCTCTGTCCTGCAACTGCAGGAAAGTAACACAGAAACTGTTCAGAAGCGTTATTAGTTTAGCAAAGGAGAAGGAAGGAGCGCGGATTTTCGGATGAGCTATTTCCCTTCGACAATTACTTAACTGTGGGGTTGAAGGTTTAATGGGTAGATTAATCAACTCAGTTTTTTAGTTGATTAATGATGTGGGTCCAATTTTAATTGGAGATGGCAAATTTTCATAGAGGGGGTTGAGACTGAAGGGATCACTTTTAAGTTCGACGTCCTGATATACTGAAGCGTGCAAGTCTTCTTTTGAAATATTACTCTCTTGCAGCAGAGAATTGGGGCGGAGGGGGGACCAAAATATAAAATATGGCATTTCCTGGGGGGACGGACCCACGTCTCTTTATGCTTCGGTCAATATCTCAAAACTTTGTCTAGATTTGAATATTTGGCTATATGAAAAATGCATTTCACTTCAATCAGTCATTAACTGGTGGAAAGGCAGGTGCTTAATCAAGTATAAATTCGTTAATTGGTGGACAGCCGTGAAGGAATTTATTCTAAATCACATTCCAACCAGTAATGTCCTTCTCCAGTAATGTAGCTTATAGCACAATTCTTTGCATGTCTACCATTGCAGTTTTATGCTGCAATCCTGTAGCACATTTACCTGGGAGTAAGCCCCATTGAACATAACATAGTGGGACTTACTTCAGGATTGCACTGCTCTAATGTAGAAAACTGGCAGGCAAGGGCGAGAGAGAGAAATTGGAATGTGCTAAAAGTAAAAAACAAAACCCCCCACTAATACTTAGACTGATTGAATTTCATCCGCCTATTTCTAAATTCTCCTGTCCTTCCGTTTCTGCATTATTTATAATTACATAATCAATTTTACATGGCGCTTTCATAGAGTAACATGCCCCGATGATCTTGCAATTAATTACACACGCTAAATTTAGGTCAGGGTGTGGATTATTACGCAGTTATACCACCTAGTTATACGTAGTTGATTGAGCGGTGTATAAATCAATTCATACATCTACCAATATATCATATATAAATTTGTATGTAGCAATACATTCCCGAATTCTGGAGAAATAGTATAATTAATATTGCGATTGTTACCAGAAATGTCGCAATTTTCGTTAGCAGAGAACCGAGAAATTAGAGAAACAGATTCCCCCCCCATGTTCCCAGAACAATCTGGTTCTAAGGCAGGTTCTGTACTCACATCCTGGACTATTCAGTCTATCGCCTCTTTTTTAAAAAGCAAAGTATGTTTCCTTGGTTACCTCGATATTTTACAAAAATCGCTTCTCGATGGAGACAGCCGCCTCCCCCTACACACCCACCCCATCCTATGTAATCTCAGAGCAGCAAAGGAATAGCTCTCACTTCCCTAAAAGTACGGAAACAAAACGAATTTCCATAGTAAAAATAAACACGGCATTCACATTATGAAAAATCTGAACATCTTTTATAGCGAAAGAAAAGATACTTCATTTAACAAGGATGAAAGACACCGACTTTTATGAATAAGAACATAATGGTCTTTTTTATTGATAAACAAAGAATAAGATCTCTTTAGAACGGTTGAATGACTCAATCAGAAGCTTAAAAAACTAGTACAAACTGTAAATAATTTTGACAGAGTTCTCTTTTAAAAAAATGCAGTGTAGGGTGAAGAAAGTGGATCTGATTTTTAATTATTATTTTTTTTAAAAAAGAGATAAATCTATCAGAAATGAAAAGGAAATGTGTTTGGATTTTTTGCGAAAACGTGAAACTTGTTTATATACTGTACAAATTAGCGTGTAATCTACTGCAGCTTACTTCCGAGTAGGCAGGTCCGGGAAAAGTAAGCACATGCCAAATATATCACGTAGTGGATACTACTGGACATTTTTAAAGGGCTTAAGATATGCTTAAAGTGACATTTTCCTTTCTGTCCCCAAAAGTTTTTATTCTCTGCATATCTTTAAGCAGACACACCTGGTTTTCAAAATATAATCTTTACATAGTCCACCCCTATCCATCCGTCATATGGCGCTTGAAGAAATGCGCTCCGCTCCCTTTACCACCAATTCGACAGGACAACGGAACTACCTTGGCTTGTTTCCCTTTGAAGGTGAAAAGGTCGCTGTCCAGAACCGATGGTGCTGAATGCCGAAATAGCCCAGGACCAGATTTAGGAAGACAGAGCCCTCCCTTCGACTACAAAGGTAGAATAAAAAGATATTGTTCTGATTTGGGGAACAGAGTTTAATTAAAGGCACTGTGGACAACTAACCTGCTGAATATTTGGGGTGGGGAGGTGGGATGGGTAAAAGAGAGAGGGTCAGTGAAAGCAATGCCCAGCAGGATCCCATGCAAGTTTACTGGGAAACAAATCCCACAGAGTTCAATGATGCTCTCATCCAGTTTAATCCACATGGAATTGCAGCTCAATCATATTCATGCTTACTTGGAAGTAAGCTCCACTGTGTGGCGGTCCCAGGTCACTGTTCTTAGGGACAGTGGTAGATGGGACTGAAAGGCAGTAAACAGCTGGGAAAAACTATTATTAGTATCCCATTATATTATAAGTATCCCATTATATACTTGGTAACTACTACACTGTATATTTTAAAGCAGTTGCAGTTCTATTCTAGTAATTAAAGATAAGTGTTATTGTGGTTTTATTCTATTTAGTATCCCCTTTTCGCAGTATTGGTTGATCTAGAACATTTAAACAACTTTGGGAGTATAAACCTGCCACACTGCAATAATATTCTGAATCCTTAGAAGCCAATGATCAGAATAATTTTTTAATCTGACCCCATCAGTTGGGACAGAACCACAGCTCAGTGATTAATCTGCTTTGCATGTAGACGGTCCCAGATTCAATCCTAATTTTTTTCCAGGCAAAGTTGGGAAAGACTGAAACGCTAGTCAGTGTCATGACATTCCCTTGTCAACAAGAAGTACCTATAAGGAAGTCTGCTTCTTTATTGCAACAGAAATAACAGGAAACGCCCACCAAGCCCTAGAATGACTTAAAAGGACACTTTAAACATTAACATCGCAACCCTCCTCAGAAGTAAGGGCTATTGAATTCCATTGATCTTACTGCCAGGTAAACAGAGTTCGGACTGCAGCCTAAATTTAGCTGGAAAATACGAGCTGGAATGGCATCTGTGCAAATAATTTCTTGTGTCTGTGTTGCATTCGAGCTGGAAGCTGATGGATTTTACTGAATTCACTTCTGTTGCGGAAAAAATGATGAAAAGGGAATGGTGAGGAATGGAAACCGCATGCAAACCTTTGTAGAGATTTGGCTGGCAATCCTACACACGGCTTGCTTTGATTCTATTGAAGTCAATGGGATTTAAGCAGCGTAACCTGCGTGCAGAATTGCACGATTTTTATGGATCAGCCGGAGGTTGTTTTTTTAATCTTTAGTAGCTGAATAGGCTCTGCAAAGTGACAGCGCGGTCCATCCAGACATTTCAGTGAATCTAAAAATGTTTGGGCTCCCCCCCTCCTCGTGGGGGGTAAAAGGCGATTCAGGCGCTCTGTTGGTGGGGGTGGCGGGGAATCAGTGGATCCAGTGCGAAGATTTTTGCTTAACTTGGAGAGAGCGATGGTCTCTTGGCAGGAATGGGCAAAATCGTTCCGGGTGGAACCGGAGAAAGTTCTCTAGGCTAGGAGAATGCATTATACTTAAACTGGGGCAACCCCAGTGAACCCCTTGCAGTCCTAACTGCCCGGTCGGAAGGCCACTCACTTCCTGTTGTATTCAATGCCTTAATATCCTAGGCGTTGTTCGTGGCAACCACCCTAACTAAGCAATTGGAAGGGAAGAAAAAAAACGTCTTTTTCTAAGGAGATCAGAATGGGGAGGGCTGGAGCAAGCAAGACACAAACAGCAGGCGTCTTGATCGTGAGGGAAACCTGCTCAGAGGAACACAGGGATTTGTCTTATGTCAGACCATTGACACATCTATCTCAGTAATGCCCACACTGGCTGGCAGCAGCTCCCCGGGATTTCAGGCAAAGAAGGGTCTCTCTGAGCCCTACCTAAAGATGACAAGGAACAAACCTGTGACCTTCTGTAGACAAAGCAGATGCAAATAAGTGGCATTTATTTCCCTCCTTTTTCTCCAAGAAGGTCAAGGTGGTGTACATGGCTCTACCCCTCCCCATTTAATCCCCCAAACAACCCTGTGAGGTAGGCTACCTGAGAGGCAGTGACTGGCCCAAGGTCACCTAATGAGCTTCATGGCTGAGTGGGGATTTGAACCCTGGACTCCCAGATCCCATTCTGACGCTCTAACCACACTGGTTCAGTTAAAAGGAGCAGGTCTAAGAAAAGATACAGTATTAGGCTTTGCCTGAGAACCTGGATTCGCATACTTTTGAGGTACATTCTTTCCCTCAAAGAATTCTGGGCACTGTAGTTTACCCCTCACAGAGTTAAAATTCCCAGCAGCCCTTAACAAACTACAGTGCCCAGAATTCTTTGAGGCAGGAAATGTGCTTTGAATGTGCATGTGTGCATGGAGCTATTGCTTGACAGAAAGCAGACTCTTTTCTCCTTTCCTTACCCCAGCCTTGCTAACTTCCCGCTATGTCTTTCTCATTGCTTGTTCTTATGGTGGGTTTATGTAAATGAGCTGCTGGTCGATCTTTTCCATTGAGAAAGCTTTCCGCAGAGTAAAATAGCAGGCTAAAGTAATCCAGGTCTGGGCTGTTCCACTTCAGGGACTCCAGTTGGGGGGGGTGCCTTTTGAAGGTTCATTAAATAAAACTCCCTACAAACAAGCATGTTAGAAAAAGGATGAAGTTAACTCTTTCTCTCCCATCTTCTAGCAGCTTTCTTTTTTGCATGCTTGGGATTGTGTGTGCGCGTGTGTGTGCGCGTACGCGCACACACATTTTAAAAGGTGAAGGAGTGCTGAAGAAATGCAGGGTTGTTGTTGTTGTAGTTAAAATGCCTGGAATGGTACAGTCTAGAATTCTACCACTACATTTGGCATAATTCCGGAGCAACTATTTAGAAGGTGTTGCTGTGGCTGCGTTTGGGTTCTCTCACGTAGAGAAGTACACTGGATGTTTCATGTAAAATAAAGGCCTGGTCTACTCAGGACTGGCTCACCCACCCATGAGGCAAGCTGACATAACTGCCTCGGGTGGCAGGGTCCACAGGGGCAGCAGATCTGATCTCCAAGGAATGCATTGCCTGTGGCCGCTGCAGGACCCTCCCTGGAGGCCAGATATTTTGCCTCCTCTGCAGCCCCGTCCCCCGTGCTGCCGCCACAGTGGCCTCTCAGGGACTAAGAGGTGTTACCAGTCTCCTTCCACCCTTAGGGAGGAAATGGTGGGGACTGCCCTCTGGGATCTCCTGTGCTCTGCACCCACCTCACATGAGAGGGTGGGTGGGATGCTATCCTCTTCCAGGGTTCTGAAATGCTTCTTTACAGACCTTTGTACAGATCTGAGATGAACATCGGCACCCTACTTCAGCATTGGCTAAACTTGTCGTTTGCAAAAAAAAAGAAAAAAGAAAGGGGGGAAGCTGAGAAAAGAAAGATTCAGAGCATTTGCAGTCTTGGTCTGTGAGCAGCAAAAACAAAGAGAGAAAGTGGCTGAGGTGGGGGGAGAGAGGGGGAATTTTGGATGCTGCCCAACACCTATTAAGGAATTTGCAATCCATTGTAAGGGAAGGAGGACTGAATTCACTGTAGGCTTTTGTGAAGGCAGGAAGGAAAGAGGATGTACCAGTATGGAGGATAAGTACTGTGGAGGAATGAAAGTGTGTTTGTGTGGTATTGAAGAGTGTTCTCTATGAATGAAGAGAGGAGAGTAAGCGCAGATGTGTATTGCACTTCAGATTTCACAAATTTCATGAGCTGACGTGTTGGAAGTAAAAAGAAGAAGAAAAACAGTGTCTTTGCTCCTCTAAATTCTCCTCTGTATATTTTGATGATGACTATACATAGATCCACTAATATTCCCATTAATATACACTGGGCTGTTGATGTTTTTTTTTTTTTTAAAAAAAGATATTTATTAAAGTTTCAAAAAGAGTTACAATGTAATAAAAAGAAAAAAGAAAAGAAAAAATACAAAGTACAGAAAAATAAAGAAAAAAGAACAGTTAAAAACATATCAATCTTTTCATATCTTGTCTTTCATTTGCTTGTTTCCCTGACCTCCTCACACCTCCCTTTTTTGTATTCCAGTTCAATTGATTAATTCAGCAAATCCTTTCCCTCCTTGTTTTTATCTTAATCCTTTACCTTAATGTATTATAAATTTGCATTCTCACCTAATAACAGACCATTTTTACACACTCCTTTATGGCATTACTGCTAAAACCACTTAACTTCATTCTGACATCATTCTAACATTCATTAATTTTGCAATATTTATATAAGTAGTCTTTAAATTTCTTCCAATCTTCTTCCACCGACTCTTCTCCCTGGTCTCGGATTCTGCCAGTCATTTCCACCAGTTCCATATAGTCCATGACCTTCATCTGCCATTCTTCCAGGGTGGGTAGATCTTGTGTCTTCCAATACTTTGCGGGGCTGTTGATGTTGTTGATGATGATAGGTATATGTCCTACTAATCCTTCCAGAAACTCAGTGTAGCATGCTGAGTTCGTCCTTCATCCCCACCCAATTTTTGCAACAACTCAGTGGGATCAATTAGACTCAACTGTAGTGTCTGGTTAAATGTCATCTGGTGAGCACCAGGACTGAATGTGAATTCGAACCTGGGTTTGAGTCTAGGAACGATAAGCCTGAGCCCCTTCAGATGTTGTTGGACCCCATCAACTGCAGCCAGTGGGGCCAAGGATTCTGAGATGGGTAGTTGAACTACACATGGAGGCCCACAGATTCCCCATTGCTGCCTCAGGTCCTCACAAGCATTCAGCCTTCTACATCTCAAAGGGAAAATGGCCTGAATAGCCTATGTTGACTTTTGTAAGGCATCACGGCAATATACACCACACTTCACAGATGCCTGGTTCTTGATATCTTCCTTCTTCTGTGGAAGGAGAGACCCCCCCCCCTCAGGCCTCGGGGGTCAAATGTGCCCTCCAGGCCTCTCTATATGCCCCTTGGGATTCTCCCAAGGCCACACCCCCTCTTTCCAGGCCACACCCCTTGCCTGTCCTACTTCATACCCTCCTTGAGCGTTTTTGCCAGTCTTTGACCTTTGGTAATGCCTATTGGCTGTCTGGATGGAGAGTGAAGACAGGTGTGAATGTGTAGAAACTAGCCTATTGAACAAAGGTATGATTTACATTCATAGTTCTGACCACTTTTGCCTCTGGCCCCACCCACCACTGGAATGTGCCTTCCCCCCCCCCCCGAAGGTTGCCCAAATGGGAATGTGGCCCTCAATCTGAGAAAGGTACTTTGTTGTGTAGGATCACCAAAACTGAGTGGAGATGGAAGCAATAGTGGAGGATCAACTGTATCCAGAAAAAAAAATATATTCTTATGAATTGGAGAGTGGAATTGGGATCCTTCTAACCCTTGGATCGCAGAAGTGTTAAAATATAAGCCAGGCTAGCTTCCTGATGAGGTGGTTGCTTGGGTGATGGACCATTAGGAGAACAAAGGGAAGGGAGCTCTGTGTGAGATGACGAATGGGTGGGGCCCCTCCCTCAACTCAGAGTTAGTTAGAAGGACAAAACTTGAGTTTGAAGTAGAGTTTTGGGGCTGCGATGGGTATTGGGGTATATCCATAACCAGTTGGAGGTTTTCAGAGCCCTGAAACCTGTTGAAGTTTTTCTAGGGAACGAAAACTCCTATCCTTGGATCCAGTACACTACCAGGCCCCTTTGTAGCAGAGTACCACACAGCCTCCAAGCATGTAGGAGTTCCAAGTCAAGCATGGAGAGTAGAAATAAATCACAGGAAACATTCAAGTACAGACAGCTCTGATAGTTGTTGTTGTTTAGTCGTTTAGTCGTGTCCAACTCTTTGTGACCCCATGGACCAGAGGATGCCAGGCACTCCTGTCTTCCACTGCCTCCTGCAGTTTGGTCAAACTCATGTTGGTAGCTTTCAGAACACTGTCCAACCATCTCGTCCTCTGCCGTCCCCTTCTCCTTGTGCCCTCAATCTTTCCCAACATCAGGGTCTTTTCCAGGGAGTCTTCTCTTCTCATGAGGTTGCCAAGGTATTGGAGCCTCAGCTTCAGGATCTGTCCTTCCAGTGAGCACTCAGGGCTGATTTCCTTAAGAATGGATGCGTTTGATCTTCTTGCAGTCCATGGGACTCTCAAGAGTCTCCTCCAGCACCATAATTCAAAAGCATTAATTCTTCGACGATTAGCCTTCTTTATGGTCCAGCTCTCACTTCCATACATCACTACTGGGAAAACCATAGCTTTTACTATATGGACCTTTGTTGGCAAGGTGATGTCTCTGCTTTTTAAGATGCTGTCTAGGTTTGTCATTGCTTTTCTCCCAAGAAGCAGGCGTCTTTTAATTTTGTGGCTGCTGTCACCATCTGCAGTGATCATGGAGCCCAAGAAAGTAAAATCTCTCACTGCCTTCATTTCTTCCCTTTCTATTTGCCAGGAGGTGATGGGACCAGTGGCCATGATCTTCATTTTTTTGATGTTGAACTTCAGACCATATTTTGTGCTCTCCTCTCTCACTCTCATTAAAAGGTTCTTTAATTCTTCATCACTTTCTGCCATCAAGGTTATGTCATCTGCATATCTGAGGTTGTTGATATCTGGGCCCAGCCTTAAAAGCTGCCAGACCCTCTCTCACATCTTCACAGTATGATAGTAGAGTTCACACTAAACATTTCTCTCTGTTCAGTCCAAAAACTGTGCATGTGTAGCAACATTCTTCAGAGTGTCCTTGCACCTTGTCAGGGAACTGCCATCGCAGCCAGGAGTGGAGGAAGGGCTCCCAAGCGATGCCGGAGAAGGTCCCAGCAGGAAAGGAGGGGACTCAGCTACCGGGGAAGGAAATCAGCGTTACACCAGGGAGAAAGGCGGGCAGAGGCAGGCTTCGGAGAGTTGGCTCCAGGACTCTTCACCAGAGACTAGCGAGGAGAGTACGGGTCCTCCACTGCCCACACCCACCCTGCGCAGAAGACTTCCGCGCAGGGAGGCTAGGCGGAGACTATCCGTCAAGGAACTTTTATGTTGGAAGAAGTTCAGGAAACGCCCACTGATGGATTCTGCCAGTGACTGAGACAGATGTGGAATCAGGGCTGTCCAGCCAGGGGAAGGTTTATCCAGGCAACCTCGCCGAGAGTGGCGGCAACTTACGCACGAGCAATCCCCAATTCCCATTACACACCTGTCGTAAAGAAACCAGCTTCTCACTGCTTCTGGAAACTTCACATAGTTTAATATACACAGAATGTTCTTTCTGGGAATGATTGACCCTCATCCCAACAATGTGAACTAGACTAGAGGAAAGGCAGCAAGCTGGAGAGAGAGTCAAGAGCACGATATTCGATCTCAGTTTGAATCCCAGGCTGAGGCTATGGGAAAAACAAGACCCTCTTGTGGGTGTTGGTGCTGTGAACCCCTCCATCGTAGCCCCAGGTTGTATATATGTGTAAATAAACCATATATAATAAAGACACCACAGTCTCTGCCATGCCTCATTCCCAAAACACAAACCCTGAGTAAGTGCCTGAAACACCCGGAATCTCACACTGCTTAGAGACTGGGTTGGTGCGCAACAATATGTTAGGGAGGGTAGGCTTTGCAGACACTGCTTCGTGCCTGAGAGGTATGGCAAGCAATTTGCCAGAGAAACTCATTTCGGGAGATGTGTTCAAAGTTAATTAAAGATGGCTAGCTCGGGGTCATTGCCTTGGTAACAATTAACAATTGGAAGGATGCCTCATTAGGGACAGTTTTAACAAAAAAATATTATTTTTGCATCAAGGAAGTTTCTTGTGCATGGAGAAAATATATTTTTCCTTACCCTCCCCTCTTTCTTTCTCTCCCCTCTTTCTTAATCATCCCAGAATACTTCGTTGTGGTAAAGGAATATTAAGAGCGGAAACAGGGTTAAAAAGGGGAGATTGAAATAGTTAATTTTAGTTAACAAAATTTACATACTGCTTGATTGTAAGAAAACCTCTAAACAAGGTACAAAAATATAAAATGAAGCGTTAAAGTTATCAATAAAAACAGTTAAAAATAGCTATTGTTGGAGTGTTAATGCTTTGAGACCTTCCATTTTGTGCCTAGGTTGCAGATACAGTGGTACCTTGGTTCTCAAACACCTTGGTACTCAAACAACTTGGAACCCAAACACTGCAAACCAGAAGTAAGTGTTCTGGTTTGCAAACTTTTTTAGGAAGCTGAACGTGCTCCGTTTTGAGTGTTACGCTGATGATTTGAGTGCCATACTTCTGTTTTGAGTGTTACACTGAGGTCTGTCTGTCTTTTGCTATTTATTTTGTATTTTTGTTTTTGTGGCTCTTTTCGTTTTATTTTTATGACTGTGTGGAACCCAGTTCAGCTATTGATTGATTGATTGATTGATTGATAGTGTGACTGCAGTAGATTGTTTATTGCTTTCATTTTATGGATCAATGGTCTTGTTAGATAGTAAAATTCATGTTAAATTGCTGTTTTAGGGGTTGTTTTTAAAAGTCTGGAACGGATTAATCCATCTTGCATTACTTTCCATGGGAAAGTGTGCCTGGGTTTTGGAACGCTTTGGTTTTGGAACGGACTTCCGGAACAGATTAAGTTTGAGGACCAAGGTACCACTGTACATGTAAATAAAACCGTATCTCCTAAAAACACCACCATCTCCACAGATCTTCATTCCAAGGAGACCGAACCCTAGGTAAGCATTGGAACCTTTGGAGTTTCTCACCGCTCAGAGACTGAGGTGCATGTAACAATATTTTCTCATTACATGCGGAACTTTCTCACACTCTAAGACAGCCTCGCTGCTCTCAGAAGAATGAAAGGGAATCTGAAGGGTGGTAGGCAGCCAGAGATTCAGCCTGTGAGCTACCACCGATACCAGGCCTCCCCAGTTGGTATACCTGGCTGTATTGGCCAAGCCACATCATGTGGGGTGTAGGTAAAGTAATGGCTTGGCCAAAAGTAGGGTTTTCTGGCACCACTGATCACCATCTCTGACCACTGGCTATGCTGGCTGGGGCTGTGATAGATGAAATTCCCGGTAGAGCGATAAATGCTCTGCAAGCTAATAGGAGCTCACATATTACAGGCTGCCTTAGGCGCATCCTAGCTTTGATCTGCCTCCAGGCTGCCTCCCTTTCTCTCTCTCCTGCCAACCCTGCACCCCTCTCTCCTTCAAGTCTCTCAAAGAACAGCTCTGTCAGGCTGTAATTCCTCCTCTGACAGCAAAGGACGTCTTGATGGATGGAATATCCCTTCCTCTGATGAGGCTCAGCCGTTTACAGAGGCAACCAGTGTGAGGGAGTTGGCAGTAATAGCAATGTGCCAGGAAGTGTTTCTTTGCATGCACTCAGAGGAGACAAACGCTAGTCCAGGCATTCTAATTTTGTTCTACAAAAGCCTACAGTGAACAGAGTCCAAGCGCCACTATCAAGCCTTCCTGGCTTCCTCCAGAAGGCTCTTTTGCCAAGTCTTTGAGAGTAAGAGCATAGGTAGCAACCAAAGAGCTCAAGTGTGTCCAAGTCATTTAGGACTTCTTGGTGAGCACATATCCATGGTGGCGACAGTGTCGCCATGCTTTCACTCATGGGTTTGCCACAGGCATCTGGGTGGCCACTGAAAGAAGAGGATGCTGGACTTGATGGGACTTGAAGATCCAACAGGGCTCTTCCTATGTTCTTAATCTGCAATTTTTTAAAACAAGAAAATCTGCACGAAAAGGTTGCATTAAAATACACATTTTATCATGAACACATTCTACCTCAGTGTATGCATTTCTGAATATATTTTATCCAGAATAGAATAAATAAAAATGTTCAGATGTAAGATCTGATATAACAGATGTGTTTCCCCCCTTGTTTTTGATCTATAGAAAAAGAACATAAGAGCCCGTCAGTCTGGGTAGCTCAGCTGGTTAGAGCATGGTGCTGCTAACGTCAGCCTTGCAGGTTTGATCCCTGTATGGGGCAGCTGCATATTCCTGCTATTGCAGGGGGTTGGACTAGATCAGGGGTCCCCAAACTAAGGCCCACGGGACTTGTTTATCCGGCCCGCGGCAACTCTGCTGCCCGCTGCCACCGCCCGCTCTTACCGGCGCTGCGCGGCTGCCCACTTCCGTGTTGGAAGAGCACCGGAAATAGCTTGTGCACATGCACAAGCATTATTTGCACATGCACAAGCGTTATTTCCGGTGCACACCTGGGTCGGAGGAAGCCCGTGCACATGTGCACAAGCTATTTCCGGTGCTCTTCCGACCCAGAAGCGTGCCAGAGATAGCATGTGCGCAGGCGTATAGGCATGCACTCCTCCGCCCTCCAGCCCGCCACGCGATCGGTGCTGGAGACACTGGCCTGAGGCGCGGTACGTTTGCTGACCCCTGGACTAGATGATCCTCAGGATATGTTCCAACTCTCCCATTCTATGATTCTATGCTGGACCAGGCTAATGTCCTGCTTAGTCCAGCATCCTTTCCCCACAGCAGCCAGCCAGTTGCCTGTGGGAAACCAGGAAGTGGGACCTGAACACAAGAGCGCTCTCCCCTCCTGTGGTTTCCAGCGACTGGTGTTCAGAAGCATTGCTGCCTCTGACCAGGGAGGCAGAGCACAGCGATTGTGGCCAGCCATTGAGGGCCTTCTCCTCCATGAAGCATAAGAACTGCAAGATCTAGAAGTGAAGCTTAATGGCAGTCTAGGCTTAATGAGCAGTCTAGGCTTAATGGCTCTGCCTTATCTAGAATAAGGTATGTATTCCGCCGCCCCCCTGCCCTCTCATCACAAAGCGACAGGAGCCCTTTCATGCGCTGACCGTGTGGGCAGGGGAAGGAGGGGCTGAGAACAAGGGATAAAGGGCCGGACAGTTTGTTCATCCCACAATGGAGCCCTTGACCAGCCGCAATGTGGTCTCCTTGTAACCCTCAGGAGAGGTGACCTCGGAGGGGCTGTGCTCATTGTGGACACTCCATAAAGATGTTATGAACTGGGAACATGGAGAGGGGTGGGGTGGGGGGTGAGTGCAATTTAAAACCAATTAGGAAGCTGTAAACTGCCCTGGCCCTTGCAGTTCATTAGGCAACCACAAAGCAACTTTAGTTTAGAGGTTGGAGTTCCTTTCAGAAATCGGGGGCGGGGGGGGGGGGGAGAGAAAACTTTTTAAAATATGCAATTGGCTCGGGGAGCCAGGACCCAAAGGGGAAGGCAGAGGCAGCAAAGGAAACAAGTGCCTTAATCAGTACAAATTCCCTAATTTATTTATGTATTTATTTCGATTTCAAAGCGCTGCCGTTCCTCATATACAGCCCTTTAGAAGCACAGCTATTCTCCTGATGCAAGAACCAGCCCATCCTGTGTTTATTTGCCTTTCAGAAAAGAAGCTCTCCCTGCCTCCGCCCCCAAAATAAGCCAAGGAATTTATATCTCCCAGTCTTCCAACTTTCTCTTGCAGGGATTTTAACAGTAAGGCTTGTTTTTTTTAAATATCTCTCTCCCCCCCCTTTCTTTAAAAGCAGAGAGAAATCGCCTCCCCCTCTAGCTGCTTTTGCGAAATAACAAATGGTAGCATTTAGCACATCTCCAGCACCTTCCTTCTTCAAAGGCTGTGCAAATTGTTAACAAAACAGAATGCTCTGCTCTTTCCGTCTCTATGGAGTTTCGCAGGATCCTTGAGAAAGATACAGTATAGGCATAGAACGGGCAGGCGGCAACAGCTTAGGTTAGCAAGGAAAGAAGTCTGGGCAATTCAGGGGTGGAACTCCTTTGTTTCAGGGAGAGGCTTGGCAAGCACAGCTTCTCCTAACAAGGGAAGCAGTGTGGTGTAGTGGTTAGAGCAGGGGTCAGCAACCTTTTTCAGCCGTGGGCTGGTCCACCGTCCCTCAGACCTTGTGGTGGGCCGGACTATATTTTGAGGGGGGAAATGAATGAATTCCTATGCCTCACAAATAACCCAGAGACGCATTTTAAATAAAAGGATACATTCTACTCATGTAAAAGCATGCTGATTCCTTGACTGTCCGTGGGCCGGATTGAGAGGGCGATTGGGCCGCATCCGGCCCCCAGGCCTTAGGTTGCCTACCCCTAGGTTAGAGTGTTGGACTAGGATCTGTGAAAGGCTAGGGTTCAAATCCCACACTCAGCCACAAAGCTCACTGGCTGACCTTTCGCCAGTCACTGCCTCTCAGCCAAACCTCCCTGGCAGCAGTGGTGTAGCAGGGGTGGTTGCCCCAGGAGCAAAATGGTTAGGGGTGCAAAATTTCAAAACCCAGTACTGCCTCAATACAGCTGTTCGCTTCGGTCTCTGGACTCCGTTGAAAACGGCTTCTCCATTCTAACCAGGAAGTGACCTCTCCGGACAATGGAACAACTCTTCTTTTCTTATCTCTGCAGCTGCGATCTCCTGGGTGGGACACCGTTAGGCAGTTGAATATGCATGCGTACTCTGTCTGTTTCCCTCCCCACCCCCCGTGGCCCCGGGCACTGGCAACGCATGCTATGTCACTGCCTGCCAGGGTTGTTGTGAGGATAAAATGAAGAGGGGGAAGAACCATGTTCCTGGAACCTAGTCCAACACTCTAACCACTACACCACACTGCCTCCCTTGTTAGAAGAAGCTGCACCTGCCAAACTTCTCCCTGTCCAGAAACACACAAGATGCTGCACCCTAACTATGGAGGATGAACACTGTCAAGCAGAAACAGGGAAAGGAAATTAAAAATCAGACGGGAAAGAGAGCGAGAGATACTCCCTGCTGGAGTATGCTGTTCTTGCTTGGAGAAACAGCTTTCATTCTGTTTTGAATGGCATCAGACCAATCCTGATTAGTGGAGCTGTTGGTTTGTTTAATAGGGTCTGGACCGAGCATCATCCAGCTTTCCATGCCCTGGATTGCTGCCCATGCTCTGCAAAGGGAATATATCCAAGCTCATATTAAATGTACATCAGTGGTGACTCTAACCGTATGCACTCCAGCGATGTTGTCTTGGCAGTGCCTTCCATGCTCAATTCATAAGAAATCATCTGGGAGAGGGTTGTCTCTCTGCTAAATATCTTTCTTCCTGGTGTTTAGGTTTAGAACGCTCAAGCCCAGCCACTAATCACACTGGAAACAACAAATAGCATTAGAAACATTACAACGATAGTTTTGATCAGAGGGCTGGAGATCAAGCTTATTTAAATGAGCAAGTGTTTTCAATTTGCATTTAAAGACTATTGGATCAAGCAGGCCCAGAATGAAGTAACAAGAGGCATCATTAAAATATGAGCTAGAACAAATGTAGGGAGGAGAGAATGGTTTTGAACTCAAAATTGTATCTGCAAATTAGACATTGGGGTGGGGGCTAAATGTAAAATATGCACATAAATTAGCACAGTGAACTATTATTTTTTTTAAATCAAAATTTAGTGCAAATTTCAAACGCTATCCATATTTTCATAGCCACTCATTAATATTTGAATTTGACCATCTCAAATACTGAAAACAAATTGCACAGCATCACCAATGGATAAGGAAAGTGTAAGGGAAAAGGAAAGCTTTGAGGAAGGATGAGAAGTTCAACCATCAACTTGGTGGCCCTTTTCAGGTGTTCTACCTCAGTGAAGAGTGGCCTTCCTCAACCTGGGGCCTTCCCTAGGTTTTGGGTTACAACTCTCCTCAGCTCCATCCAGTGGCCATCTTTGCTGGAGTTGATGGGAACTGCAGCCCTGAAAATCTGGGGGGATGGGGGGACGGACAGCTGGTTGGTCAATGCTGGTATGGAGGAATCTCATACCACAGGGGCAAGTATGCTATCTCTACCACTATCCATTATTGACCACATCACCCTCCATGAAGTGGAGGGAGACTTCCAGTTTTCCAGGGTCCCAAAATGTGTGTTGGGAGGCTCCATGAGAACAGGAGAAACAGTCATAGCTTCACTCCAAGGATTCTGGTAGCTGTAGTTTGTTCAATTCAAAATCCTTTATTAGGCATATCACACCTCACATTAACAAACAAACATCATATACAGACTGTATAAAATACGGGCTCAGCGAACACACTTTATCCCAGTCCTATTCTTGACTCCAAAAAATAAATCAATGTACATAAATAATATAATACAACACAGCAACATCACCTACCATTAAAAACCACTAAGTCTCTTTATCATGGCCCCTTCTTTCTTCATGGACAGCACTTAAAAATTCAGCCGCTATTAAAGTAATTTGATCATCGCTGTCCGCCAGCAGGTCCTGAACAGTTGGTTGTGTAAAAAACTGTCTATTAAATTTTAGGGCCTCAAATAATTGTCTTCTGGCATAGCTGCCAAAAGCTGTAGTTTGTTAAGACACAGCACCTGCTCTCCTATCCACCTAAATCTCCCTTTGTGTAGAGATTTCCAAAAGGGATACATGACAAATCTGAAGAAACATGAATCGTGTAGGCTGTTTATGTTGGTCAGATTTAACATGTTTCCCTCGGCGGTAGTGAGAGGAAGATACTTAGCTATCCCAGAATCAGAGCGTCTCTGTAAATGCAGAAAACAGGAACCCGATACTCTAGAGCTGTAGTTTGTTAAGACACCAGAAAGCCCTTAGGAGACCTCTATTTAGGTTGGTGGAGAAGTAGTAGCAGCAGCAGAAGTTTCCGGGGAGATCTTGTGAGAGCTTGCCAGATCTCACTGTTTCCCCCCACGGGAAATGCCCCGTGACCCTGGCAATGGGTGGTGGCAGCAGGGCCATGGTGGTGGCACCTTCCTGTTTTACCTCAGGCCATGAAACGAGATGCATCACCCCTGCCTCTATTTCCCAACCCTCAAGGAACTACAATTCCCAGAGATCCCTGTGAAAAAGGATTGATGGCTAAACCAGTCATGGAAGGTGATGAGAATGACGGCAATGGGGGTGGGTGGACCTGGCCTGCTCAGCCTCATGCCTTTCCCTTACATGATTACTCTGCTGAGCATCCGAATGCCTGAATTGGGCTATTGAGTTTGAGACAATGGTGAAGCATCCAAGCAAACAACAAAACCAGGGAGGCGGTTAGAGAGGCCAGATTGGAGCGAGAAGAGCAGTTCAAGGGGAGAAGCCTAGAGCTGGGCATCATCTGTGTCCCGGTGGTACTGAAAACCATGGGATTCGATGTCACCCAGCGATACTAGGTAGAGAGAGAAGAGAAGAGAAGAGAAGAGAAGAGAAGAGAAGAGAAGAGAAGAGAAGAGGAGGGCCAAGGACAGATTCTTGAGAGACTCAACAGACAGGAAAAGCAGAGAGAGAATATCCAGCTATGAAAACACTGAAAGAATGATTAGATGATTAGAAGGAAAGCCAGCTAAGTACAGAATCATGGAGGCATAGGCAGGGACAAAACTAGGCTTCATTTCACCTGGGTCAAAGGTCTAGTTTGGCTCCTCTCTGGAGGAAAAACCTGGCTATCCCCCTATAGCTACAGCTCTGCCATAGGGCACGAAGGGAGTCTGTTATGTACTGAGTTGAATAGGATCCAAACTGCAGCAGTCTGATTGGTCCTAGAACAATAGGATTCAGAATGCAGCAGTCTGATTGGTCCTAGAACAATGCAGCAGTATGATTGGTTGGCAGGAACCACCCAATCATGCTCCAGATAGAAGTGAATCCACAACCTGATTGGCTTACAGTAGAATTCCGGAATTACCCAATCATGTGCAGCCCATTGTGTAAATAATGTATATAAAGCAGATACCTTGAGGGGACTTTCATTCATTCCTCCTCACCACTATGAGCTGAATAAAAAGCATGAAATCACTTTGCGACTCTGAGTATATTTCAGAGTCCAAGTAGCATAGAGTGGTCAGCTATATCTGCATTCTAGGGGGCTGATCTAGATAACCCTTTAGGTCCCATCCAACTTTCTGAATGGAATGGACTGAATGGAAGCCTTTCCATACATAGGAACACACACACACACACACACACACACACACACACACACACACACAAAGGTAAAGGATCCTTGGACGGTAAGTCCAGTCAAAGGCAACTGTGAGGTTGTGGCACTCATCTCTCTTCAGGCTGAAGAAGCTGGCATTTGTCCACAGACAGCTTTCTGGGTCATGTGGCCAGAGGACTAAAATGCTTCTGGCGCAACATGACACCATGACAGAAGCCAGAGTGCACAGAAACACCGTTTACCTTCCTGCCATAGCGGTACCTATTTATCTACTTGCACTAGTGTGCTTTCGAACTGCTAGGTTGGCAGGAGCTGGGACAGAGCAAGGGGAGCTCACTCTGTTGTGGGGATTCAAACCGCTGACCTTCTGATCGGCAAGCCCAAGAAGCTCAGTGGTTTAGACCACAGCACCACCCATGTCCATAGGAACATATGGAGTTGCCCTGTACCGAGTCAGACCATTGGTCCATCTAACTCAGCAGTTGTCTACACTGACTGGGTTGAAACAATTAGCGGAGCATTAAAGGTGGAGATTTCTAAAGGTGGATGAATCAGAGAGGTGTTTGTAAGGATGGGCACATTTGTCAGTTTTGGTTTCTCTCTCGGTTTCTCGTGTTCCTAGTCTTAAGTTCAGTTTTGCACATTTTCCCATCAGCTTGCTTTTTAAAAAAATTTTAGGAGTCCTCGTGAGAATTCATTAGCATTATAGCACAAATTTCTCACAATATACACATTTTTGTATGCCATTTTGCCTGATGTACACATTTTTGCAAAGCGTCTTTCCCCTAATATTTAGATTTCTCCTAGTATAATGCATTTTCACATGCTGGTTTCACTGATATATGGATTATCTTGCACACTTTTACCCCAGTATATGCATTGTGTACACATTGTTTGGCATTGCAAAATTTGGATAAGTGTGAATGAGGGAGATTTGCCTTTTAATGCAAACAGAATTGTATTTCTCCCCTAACCTTGATGCTTAAAAATAATCTCTTCTTTCATGTTCAACCATAACCTATCTAGATGCCATGAATTGGCCTTTATGATACCTCCGTGCCTTGTAATACAAACCAGCTTCCTTAAAATTGGTAAACAATGGCCCAAACTGAACATTAATCTCAGGTAATTTTTGCATGTAGAAAGCATAATGTTATTTTTACACTCTGCCAGTGAGCAAAGGGTAGCCAGACTGGTTCTTTGGAAACAAGGAGCTTGCTAAAGACAGAGAGCATTTCTCAGCTGCAAAGCAAACACAATGTACTGAACACCCACAATGTGACAATAAATAATTTTAACGTCAATCAAAGTGGGAGCATTGTCGTTGAAATTAAATGGAAAAGGGAGGGAGGGGGAAGAGCTAGAGATAGGGGGTGTAAACCAAACAACCTGAAAAGATGCTAGGATATTTTAATGTGCTGATTGATAATGTTTTGCTTGGTTGTTTTTAAACAACTAATTTGCCTTAAATGAAAAACACCCAGGAATTTGATTGACTCTTCTAAAGATCCCCTTTACAAAGAGAAATACATATTTTTTTTGGGGGGGGGGAGAATCAGAAAAGCAGAGTTTGCAGGATGGCAAGTGTGGAAGCAGTGAGATGCTTTAAGAATAAAAGAAAGCACATTAAACATGTTCAAATCAGGAGCCTCAGTTTTTGGAACACGCACACACACATACACATATAATTGTCAAAATATACACATGCAAAAAATAAATAAATATACCTTCTGTAAAAATAAAATAAATCCACCAACTCTCAAACATAAGAAAGAAAAGCAAAATGATATTCCCACACAGGATTGATAACAAATGAATAATCCAAACTAAAGAGAGAGAAACCATCATAACGATGTTCTAAACTTGGATATTATAGCATTCACTGGTGATGGTCAATGGCCACCCATTATTGGAGTACACAGTTGGCCAATCAGTGTAGACAGTATTAACCTAGATAGACCAATGGCCTGACTCAATATAAGGTCACTTCCTACGTTCTTTTTATGATGCTTGGAGTTGGCGGGTGAAGAGGTAGTAACAGCCAGGAGAAGGATGAGCGGGGATGATGAGAGGACCCCTACTGCAATGCAGATCCTGACTGCTGCCTGCCAATGCTGACCCCTGATGCCAGCCCTGCCTGGAAAATCTACTACAGTCATACCTCTGGTTACAGATGCTTCGGGTTGCACGATTTCGGATTGCGCACTGCACCGAACCCAGAAGTACTGGAATGGGTTATTTCCAGGTTTCGGCACTTGCACATGCGCAGAAACACTAAATCGTGCTTTGTGCATGTGCAGAAGCACTGAATCGTGACCCGCGCATGCACAGACATGGCGCTGCGGGTTGTGAACGTGCCTCCCGCACGGATCACGTTCACAAGCCAAGCATCCACTGTAATGCCATTTCAACTTGAGTAGCATCCTTAATTTTCAAACACAGGGACATAGGAAGCTGTCTTATGCTGAACCAGACCATCGGTCCATCTAGTCCAGTATTGCCCACACTGACTGTAACCAGCAGCTCTCCTGATAAGGGTTCTTCCCAGCCCTACCTGGAGGTGATGGGGATTGAACCAGGAACCTTCTGCACGGAAAGCAGAAGCTCTACCCCTGAGCTACCACCCTTTGCCATGGCTCCCCTTCCTCTTAGCATTTCCTCTCTCTCTCTTTCCATCCTCCAGCCATCAGACTCTTATTTTTTTGCTCAATTGCACAGCTCGCAGATGGAATCTCTCTCTCTCGTTAACTGTGTGATGCACAGTCAGAGGAGTGGAAGAATTACATTGGGCTGAAAGTGGTGTTTACTTTTACAGGCTGCAAAAAATAGATTTGGAGAGGGAGAACGGGGGTGGGTGGGGGTGGGTAGGGAAAGTGAAAGCAGGAACTGAAACTATAATTAGAATAAACAGCATATAAATGGCCAGGTAACCATTGATTATACAGTGTCATCTCAGCCAGCATCTGTTAGTCAGGAAACAGCGAATGAACTTGTCTCGTCTCTACAAGGACTACCAGATTAAAATTCCTCATACCGTACACATGGCATTCTAAAGCGGTGGGCATTGACATAAGGGGTATTTGTTGTGTGCTAAACCACAGAGCCTAGGACTTACTGATCAGAAGGTCAGCGGTTCGAATCCCCCTGACGGGGTGAGCTTCCGTTGCTCGGTCCCTGCTCCTGCCAACCAAGCCGTTCGAAAGCACGTCAAAGTGCAAGCAGATAAATAAGTACCGCTCTGGCGGGAAGGTAAACGGCGTTTCCGTGCGCTGCTCTGGTTCGCCAGAAGTGGCTTAGTCATGTTGGCCACATGACCTGGAAGCTGTACACCGGCTCCCTTGGCCAATAAAGCGAGATGAGTACCGCAACCCCAGAGTCGGCCACAACTGGACCTAATGGTCAGGGGTCCCTTTACCTTTACCTTTATGGAGTGACAACGGTCTGGAAGGCTGAATGAGGTTTTAAGAGGAATATTGTGGGGGCAGGGCTGTGTTTGTGCCCCATGTGCACCTGTGTGGCAGCCGGTGCCCATTGGGGCTGGTAGGGCAGGAGGCGGGGAGACCAGCAGTTGGTGGATTCAGAGCCAATGACAGGCAGA
The DNA here is from genome assembly GCF_027172205.1 of Podarcis raffonei. Classification (NCBI taxonomy): domain Eukaryota; kingdom Metazoa; phylum Chordata; class Lepidosauria; order Squamata; family Lacertidae; genus Podarcis; species Podarcis raffonei. The sequence goes on along the minus strand of NC_070615.1, from coordinate 17,628,649 downwards.
GCCATCCCCTGATTGGTTGTAAGAAGGCAGGCAGGTGAGGGCAGGCTAAGGGCAAATTGAGATTAGTGGGGCAGTGCCAGAATTGCCCTAATCAAGTAATCACCATTGATGCCATGGGAACAGTCAAATGCAATGAATACAGCATTTGGGTTTGGAACTTAGCCTCTGTTATCTATCTGCTTGCCTGTCCATCCACCCATTCTTTCAGGTTCCTAGTCCTTATGCTTTGAAAATATACTTGCATGTGGACAATGCCAGGTGATTCTCTGGAGCGAATGGGGCTTCATTCTTTCCCTCTAATTAGCAGAAATGCATG